>NC_057410.1:30098356-30708142 GCF_019320065.1 Cervus canadensis | reverse complement strand
TTAGTTCTCTGGTAGTCTAGGGTCCTAGAATCAGTGCTCCCACTCCAAAGGTCAGGGCTTGATCCCTGGGCAGGAATGAAGATTCCACAAGTGGTTTGTGATGGTATTAAGTGAGATTAAAACAAATACCCAAAAATAAGAAACCAAAGGTGAACCCCAGACAAATGGCAGTTGCAAAATCAGGCAAATAATAATTAAGGTAATGAGAATATACACATAACATATACATCCCTGAGCAAACCCAGAGGAATCGGGTGGAGAGGGAGGCGGGAGGGGGGATCGGGATTGGGAATACATGTAAATCCATGGCTGATTCATATCAATGTATGACAAAACCCACTGGAAAAAATAATAATAATAATAAAAAAAATTAAAAAAAATAAAAAAATAAAAAAAAAGAGAAAAAAAAAAAAAAAAAAAAAAAAAAAAAAAAAAAAAAAAAAAAAAAAGAAAGAAAGAAAAAAAAAAAAACTGTCCAACAAAAATAAAGTACAATAGATTGACCCAGTGAACAAAGGAAATCAAAAATTATATTTACCAGTTAAGAACAAAACTAACTAAAGCACAAACTGGAAAACAAAACTAAAGCAAGGTGCCAAGTGGGGAATAAAGCAATGAAAACAAAACTAACACATATGTTGAGGAAAGGAAAAAAAGAAAAGAAAGAAAGAACAGATATGCAAAGTTAAATAGAGGTAGATGAAGAAGATTTATATACATTAAAGGTTAATTTCAAGGGGAAAAGAACAGTAGGAAAGGCAAGCAAAGGAATAAATGTATAAAAAATATAATAGGTTTAAAAAATTAAAATTATAAAAAAAAGAAAAGATTAAAAAAGGAAGAAGAGACAAAAAAGGAAAACTCTACAGAACTGCAAAAGCCCAACGTAGAAGCAGAGGTTTATAACAACAATAAAAGGTGTGACTTAATATACACATGACTTCCCTGGCGGCTCAGACGGTAAAGCATCTGCCTACAATGCGGGAGACCTGGGTTCGACCCCTGGGTCGGGAAGATCCCCTGGAGAAGGAAATGGCAACCCACTCCAGTACTCTTGCCTGGAAAATCCCATGGACGGAGAAGCGCAGTAGGCTACAGTCCATGGGGTTGCAAAGAGTCGGACATGACTGAGCCACTTCACTTTAATATACACATATACATATACACCCATGAGCAAAATGAAAACTGTCCAACAAAAATGAAGTCCAGCAGATTGACCCAGTGAACAAAGGAAACCAACAATTATATCTACCAGTTAAGAACAAACTAACTAAGGCACAAACTGGAAAACAAAACTAAAGCAAGGTGCCAATTTGGGAATAAAGTTATGAAAATAAAACTAACACATATGTTGAAAGGAAAGAAAAGAAAGAAATAATAGATATGTAAAGTTAAACAGAGGTAGATGAAGACGATTTATATACATTAAAAATTAACTGGAAGGGAAAAAGAACAGTAGGAAAAGCAAACAAAAGAATAAATGTATAAAATAATAATATGTTTAAAAAATTAAAATTAAGAGAGAAAAAATGGAAAACTCCACAGAACTGCAAAAGCCCAACACAGAGGCAGAGGTTTATAACAACAATAAAAAATGTGACTGAGGAGAAAAAATGAAAAGCTTAATTAGATTTCATGGTGCCAATTAAATTGACAACTACAATAGAAGGGGGGGGGGGAAGAAAAGAAAAGTGAAAAGAATCTACTGTGCTTAGTCGCTCAGTTATGTCTGACTCTTTGTGACCCCAGAACAAGTCAAACCATAAGAATAATAAATGTTTTTCTTGAGTCACTGCTGTCAGAGTCCAGCCTCGCTGGGAGTTGCAGTCCACCTCACCTCCCTAGGATGCCCTCCAACACTGATCTTTGGACCTGCTGTGGGGGCAGCTCAGATTCTAATCTGGTCCTACGCTGTGTGTTCTTGCCTCCGATGTCCACAGCCATCAGAACTAGTGCGTTTTCTTTTGAGGGAGCTCTCAATGACCTTTCATATATTCCACAGACACAGAGTCTGCCTAGTTGAGCGTGCGGATTTAATCTGCAGCTTGTACAGCCGGTGGGAAGGCTTTGGGTCTTCTTCCCTAGCCACAGCGCCCCTGGGTTTCAGTTGTGGATTTATTTCCCCCTCTGCATGTGGGTCGTCCACTGGGGTTTGCTCTTGAGGCTGCCCTGGAGGGCTTGGGTTGGCCCCTGTGAGGGCCGGGTGTGGAGGTGGTGCAGCTGCTTGGGTCGCAGGGGTTCTGGCAGCACCAGGTACTCAGGGGGGTTGAAGGCTAGGGCAGCAGGAAATACAGTGTTTTAGAGGGTATGGCAACCAGTATTGGCCAATACGCTCCAGTCTTCTTGCCTGGAGAACCCCCCTCCTGACAGAGAAGCCTGGCAGGCCACAGTCTACAGTGCCGCAAAGAGTCAGACACAACCGAAGCAACCCTGCACGCATAGATGCAAGACTTTCTTTGCCTGTGGCAGCTCTGCCCCAGCAAGAGTTGAGCGTGAAGGTGGCACAGCTGCTTGGCCTGCAGGGACCCTGGGCAGCACCAAGTGTGCAGGGGCATGAACTGCCTCTGCCGCAGGAGTTACGGCCTTTTCAGGCTATTTTTTCAAGTCTCTTATAGCTGGCGATCAGAAGGCTTCTTTGGCCGGTTTTTCTCCATAGCTCCGCCCATTCAGGCACTTAGAGGCCTCCCTTGCCTGGGGTCCTTCTCTGTTGTTTGGTGCCTCAGGCACTTAAAGGGGCACCCTAGGTGGGGTCCTATTCTGTAGTTCAGTGCATCAGGAGTGTGATGGGCGAGGCTCTCTATTGTTCAGCTGCTGATGCTGGTGTGTGGGGAGAGAGGTTATGGTGATGGCTCCACCCCCTACACATGACTCAGCAGAATCACCTTGCTTCCATGGCTGCCTGGCTTTCCTCCACAGACATTTCCCACTACAGTCTCCTCCCTCACATTGCTTCAATCTGTCTCTCCGCAGTCAACAGCAGCCTTCACCCTGGGATTGCTCCACAATCCCTAAAGTCCAGCTCCCAGCCGCTGGGCCTTCCAAGGGACCTGTGTCGCTGTCAGGGGTATGTATGGTTACGGCAAGGACTGTCTGATTCTCATTCCATTTAGGCTGCCACAGATCAGCGGTTTCATTCTCAGCCTTAAGTGTTTCTCCTCTGACTCATACAATTGCTCTGATGTGGGGATCAGACCCCTGCTTCAGTTCCCCCACCCACCGAGGGCAGGTCCAATCCTACTAACACTCCTGTTTCTCCCCCTGGTTCCTTCCTCTGACCGAGTTTTGTGTGGTTCAGTATATTTTTTTCCCACTGCTCAGGTACTCCTGTCCTCTCTCAGCAGGTGTTCTGCATGTAGTTCTGTGTCTGAAGATGTATTCCTGATGTATCTATGGAGAGAGATGTACTCCACATCCACCTACTCCTCTGCCTTGTTCCTTCAGACCAGCTCTTTTAAAGACTCCTGAAGCTAGCACTCAACTCACTTCCTGTGTTGTCCTTTTAAAATGAGGATGTGACCTGTTCTATCATTCCCTCTAGTTGTACCGCATTATCATAACACACTACCATCACTTCCACTGATCACACTGAATCTTACTACAGTGTTTGTTGTGGCCTATCTAGTTCTCATTTTGAAGACAGGGATCATGTCCAGAATAGATAGAATAATATAAAACCATGACATGGCAATCTGGAAATAACAGTCTACAAAGACAATCTTGTCCCTCTTCAGAGCCCTGGATAATGCACATGCAACACTCTAGCATGTCTGTATTAGAATGAACAACATGGGTAAAGAACTGTTCCATCCCAATGCATTTAAGTAAATTGCTAAAATGAATTTTCAGCTGTTTACATAGTGCTCTTTACAAGCTTTCTGCCTTCATTGTTTATATTGTCAGGGAAATGCAGGTTAATTTATTACAGACAATCACATTCATTATCTGTACTGCTTTGCCCAAAGAAACCCAGGCCCAAAGTGGTAACATCAGAATAATTTACCTCACATTTTCCCTTGAAAGATAAAGAAAACAGAATCATTCTGCCTTGCTCCTGAGGAAAGACAGAGCTTCCCCCAAGACCCTCAGAACTCCATCTGGCTGCAGTCTTTCCCAGAGTTTGCTGGCCCTGAGACAAAACACATTCATTTCAGATGGATCAATACTGTCACCCAGTGGACGGTCAGCTAAGCAGGTTGAGGCCTTTGCCTTGCTCTTGACTTGAAAGCCAGAATTCTGACAGCCAGGAATTGAGTAGGAACCTGTTTGTTTTAGGTGATCATGAGTAGTGGTTGACATTTTCTTACAGGGAACTGGAAGGACCTCAGCTGATAAGTCTTTGATTTGGATGTCACAGATGAATGCAGTTTGAGGAGGACATATATTTTCATTGTGCTGGTGCTTTCTTTTTTTTTAAGCCACCAGTAAATTTACAGGAAGCAGAGACTTTAAACCAAACGTGCTGTCTGCCAAGACTCATAGGATCAAATAGGCTTGCAGGAGTTGGGTGATATTTGATCACCTGCCAGGTCTGTGGGAAGACTTCCCTACCACAGAATAAGACTCATTGTTTACTGTTCACAGTGACAGGGATGTATATTTTGAAAACTGAAAACAGATTTGTTTGTGTGTATGTTGGTTGAAATTTGAGGAAGCTACTCAATTTACTGTAGTGATATTAGTGGATGAGCTACCTCTGTTTTCTCTATTTAGTATATATCTCAAAACACAAATACAGATGCAGTCTCTGCCCCATCTCATTAGTCCTGAGTCTCTTTCTCTTGTCTAAACTGTCATTTGAACACTTGCAACCAACTGGCTTACTTTCATATTAAGGTGACAGGCTATTTGCCTATAAATATTAGTGTTATAATCATCCTAATTACAATAGCAATCACATTTGTTACTCCTAAAATTCAACTTCTATAAAGTACCTCTAGACTAGCAGATGAAATCATGGTACCCTTTTTAGCTATAGGGTCCTGTGAGATCATCCAAGGTTGTTGCTTCTCATTAAAATCATCTAAGGAAGCTTTTAAAAAGCACTGATACCCCAAATAGCCAGACAAGAGGGTGCTTATTGTGTGAATGCCTTAAGTTGAAATTCTAGACAAGGCAAACCTAATCTATAGTGACAGTAAATCACTACAGTGACAGTAAATCACAATAGTGACAGTGATTGCCTGGAGATGGAAGGACTTACAGCTAAAGGGTCAAAGAAAACTTTTTGCGGTAATAGCAGTGTTTTCTTTCTCAATTATAGAAGTGGTTTCATGAATATCCATATTTGTCAAGTCATTGGGACTGTATACTTTACAGTGAGTGCATTACATTGTATGTAAAATATATCATAATAAAGTTGATGTAAAGAGAATACTGATGCTGAGTCTCACCCGCAGAAATTCTGATTTAATTATTCCAGGGTAAGGCCTATTAATCATTATTTTTTCATGCACATAAAGCATTGGTTGGGATTGAGAGCCAGTCCTCTCCTCTACCAGGTGAGAATAGCATGTTTATAATGAAAGACACTTGACTAAAAACCATATCTCTAGGTATTTTGCACCCCAAACCTTTACCTTTACTAATAATATTCCTCCTCTCTGGAATTTCTTTCTCCTCCTCTCTCTTAGCTCTATCAGAATCCCTCCCACCTTTAGAGGCCAGTTCATATATCACCCTTTTCAGGCTACGGCTCTCCCCACTGTACTAGAAGCTCCATGACAGGAGGGAATGCAGGTTTTTTTATTTTTGTATCCTCAGTTCCCAATACTGTGCTTGGCACAGAGCTTTCAATAAACATTTGTTGAATTGAAAAATTGCTGGAAGGGAATTAACACTTACTATCTGCCCATGATGTGCCAGAAATTGAAACAAACAATTTATGCACATTATTTTACTACATTTTTATAATTTTATGAATTGGTTATCATTGCCCCCTTTGGTAACCTCAATGTTAAAAGATATCCAACTTTTAACTTCACTAAGAGTAATTATAAGGCTAAGATCTGCAGTCAAGGAAGTACCACAAAAGGTTGTGATACAAGCTGATCCATTTCTGCATTCTTGTAGCCTCTGTTCACTCTGTGAATTATCTCTAAGTCTGGTAAGTAACATACACAACAGTCAAAGGGTTATATATCTCAAAGCACATACCAAAAAAATTCCTGGGATAACGTTGTGCCTTTGAACCAGAAGTGGACTTTTGCTACTAGTAAATTTGGATGCAGTGATGATGTTGTATTTCATCAATTGAAAGGCATCTGAACGACACTGAGAAAAGAAAAAGGGAAACTGTAAAGATATTGAAACCCAAATAACAAATCTTTTGCTCCATTCATCAGTATTTGTATCTTTGAATAAAAAATTCTAGACTCTATCCCCACCTCTCTATTAGAAATGCTTTCATAAGCTCACCGGGCTTCCCAGGTGACAGAGTGGTCAAGTATACGCCTGTCAAAGCAGGAGACATGGGTTCAATCTCTGGGTTGGGAAGATTCCCTGGAATAGGAAATGGCAACCCACTCCAGTATTCTTTCCTGGGAAAGCCCAGGGATAGAGGAGCCTGATGGCCTATAGTCTATGGAGTCAAAAAGAGTTAGACTTGAGTGCATGAGTGACTGAGCACCCATGCACGCACGCATACATAAGCTCACCAAAGACCTCTCTGTATTGCCAAGCCCAGGGGACAATTTCATGTTTCTTTTATTACTTCACTGCTTTATGGCATTTAAAATTTTTGAATTGTACCTCTTTCTCTGTCTCCTGGATTTCTGTGGCCCGATTCTCTTCTGTTTTCTTCCTATTTCTCTGTCTTCCATCCTAGTCTTTATCGTGTAAACTTTTCTCTACTTGGTCTCTAAATTTCTACTGTACTAAAATCTCCATTCTTGCCTCCGACCATTCAGCGTCTTCACACACTCCTTGGGTAACCCATAATTTTAAGCACTCTTCATGTCTACATCAAACATCTTCCAAAGTTAGTGGTCTGCTCAGAGCCAGACCTGTAGGTTGAATTGCCTATTTCTTGATGTCTCCATTCTGATGTCATTTTGGGACCTCAACTCATCATTCCTAATCGGAATTTTTCATCTTTTTCTTCAAATGCTGTTATGGCAGATTAAAGATGGCTATCAGTCCTTTGCCATGCCACTCATCGAGTAATGGGAATCTATTTCCACTCATCTGGGCTGGCTCAGTGGCATGCTTTAACCAATCGCATACTGTGTGACTTAAGAGATCTCCAGCTTGCATTTTCACCTCTTGGGATATTCCTTTTCAAAACACAGACCCCATGTTGTGAGAAAATCTGAGAAGCCATGTGGAAAGGCCCTCATAAGGAGGACAGAGACCCCTGGCCAGCAACCATAACTGTGAGCTCCCAAATGGCAGCAGCACTACCTGCCAGCCTTGTGAATGAGCCTGTTCTTGAATCCTCTGGCCATCTTCATCCCGCCTCAATCAGTGCTACGTGAAGCACAGCCAAGCCAGTCATGAGCAAACACGTGACTGTTGTTTCAAGATTTCAAAGTTTCTAGGTGTTTTGTTATGCTGTGACAGATAACAGACATTTCTTACTCTCCTCCTGAATTCCCTCTCTCAACAGGGGGCACCACCATTGTTCTAACTATCCACATGAAAAGCTGAGTGACATCTTAAATTCTTCCCTCACTCAACAAATTAAATCTTAGAGAGTTTTGCTTCTAACTCACACTCATACTCAGCATCCTTTTTAAACCCCACTGTCCTGGCAGATTATTTCTCACCTGGTAAAATGTATTCATAGTAACAGGGCTCCCTGTTACTCTGACATTTTCTGGATTATTTTTTCAAAATGATCCTTCTAAAATTAAAAAAAAAAGTCTTCATATTACTTCTCTGCTTAAAATTCTTTAATGAATCCTCCTACTTTTCAAGGAGAGTTCAAATTCCTTATCAAACCTCACAGTCTGTTGTTCGTGAACCTCTAGTTGCTGGCTCCTTCAACATGCACCCCTTAGTACTGATTAATTTCCAGTCTCCCAAATTCATCTTCCAATTTCCTATCCCCTTGCCTTCCAACATGCATTATTCCAACATGCCTTCCAAAACACAGTTTGTGGGAGATGTTCTCTGTCCAGTTAATTCTTCTTGGTGCTATAAGATGCTTCTTGCCTGAATGTTCTGTTCATACTTCTGACCAAGCACTCAGTTCACTGTGTTGTGATTGTCTGTTCTCTGGATTGTCTTTTCCTAGTGGATACGATCAAAGTCTAATTCATTTTTCTATCACATGCTCCTACAAGTTCTTGTCACATGCTCCAGCATTTGTAGAGCTCAGTGAATGTTCAAGTGTCAAAAGTGCTCACTGTGGACTTCCTTGGTGGTCCAGTGGTTGAGAATCTGCCTTGCAGTGTGAGGGACGTGAGTTCTGTCCCTGGCTGGAGAACTAAAATCCCAGATGCCTTGGAGCATACACAGCAATGAAAGATCCTGCTTGCTTCAGCTAATAGAGAATGCTCTTTGGACAGATTGTTATTGTTGTTCAGTCACTCAGTCTTTTCCAACTCTTTGCCACCCTATGGACAGCCCCAAGTAGATATTACTAGTATTTTGAACTTATTTCTTCATTGCTAAAAGGGTTCAGCCAGGGATGGCTCCTTTTATCAACTGCATTGGCCTCCCCAATTCCTGCCGAGTTTACATTCAAAGCCCCTGCCACATCTCCTGCTCCCACAAGCCCAAGCATATATTCCTGAAGTGCTAAATATGAGCCATTCCTCTCAATCCATTCACCTCATTCAGTTCCACTCTTGCTTCCCTTAGCTGCTGATTTGCCTACTCCATGCTGCTATGCTATGCCACAGTGCTTATGAGCACAGGTCCTAGAGTAAGACTGCCTGGTCTGAACCTCAGCCCCACCACCTTCTGAGTAAAAAGTGGACAAATAAATAACTGTCCTTTGTCTTACTGACCTGTGCTTAATAGATGCCTATGCAGAGAGCCAGCTATTTGGGGTTCTTTTGAGAATTTAATGATATATCAGGTAAACAGTGGTTGCAACACAGTAAGCACTCAAATACTTTTTCTCTTGAGCTTATCTTGACTTCGCCATTTCTGATCATTTCAGCAAATATTTACTGTTTATTAGTTGCCAGACATACAGTGTGGGACCGTCAGGCACTGGCTACCCCGAGGATAATCAGAGCCCTTGGATTTGATGCACGTTGTCATTCCAGTGAGGAGTTGAACTCCTGACTGTAGTCTTGCTCTCTCATCAACTTGGCTTGTCTGTCTCTTTAGGGGAGACCTAGCTCAGTTCACAAGTAAATAGTTCAAGAAGCCCCTTCCATAGGGCCAAAAAAGAATTTGCAAAATTACATTAGCCAAATTTACATTTTAAATTTGTTGTTTACACTCTGCCTTTTTATCAAAAACCTGAGGTTGTTTATAGGAGGTAAATATAGCCTAAAAGAAAATAATAAATTATAAAAATTACAATGGGAAGATTTTAATATAAACAGAAGCTCTAGATCCAAAAAGAAGAAATGGGTTTTAGATAAGTGGTCCATAAGTTCTTACTGTATTGTTATGATTCAGTCTAAAATTTTGCTCTGTACTTTCAATCAAAGTGAAAACAGAAACTCAGTTGGGCACCAAAAATCTCATTACCAGGGAAGAAGAAGCCAACCAGATCTTCACAGGAAATAAAACTTTTCTAGCTTCTCATTCAAAGAGACAATTTTCACACTTTGCTTCAATTCCAGGACAGCAAACTTGTAGCAAATAATAGAAAATCCCTCAGAAGAAGCTCAGAACATATTCAGGACAACATCCTAAAAGGCATCTCATTGAAAATAGTTCCACAAGGGGCCACGTGGCCCAAGCCCTCAGCTTTCACGTGCTTCAGCCTGATGAAGAACAAGACCTGGGCTCTCAACAGTTCTGTAAAGTATCCCTCGGGGCTATAACTGGGGCTGGGATCATGAACTGACCAGGCAGGGCTGGAAAAGGCCCTGTGGGAGAGACCCTCAATGTCACACAAAGAAACCTGTACTGGGCTCTATAAGACATCCGTAGAGGGTTTTAAGCAGAAGATGATGCGTGTTCAGATGTTAAAAAGAACACCTTTCGATGTGTAGGAAATATTAGAACAACCAAGACCAGAAGCAGGAAACTCTTTCAGGGAGTCCACTAGAGAAAATCAAAGTCTGAAATAAGCAGAAGCTTTGGGATTGAGATGAAGGAACAAATAGGAAAAAAAAAAAAGTCACAATAATAGAATGAATAAGACTTAGAGACTTACTGTCAGAATAAGAAAAACAAATATCGTATAGTAAAGCATATATGTGGAATCTAGAAAAATGGTACTGATGAACCTATTTGCAGGGAAAGAATGGAGATGCAGATATTGAGGACAGACTCATGGACACAGTCAGGGAAGGAGAGGTGGTATGAACTGAGAAAGCAGCATTGACGTATGTATATACTATTATGTGTAAAAGAGCCAGCTGGTGGGAAGTTGCTACATAACAAAGGGAGCCAAGCCTAGTGTTCTGTGATGACCTGGAGGGGAGGGAGGCTCAAGGTGGAGGGGAGATATATATATATAATTATGACTGATTGACGTTGTTGTACAGCAGAAACCAACAGAGCATTTTTCCTCCAATTAAAATGTAAATTTAAAAAATGACCACATAGAAATATAAAAAATAAAAATTGTTAAACACTGGGGGAAAGAAATGATTTAGAGGTGTATTAAACGAATTGAGGGTAAAGGCTATCATGTAGAAGATGTTTCATTAGTGCCTTCTCACATCAACTTTTAGTGGCTCTTTGAAATACAACCACAAATAAGAGTTAGGGCCCAGTCCAGGCTCAGTTGAAAATAATGGATTAGTAATGTCTGCCATGTATGCAGAATAGGAACATGTTGGCGTGACTGGTATTTACCATTCTTATTCTCTGACAGAGGAAACACAAAAGTATACTGTGTGTTTTTAAATGTGCACACTGTATACTTCCATATCTGTGGGCATGCATGCTAAGTCGCTTCAGTTGTGTCCAGCTCTTTTATCCTCAGTAAATTAACCCTCTGTCCATGGTATTCTCCAGGCAAGAATACTGGAGTGGGTTGCCATGACCTCCTCCAGGGATAATTCTATGTATATGAAAATTTAAAACAGTAAAAACTAATTTATTGTGATAGAAGTCAGAATAGTGGTTACCTGGGATGATTAGGTGGTAGAATATTGACTGAGAAGGGGCAAGAGGAAGCTTTTTCAGGTCTGTATATACTCTGTATCTTGATCTGAGTGGTGATTTTATAGATGTATATACAGGTGAAAGTTCATTCATCTACATATCCTTAAGATTTGTGACCTTTGTTATAGGAAGGCCATACCTCAATTTAGAAAAATGGAGGAAAAACTCCTTCCATGATCCTCAAATAGGAAAAAGAGTACATCAAGGCTGTATATTGTCACCGTGCTTATTTAACTTATATGCAGAGTACATCATGAGAAATGCTGGACTGGATGAAGCACAAGCTGGAATCAAGATTGCTGGGAGAAATATCAATAACCTTAGATATGCAGATGACACCACCCTTATGGCAGAAAGTGAATAACTAAAGAGCCTCTTGATGAAAGTGAGAGTAGACTGAAAAAGTTGGCTTAAAGCTCAACATTCAGAAAACAAAGATCATGGCATCCAGTCCTATCACTTCATGGGAAATAGATGGGGAAACAGTGGAAACAGTGGCAGACTTTATTTTTTTGGGCTCCAAAATCACTGCAGATGGTGACTGCAGCCATGAAATTAAGACACTTGCTCCTTGGAAGAAAAACTATGACCAACCTAGACAGCACATTAAAAAGTAGAGACATTACTTTGTCAACAAAGGTCCGTCTAGTCAAGGCTATGGTTTTTCCAGTGGTCATGTATGGATGTGAGAATTAGACTATAAAAAAGCTGAGCACCGAAGAATTGATGCTTTTGAACTGTGGTGTTGGAGAAGACTCTTGAGAGTCCCTTGGACTGCAAGGAGATCCAACCAGTCCATCCTAAAGGAGATCAGTCCTGAGTGTTCATTGGAAGGACTGATGTTGAAGCTGAAACTCCAATCCTTTGGCCACCTGATGTGAAGAACTGACTCATTGGAAAAGACCCTGATGCTGGGAAAGATTGAAGGTGGGAGGAGAAGGGGATGACAGAGCATGAGATGGTTGGATGGCATCACCAACTCAATGGACATGAGTTTGGGTAAACTCTGGGAGTTGGTGATGGACAGGGAGGCCTGGCGTGCTGCAGTCCATGGGGTCACAGAGAGTCGGACACGACTGAGCAATTGAGCTGAACTGAATGATCCTTTGTGTGGCTGAGGAAATATACGAACATATAACATGCAAGTAAACATTATTATACAGTTTGCCTTTATACACATGATACTCACCTGAATACAAGGCATGCTTCTATGTCTATTCAGTTTCCTGTACAGTTTGGCCATTTCTTTCATAGTCTTATCTTTTTTCTTAGCTGAGAACACATAGACTATAATGATCTGATCCACAGAGGACAGCTAGTCAAATATTAGGTGATCATATTCCAGGTCTGTCACTTCAGGGATGTGGTAAGTGCTACATTGGCATTTGTTCCTTTCATTCCCACACAGTGTCCATCTTAGGACCACAGGACAAACCAGCTGGGAGGCAAACCATGCATCCTTGTTCTTAATGGGGAGAGGAAGCCTAGAAATTCAGTGGTTGAAATCATGTTTAAAGAACTGAAAGGAGAGAAAAAAATATATCTTTTAAAAACACCAAAGAAAATGGCTACTTTAGTAAAGGATCAAAACTTAATTCTGGACAGAATTCTGCTTGCCATCATGCTTGTCGATACACTAAAAGAGTTCAATGTAAATTTTTTTCCAGCTATATAGGCACCTAGGGTTCTGAAACCAAGTTACATATTCAGAGCATTTTAACAATGTAAGAAGACTGTTGGTCTGTAAGATATTTACTTTATTTCCTCTTAGAAATGGGGAAACTGAGACTTAGAAAATTCAATAATTTGACCAAAACCACACAAGTAGTAAAGGAAGGGTTGGAACTAGAACCAGTGTGTATTCTTTTCTATTATGGTCCTGCTGTCTCACTGACTCCTGAAGACGAAGTGCCTGTGGCATGGTTCTGTGTTGATTTACGTGTATTACTAGAGAGGATATGCAGAGAGACTCACATGTAAAGGATCTGCCTGCAGTGCAGGAGATCCAGGTTTGATCCCTAGGTCGGGAAGATCCCCTGGAGAAGGGAATAGCAACCCACTCCAGTATTGTTGCCTGGAGAATTCCGTGGACAGAGGAGCCTGGAGGGATACAGGGGTCACAAAGAGTCAGACACGGCTGAGGGACTAACACTTTCACATGCAGATGATACCAGTCTAATGGCACAAAGTGAAGAGAAGCCTCTTGATGAGGGTGAAATAGGAGAGTGAAAAAACTGGTTTAAAACCCAATATTCAAAAAATGAGGATCATGGCATCTGGTACCATCACTTCATGGCAAATAGACGGGGCAAAAATGGAAACAGTGACAGATTTTATTTTCCTGGTCTCCAAAATCACTGTGGACAGTGACTGCAGCCACGAAATTAAAAGACTCTTGCTCCTTGAAAGAAAAGGTATGACAAATCTTTGCTGTTGTTGTTCAGTTGCTAAGTCGTGTCTTAGTCTTTATGACCCCTTTGAATTGCAGCACTAGACAGCATATTAAAAAGCAGAGACATCACTTTGCCAACAAAGGTCCATCTAGTCAAAGCTATGGTTTTTCCAGAAGTCATATATGGATATGAGAATTGAACCATAAAGAAAGCTGAGTGCCAAAGAATTGATGCTTTCAAATTGTGGTGCTGGAGAAAACTCTTGAGAGTCCCTTGGACTGCAAGGAAATCAAATCAGTCAATCCTAATGAAAATCAACCTTGTATATACATTGGAAGGACTGATATTAAAGCTGAAGCTTCAGTCCTTTGGCTACCTGATGAGAAGAACCAACTCACTGGAAAAGACCCTGATACTGGGAAAGACTGAGGGCAGGAGGAGAAGGGGATGACAGAGGATGAGATGGTTGAATGGCATCACTGCCCCAAGGCACCTGGACTGTTGAAGGAATGGTGAATATTAAATAAACTTGGGGTCCTATTAAGAAGGGTGAAGATGGAAATGATTCTTGGTTATTCAGTTAGAAAAATGTTCACCAATGTCAACCACAAATGTAATGATTTAAAATGTGCACTTGCTGAAACAATTAGAAACAAAGCATGAAAAGTTAGGGAAACGACTTCCCTGATAGTACAGTGGATAAGAATCCGCCCGCCAATGCAGGGGACACGGGTTCAACCCCTGGCCCAGGAAGATTCCACATGTTTTGGAGCAATTAAGCCAGTGCACCACAACTTCTGACCCCACGTGCTGCAACTACTGAAGCCCCAGGGCCTAGAGCTTGTGCTCCACAAGAGAAGCCACTGCAATGAGTAGCCTGTGCACCACAAGGAAGAGCAGCCCCGCTCACCTCAACTAGAGAAAGTCTGTGCACAGCAACAAAGATCCAGTGCAGTCCCCCCACAAATTAAATAAATCCTTAAAAAAAATCAGTTGATCATATTAAAAAAAAACTTAGGGAAAGGACATATTAATACTTGATTGCCTAGGAACTGTCATTCATACAGATCACTCTAATGGGTAAAACTGTGCTTATATGCTCCTCATACTGTGGCTGATTTCATTTCTTTTGTCAAATAGCACTTACATAAACAGTGCTCAAAGTTCTGTAACTGAATACCTGTTTTAATTTATAGACTGCTATAGCCTGATACTGGGAGGGATTGGGGGCAGGAGGAGAAGGGGATGACAGAGGATGAGATGGCTGGATGGCATCACCAACTCGATGGACATGAGTTTGAGTAAACTCCAGAAGTTGGTGATGGACAGGGAGGCCTGGTGTGCTGCGATTCATGGGGTCACAACGAGTTGGACATGACTGAGCGACTGAACTGAAGTGAATTGATAGCCTTTGGAGAAGAAAATGGCAACCCACTCCAGTACTCTTGCCTTGAAAATCCCATGGACGGAGGGGCCTGGTAGGCTACAGTCCATAGGGTCGCAAAGAGTCGGACAAGATAACTTTCACTTTCATAGCCTTTAACAGTCTTATGTAAAAAATGCTGCACTGTGTTGCACAGATGTCACTGGTTTTCTCCATTCTGATTTTATGAGTAGAATCTGGGCTTTAAAAATTCTGTTCTTATTCTTTGAAGCATGTTGCACACTTCCTAATAGGATGGATAGTTCTGAAAACAAAGGGCTATTTAAACTTGCTCCTGTAGTTCAACTTCATCAGCGGTGACTGTGAACCATTATGAAGAATGTAGCAACTTGCTTGTGCCTAAAAAGAGAAATTGGAACTGGAATGTGTATTATATGGGGACTTCATGGGCTTAATTAATCTAAAACTAAATCTTAATGTGTTTGCGCATCTGTTCATTTTTTTCAGCATTTTGAGACATCCAAGAAATACTTTATTACTAGTATTTTCCTGTGCATTAACCTCTAAATGTGAAAAGTTACTGAACTTCTTTTTAAATACATAAATTTAAAAAATTAATGTAGATGCATTTTCTGTTTACTGCCCTTCTCTGATGTATACAATAAACTCGCATATAGAGGGTTGCATTAAAATATTAACTTCAAATGTGCATCATGACAAATACAGAGAATGAATATGAATTTCTTAAGCACACAACAAAACAGTATATATCTCTCACTAAGAGGCTGAACAATCTTAAAAGAAATCAACCCTGAATATTCACTGGAAGGACTGATGCTAAAGCTGAAGCTCCCATACTTTGGCCACCAAACGACTCACTGAAAAAGACATTGAGGCTGGGAAAGACTGAGGACAGGAGGAGAAGGGGATGAGAGGATGAGATGGTTGGATAGCATCACTGACTCAGTGGACATGAATCTGAGCAAACCCCAGGAGATAGTGAAGGACAGGGAAGCCTGGTGTGCTGCAGCCCATGGGGTCGCAAAGAGTCAGACACAACTTAGCAACAGAACAACAAGAGGCTGAATATTACATTAACAGTCTTATATTGGGGAGTGGGTGGTAGACACAGTGCTAAAAACTTGATCTGTATTATCTCATTTAATTATTTTAGAGTCTTGTGAAATGTTTATTATTATCCCCATTAAAGAAACAGAATCTTTGAGAGGTATTTGACTGCTGAAGATCTCACAGCTAGTATGCTCTGCTAGTGTGTTATCAGGACTTTATGCCAGGTGTCAGCCTGTCTTCTGTGCATAGGATTTGGCTGGCAACTGGACTAGAACATGGAACCCATACAAAACTGTGATTGCATGTAAGATGGGCTTTCTCACGCATGGAGCTTATTTCTAATTCATGGGCTAGGTGAATACTGGATTAGGTAAATGCTGTGTTAGGAGAAGCCTTTATGCTTTCTAAATTCAAGGTTCAGAGTCCAACTGTGGATTTAAAAGTTTCAGTTAGGGTTTGCAGAAATAAAAGACTCCCTTATTAGACTGATATTCATCGCTTCAAATATCTGCAACTTGTATAGCTGAACTGTCAAAATAATGCTACATTTCACATGAAATGATTGGGTTTTAACTTCTTTCAGCAAACTTGAAAGCCACTTAATTTATTTACTTTTTAAATTTATTTTTATTTAGCTGTGTCAGGTCTTGGTTGATGTACAAAGGATCTTTAGTTGTGGCATGTGGGATCTAGTTCCCTGACCAGGGATTGAACCCTGACCCCCTGTATTGGAAGCACAGAGTCTTAGCCACTGGAACACCATGGAAATCATTTGAAAGCCATTTTAGCTCTAAAATACATGTGCCTACCTGCTTTCTCATTAAATTTTAAAGGATTTGGTTAGTTTTATTATTTGATCCCAGGCCTCACCTAGGGTCAAGACCTTCCATGATCTGGCCCCAACACTGCCTATCCCATCTTCTACATTCTGAGCATCAGTAAAACTGAACTGTTTAGCTTCTTGTGCTTTGCCTGTACTGCCCCTCCATCATGTCTCTGCTCTACTGCTTGCTTGCTCTGTCTTTGGGGGTGGGAAGGGCATTGTAGGATTATTGTTACCCCTTAGGTGTGTCATGGATGTTAAATGACATCTTGGGAGAACAGTGTTTAGCATGGTACTTAGTGTATAGTAAGTGCTCAGTAAATGTTAACTGTCCCTGACATGACCAATATTATCAGTGTTCTTACTACTCACCTGTCTACATGGATTACCCATCCCTCCCTGCCTGCATATCCAAATTCTCCTCATCACTCAAGATTCCACTCAAAGGCTCCCTTGTTGCTGTTGTTCAGTAGCTCAGTCATGTCCAGCTCTTTGCGACCCCGTGGACTGCAGCACGCCAGGCTTCCCTGTCTCTCACTATCTCCCAGACTTTGCTCAAACTCAGGTTCATTGAGTCGATGATGCCACAAATCCTTTAAAAAATTTTTCTCCCTGCTCAAAACTTCTTCAGCATTTCACTTCTGTACAACTCCAATAGCACTTTCTTCTTTATTTTCCATGGATTAATAGTATACATTCTTAATCTCCCTTTGCAGACTTGAAGCCCTTGGAGGGCAGGGACCAAGTCTGTGTTTCTGGCTGTGACTGTATCTCTGTGGATGGCAGATAACAGTTATTGGTTGAAGAAGTCATTCCATGGCCAAGGGTCTGGTAGCACTGCTTGTTTAGCAGCATTATCTGCTGACAATGCTTCAGATACCAGAAACATTGCCCTTGTTGCATTTACCACTTTTCTAAAAATTCATTATCTTCACCAAATATTACTGAAACAATATTAAGATTGAGAGCTCTAGGGATTCTCAGGTCCTGGAAGTCTTGGCAGATGTCTGCCCATCTGGTTTGCTATACAAGTGGTGGAGGAAGCAAGGCATCTCCTATGGCTTCCGAACGCTGCCACCTCAGGGTGGATTCCAGTGTAGAGATCAACCACTCTTCCAACCACTGCTCCCCTTCCCCATGCCTTCTAGACCTGGAGGAAGATGACACTGGGGCTTTCTCTGCCTGAGGTAGGAAGCACTGCTGTTTGTAGCTACTCCCAGAGATACAAATGCATAGAGCACTTGGCTGTTTATGCTGACTAAGGAAACAAGAATATATTTCTTTTGGGAGGATTACATGAGAAGGCAAGGGAAGCAATAACTCCTGGCCCTCATTTACCATTACCAGAGTCAGAATTTTTTTTAATTAATTAATTATTTTAATTGAAGGATAATTGCTTTACAGAATTTTGTTGTTTTCTGTCAAACCTAAACATGAATCAACCAAAAGTATACATATATCCCCTCCCTTTTGAACCTCCCCCCATCTCCCTCCCCATCCCACTGCTCTAGGTTGATACAGAGCCCCTGTTTGAGTTTCCTGAGCCATACAGAAAATTCCCGTTGGCTATCTATTTTACATATGGTAATGTAAGTTTCCATGTTCCTCTCCACACATCTCACCCTCTTCTTCCCTCTCCCCATGTCCAAAAGGCTGTCCTCTATGTCTGTTTCTCCACTGCTGCCCTGCAAATAAATTCTTTGGTATCATCTGTCTAGATTCCATATATATGCATTAGTATACAATATTTATCTTTCTTATTCTGACTTACTTCACTCTGGATAATAGGCTCTAGATTCACCCACCCCATTAGAACTGCAGAGTCAGAAATTTCTGACATACAATCAGTGTTCACTGAAGAGATAAAAACAGAGTCTTGATTCCTGATTAATTCAAATTCTCTCTGCTAAATGGGCAGCCTCTTGGGAAGCAGATTGGAGAGAACTCAAATGATTGAATCAAGGCATGTAAGTTTGTCTCAGTTTTTTAAAATCTTTTGGCCATACCATGGGTCATGTGGGATCTTAGTCCTCCCACCAGGGGTCAAATTCCTGCCCCCTGCATTGCAAGCGCACAACCTTAACCACTGGACCACCAGGAAAGTCCCGTCCCAGTTTTAAGAAAGATTTTTCACTGACAGCATGTAAGTGGCAACACCTTAACTCAGCCTGCTTAGGGAACTCTTACATGAAGCAACTGAACAGCAGGCTTTGCTCAGCATTTGTAGGTGAACTGAACGAGATATTCATCTAAAGCTCTTTCAAATGTAAGCTGAACCATGAATTATTAAGACCAATGAAGCTGGTTACCTGAAGGGTGGACTACTGGCTGAGGTCTTCTGAATTTGACAGAGAGGCAAAGGCTTAAACATACCCTTTGGTTTTAGGAAGGTATTTTGGTATCGAAGATATTCCTTATTCTCATTGCTTTCCTTTGTACTTTGTTTCAAAGGAAATTTTGCTGTTGAGATTCTTCTTCTGACCACTTTTTGTGGAAACTTGGGCATTTTGCAAATATGTTGGGTTTGGATTCCTGAAACATAAACAGAATATACTTCACTGCTTAGTGAGCCTAGGTCACTATAGGTGGAGCTATATGGACTAAGTTGGCTGAAATAATCTGGACACTCCTTCACCCTTACAGAATTGTCCTTCTGTTGGTTCTTTTATTTTAAATGCACTACGTGGTCTGTTCAGAGAATATATAGTGTCTATGTAATAAACAAAGAAAAATTTTAGGTTATTAACAAACAGATCTGATCCATAGGAGAGATTGTCCATACTTAACTTGTGCCTGGTAATGTGCTAAGTACTGTAAACAAATAATCCCATTGAATGAAGTACCTTCATGAGGTACTCTTATTTTTATGACATCACAGGTAAGTCGAAGTCCATTCAGCTAGAAAGAGGCAGAACCAGGCTTTGAGCATAGCTGTTTAATTCTGAAAGTTGCACCATATGATTAGATATAGTGCTTCACAAATTTTTCTCATCAAATCAAAAATTGTAGACTATAAACCCCTGTGTATAATAGATAATTATCTTAGAAATATGATGTAAAAAGAAAATATGATGTATTTGTATGGTACACAGTGGTAAAATTACTAGGCTCCTTGCAGGTGGAATCAACAATCTAAGGGGCTCAATCACCCAGCCCAGCTGACTGCCTGTGGACTGAGGGGTTCCATTTTTCAATTTCTGAGTTACACATCTGTGGCACATCCTTTGGGGAACTCTCCTATATACTACGTGTGTGTGCATGCTAAGGTGCTTCAGTCATGTCTGACTCTTTGAGACCCCATGGACTGTAGCCCGCCAGGCCCCTCTGTCCATGGGATTCTCCAGGCAAGAATACTGGAGTGGGTTGCCATGCCCTCCTCCAGGGGCTCTTCCCGGCCCAGTTATCGAACCCACATCTCTTATGTCTCCTATCAGCAAGCAGGTTCTTTACCACTAGTGCCATGTGGGAAGCCCGCTATATACCACAGTAGGTAGCAGATTACCTCCTCAAATGGAGAAGCTTGCCTTTTAGATTTAGCATACAGTTGATGCTTGTCACTCACAAGTTCTATATTTGTGAATTTGCCTACTTGCTAAAATGTATTTATAACTCCAAATCAATATCTGTTGCACTTCTGTGGTCACAGTGACATGAAGGGTGGTGAAATTTTTTAATTGCTTCATGCACGTTCCCAGCTGAGATTAAACTTGCTTCTTGTTTCCCTGCTCATACTATAAACCAGTGTCCTTTACATGGTCTATTTTGTGCCACATTTTACACATTTTTATGCCTTTTGTTGGTGATTTTGCCTTTTAAAATCACCTGCAAGCTTAGTACTGAAGTGCTGTTTACTGTTCCAAAGTGCAAGAAGGTTGCTATGTGCCTTAATGAGAAAATGCTTGTGTTCCCATTCAGGCACGGTTCATAGAGCTGTTGACCATGGGTTCAATTAATATATCAACAGTATGTATTAAATAAGGTGTCTTTATACAGAAACACATATAAAATAGATAATGTATTGATCAGTTGAAAACATTGTGACCAGAAGCTTGCAAGAAGCTTGCTCTCTATTTCCCCAGGAGTGGCAGTTTGATATCACTAATTCAGTATTGGCAGAGACGCTACAGAATCTAACTACCATATATAATAAGAATCCACTGCATTATGTCACCAGTCAAGAATTGAAACAGTGACAGGTAATCAGAAACTGTCATCAAATACAAGTGGTGAGTTGCCGTTACAGCAGCACATGCCAATGTGAGGACACGGGCCCCTTTCAACACAGCAAATTAACAAAAGACATTAGCAAGGACAGAGGTTTCGGTGGAGAGATTGAGTGGTGATGGTTGAAGAGTAAAAGCACTTTCTGATCCAAAAAAGGAATATGAAAGCACCTCCCTTTATGAAAACACACAAGTTGGCCAAAAAGATTATCTTTTCCAAAAAGGAAAGAAATAAAATTAAGGTTGGCTCCTTTGATTTTCTTACAATGGCCACTTACCTGGATCTGTGTTAAGGTTCTATAATATGTATAGCACTTCCAGTTTACAAACTCACCCTCTGGGAAACCTTGGAAGGAAGAGGTATTTAAATATTAGTCTGCTAGAAGTCTGAATGATGGAAATGGATTATGTGGAACAACACAACGGATTCTATAACTGACCTAAGGCAAATCTGTAGTGATCAAGCCATTGAAGTAGGATATGCTTGGCCTTTATCTGTAGTCCTCTCAATTTAATAATGGCCACCACATCAGACATAGGACTTATGTCCATTACTGGATCAAATGTAGCTATATCTACTGAGTCTGTTAAACCTGAAGGCTTCAAAACAAGAAATTTTATATATGTTTATTAAAAAGATAGAGGCAATTTATTATATAATTATCAAACATCTGTTCATTCATTTCCTCATTCATTCATTCAGTAGGTTGTCCAACAAATGTTTTCCTAGTGTCATTTAAAGGCCAGGCACTAGGAAAGAAACAAGGACTAAAGATATTTATTTATCTATATATATATGTCATGTTCCCTTGTGAATATGTGACACTGACACTGTTCCCTTGACACTGAATTACATATTTTAAAATGATTAAAGGGTAAATATCATGTTATAGGGTAAATATTATGTTATATATATTCTAGCACAACAAAAAATGAGGGAAGAAAAAGCTATGTTCTCTAGGAGCTCACAGTCAGCTCAGAAGAACTAGATAGATAAACACTATGGTACAGCACAAAGACTATGTTATCCATAAGTCCAGAGTGTTTTGAGCATAAAAATAGAAAATTTACCACTTGCAATACTGAGTTACTTAGCAGAAGAAAGTTTCAAAGTAAATAATGAAGGAATTAAACTTTAAAATAGATAGTAGTATGTATGATCTGTTCATGAATTTGGGTATATTAGAGTAGATACTTAGGTTTGGATGAGTTTATGTGACTAGGAAAATTGCTAACATTTCAGTTTTATATACATCCATTTTGTTAGTCACTCAGTTGTGTCCAACTCTTTGCAACCCCATGGACTGTAGTCTGCCAGGCTCCATGGAATACTCCATGCAACAATACTGGCGTGAGTAGCCATTCCCTTCTCCAGGAGATCTTCTCGAACTTGGATCTCCCACGTTGCAGGCAGATTCTTTACTATCTGAGCCACCAGGGTATACATAATTAGAGAAACATTTATGTATAAAACATATGCATAACTGAAATCATTATCTAGGTGTCATTTGCACAATTTGAGTGTATTATGACAGGGACAGATGAAGATATGAGAGATATGCTGAACCCCAGAAGAATGTGAAGAAGGGAGAGAATTCAAAGACCCTAAGGAGAATAATGAAGTAGACGGTGAGGTTTTGAGGAATATGGTCTACAGAAATCAGGCAATAAAGGTGAACCTGGGAAAAAACAACCTTATCTGAAGGATTCAGACTTGAACTCTCTTGTCATGATGACTCTAAAAAGGACTTAGAGAACCCATTCGAAAGTTTGATAAAAATTACCCCAAAAATGCATGTCTTAGGTCCTGAGCCTCAGCCTCAGAAATAAGGAGATGCTGGATAAATAATCCCCAGAAAAGTTTAGAATTCGAATAGGGAAATAAAGTAAATCAAAGCTTTAATATGTATAAGGCAATTTTGAATTACTGGGATACTTGTGTATTTGTTATTCTTGCAACATTAAAGCTATTTTTAAATTAGAGAATCTGAGAGATTCCTTTTGGGCTTTCAGTTTAAATTGAGTTGACTGATTTTACACCTGTGATTATTGAGTTTAAAAGTTCAATATAATTTAACTAAGTTCAAAACTATAACTGGACTATTTAAGAGGATTTGAGATTCTCCCCAAATTTAATTTATTTGCTTTATAAAAGTTAAAAACTAGAGACTATTTTGTTTGAGTATAAATATGCATTTGAGGTACTTAGGAGCAAAATATATAAAAATATACACACACTTTAAAATATACAAGGGATTGTTATTCATTGAGTTGTATATGAGTCATTTTTAAAGGAAGTTTAATCAGTTCAGTTTGTTAATCAAATATCAATCAAGAAAAAAGGAGACAGTTGTTATTTTAGTAGAGTTTATAGATAGAATAAATAGGTTTTTATTGACTTTAAACTTAACAAAAACTGGGTGTTTAATGGTCACTCCAATAAAATAAGTTTTCATTTCAATAAAGTAAAGTGATCGCATTTTTCCATTTACAAAAATTTCTTGGATATTAAAAACATCCACATTGATTCCTTGCTTTCTTAAAGCCTCTCCCCATTACATGCTTAATAAGTTGGTTAATCACAACCAAAGAGAATTTCTTTAAAGTTTTTAATAGAATGAAATTGACAGAAATTTATGTGTCTTCTTTGAAGAAATGTCTATTCAGATCTTTTCCCCAATTAAAAAATTGGTTTATTCATCTTTTTATTATTTAGTTGTAAGAGTTCTTTATATTCTAAGTCCCTTATCAGATATATGATTTATAAATATTTTCTTCTATTCTTTAAGGTGTCTTTCACTTTCTTGATGGTATTTTTTCCAACACAAATGTTTTAAATTTTGATCAAGTCCACCTGATCTGTTTTTTAATTTCTTTTTTCACTTGTGCTTTTACTGTTGTGTCTAAGAAATTATTGCCTAGTCCAATATCATGAAGATTTACACCAATTTTTTTTCTTTCTTTTAGCTCTACCATTTAGTTCTATAGAGTAAGGACAAGATTCAACTTCCTTCTGTTGCATGTGGATTATCCAGTTTCCCAGCACCATTTTTTGAAAAGACCATTCTTTAATTGCCTTGAACGTGTGGCCAGAGTTTTTTATTAAGAAAAATCTTCATCTCCTCACATTTCCATAGAAGGAGGTTCCTTCGTCTCCTCTTTTCAAGAAATCTTATGAGGGTGGACATGTCTTGTTTCTTCTTCCATCTCCTCATTCTCTCACATGGGAGGACACAATTAGCTAATGGAAGAGCAGACGATAGTGGCTTAACCTGACCACATTCTCCAAAGTGGCACCTTTTCAACAGTTTTTAGGATATGTTGTTCAGACAATTGTTGGGACTACAATGAAAAAGATTTTGTTAGAGCAGAGTGACAGAAAGACCCTGAAATAAACAGGGAAGGCACAAGAAGATTTCTGTTTAAATATCCTCTCCCACAGTAGCCAAGGAGTGCAGTTGAGACTCTGCCATACTGGCCACCTTTCCTTATTTGGGTCATAACATAGTTTGCTCTTGCTGACCACTTGCTCATATGTAGCATGAGTTTGCCCTGAATATCCTATTCCCGTGTGACAAAACCACCAATAGATGTGTCTCCACTCCCTGTTCCAATTTCCCAGCTTGCACTTTGATGGATAGGGTTACTAGTTTTTTTCAATTAGGGGAAGGATTTAGGAAACTCCACTTGGGCCTCAGATTCAATCTATCTTCTCCAATCCACCTCTACTTAGGAGGACTTTCAGTAATAAATGCCTTGAATTTTCTTTATTTTTAAAATTTATTTATTTATTTATTTATTTATTGGTTGCCCTGAGTCTTTGTTGCCCTCGGGCTTTCTCTAGGGGTAGCAAGTGGGTACTATTTTTTGCTGTGTGCAGGCGTCTCATTGTGGTGGAGCACGGGCTCTAGGCACACACGCTTCAGTAGCGGCAGCCGGCAGGCTCAGCAGTCACTGCGCTCAGGCTCTACGGTGTGGGCTCAGTAGTTGGGCGGCACAGGCTTAGTTGCTCCCCGGCATGTGGGCTCTTCCCAGACCAGGGATCAAACCTGTGTCCCTTGCATTGGCAGGTGGATTCCTATCCACTGCACCACCAGGGAAGTCTCAATGCCTTGACTTCTATTTGGCTCCTTATTCCTGTTTGGAATCAGATTCAAAAAGGAAGGAAAAGGGTCTTCCCTGGTGACTCAGATGGTAAAGAATCTGCCTGCAATGCAAGAGACCTAGGTTCAAACCCTGGGTCAAGAAGATCTCCTGAAGAAGGGAATGGCAACCTACTCCAGTATTCTTGCCTGGAAAATCCCATGGATAGAGGAGTCTTGTGGGCTACAGTCTATGAGGTCGCAAAGAGTTAGACACAACTGAGTGACGAGGCATGTGCGTGCACGCGCGCGCACACACACACACACACACACACACTCTTCCACTACAGGGGATACATGTTCAATTCCTGGTTATGGAACTAAGATCCCACATGCCACTTGGCTCAGTCAAAAAAATTAAAATAAGTAAACAAAAGAGGAAGAAAGAGCAATAGGCACTTCCAGATTACCAACATTTTTATTTCATTCAGTTACAGGTTTTGTGTTATACAAAGTTGTTTTACTGTTTCATTTTTCACTGGGCTTTTTTGGTTGAGTTGGATTCATATTACTTATTTTATTTTTTTTATATTATTTGAAAAATTATTTATTTACTTTTGGCTGTGATAGTGATAGGTCTTCCTTGCTCAATAATAGATTTATTACAATTGTTGGTGTTTTGGTATGCTAAAATTAGCTCATCAGCTATTCCTGTGAAAACAAATTATCAGGAAGAAATGAAACAACAAAAAAACCTTCTTTGAAATGTCATGCTTTAACATTTTCCTTTGGAAATAAACTACAAGGAAAATATGAAACATCTAAAAAGCAAAGAATCCATCTTTCAAAATTATTTTTAAAAGGTAAGTTGTCACAGTTGAGAAGATTCTTGCTCACACAACCTTGAACATTTATTTTTGAGGGGAAGGGAAAACTGCTGTTTGTAGGAGTTTTCAGAAGTTACAAAAAGGGACTCTGATAATTACTTTGTGCTATTTGTGAATTCAAGAGATAAATATGTCCATCTTTATTAAGGAAATAACACAAGAAGCCTTTTCATGCCCTGTGGAGAAGGAGTCCTCATCCTAAATCTGACAGAAATGAATATAAATTACAGCACTCACACCTTCAGAACTGCATCACATTAAACATATCAATTTTTTTCTGATTTGGTTTCTCTGTTAATATTATCTATATTGTCTTTACCCTTGTGAGTCCTTTACACATTTCAAAAAAATTTTTTTCGTATTTCAAAAGTAATGTATTCAACACAAAAAATAGGCATACATCCTTTCAGTCTTTTAAAATATACATATAAGAATATATTTTTCTTTTCTTATTTGGTTGCACGGCATTCGAGATCTTAGTTACCCCATCAGGGATCAAACCCATGCCCCCTTCATCAGAAGTGTGGAGTCTTAACTTCTGGACCACCAGGGACGTCCTAAGAATGTATCTTTCTTTGAACAAAAGTGGAATCAAACAGTACATGCTGCTTTGTCATCTACTTCCCCCCTACACAGGCACTTACCACATTCTATGAACATCAGAGGGTTTTCTTTTGTGATATTTCTTCCCTTAGAAACTTAAGACCATGCATATGGGGAAAAAAGTAAATTCCTTATATTGGAAAACTGTGACTGTAAGCATATTTCAGTCAGTTTGAAAATACTCTAAGGAGCATCATTTATAAATATTGTTTTATATTAAATAACTAAAAAATGATCACCAGTTTAACAGTACCAAGAGCCCTTGACAACTTAAGCACGGAAGATTATCGTACTCAGTGAGAGAAGCTGTAGAGGCCTGGACCAGAGTGCATGGATTTGCCTTTTTCTATCTGAGACAGAAACCAGAAAGGGCCTTCTTATGTGGCATCAAATGCAGAGGTGTGGAAGTTATGTAGAAATTATGTGGAAATTATGTGGAAAGGCACTTCAGAAGGATGTAGCAGAGCAAATAGAGGGAAATAGGATTTGGGGTTCACAGAAAAGAAATCGTGTCTTCTGAATGCAAGCTTGCCAGATTGTTTCTTCCCAAAACAACTGCAGAACCAAACCTATGGGGATGCTGTTAAGTCTGCCACAGTGAGGAAGGAGAATTTGAGGACCACTGTCATGGCAATCTGGGGATCAGAAAGCTCACCTCACCAATGCAGAGTGAGGCATTTAAGTGGTTTGACATATAAGAAATTAATCAGTCTAGAAAACTTTGAGAGAGCTGGGGTCTATAACACCCCTCTTCTTTCATACCAAACTAATCCAAAGGATAGGCAAATGCCAACAGTAACACAAGAATCTCTACGTACAGTATTCAGATATCTGTTCCTCAACTTATTGTAATCAGGATTCTACTTCAATCTGTCACTGAAATGGCTCTTGTTGAAGTCACTACTGATCCCCATAGAGAAAAAACCAATAGATACTTTTTACTTCTCATTTGCTTGGCCTCCCTGAAAGGCTCACCCTGTTACCACTCCCTCATCTTGAAACTCTTTCCCTTTATTTTGTGTGTAGTTTTCAATTTCAGGAAATAAAATCTCCTCCAGCTATTTCGTATATAATTATAAAATCCCTGAAAGAGCAGAAGTGGCAATCTCTAGCTGCTCCCACAACACCAAACTGACTGGCCAGGGAGGCTGCTGCCTCTGCCATATCAGGAAGGTGCGTTCAGGGAACAGCCACCAGGCTGTTGGGCTCAGGAGCAGTGAACTGACACTGTGTCCTTGGAACTTGGAAGCTGCCACAGTTACATCTCAGTATCCATGACTGGACGATGCAGCACTATTGTGGGAAAACCCAGTTTCTTCATGATTTTGCTTGCCTAAGCAAGAAGAAGGTTTTCCCTTATTTCCATCTTCCAAATTTCACATTAATGCATCTAACTGATGGTCCTAATCCAGAAATCCATCTGCCAGGGTGTCTGGAAATAGTTTTCAGCTTTCCAACCCCTGTAGTGTACTACAGGGAGAGGGGAACAGACACAGAGATCATCATGTCCACATGGTTCTCCTCCTACCTGGTTACCAGACTGTTAAGTGTTGGCTTACTTGCCCTCTTCTTTCCTTATTCTACCTCCTCCTCCTTAGTGATTGATTCTTCATCTCAACACATACACCAGAAAACAGTCCTATGACTTCTGCCTCCCAGTTAACTTGTACTCTCATCTATTTTCCATCCTCACTACATTAGTCCAGTCCACAATATCTTGGCTAGATTAGTGCAGTAATCTTATGACTGATCTCCCCACACTATATACCTAAATATGTCCCCAGGGATAATTGGTATAGAAAAGTTCTCAACCCAAGTGAAAACATCTTTCCTTTTGGACATTCAGAAATGTGCCTTTGACTGATGGCATAACAGGCATTTATTGATAGTTTGTGGGGACAAGGGATGTGTTTTGAAAAATGCCAGGTGGTACTGCATAACCAAGAGCTATCTGGTCCCAAATGCCATTTAGTGCTCTCTCTAGAAACAAGGGTTCATAAATGCAGGATTGCATGGACACTAAATTTCAAAAAATGTTGGAAACCAAAACAAATTGTAAACTTTAAATTTCACTGAGTAGGTAGAGCCAACAAAATCACTACCATCTTTTGCCACCATTGTTTTATGAGAGGAGATAATTAATTTTTTAAAATGTGTATACAAATGTTTATTTTGGCTTTAATCATAATAACCAAACACTGAAAACAAATGTCCACTGGTGAAAAGACATTCAATGGTCCACTCAAATGTCGAACTTGTGAAAGGATCAAGTGTGGTATATCCATACAAGACAATACCACTCACCCATACAAAGGGAGATACAGATATATACAATAACATGGATGACTCTCAGATACATTAAACTGACCAAAATTAACCAGAAGGAAAAGAGTGCCTACTGGTTCTTCTTGTGTGAATGACTCTCCCTATATGAAACACTAGAAATACATATCTAATTAACAGCGACAGAAAGAACTGACTATCTGGGGCCAGGAACGGAGAACTGACTGGGAAAGGACACATGGTGACCTTTAGGTATGTTAGAAATTATATGTTAATTGTGATGGTTGTGGTTACATAGGTTATACACTTGTCAAAACTCATTGGGTATAAATTTAAAGTGCATGATTTTACTGTAAATAAATCATTGTTCAATAAAGTTGATTTTTAAAAAGTTAAATATAACCCCCCTCATGCCCTTCAGGATGGCACCTTTTTTTTTTTTTAAAGAAAATAAAAAATGGTGGTGAGGATATACAGAGAAATTGGAACACTTGTGTACTGGTGGTAGGAATGTAATATAGTGTAACAGCTATGGAAAACAGTAGGGTGATTCCTCAAAAACTCAAAAATAGAATTACCATATGATCCAACAATTCCACTTCGGGGAATATATCCAAAAAAATTGAAAGCAGGAACTTGAAGAGAGATTTGAACACCATTATTCATTGCAGCATTATTCATAATAGCTAAAATATGGAAATAATCCAAGTGTCTACCAACAGATGAACAGATAACATATGGCATATGGAATATTATTCAGCCTTAAAAAGGATGGAATTCTGACACACATGATACAATAAGGACAGAAGTTGAGGACATTATGCTAAGTGAATTTTCAGTTCAGTTCAGTTCAGTCGCTCAGTTGTGAACTTAGTTACAAAAGGACAAATACTGCATAAATCCACTTATATGAGGTACCTAGAGTAATCTAAGTCATAGAGATATACCTGCCTCCTGAAAAATCTGTATGCAGGTCAAGAAGCAACAGTTAGAACCAGACACAGAACAACAGACTGGTTCCAAATTGGGAAAGGAGTATGTCAAGGCTGTATATTGTTACCCTGCTAATTTAACTTATATGCAGAGTACATCATGCAAAATGCTGGGCTGGATGAAGCACAAGCTGGAATCAAGATTGCCAGGAGAAATATCAATAACCTCAGATATGCAGATGACACCACCCTTATGGCAGAAAGCAAAGAAGAACTAAAGAGCCTCTTGATGAAAGTGAAAGAGGAGAGAGAAAAAGTTGGCTTAAAACTCAACATTCAAAAAATGAAGATCATGACATCCAGTCCCATCACTTCATGGCAAATAGATGGGAAAACAATGGAAACAGTGACAGACTTTACTTTTTGAGGCTCCAAAATCACTGCATATGGTGACTGCAGCCATGAAATTAAAAGACGCTTGCTACTTCGAAGAAAAGCTATGAGCATCCTAGACAGCATACTAAAAAGCAGAGACACTACTTTGCCAACAAATGTCTGTCTAGTCAAGGCTCTGGTTTTTCCAGTAGTCATGTATGGATGTGAGAGTTGTACTACAAAGAAAGCTGAGCACCGAAGAATTGATGCTTTTGAGCTGTGGTGTTGGAGAAGACGCTTGAGAGTCCCTTGGACTGCAATGAGATCAAACCAGGCAATCCTCAAGGAAATCAGTCCTGAATATTCATTGGAAGGACTGATGCAGAAGCTGAAACTCCAATACTTTGGCCACCTGATGTGAAGAACTGACTCATTGGAAAAGACCCTGATGCTAGGAAAGATTGAAGGCAGGAGGAGAAGGCGACCACAGAGGATGAGACGGTTGGATGGCATCACCAACTCGATGGACATGAGTTTGAGTAGGTTCTGGGAGGTGGTGATGGACAGGGAAGCCTGGCGTGTTGTAGTCCATAAGGTCACAAAGAGTCAGACAAGACTTAGCAGCTGAACTGAAGTCATAGAGATAGAAAGTAGAATGGCAGTTGGCAGAGGCTGGGAGAGGGGAGAAAGGGGGGATTGTTTAATGGGTACATAGTTTCAGTTTGGCAAAATGAAAAAGTTCTGGAGATGGATGGTAGTGATGACAAGGTTGCACAACAATGTGAATGTACTTATGCCACTGAAAAGCACATATAAAAATGGTTAAGATTTTTTTTTTTAAGTTAAATACAAATAAACAAGTCAGCATGTGCTCCTTCCGGATAAATGGGCCTATCTGTGTTCAATAGCTCAATTCTTTGGTTCTTTTCCTAAGACTACGTCAGAAGAGAAAAATAACACTAGAATAATATGAAAACCAATGTCCTTATTTGCCTGAAATATTAAAATAGAGACTATTTTGCACTTACATCTTTGTTCTGTGTTATGCATTTCATTTGCTTGCACTTCACTTTGTAGGCCTTGAATAGCTTCCTGGCTTCTTCGGACACAGTATTGACATTGTGGAATGACTGAGAGAGATTGTAAGCTGTTTTCAGGTGACATGGCTCATAAAACCCAGAGAGGCAAGAAACTTGACATAAAGACACTATTTATGCAAAAATTATCAAACTTCAGCATATGTGAAATAACCATGGTAATTTTATTATCATGAGTAACATAGTAACATAGTTTTGATGTCTGTCCCTAAAAATAAAAATATTTTATATGTGTTCATACATGTTCTGAAATATGTGTACCATTAACACAAATGCACTAAAAAATTTAAAGTGTCAAAAATTTTGATCAAAATAAATCAAGTTAGCTCACTGCTTAACTACATTAAATTGGAGATAGTAATATTTTGTCTCACCTCTTGAGAAACAAAAGCTTTAGCCTAAAATTCCTCAACAGAGATTTTGTGCAATTGTGAAATGGTTATTAAGTTATTCTGAGCCATAGATTTAACAATGCTCTAACATCTCCAAGTTCCTTTGGAATGTTTATATGCTTAAAAAAAGAAAACTTAAATTGACTTATTATATTTCACTTTAGAAAAAACAAGTGCCACACTGTTTTAAAGAAATCATAGATTATATAAATGTAAGCAGTGCAACTGATTAGGACACCAGAAATTAATTCTCCAAAGCTCAGGAATCATGGCCTTAGAAGAAACTAAGTGTTCTTTTTACTCCTACTTCTACCATTCTAACTTCTCCCCATCTCAAACTTTCAGTTATTTCTCAGATGAGGTCAATAAACAGTCATGGAAGGATTTTTAACTAGCCAAGATGCCAAAATCCTTATTGATTACTAGAAATCACCAGGCAATACTAAACTATGAGTCAACATTGTTCTGCTCTTGTCTGTGCTGAGGTGATAACATGAAGATTATTAGTGAAACTGCTGGACTTGCCCCCTCAGGTAACTGTGGAGGAAAAGGCTTGCATTTTACAGGTGCCAGAGATAGACTTATGCTTTGGGGATGCCATTTGTAGACCAAGGTGATGGCAAAGCATCCAGAAATCTTCACGGTAATGAACTTATTCACCTAGGGGCAATAGAAAGGATTGTTAATTCCTGCCCAGAATTCTCATTCTCATAATTCAGGTGGAAATCATAGACATTTACATGATGCACAGAAGGAAATTTCAGACCAATATTCACAAACAGCTTCAGTCTAATTCCATTAAGTCAGAAGTGAGGTTTAGGTTTTGGTACTGTCAATTCATTGGTGCTTGATTTATTGAGAGAAGAAAGAGAAGTGGGGAGAAATTATTTGGAATTAATGTAATTATGTCTTATAGAGAAAGATTCATTTTCGATTGCAAAAATGCTGGGTCAGTTTACAAGTACTTCTGAGCCCTAATTCAAGTCTAAGACACAGATGATCTCGCCCATAAGACACACTTGGTAACATCTGATTCCCTTGATGTTGAGAAAAGTAATTTATGCCTGCCAAGTCCTTAGAAGTTTTATGAACCTTAATATTATTGTGAAACTTATTAAAGTTGGAGGTATTTTATAAGTGAGATGGAAAGCTAATGACAAATAAACAACTTCTTAAAGCTCAAATGAATATCTGCAGATTTGTAGAGCAAATTTAAAAGGCTTACTACAGATGAAGTGTCCTAATTGAGTCAGCTGCATTAAGCATGCAAGGACTTTTATTTGGTTACAAGTTATACTCCCTTGCTTCCTGAAGGCTGCCAGCTGGAGTAATTTGAATTGAATAATTTATCCCATTGCAACCCTGAACGTTTTAGAAAAAAAGAGTAAGGAAACCCTGATTCCTGACTGTCAGGAAGCTTTCACATATAGGCTTACCTGGTACAGTTTCTTTACCTGCTCTTTACTTCCCTAACTCTCTAGAACTGAGCAGAACCTCTTTAAAAATAACCGCCTAAATAGTATATATAAGATGATACCATGGATTTTGTAAATCGTGTAGGACAGACCCGGAGGTACTTTTCATGCCTGCCCAGTAGAAATACAATATGAGCCACATAAATAATATGAAATTTTCTAATAGTCACATTAAAAAGAGTAAAAAGCAGGTGGAATTAATTTTAATAATATTTTATAGCCAAATATATTCAAGAATCAACGTTTAAGTGTATAATGATGTAAAAATGATTCGTGATATTTTACATTCTCTCATTTGTATTAAGTCTTTGAAATCTTGTGCGTGGCTTACATTTACAGTGTGTTTCAAGGGTTCCGTAACCATGGATGGCGGTGGCTGCCACGCTGGACAGCACGGCTCTATATGTCTGTGGTGCTACTGAGGTTGGCTGTTCCCGACACCACCAGCACCGCATATGCAATTGCCCTGGAGGCAAAGTGCAGTCCACGCACACACGCACACACACACACACACACACACACACACACACACAGAGTAACTATTTGTGAACAGACAAAGTCTAGCCCAGAAGTTTCAGACTGGTAGCTCAGAAATGTTTGGTTTAGTATTCTCAGAGTTTGAGCTAATTGCCAACTTTAAAATATCAGGATATTTCATTAAAAAACCTGAATTTATGACTTCTAAAAAAATCATAAAATAGAGCAAGCCTAGACCCACAGTCCCATTTGGCAATAGTCTTCTGGCCCTGCATAAAGGCTGTCCCCTTTAAAATTTTTTCTTAGTAGGCATGAAATGCTTTTCTAGTAATAACTTTTTAAAACTACTGCTGCTGAACAAAGACAAATCCATTTTAAAAAGGACCAAGTGAAGTGAAGGACTGAAATAAAAATTTATCAGATCAACTGGCTAGTGTAGACCACTAAACTGAATAATTCAGACCTCTTAATCCTCCTACTCACAATAGTTTATTTTAGAAACTCAAAGTAAATGACTGTTACAGAATAAAAATGATCAAAAGAATGATAAATTGTAAAATAATACCCAAATTTCAACTGGATTGTCAAGTTTTCCCTTCGAAGGCCACATCCATTCCCTCACAGTGGTTCCTTTTCTGCTGAGCATCATGCCTCCATCCTGATTAAACATCATTGATATTACTTGGCTATGAAAAAGACAAAATGTGTCTCACTTAGAACAAAAAATTTCATGGACTCATTGATTTGGCTGAGATGACAGACATCATCAGGTTACAGCTTTTAAGAGTACAAGACTCCCTTCTATTACATTCCTGGTGGGTGGTCACCTTGCCTCCGCCTGAATACCTTCCTTGAAGGGAAGGCTGGCATATACATCTTAGCAGGTCAAAACTTCCCTTCTCTGAGACACACCCCTCCCCATTCACCACTCCCCATCTACACTGTCATGGAAATGGGCTCTCCACCCATGATTATCATGCCATGTGGTCCCGATGCCTTGGCTCTGGCTGATTGAATTGGGTGGACAGCTGACATAGAACTGTATTGCAACTGGATGCAAAAATACATATACAAAAGGCTATGAGGAAGGCGTTGAGCCCAGTGCACTCAAAGGACTGATAGAAGGCAGTGTGGCTAGCGACTTCCCTGATGGTCCAGTGGCTAAAAATCCTTGCTCCCAAAGCAGGGGGCCCAGGTTCAATCCTTGGATCCCCACATGCTGCAACAAAGAATTCTAATGCTGAACTTAAGCACAGCCTAAGAAATAAATATTAAAAATAAAAACAGTGTGGCTAGAGTCCAGAGTGGTGCAAATAAGGCTGGAGTGATTGGCAGGTAGTGACTGGATATGCAGGTATTCCTATGCTGTATCTTGAATTTTATCTTACAAGTAACAAATCACACAAGGGCTTAATAACAAAGCAATGAGGTGACATGATCAAACAGATTGGTGAGGAACCAAAGTAAATGCTGGGTACCAATTAAGAGGTCATATCATTGGTCCATGAGAGACGATGGCAGCTTGGTCTAGGGCAGGGGTGAGAGAGATGGATACACATGCATATCTTCAAGAACCATCTAGATTTGGATAGAATTTGTGTGGTGAAAAACGGAGGTGTCCATTTTATATTCCCTATACTTTATATGTCTATTAATGCAGTCTAGCATTTTATTATATTATCTTTTCTGGATGAATAGCATCACAGTATGTGTTCATGTCTAGATCTTCTTTGTGTCTTCCTTCTTCTCAGCATAGCACCTGGCACAGAGACGAAGTATAAATTGCACTGATAAAATGGATTCAATTAAACAAATACACAATGGGCAATTACTAAATTCAAGATACTGTTTAGGGACTGTTAGGTGTCCAGGGATGCTCAGCATGAGGTGATCTCACTGCACTCAGGAGATTTTCAGTCTTGTAATTATAATTATCTTGATAGATTACATTTATTTGGAGCCTACTATGTGCCATGCCTTAAATACATACTTTTATTTTTACCTATTTATTTATTTTTGGCTGCACCACCCAGCATGTGTAATCTTAGTTCCCTGACCAGGGACCAAACCCATGCACCCTGCATTGGAAGTACTGGTCAAGGCAGTGTTACATAATGGTTACAAACTCCATAGAGCTAGACTGTCAAAGGTATTGAACCTAGCTCTTCCATTTCCTAATTGTATGAACATGGGCATATTTCTCAACCTTTCTGTGGCTCAGTTCCCTTGTCTTAAAATAGCAATAACAACAGCACCCACCTCATAGAGCTGTTGTTAGTACTAAATGATCTAATATATGTAAAGCACTTCAAACAGAGTGAGACAGCTTGTAAGTTTTCAAGAAGTGTTGCTTTTATTAGGTCTCACAAGTCCATTTATAGCCATTATGGTTTCTCTTTCCCAGATGAGAAAACAGAAGCTGAAGGATGTTCACAGAATATCCACAGCCTAATGTGAAGTTCAATAGAGAGGCTCATCATCTAATGAAAGAATAATAGTTCCCTGTATAAAAGAGGTGCTTTTGGCTTAATCAAATGCACAGTCTAACAGGTGGGCTGGAGGGGCAAAGTGATGAAACCAATGAAAAAAGCAGAAATAGAAATCCCATGCCTTGGACACCTAGAGAGCATCGCTTTCTTGAATAGCCTACCCTCTCACCCTGGGCAACCCAGCCTTGAGCTGTTATTTCTGTGAGGAGTCTCATCATACAACATAGGAGGAGCTCTAGATGAAGCAGCTGTCCCCTGCTGGCACAGTGCTGCCCTGCACACCGAATCCTGGCAGCAAGGGTCCCAGCCCACCTCCTCTCTTACTCACCTTCCTGCTGATGCAAGCTTCTGAGCCTTCTCACCAAGAATCCCCTGTGGCAGGATGACAGATGTGCAAAAGGGGGGTTGCTTTAACAAAGACCTACTATATAGCACAGGGAATTCTGCTCAATGTTATGTGGCAGTCTGGATGGGAGGGGAGTTTGGAGGGGAATGGATACATGTATGTGTACGGTTGAATCCCTTCACTATTCACACGAAACCATAACACTGTTTGTTAAATACACAATAAAAGTTTTAAAAAATTGCAATAACAAAAAGTAATGTAACACACAGCATTTAAGACATATAAAATTTATAAAGCATAAAATGAATAGCCATATCCACTGCCCAGTTTACTAAATAATAGATTACCAAAAGTGAAAAAAAGGAAGGGGGAGGGGACTGGTTTAAAAGATCACTAACAGATAACGAATTCCCTTTGGAAGCAACTTTTTTAGTTTGTTTTTGCCTTCTCTTTTTCAGAGCCTTCAGTTCTGCTGAAAGCAGACTGTACCCTGTGCCAAGGAATGATCTGTGGTGCCCAGGATGAAATTACACAGGGGCAGGACTTAGCCATGAGGCATAGTGTTTTGGGCTTCTGTGAATTCCCAAAATACCACCAACAGATGGTGTTGTATTAATCTGCTACTGTTATCAAGGAAGACAGGGAGGGGATGAGGAAGGGGGCCACTCTAGACAAGCAAGTGGAGGGAAATCACCTCCTTGTTTGTTTTGCATATATAATCCTCACCTTGGACATTTAATTTCATGTAACAAATATTCAGGGGGACATTTTCTTGGCATAAACTTCATTCTTGGGCAATACTAAAGTCTGGCCAGGGCACTGAACATTCTGGCATCTGCCCAGAAAGTGAAGACTTGGGATGTACTTTTATTTTAATTCTAACTTTGCTGATTCGTAAATCTATTAGTCTGTCTGTAAGTTAGCCCTAAATGAGATCTCAGAAATCACATGGCCCACCATTGTATCAACCACTATTTTTTTATTATAGCTTTTATTTTTAACTTAATATTACTTAAATGACAAGGGGAATTTTAAAAAAATATTTCATAAAATTGTTGTGAACAAAGGAATGTCAGGTTTAGGTCCAATTTTCTTGTAGGCAAAAGGGAAGTAATAATATATACTTTAACTATGCAATATTGGACAGAAAATTATATATTAATATTTTGAGGGGCTTCCCTGGTGGTCCAGTGGTTAAAAAATCCACCTTGACATGCAGGGGACACTAAATGGATCCTTGGTCTGGGAAGACCCCACATGCCGCAGAACAGCTAAGCCCATGTTTCACAGCTACTGAGCCCACCCACCTAGAGCCTGTGCTGCACAACAAGAGAAGCCACAGCAATGGGAAGCTCTTGCACTGCAACTAGAAAGTAGCCCCCACTCGCTGCAACTAGAGAAAGCCCATACGCACCCACAAATATTCAGTACAGCCAAAAATAAATAAATAAGTAAATAAATATTTTGAGCTCTCAGATTCCTTGAACATCCTAGTAGTTTATATTAGTATACTGTTGAGGATTTTATGGAGTTTATCACTATCCTATAGGCTTAGTTAGACCTTCTCAGCCAATTCATTATTTCCACACTGACCACAGTGTCATTATATATCATGCCTCTTTTAGGTCCATTTGGACTATGTTCCAAAACTAGGAAAAACTAGCTCCCAAAAGGGAATTGTGTCTCAGAGTTATTTTTTTTCTGGGTGAGTTACACATTATATCACCTACTAGGGGTGGTTGTTTTTTTTTTTTTTGTGAGAGACAAAATTAAACAAGATATACTCTGGAAAGTGGAGGGGATCAAAACCATTGTCATTACAATATATTATCTAAAATGTCCAGTTTTTAGTAAAAAGATTATCAGACATGCGAAGTAAAAGAAAAATGTGATTCATACACAGGAAAAAAGCAGAAGATAGAAGCTTTCTTTATAGGGCCCAGATGTTGGATTTATCAGACTTTAAAGCACCTATTATATTTTTAAAAACTAAAGGAAAACTTTTTTAATTAAAAGAAAATATGATGCCAATGATTTATTCAAATGGAGAATAGCAACAAAGAGACAGAAATTAAAAGCTAAATAGACATTCTGGAATGTAAAGTACAGTAGTAGAAGTGACAGATTCAATAGAGGGGCCCAACAGTCTATCTGAGCTAGCAAAAGAAGAATCAGTGAACTTAATGATAGCTCAGTAGAGATTATCTGGTCTACAGAACAGAGAGAAAAAAAAGTGAAGAAAAATAGAGTCTGAGAGTCCTATGGACACTATTAAATTCACTGACATACATACATGTGATGGGCATACCAGAAAGAGTAGAGAAAAATGGGCAGAAAAATAAAAATAATAATGGCCTAAAAGTCTCAAGTTTTATGAAAAACATTAATCTGTACATCAAAGCAACTCAAAAAATTCCAAGTAAAATAAACTCAAAAGAGCTTCACACCTGCACACATCAGAGACAAACTGTTAAAAGCCAATGATGAACAGAAAATCTTGAAAGCAGCAAGAAAGCAATTAGACAAAGAGTAAAATGCAAAGGGGCCTGACATATAGTAGGTGCCCAATAAATATCAGATATCTATGAATTTAATCTTCAAGCTTAGAGGAGAATCAACCAGTATCCTTGAATAATAAAGATATATAAAAGAATTAAAATACCAATCCAACTTCAAGAAAGCAGGATTTCTCAGTTGTTTTTCTAATAGTGAGGATAATTAGGTGGATAGTATCCAGAGTCTAGGCCAAAAATAGGCAAACTAGAACCTGCAGGCCAAATATGGCCTGCTGCCTGGTTTTGTAAATAAATTTTTATCAGAGCACAGCCATGCGCATTGTTTATATGTTGGCTATGACTGCTTTCATGCTACAGTGGCAGAGCTGGTAGTTGCAACAGAGCCTGTATGGCTGGCAAAGCTTAAATACCATCTGGTCCTTTACAGAAAAAGTTTTCCAGCCTCTGGCCTAAGTACTTCTCCCTTGTTCCCTCCACTGGGTCCACCAGAACGCTGGCAATCCTACTGTTGACATGCTCTTTCCTACTGGATTAGACTTTTTTTTTTTTTGGTAAGAGAAGTAAGCCTTTATTTTCTCAACAAAGAACTAGAGCTCCAAGCATCCTTACCTCGTCCTGAAGGATCCCGGACGAGCCCCCAAGATGAAAGGTTGTTGTTGAACGATAAGACGCGGGATTCTTGGCCTCTGGAGGAGACGAATTCAATCCGGGGCCGGAGACGAGGCTGGATCGCTCAGAGCTTTTGTGTAATAAAGTTTTATTAAAGTATAAAGGAGATAGAGAAAGCTTCTGACATAGGCATCAGAAGGGGGCAAAAGAGTACCCCCTGGATTAGACTTTTAGAGATTCTGGCTCACGCAAATCAAGTTCTATCTGCTCCACTGCAGGTGGCATACTCAGCATTCAATCTCTACCTTCTCCTTCCTTTTTAATAAATTCCTGCTCATTTAGTTCTTCATTGCTCATTCAGTCAAATTCCATTTACAGGGGTAGATGCTGAGCAGTCTAAGCCCACGGATGCATGGCTCCCTTGCATCCCTTTTGGTTAAAGTGTGTGCCTGTGACTAAACTGACCTAAAAACACTGAAAGGAAGGCCTCACAGTTTACTGAAAAAAGCTTTTTTTCCTGTTAGACATGAAAAGGATCATGTAGCTAGTACCACTGGTAGCGACACCAGGATGATCACCTTGGAAGAAAGGATGCCTAGGATAGCCAAGTGGAGAGATGAAAATAACCTGGGTCCTTGATGATGTCACTGAGCCCTAAACTATACTGTACCCAGAGCCCATCCTATCTCCAATTTAAAATGGTATTTTTCTGTTACTTCCTATACCAAAGCATCATAACTCTATTTTTAGCAAAAAATTTTTATTATAATTTTCATGACTGGCTCTCTTAAAATCCTGTCTGTCCCAGCCACCCCATCCCCACCATCTTTTCCCAATAGCCTGACACAAATATTTCCAAGTCTTGCTCACTCACTCTTCAACCACTCAGCAAATATTTATTAAACATTCACTATATACTAGGCTTCCCTGGTCAGTGGTAAAGAATCCATCTGACAATGGAGGAAACAAGGGTTTTATCCCTGGGTTGAGAAGATCCCCTGGAAAAGGAAATTGCAACCCAAACCAGTATTCTTGCTTGGGAAATCCAATGGAGAGAGGAATCTGGTGGACTACAGTCCTTGGGGTTGCAAAAGAGTCAGACACAACTTAGCAACTGACTAAACAACAGAAAAAATACTAGGTACATACCAAGTGTTGAGGGTGGAGCAATGAATAAGAAAGATACGGTCCTTCCCATAATAAAGCTCACAGTCTGGTTGCACAGACCCAATAAATAAAAGTTTAATTTCAGTTTGTTATTGGTGCTAAAAAGAAATAAAGTCATCACTTAGAGTAACAGAAAGAGGATGGGTTTGTTTTTTAAATGGATGGTCAGAAAAAGTCTCTTTTGGAAAATAGTCTGCAAATTCCTTGAAAAGTTAAGCATAGATTTATCATAGAACCCAGCAGTTCTACTCTTGGTATCTATCCAAGGGAAATGAACTATAATGTCCACACAAAAACTTGTACATGAATGTTCACAGCAGCATTATTCATAGGAGCCAAGTAGTAGAAACAATCCCAATGTCCATCAACTAATGAATGAGAAACAAAAGGTGGTACATATCAATACATTCAATGGAATATTATTTGGCCACTAAAAGGAGTGAAATGCTAGTACATGCTACATTGATGCAACTTGAAAGCCTTATCCTAAGTGAAAAAAAGCAAATCATGAAACACAATATATTGTATCATTTCATTTATATGAAATTTCCAGAATAGACAGATCTACACAGGCAGAAGGCTTACTAATGGTTCCTAGGATTGGAGGGAAGGGTGGGGAATGATGAGTGGATGCTAAGTTTTCTTTCTAATGTGATGAAAACATTCTAACGTTAGATTATGGTGATGGTTGAAAAACTCTATAAATATACTAAAACCCCCTGTATTGTACACTTTAAATAGGTAAATTTATGGAATGCAGTTTTTCTCAATAAAGCTATTTAAAACAAAAGAAACAATCTCTCCTAGGAGTGACATTTAAACGGAGACCTGAGAGATAAGAGGAAACTAGTCAAGCAAAGAGCTGGGACAAGAACTTTCAGTCACAGAGAACAACAGTGTACAAAGGCTGTGAAGAAAGACAGAAGGTCAGCAAACAAGAGGGTGAATTATAAGAGATGAGTCTGAATAGGGACCCGAGCAGAGAGGGTCTTCTGAAACTCTCAAAGTCATCAAATTCCATTCTGACACATTCATCAGGCAGTATAATCCTTATGGAAATGGGTATGAAATGTTTAACAGTGAAACTTATGGATAAGACAGCAAGTGGAGAACTATTAATTCGAAATGCTATAGCAGCAAAACACTGAATTGTGAAGAAAAGAAGTGTCATCAAGTTCTGAAAGGGAGAAGTAAAGGAACACTCAGCCTATAACTGGGGACATCCATTAAATCACTCTCACCATTGTTATAAAGATCAACTTCTAGGAGATATTTGCAGAATTTTAGCAAACACATGAAGAATTCACATCTCCAGAAAGTTTATAATGTGGGGATTCTATGGAATACCAAACAGGAACAGAAATGACTAAAGCACCATAAATACAAAATTCATAGTGTCTGAACCTGGTGAGCACTTGTAGGTGACATACTTAAAACATGAGCCAAAATGAAGTGACCGATCCAGGTTTGGGTCATTATAGGATGTATAAAGGAACTAAAAGATGATGCAGAACTTCAAGGAGAATCTAAAAATATCTAAACCAACACCAGGAGAAAAAAGATAACTAAGTCTTACAAGTTTCATTAACACCCTTGAGAGGAGGGATTTGTGGTTAAGAGACTAATGCTAGCATGATCATTCATCTTATACGTACTTAACGCTTCTCAAATTCTACTATTCATGATCAATTTGAGAGTGGAGAGAGAAGTAACTACTTATTTTGCAGCTTCTCCCAGGAGGAGTAGGAGTCTATTCCCCACCACAGGAATCTAGGTTTGGCCATGTGACTTGCTTTGATCAATGAGTCACTGGCAAAGATGATGCTGGGGGAGGCTTGAAAAATGCTTATGCACTGGGATTCACCTTCATTCTTGCTGCTTTTGGAGCGAGCTAGCCTTAGATACTAGAGACACATAGCCCAGTTGCCCTGATGCTCCAGACAACTGCCAGATACATCTAACTCCAAAATCCATGCTCATAACAACATTATTATTACTACTATTATTATAATATTACCATTATTATAGCTATGCTAATAATTGCTCATGCAGTGTATACTCAGTTCTAGACCATTCTTTCCACATGTTAAGTGTTGGAAGGGGAAATAGCATTGGAATTAGCATATGAAAACTGACTTCAATGTTTTCGTCTATCATGTGGACTTGGGAAGATATCCATCATCTTTGAGCTTCAGTTTGGAATTATATCTAGTCACAGGGTTAGATAGCATCACCAACTCAACACACATGAATTTAAGCAAACTCCAGGAGATGGTGAAGAACAAGGAAGCCTGGCATGCTGCAGTCCATGAGGTCACAAAGTGTCAGACACAACTTAGAGGCTGAACAACAACAGGGTTCCCAGGGAAATTAAATAACATGAAAAAGGGCTCGCTCAACTTAAAGTGATACATGTTTGCAATTAGTGGGGGGGTGGGGGCGGGGAGATGTTTCAATCAAGTTTACCAGCCACAAGTTCCAAAGACTCTAACTTGTACAATCCCTGGAAAATCTAACTAATTAAAATACATTTCTTCTTCAGGAAAGCAGTTATAGTTTTCCACCTAGTCTGTAGTGTCACAGAATACGAAGTCCAATTAGAATGCCATAAAATCACATGGTGTTTCCTAACTTTCCTTTCGAAACTATGGAACTACTAGCGTTGGGAGAGGAAAAGACTTTTAAAAGTATGTGCTTTCTCAGCCTTTGAAATGCTTCCAGATTCTGTCATCTTCTTTTCATCTCAACATCAAAGTTGGGAAAGGCTCTTCCACACTGAAGGGCAGGTGTGTGCATGCCACTCAGTAAGGTACTTTGCTGCCTCATTCATCTCTCTCTTTCTCTACTTGCATCTTGAGAATCAAACATTAGTCTTTTATTTCTTTTAGCTTTTAGCTGACCTGTACTCTATTTGCTGGCAAGCTGATGACATATTTTTTACAGGTGATTTGACTCATAAAAACAACCAGGGAAGGGAAACAAGGAGAAGAGGTTTCACCAGAAGCTAGTCAGCACATACAAAATGCTGAACATGGCAGAAACACACAAAAGCATATTTATGAACTGGCTTTAAAAAAGCGTGAGGGGAGGTTCTTGCTCTCTGGATGACCTAACCGTCAACTTCCATTGTCTTGAAATCAAGGGAACACAGGAAGCTCAGGTTGGTGCTCTGTGACGACCCAGAGGGGTGGTATGAGGGAAGTGCGAGGGAAGCTCAAGAGGGAAGGGGTGCTAGTCACTCAATCATGTCCAAATCTGTGACTCCATGGACTGTAGCCTATCCTACTCTGTCCATGGAATTCCCCAGCCAAGAATACTGGAGTGGGTTGCATTTCCTTCTCCAGGGGATCTTCCTGACGCAGGGATTGAACCCAGGTCTCCTAAATTGCAGACAGATTCTTTACTGTCTGCGCCACTAGGGAAGCATATATAGCTGATTCATGTTGTACAGCAGAAACTAATACAACATTATAAAGCAATTATCCTCCAATTAAAATTTTTAAAAATATGGAGGCAGGAAAATATGTCATTGAGGATCATTCAAAAAATTGAAATTCAGCAAATATGAAAGCAATATGGTATCTTAGTTCATTGAAAGGCTGCATATCGATAAGCTACCATGTCGATCTATTTCTAAAGCTCCAGGGGCCAAAAAATGTTTTTCTCAGCCCACATTTCATGTTTTTTTTTTAATTTGCTATATTTGTATATTTACCTTTGTACAACATTTTCAACTAGATGCTTTAAAGTGAGTCACCAACTAAGTTGAAATTGAGCACGTGGAAGAGGTACAGGCAGAGGTGTCGGGTAAGTAATAATCCAAAGAACCACAAATACAGGGGAAGAGTCATTACAGTGAGTTGCATAGTGTCCCCCCAAGTTTCACATGCACCCTGTACCTCAGAATGTGACATTATTTACAAATAAACCAAGTAACATCAGGAATCGCCAGCAACCAACAGAAGCTGAGAGAGGCATGGAACAGAATCTGGAGAGGAAAATATGATACACTGGGCAACACTTAGGATGGATGAGACACTTTTAAGCACACATAGGTACATTTCACATTTCACTTAAGTTGTTTGTATAACTGTGCTATAAAGACCCAAAGCACCTGGCTACCCTCACAGAGGCGGGCCACAGTTCATCAGGTCGGAAAGAATCAGGCACAACTGAGAGACTGAGCTCACACGCATGCACAGAGAGCACAGAGTCCTTAGGTCAGTGGTTTTTATGTGCGAAAATCAAGGGAAGGAGCAAATTCCCCAATTAGCTCAAATCAAGAGTCAAAATAAGGTCACAGATGCAAGACACAGGGTGGAGAACACGATTCAGAGGAGGCAGGGTGTCAAAGCCAGAGGAGACCATGAGAACTCTGCAGAACTCTTGAGGAGGATGTGAGACTTTGTATGGGCATGGGATGGTAGTGCTGCCAGTGTTATCTAGTCCATAAGAGGGTAGGGAGCCCCCGCTGATACCTGGCTCACCCAAATAACCCAGTTTTGCTTCCCAGCCTGTGTGTTCCTGGGGCCTTGGCTTCTTATAAGTCCCTATATGAAAAGGGGCTATAGCATCTTCACACGGATGGCACAGTTGGGTTCTCTGAGACCTACAGTCTTTTGGTCTGTTCTGATATGCAAGTCTGTACATGGAACAGCCATGAACACATGTATAGGTTTCATTTTCCTTATCTGCTTTCCCAAACTAGATTGTTGATTTCAAAGATTGTTTCCCTATCCTTTCCATTATTGGGATCTAGCCCTTCCTCCACCTCTTACCTTACCCACAGGTTCTAGTTTGTCTGGAATTTCATGTACCTCTTAGGAAAAGAAATGCTACCACATCCAAAAGGTGTGAAGGTTCCAAGGATAACTTGACTTGGCAAGTCGCTAAATATGTTGGTATACATGCCACCCCAAGGGAGGGCAGAATAGCTTTGGCAGACAGCTAGGCAGCCAGAAGGATAGATAAGATCCAGGTTAAGGAACTGCTATTGATAAAACAATAATAATACTGATAATAACTCTCATATAGAATTTACTCTTAGGTAGAATTATTCTTATAATAATTCTTAAATAGAATTTTTCCTATCTAATTTTTTAAATCAGCTTATCTAAGTAATGAAGTCCAGAGAGAGTGACTTGCTTTCCTCTAGTCACTGAGCACAACAACGATGGTGCTGGGCCAGCACGTCTGACTGTGACTTCCATTTGCATGATCTTTCCATGTGTTCACATTACCTGAACCTCCACTTCAGCTGCAAATTCCTTAAAAGCAATCTTGTGACTAGTAACAGGAAGGTCTGGTCAGACAGGTTCTGCTAATGGAAGAGTCACTGGAAGCCAAAGTTGCCCACTGCTACCCAGTATGGCCTCCTGAGGTCATTCCAGCACACAGCAAAATGATTGGGTCTCCCCAAAAATGTCTATGGACAAACTGGGCAAAGGAGGACTGAGGGACAATTATGGGTATGCAAACAATTTCACAAAACCTAGTTATACTAACCTTTACAAAGCCATGATGAACCCTTGAGGTCTTTTTCATTTTGGATTTGTAAGAATTTATTACAAAATCCCCATTCTCTCTAAGCTAAATCCCCAAATGTCCCTCTAATCAGGAAAATGAACAATTCATTTTCTCAGAATCATGTGACCCCTTAGGTGCTTAACAAAATGTTGACTAAAACCAGAGATCCTTTTAAGTAGAAGAAAGGTTTATAAACTGGAGACCTTGCCCTGACCTCTTTCTTGGGTTGACTTCTCCCACCCCCAGAGTGAGGGAATGTAGACCCCTGGGAGAAAGCGATTGAACAAATACAGGGATCAGACCTCTTTTTTAAATGCTTCTGGGATTTTCTGCTGAAACAGAAACATTCCACCTGCTGCCCCTCACTCCTGATTCTTCCCATCCTTCTTCAATCATTGGCGTTTCACAAGGATATTAGGTCAGAGAGGAACCATCTGTCAGAGCATAATGGAACTTTTTCAAATTCTGGTCAGGCTTCTTGATTGTTGGCATATTAGTCCTCCTCCTCAGCAACTCTAGCCAGAAACACTGGGAATCTTCAGGGATGGTGTTCACCTCTTCCTCGTTATAGTGGCTCAGGATAAGCTGTTTGTTGAATCCTTCTTTCCTTAGCTTAGCTTCTTCCATTTTTCTGTTCAAAAGAAAACAATTCAAGATCTGGCTAATTTCCTGTTCTTATCAAGGGCTGGGGGATGGTCAATGGCTGTTTAGGCCTCTGTGACCTCACCTTTGTTGCTGCTGCTCTGCTGTGTAGTTACTAAGTCATGTCAGACTCTTTTGCAACCCCCTGGCCTAAAGCCCATCAGGCTCCTTTGTCCATGGGATTTCCCAGGTAAGAATACTGGAGAGGGTTGCCATTTCCTTCTTCAGGGGATGATCATCCTGACCCAGGGATTAAACCCACGTCTTCTGCATTGGCAGGCAGATTCTCTGCCACTGAGCCACCAGGGAAGCCCAACCTCACCTTTACCACCTATCTAATGGATTTCCTTTCAATCAGGAAAGCTGGCTTTGAAATCCATGGCCAAGCATTTATTGAGTGCCTATCATTTTAAAAACAGTTACTGAGTGTCTACTGTGTCTGAAGCACTATACAGAGGCTGCAGCAAATGCAGGACCAGGAAGTAGCCCCCGTGCCTACAGGGGCAGCACTACACAGCACAAGCTTTGGATGAGAACTGAGGTGAACCTGGCACTGCCACGTGAGACTAGAGAAAGTAGGCAAAGTATTAACCTCCTCTGAACTTCGATTTCTTCGTCTGTAAATGGGGATAACAATACCTCATGGAAGTGTGGGAATCTCTGACTAACTAATGCACACAGACCTCTGGGCCGGACCCTAATGATTAGCATGTCATCTGTTAAAATGAATAATTGTTTTTGTTACAATTTAGTGGGGGACATATATATACATATTCATTAATAATATGGTGGTCAAGGAAAAGGGCAGGTGAATATGAAACTACCTGGCTTCTAGGTTTCAGACAGAAACCTTCAAATTAAGGTTTCTTGTTCGAACATTCATTTAACAATTCACAAATATTCACTAGGTGTCTTCTGCAGTCAAAACTTATACATTCTTATGAGAAATGTGCTATCTGTTCCCATTCTTATGAGAGTGACCGAGTTTTGCAGCTATATGGTAAAGTCTGGATGCAATGCCAAGGACTTCCCTAGCAGTCCAGTGGAAGCCCCACTTCCAATGTAGGGGGCACCAGATTCTATCCCTGGTTGGGGAATTAAGATCTCATATGTTGTGTAGAACAACCCAAAACAAACAAACATAAAAAACACCCTCCCCCCCCAAAAAGGCTGGATGCAATGCCATCCATATCAACTCCATACTCTCTACCCTGTTCTCTTCACTTCACAATACCGCTCTCTACATTCCTAGTGTTGGGTGCTATAAGAGCTATGGGCATAATATAAGTATATTTAAAAAATGCAGATTAAGCAAGGCTCTTTTTTTGAGAGTCAGCCAGTGAGGCAGACCTTCCTGCCACTAACACATACAAAGGTATATACACATGAATACACACACATGCACATAACATGCATACACACTCATGTACTCAAGTGTGCCAAGTAGGAACTGCTGGCAACATGCCACAGAAGAAGCCTCCAGAGTTAGGTTGGCAAAACGGTCATTAAAGAGATGTTCTTAGCTGCCCTGGAGACCAACAGTACCTGTTTAATATCTCCATGGACTGGCTGGCATGGCTTAGTTAGTCATGGTCTGAGTTACCAAAGATGGGCCGCTGAGCTTTTGTGTTATTAAGACATAATATTAAGATGGAATTGGGCAGACTCATGATCAACATTTGAGAATAATCAGAAATGTCCAGATTCTAACTAGGGGAGTTAGGAGCTACTTTCTTAGAGAAAGACTTAGCAGTTTGGGAGTTTCCAAGCACAGAGTAAGATTCAAAACAAACAAACCTCACCAACAGCCTGACAGAAGATCTAAGACTGCCCTCAGCAAATCCCTTCAGATACACAGCAGTTTCAAATAGGAATCCTGAGTGTTTTTCATTTTAAGGTGCACTTGAAAACTAAAACTGAGCTGGCATATCTCAAGGATAACCTTATATTGGGAAGAATTGGTCAGTGTATGTTTGAGTGTACACGCCTATGCATTTGTTGGCTGAGGGAGGGACTTGGAATGTGGAAAGAGCTATGCTGAAAGGATTTTTAAAGGATTAAAAATAACTAACTGGAAATAACACAACTGATTAAGGAAAGGAGAGGTATAATAGCCACCCCATTGCCAGGGTTGGTGGCAATTAGCAAGGGTCTCTGACCCCTCTCGGAGAAGCTGGAGGAGGGGCTCCTCAGGAAGTCCTGTGAGCAAAGAATCAGAACCAGGAGGGTGGGCAAGAGCCAAATCTGCTAGAAAATGGAAGTGCTTGATTAAAACAATTACTTCCTCCCCCCTACTTTTGTCTCGTCTCTCACTTTCCTTCTCCTGCTGCTCCTTTTCTTTCTTGTGTTCTCATGAAAATGTGTCCCACTGCTAAAAACGAGGTGAGTGGGCAAAATTTTTGAACGATGTGACAAAAGCAAAGCACTTATAGATTTCTACTATTCTCCACACCAGAACACACACATGCCACTCCATTTATAGGCATCAAAAGCTGGCAGGATTTCAGCTTAACACCACCCATTTATAAGCCAACTGGAAACCCAAGTTTAATTATCATTCTCCGAGCCCATACCTTTGCCCTTTCAATCAATGCCTAGATGGGATTCTATTTTTCTGTGACTTTCCACAATGGACCATTTTGGATTATTCTTGAAAGAAAGGTAAGTATGCCTCTGAAGTGTAAACCCTATGCTGCTACTGCTAAGTTGCTTCAGTAGTGCCCAGTTCTTTGTAACCCCTAGACCATAACTCACCAGTCTCCTCTGTCCATGGGATTCTCCAAGCAAGAATACTGGAATGGGTTGCTCTCCTCCAGGTAAACCCTATAAATCATTAAAAAAAAAGACATAGTCCTCCTCCTTATCAATATTTAAGACACAAAAGCTAGAGGGCAAAAAACTCCAGTGCCAAATCTCCTATATTTATATAAACCCCACATGACTCAAACACTCGATAGGCAGCTAAGATCCAGTAAAGTTCTCCATTGCAATTTTTTTTTAATTTATTTTTTTTTGTCATACATTGATATGAATCATCCATAGATTTACACGTATTCCCCATCCTGATCCCCCCTCCCACCTTCCTCTCCACCCGATTCCTCTGGGTCTTCCCAGTGCACCAGGCCTGAGCACTTGTCTCATGCATCCCACCTGGGCTAGTGATCTGTTTCACCATAAATAGTATACATGCTGTTCTTTTGAAATATCCCACCCTCACATTCTCCCACAGAGTTCAAAAGTCTGTTCTGTGTCTCTTTTTCCGTTTTGCATATAGGGTTATCGTTACCATCTTTCTAAATTCCATATATATGTGTTAGTATGCTGTAATGTTCTTTATCTTTCTGGCTTACTTCACTCTGTATAAGGGGCTCCAGTTTCATCCATCTCATTAGGACTGATTCAAATGAATTCTTTTTAATGGCTGAGTAATATTCCATGGTGTATATGTACCACAGCTTCCTTATCCATTCATCTGCTGATGGGCATCTAGGTTGCTTCCATGTCCTGGCTATTATAAACAGTGCTGCGATGAACATTGGGGTGCACGTGTCTCTTTCAGATCTGGTTTCCTCAGTGTGTATGCCCAGAAGTGGGATTGCTGGGTCATATGGCAGTTCTATTTCCAGTTTTTTAAGAAATCTCCACACTGTTTTCCATAGCGGCTGTACTAGTTTGCATTCCCACCAACAGTGTAAGAGGGTTCCCTTTTCTCCACACCCTCTCCAGCATTTATTGCTTGTAGACTTTTGGATAGCAGCCATCCTGACTGGCGTGTAATGGTACCTCATTGTGGTTTTGATTTGCATTTCTCTGATAATGAGTGATGTTGAGCATCTTTTCATGTGTTTGTTAGCCATCTGTATGTCTTCTTTGGAGAAATGTCTGTTTAGTTCTTTGGCCCATTTTTTGATTGGGTCATTTATTTTTCTGGAATTGAGCTGCAGGAGTTGCTTGTATATTTTTGAGATTAATCCTTTGTCTGTTTCTTCATTTGCTATTATTTTCTCCCAATCTGAGGGCTGTCTTTTCACCTTGCTTATAGTTTCCTTTGTAGTGCAAAAGCTTTTAAGTTTCATTAGGTCCCATTTGTTTATTTTTGCTTTTATTTCCAATATTCTGGGAGGTGGGTCATAGAGGATCTGCTGTGATTTATGTCGGAGAGTGTTTTGCCTATGTTCTCCTCTAGGAGTTTTATAGTTTCTGGTCTTACATTTAGATCTTTAATCCATTTTGAGTTTATTTTTGTGTATGGTGTTAGAAAGTGTTCTAGTTTCATTCTTTTACAAGTGGTTGACCAGTTTTCCCAGCACCACTTGTTAAAGAGGTTGTCTTTTTTCCATTGTATATCCTTGCCTCCTTTGTCAAAGATAAGGTGTCCATAGGTTCGTGGATTTATCTCTGGGCTTTCTATTCTGTTCCATTGATCTATATTTCTGTCTTTGTGCCAGTACCATACTGTCTTGATGACTGTGGCTTTGTAGTATAGTCTGAAGTCAGGCAGGTTGATTCCTCCAGTTCCATTCTTCTTTCTCAAGATTACTTTGGCTATTCGAGGTTTTTTGTATTTCCATACAAATTGTGAAATTCTTTGGTCTAGTTCTGTGAAAAATACCGTTGGTAACTTGATAGGGATTGCATTGAATCTATAGATTGCTTTGGGTAGAATAGCCATTTTGACAATATTGATTCTTCCAATCCATGAACACGGTATGTTTCTCCATCTGTTTGTGTCCTCTTTGATTTCTTTCATCAGTGTTTTATAGTTTTCTATGTATAGGTCTTTTGTTTCTTTAGGTAGATATACTCCTAAGTATTTTATTCTTTTTGTTGCATCCATTGCAATTTTTAAAGCAGCACTTCCTTCTGTAATCCCTTTAACAGACCCCTAGATAAAGAGTCTTTCAGTCATTGTGTGACTCTAGTCAGCCTCCCATGCCAGTAAGGACTACTTCATCTCTGCCTTTTCTCAAAGTTTTGCTAGTGATCTGCTCTCCTCTTGCCCAAGGCCCAGAAGTTGACCTCTGGATTCTCCAGCAGATGATAATTATCACCAAATTGGTAAGTTCAACAAAAGTGTCTTGGATTTCCCTGGTGGTCCAGTGGTTAAGAACCCACCTTGCCATGCAGAGGAGGATGCAGGTTGGATCCCTGACAGGGGAACTAAAATCCCACATGCCACAGAGCAACTGAGCCCACACATCACAGCTAGAGAGTCTGTGCACTACCAAAGACCCTGTATGATGCAACAAAGATCCTGAGTGCCGCAACTAAGATCTGAAGCAACCTGAAGCAAATAAATAAATGAAAAAATATTTTCTAAAAACAGAAAAGCCCTGATACTTACACAAAATGGTTTATTGGAGTTTCAGATGGCTGGTTATTCCTAGGAAAAATCATTGTCAGGACTTAAGGAACAGTCATTTTCTAAGTCAGAAGCTACCCAGTTATCTCAGACTTTTAGTATCTAGACTATTCAAAGACAGAGGCTGAAATAGAAAGGGAACTACATCTCAAATCATCTTGAATCAAATTGGTCTATGAATCTAACAGTAAGCTAAATTCCACATGGTGGGGGCATTCATTGATTCTAAGAACTGAAGGATTATCTGGAGAATATCTAATCCTGTTTTATAGATGAAGGAGCCAAAGCATAGAAAAGGGATCAAAAATCGTTAAATAAGAGTTACTGTTCTACAGATTGTGCTTTTAGCTACATTATTGCAACAACTCTATAAGGTAGATTCTAGTAGGATTTCCATTTCTTACGAGGAAAGTAAGGCTTGAGAAACTAAGTGTCCCAAGTTCCATGGTTGGCAAATGGGAGCATGAAAGTTGTGTGGATTCCAAAGCTTGGGCTCTAAGCCTTAACAGACATTAGCCCCTGTACCTCAGGTCCCACAGCAAATGAATGGGTAGAAGCAAGTCTGAAATTGGCAGACTAGTGTTTTTGCATCACCATACCCTAACAGTGAATATAAGAGCTTCATTAGTTATAGCCCAGATTCAGGCCCAGAGAGCAGCTCTAGGTAGACCTGGTCTAGAGAATGTGCTCTGCTGTATGGAGTGCCCTGGGCTCTGTCTGCTCTGGGATGGGAAGATTCAGACTATGTTTGTTAGACTAGACTTCCTGTGATAAATCCATAGTGTATCCTAGTGTGGATCTGCCAATGAAATTAGAGACTTTTTTCTTTCTGCCTTCAATTTCTCTGGGCCTGACTTGATATTAAACTTCTATAATGTTAAGCAAATGTGGTAGAAATTTGGTAGGGTAAAATGGCTGATAGTTCTGACTTGCGTACAATTGCATTTTGTTCAGCAAGCATTTATTTAATCTCCGTGCTATTACTATCTCTCAGCCTGGTAATCAGGGGATGTTAGTATTAGGTCGCTTTTCTTACAGAAATGTTTTGTAATGCAAAAACTGTAAAATTACATGTGCTTTTTAAAAAACTTGGATCCTGTATATGACAGATCCCTTGAGAATGGATTCTACCAATTCTACCAAGACAATTAGCAAGTCTCATTGTTACAAAATCACTCCCTTGATGCAGTTTATTACTGTGGGTCATGTATAAAAGCATCTTACTCATCCCTGTTGCTATGTTCCAGTAAAATCTGCCTCTTCCATCTACTCTGCCAAGCTATCCTGTCTTAGTTTTAAACCTATTTGTTACAAGCAACCACTTCTGATGGTATTGGGTTATTATTAAAGAATGCTTTTTACTTGCTTAGTGCTTTAGTGTTTATAAAGCATGTTTATATATATTGTGTCACAACATGTTACAGTAAGCAGCAGAACACATATTATTATCTCTAAATGGCTAAAGAAACAGAGGTTCATGGAGTTCAGGATCTTACCCAAGATCTCATGCCCACGGATTAAAGAACCTGGGTGTTCTGACTCCAAGTTCTTTTCCTTTCAATTTTTAAAAAGATATATTTTTTAGAGAGTTTTAGGTTCACAGCAGAATTGAGTGGAAAGTACATAGAGTACAATATGCGCCCTGCAAGTTTAGTTTCCTTTTCATTAAAATATGCTGCTTGCTCCATATCTTCTGAGGCCTTTTTTTAAACTTGAAAAACTAATTCTATAATTCACTGGGAAGAATGAGTTGGTGAAACTAATTAAGATGCTTTGAAGTAGAAAGAGTAACCTGAGGAGATTTTCTGTACCAGATACTAAGATAGTAATAATTAATATTTATTGAATGCCTATTTGTGCTAGGAATCTTTACAACAACTATAAAAGGTAGCTACTAAGATTATCCCTGTTTTACAGATGAGGAAAATGAGGCAAAGGGCAATTAAGTGACTTTCCCAAGGTCACATGAGTTGATGGAGCTGGGATTTTGGCTTCAAGGATTCTTTCTTACCATCACAGCTGCCTGTCTCATACTATATAACCTAAATAATTAAAATAGTTAAAATAAACCCACATACCCACGGTCAATTAATCTTTAAAAAAGGAAATAATATAAAATGGTGAAAAGAGAGTCTCTTCAACAAGTGGTGCTAGGTAAGAAAGACAGATGAATGTAAATCAATGAAGTTAGAACACACCCTCATATCTTACAAAAAAATAAACTCAAAATGACTTAAAGACTTAAACATAAGACATTACACCATAAAACTCTTAGAAGAGAGCACAGGCAAAACATTCTCTGACATAAATCATATCCATGTTTTCTCAGGTCAGTCAACTAAGGCAATAGAAAAACAAAAATAAACAAATGGGACCTAATCAAACTTACAAGATTTTGCACAACAAAAAGAAACCAGAAAAAAAAACCAAAACTGGAAAAACAACCTACAGGATGGGAGAAAATATTTGCAAATGATGTGACAGACAAGGGCTTAATCTCCAAACTATACAAACAGCTCATTTAACTCAATGACAACAACAGAAACAAACCAAGAAATGAGCAGAAGACTTTAATGGACATTTCGCCAAAGAAGACAAACAGCTGGCCAGAAGGCATATGAAAAGATGCTCAACATCACTAATTATTAGAGAAATGCAGATCAAAACTACAATGAGGTGTTATCTTACACTGGTCAAAATGGCCATCATTAAAATGTCTACAAAAAACAAATGCTAGAGAGGGTGTGGAGAAAAGGGAAGCCTCCTATACTGTTGGTGGGAATGCAAACTGGTCCAGCCACTATAGAGAGCAGTCTGGAGGTTCCTCAGAAAACTAAGAATTACAATATGATCCAGCAATCCCATTCCTGGGCACATTTGTTGTTGTTCAGTTGCTAAACTGTGTCTGATTCTGCAACCTCATGGACTGCAGCATACCAGGCACCTTTGTCCTCCACTATCTCCTAGAGTTTACTCAAATTGGTATCCACTGAGTCAGTGATGCTATCTGACCATCTTATCCTTTACCATCCCCTTCTCCTTTTGCCTTCAAAATTCCTAGCATGAGGGTCTTTTCCAATGAGTCGGTTCTTCTCATCAGGTAGCCAAAGTATTGGAGCTTCAGCATCAGTCCTTCCAATGAATATTCAGGACTGATTTCCTTTAGGATTGACTGGTTTGATCTCCTTGCAGTCCAAGGGACGCTCAAGGGTCTTCTCCAGCACTACAATTTGAAAGCATCAGTTCTTTGGTGCCCAGCTTTCCTTATGGTCCTACTCTTACATCCATGCATGACTACTGGAAAAACCATAGCTTTGACTTTATGGACTTTTGTCAGCAAAGTGACGGCTCTGCTTTTTATTAATAATATGCTGTCTAGGTTCACCATAGCTTTCCTTCCTGGGAGCAAGCATCTTTTAACTTCATGGCTGCAGTTACCATCCATAGTGATTCTGGAGCCTAAGAAAATAATATCTGTCACTGCTTCCACTTTTCCCCCTCCTACTTGCCATGAAGTGAGGGGACCAGATGCCTGGGCACATACAAAACTATAATTTGAAAAGATTCACGAACCCCTATGTTCACAGCATCACTATTCACAATAGCTAAGACAAGGAAACAATCTAATGTCCACTGACAGACGAATGGATAAAGAAGATGTGGTACATATACACAATGGAATACTACTCAGCCATAAAAAAATGAAGTAATGCCATTTTCAGCAACATGGATGGGCCTAGAGATTAACATACCAAGTAAAGTAAATCAGAAACAGAAAGATAAATATCATATGATATCATTTATATGTGGAATCTAAAATGGGCTTCCCATTGGCTCAGTGGTAAAGAATCTACCTGCAGTGCAGGAACCACAGGAGATGTGGGTTCAATCCCTGGGTCGGGAAGATCCCCTGAAGAAGGGCATGGCAACCCACTCCAGTATTCTTGTCTGGAGAATCCCATGGACAGAGGAGCCTGGCAGGCTATGGTTCACAGGATTGCAAAGAGTCGAACATAGCTGAAGTGACTTAGCATGCATGCACAAAATATAACATAAATGAACCTATCTACAAAACAGAAAAAGACTCACAGACACCAGAGAAGACTTGTGGTTGCCAAGGGGGAGAGGCATGGTGGAGGAAAAAACTGGAAGTTGGGGATTAGAGGATATAAACTATTATATATATGATGGATAAACAACAAAGTCCTACTGTATAGCACAGGGAACTATATTCAGTATCCTGTGATAAACCATAATGGAAAAGAATATTTAAAAAAAAATGTCTATATGTATATAACTGAGTCACTTTTTGTGCTCAGTTGCTCAGTCATGTCTGACTCTTCTGCAATGCCATGGACTGTAGCCTGCCAGACTCCTCTCTCCATGGGATTTCCCAGGCAAGAATACTGGAGAGGGTTGCCATTTCCTTCTCCAGGGGATCTTCCCGACCTGGGGATCGAATGAGTCTTCTACATCTCCTGCAGGCAGGTTCTTTACCCACTAAGCCATCAGGGAAGCCCAAGTCACCTTGCTGTACAGCAGAGATTGATACAACATTGTAAATCAACTATACTTCAATTAAATTTAAAAAATAGCTGAAATCTCAATGGGCAGATCAATGAAATAGAATAGACAGCTCAAAAGCATACTTGTGTATATGAAACTGAAGCTATCATTAGGTTGAGAACTCAAATTAGTGGATAACAAGAGGATGTATTCAATAAAAGCCTGCAAAGAGGTAATACAGTGTTATGGTTAAATGCACAGGCTTTGGTATCCAATAAACCTAAGCTTATACAGAAGCTTACCCACTTATTAGCTCTCTGACCTTGGTGTAAAAACAGTGACTTACTCACGAAGGCATCTGTCAGTAAATTGCTTCATGTAGTGCCCTATACAAAATGATCTCTTAATATACCCTAACTATCTTTATCAGCACTCAATAATACTAGCTATCATTATCACTGGCATGGGAGGAATAAAACTTGAATCTCATTACCTCACAGCATACACAACAAAGTTTCCAGCTAAATGTAGAAAAAAGAAATAAAAAAATAGGATAGAGCTATCTAACTTGAAAGCAAGGAAAGGTTTTTTCCAGTTATAAAAACAATGAGAAAAAAATCTTAAAACAAAACATTGATAACTGAACAATAATAAGAGTTAGATACCACACGTAGGTGTTTTAATGTAGTGTAAGTTTAAATACTAAATTTACTAATTTAAATTACATTAAAAATTTTAACCCTGATTTCAATTTTTAGAAAATTTCAAATCTACTGTTTATCAATTAAATCACCAGGAGCTTTCAGAACAGTATTTTTAACATCTTATTGCTCGCCACGATCTGAACTCTGGTGATTGCTCTGCCTCTCCTGTTCCTTAAAGGAGTTTGGTGGGAGAGACATCATTAACAGAGACCAAGTCAGACGGATGCAGGTCTTCCTTTCCCAGTTGTGTTGCACAAACTGCTCTATTCTTGTCCAGAGTAGGAAAGAGCCAAGATTTCAGAAAAATCTAAAAAACAATTTGACATTGTTTGGACTTCCCTGATGGCCCAGAAGTTAAAAAACTTGGTGCTCATACCCTAGTGGGTACGAGTTCGATTCCTGGTCAGGGAACTAAGATTCTGCATGCTGTGTGTTGTGTGGCCAAAAACATTTATTAATTAAAAAAAAAAAAAAGAATTTGACATTTTATTATAAGATCTCTCTTAATTTAGATTTATTAAATGTCAAAACTTATTTGCTTCTCATCTAAACACTTTTCATTTTGCGACTTACTTTTTTCTTTTTTACATGTACATAGCATTAAATACTTTAAATACTAAGCATATATTGGGATTCCCTGATAGCTCATTGCTAAAGAATCCACCTGCAATGCAGGTTCGATCCCTGGGTTGGGAAGATCCCCTGGAGAAGGGAAAGGTTACCCACTCCAGAACTGGTCTAGAGAATTCTGTTTATTTTAGTCCATGGGGTCGCAAAGAGTTGGACATGACTGTGCGACTTTCCCTTTCACGCATATATTATATTTAAAATACAATCCCCAAAGTGATAAGTGGTGAGTTTCACACCAGTGGCCTGGTGAGGAACTAGAGAATGGTGGAGAGTGAGTGGACTTTGGAGTCAGATAGGGCTGGGTCTTACCCCTCCATGCTCTGCCTTTTTCCAGCTATATGACTCAATGCATTGCCACATTTCCTGGCACATTAGTTTTCTCATCTATAACCTGGAAGTGATAATCAGACCTCTTCTGTTGGGTCCTTGTAAGGAGTATAGATAACATCTGTAAAGTGGCAGGTCCACTGTCCATCACAAAGTAGACGCTTTCCAGTGCTTGCTATTGTTATTACCTCCTCCCATTTGTTTGATTTGTCATGTATTGATCGTTAATTTGCAGAGATGTTTAGTTTCCCATTAGTTCCTTGAACACAGGGACTGATTTTATGTTTACTTAGAACAGTGCTTTGCTTATAGCCGGCTTTTCTTTCCCCGATTTCTTCCCTTCCTCCTCCCCATCGTCTTCACATGTGATCTTTTACAGCCTACCTAACAAGGTTGACTGACTGGTAAGTCTTGTACCACAGAGTGACCTTTCCATGGGTTACCAGGAAGAGAAGGGTTTGTGAGTATGTATATTTTTTTATAGAACAGATACAATAGGCAAAGTGATAGGGTAACTTGTCCAGAGTCCCATAGGCTCTGCATCTCTTCTTGTTTATACCCTGGTGGCTCAGATGGTAAAGAATTTGCCTGCAATGTGGGAGACCTGGGTTTGATCCCTGAGTCAGAAAGATCCACTGGAGAAGAAAATGGCAACCCATACCAGGATTCTTGTCTGGAAAATTCCATGGGCAGAGGAGCTTGGCAGGTTATAGTCTATGGGGTCGCAAACAGTCTGACACGACTGAGCAACTAACACCCACATGCCGTATCAGCTACCTAATAAAAGTACAGAATTCTAAAGACTGCAAAGGGCTCCTACATTTGCATTATGGCTACTTGTAGTTTCTTCACAGCAGTATCAAGAATTGTCTTCCATTTTAGAATTTCCAATTTTGAGGAAGGATGCTGTAGGACCCAAACTTAAAAAAGAAGACAGACATATTAAAACAAAAGCGATATTTCAAAATATATACTGAGTCAGTACTCATTGAGTAGACCCTATCCAGTCATCAGTCTACCAAACTCTACCTGGTAAAAAAAATTAACAAAAAGAAACACCCAAATCCATTTATATTAAAGCACAAATAATTATCAGCTTAAGAATGATCTTTCCTATAGGAGGATTTACACTGAAGGGATCATATCTTTAACCCCCTATGATGACATCTAAAGTATTAAGAGGCCTTTCAAGAATGCCTTCACATCCTGTGATTTTAGAATCCTCAGGACAGAATCTCATCTATCAGAGAGAACATCTTACAGGCAGTTAATAGATTTGGGTTCAGTTCCTGATTCTCCTACTGAGTAGTTTGGGTACTCAACATCTCTGGGCTTCAGTTTTCTCATCAGTAAAATGGGGGAGCTGAATGAGATGATTTCTAAGGCCTCTTAGCTCTATAATTCTTCCTTTATAAAAACTCTACCCTAGTAATTAACATATGGAAGGATCCACCAACAGCTTCAAGGAGCTAAAGGGAAGAGGAAAACCTGCTATTTCTTTATTCCAAGTCTAATGCATTAAATAAACCAGTAAATTACATATAGAAGAAAATTTGGAAAATAAAGAGTGGCATGGGGAAGGATATGGTATCTTACCCCACAAGTACTGTTATCATTTTGGTGTGGCTCCTTCCAGATTTTTTTCCCCTGAGAATAGGTACTTTAAAGCATTATTTTGCAATGAGAATGTTTACTGTTTACTCTGTCTCCAGATTTTTTGCCTTAGTCATGAGCTCTTCATTTTAACCATAACTCCAGGTGAAACTTTGAATCAGGGCATTCTGGCTCCTCCCCACTTTGTTCACCTCTAATCCCTTATGGCAGAAAGTGAAGAGGAACTAAAAAACCTCTTGATGAAAGTGAAAGAGGAGAGTGAAAAAGGTGGCTTAAAACTTAACATTCAGAAAACTAAGATCATGGCATCTGGTCCCATCACTTCATGGGAAATAGATGGGGAAACAGTGGAAACAGTGGCAGACTTTATTTTTGGGGGCTCCAAAATCACTGCAGATGGTGATTGCAGCCATGAAATTAAAAGATGCTTACTCCTTGGAAGGAAAGGTTATGACCAACCTAGATTGCATGTTAAAAAGCAGAGACATTACTTTGCCAACAAAGTTCTATCTAGTCAAGGCTATGGTTTTTCCAATGGTCATGTATGGATGTGAGAGTTGGACTGTAAAGAAAGCTGAGCACCGAAAAATTGATGCTTTTGAACTGTGGTGTTGGAGAAGACTCTTGAGAGTCCCTTGGACTGCAAGGAGATCCAACCAGTCCATCCTAAAGGAGATCAGTCCTGGGTGTTCATTGGAAGGACTGATGCTGAAGCTGAAACTCCAGTACTTTGGCCACCTCATGCAAAGAATTGACTCACTGGAAAAGACCCTGATGCTGGGAGGGACTGGGGGCAGTAGGAGAAGGGGATGACAGAGGATGAGATGGCTGGATGGCATCACTGACTTGATGGACATGAGTTTGAGTAAACTCTGGGAGTTGGTGATGGACAGGGAGGCCTGGCGTGCTGCAATTCATGGGGATGCAAAGAGTTGGACACGACTGAGCGACTGAACTGAATTGAATCCCCACCTTAACATGAGATTAAGGACAGGCTTAATCTTCTCTTCCCAAGTTATGGAACTACTTGACTTCCCTTTCTTTGAGGCATCATGCCACCCCCATCTCATGCAGCTCAAGTTGGGCTGACAATTACAGTTCTTTACTACACATGAGCCAAAGACCCAGGTTTGACCAACAGTATTACTCCAATTTCAAGGCAACCATCATTGGGCCATAAGGTGGGTACCTAACTGAAGCAGAGCTCATCAGAGTCACTACCTTGACTACTCACAGAGTCAACCCCAATATCTTGAGATTATGTGGACATTGGAGGAGAAGAGCACTTTCTTCCTAGGCAGGGAACATGTGAATTTAGGGCTGGGGGTGACATCTTCTTTACGGTATGAAATGAGTCTAACTGTAGAATTCAGCCAGAGTTGGAAAAAGAGTCCCTGAAGCATGGAGTCCAACATCCTTGTTACCCAAGCTGATTTCTCAGAACCCTGAAGAAAAAGTCCCCAGGGTACTAGAGTGGAGAAACCAGAGGTGGCTGGATTAGAGGGGGATGCCTTTGAAAAGTTTGACTTGGAATCCATAAACTTAAATGTCTGACTCTTATTGGGGTTATACCAAGAGGATGGCTGGGAGAAAGTTTCCAAACTCAGAGAATGGAAGTGATTCTCACTTTGGTTGCTGACTTTTGCATAAGGGGATCTTACCATTTTCTAAACAGATCTTGGATGTCAGTGAGAAGTGGGTGACAACAGGTAAACTGCTTTCCCGGGAGATCTGGGAACACTGCTTTTGATCGACAAGAGCTAGGAAAGAAGGAAGAAGGAGGAATGTGAGCAGGGAGAGGGAAAGGAAGAGAAAAAGAAAGCATTTTGTCAGACCATCATCAACAGAAAATCCAATTGTCAATATTTTAACATTCTTACCAGGGAATTAAAATTTTCCATAAGCATCCAAAATTACCCATAAAATATTTTCATTAGTTCTGGAGTCAGTCTTTCCAAATGAAAATGCCAGACTTCCCTGGTGGTCCAGTGGTTAAGATCTGCCTGCCAATGAAGGGGACATGGGTTCGATCCCTGGTTGGGGAAGATCCCACATGCTGCAAAGCATCTAAGCCCAGGCACCACAACTACTAAGTCCCTGCTACAACAAGAGAACCCCCTAATCACTGCAACTAGTGAAAGCTCACATGCAGCAACAAAGACCCAGCAGAACCAAAATTAAATAATTAATCAATTAAAAAGTTTTAAATGAGCATAGATTTATTCTCAAAAAAAAAAAAAAAAGGAGAGAAAACCAGAAGATTCCTCTGCATAATTTCTTAATTTATTAGGGGACTGTGTTAATGCTTTTAAGAATTGCCTTTTCACATGAGATCTACTGAAAAAGGATTCATTCTTTAATTTCTTCGTTTAATAACTGGATAACAGCAGCCTGTTGTTGGCTTTTAAAAAAAAAAGGCATGCTCAACAAAGGTAATTATTAGAGAAATGCAGATCAAATCTAGTGAGGTACCAACTCACACTAGTCAGAATGACCATCATGAAAAAGTCCACAAACAGATGCTTAGAGAAGGTGTGGAGAAAAGAGAACTCTCCTACACTCTTGGTAGAAAAGTAAATTGGTGCAGCCAATATGGAAGTTCCTTAAAAAACTGGAAAAAAAAAAGCCAAACCCTGAAAATAGAGTTGCCATGTGAGACAGCAATCCCACTCCCAGGCATTTATCCAGAGAAAACTATAATTTGAAAAGATACATGCACCCCTATGTTCAAAGTAGCACTATTACAATAGCCAAACACAGAAAAAACCTAAATGTCCATTGATAGATGAATGGATAAAGAAGATGTGTGTATGTACACAATGAAATACTACTCAGCCATAAAAAGAATGAAATGATGTCATCTACAGCAACATGGATGGCCTGAGATTATCATACCAGGTGAAGTAAGTCAGAAATAGAAAGACAAATACCAAACGATATCACTTCTATGTGGAATCTAAAATATGACACAAATGAACTTATTACGAAACAGAAACAGACTCACAGACATAGAAAACAAACTTATGGTTACTAAAAGGGGAAAGGGGGTGGGGAGAGGGATGAATTAAGAGTTTGGGATTAGCAGATTGAAACTACTATATATATGACAGACCAACAAAAAGTACTGTCATACTGTATAGCACTTGGAACTATATTTAATATCCTGTAATAAATAATATGGGTGTGTATAACTGAATCATTCTGCTGTACACCAGAAACTAACACAACATTGTAAACCAACTATACTTCAATTTAAAAAGAAGGCTTCAAGGACACAAAGCCTTTCAGTATCATTAGGTTTTGGGCTAAAATATAAATCTAAGACAATACATTTATTAATCTATGAAGTGGAATGAATTCATCCCACAGAGAAAACATATACATTTTAAAACCTGTCTAAATACAAAGCACAGAAGAATTGATGCTTTTGAACTGTGGTGTTGGAGAAGACTCTTGAGACTCCCTTGGACTGCAAGGAGATCCAACCAGTCCATCCTAAAGGAGATCAGTCCTGGGTGTTCATTGGAAGGACTGACACTGAAGCTGAAATTCCAATACTTTGGCCACCTCATGCGAAGAGCTGACTCATTTGAAAAGACCCTGGGGTAGGAGGAGAAGGGGACGACAGAGGATGAGATGACTCAATGGACATGGGTTTGGGTAGACTCTGGGAGTTGGTGATGGACAGGGAGGCCTGGAGTGCTGCAGTTCATGGGGTCGCAAAGAGTCGGACATGACTGAGCGACTGAACTTAACTGAACTAAATACAAAATTTAGATATATTTTGAAAAGAAAGCAAAACTCATGGGAGCTTCTTAAATTTTATATGTAAATTAGGAGGTCTGTAAGTCCAGGATCCCATAACAAATATGCTGTATCAGATGCAGAAGTAAATGAGAAAATCACAATGATAAAAAAAGGCAAAAGAAATAGGCTATAGGTAAGAAATTGCACAGTAACCATGAGTTTCATCTATTGAGCACTATGCTAAGTACATTAAAAGCATTGTATTATTTAATTTTCTCAACAAAGTTATACCATTAATTCCTCTCCCTCTCTCATTTTATAATGAGGAAATCAAATAAGTCTAGGATAAGGCCTGAAAATTGGCTATTTTAACAAGTTCCCAGTGATGTTGATGCTCTGGTGTAGGGACCACACTTTGATAACAACTACTACAGGGCATCTCAACCCCTTTATTAAGAGCAATCACTTTTTCTTAAAAAGTAAAAATTCTATTGCTGGAATCATCTTGTGAAAGCAAATATATTGGGCCTCATGAATCATCAGGAATCAACAATAATACTTACATACTAAAGGTTATCATTAGGATCATATAAGAGAATAAGGATAATAATAATAAAATAGCAAAGAACAATATGTAGCGTCTGCTACATTTAGGTTCTTTTCCAAGTGCTTTAGTGATTATTTAATATTCCCAACAACACTGGAAGGAGGTATAATTTGTAGTATCATGTTACAAATAATGAAGCTGAGGCAAAGAGAGGTTACAAAATGTGTTCAAGTTACGCACCTATGGAGTGAAAAGCTAGGATTTGGACCTAGAAGACTTTGACTATGTGGATCACAACAAACCGTAGAAAATCCTTAAGAAGATGGGAGTGCCAGACCACCTACCTGTCTCCTGAGAAACTTGTATGTGGTTCAAGAAACAACACTGAGAGCTAGACATGGAACATTGATTCCAAATTGAGAAAGGAGTACGACAAGGCTATACATTGTCACCCTGGTTATTTAATTTCTGTGCGGAGTACATCATGCAAAATGCCAGGCTGGGTGAATCACAAGCTGGAATCAAGATTGCTGGGAGAAATAGCAACAACTCAGATATGCAGATGATACCACTCAAATGGCAGAAAGTGAAAAAGAACTAAAGATGAGGGAGAAAGAGGAGAGTGAAAAAGCTGGCTTCAAACTCAACATTCAGGCGTCTCACGCTCCCGTGCCGCGGAGGAGAGGTGAGCCCGGCGTCCACCCTGCCACCGCGTACCCTCCGCATCTCGGCCGGGCTTCCTGCCTCTCGAGCCGCGTCCATGTCCGCACGTGGACGGGATGGACGTGGTGGTGCCCTGCGCCCCTCCGGGCTCTCGGTAGTCATGGGCCTCGTGAACGTTGGGCGGGATTCTCGTGGTGTGACGGTCCCCCCAGCGGGCGGGCGTGGGCGTGGGCGTGGTCCCCTCCATCCACGCGCGCGCGCGCGGCAGCTTCACCCTCTCGGCTCTGGTCCAGGATGCTGATCTCGGAAATGGAGCCCTGGAGGTTATGAGTATGATGCTTCCATAACACGTTTGGATGTTTTCAGCTAAGTTCACGTCTGAACTATGGGGTTCCTCCAAGTGTTGACTGAAATTTGTCCTTGAGCATCCCCTCGCTCATCTGTGTGTGAAAGGGAGTTCCCTACTTTTGAAAAGATGAAGAAAGCATGTCCTTTCCAACAATAATAGATTATGGTTGATTGATTGAGAAGGTTATACTAAATGTTCTCTGGTGGAAATGGTTCAGAATCTACAGTCCATAATGGAGCCACTGTACTGGCTTTTGGAAGGAGGAGATTGTGAAGATAGGGAGGAATTTGCCTGAGGGTGTGAGACAGATGATTTCTGCTACTCGTCCTAGTTGTGTCCTGCAATAAACTGGATACTTTATAAAAAAAAGAAGATGGGAGTGCCAGACCACCTACCTGTCTCCTGAGAAACTTGTATGTGGTTCAAGAAACAACACTGAGAGCTAGACATGGAACATTGATTGATTCCAAATTGAGAAAGGAGTATGACAAGGCTATATATTGTCACCCTGGTTATTTAATTTCTGTGCAGAGTACATCATGCAAAATGCCAGGCTGGATGAATCACAAGCTGGAATCAAGATTGCTGGGAGAAATATCAACAACTCAGATATGCAGAAGATACCACTCAAATGGCAGAAAGTGAAAAAGAACTAAAGATGAGGGAGAAAGAGGAGAGTGAAAAAGCTGGCTTCAAACTCAACATTCAAAAACTAAGATCATGGCATCTGGTCCCATCACTTCATGGCAAATAGAGGAGGAAGAAGTGGAAGCAGTGACAGAAGTGGAAGCAGTGACAAAATAACTGCGGATGGTGACTGTAGCCACGAAATTAAAAGACACTTACTTCTTGGAAGGAAAGCTGAAACAAAACTAGACAGCATATTCAAAAGGAGAGACCCCACTTTGGCGACAAAGGTCCATACAGTCAAAGCTATGGTTTTTCTAGTAGTCATGAGTAAATGTGAGAGTTGGACCATAAAGCAGACTGAGTGCTGAGGAACTGATGCTTTCAAATTGTGGTGCTGGAGAAGACTCTTGAGAGTCCTTCGGACTGCAAGGAGATCCAACCAGTCAATCTTAAAAGAAATCAACCCGGAATATTCATTGGAAGGACTATTGCTAAAGCTCCAATACTCTGACCACCTGATGGGAAAGAGCTGACTTACTGGAAAAGACCCTGATCCTGGAAAAGATTGAAGGCAAAAAGAGAAGGGGGCGGCAGAGGAAGAGATGGTTAGATAGCATCACTGACTCAATGAACATGAATTTGAGCAAACTGTGGGAGATAGTGGAGGACAGAGGAACCTAACATGCTACAGTCCTTGAGGTTGCAAAGTCAGACATGACTTGGTGGCTGAACAACAATCCTAAGAACAAAAGTGTAACCTCTACAACTAGATTACTTCTCTATCTCAAAGGGGTTGCTGTAGGGATAGCTACAACTACTATTTATTCTTATTGTCAAAACATTATCATTATTATGATAGTAGAATGGGAGTTAGGGCTAAAGTAATATCAATAACCTCAGATATGCAGATGACACCACCCTTATAGCAGAAAGTGAAGAGGAACTAAAAAGCCTCTTGATGAAAGTGAAAGAGGAGAGTGAAAAAGTTGGCTTAAAGCTTATCATTCAGAAAACTAAGATCATGGCATCTGGTCCCATCACCTCATGGGAAATAGATGGGGAGACAGTGGAAATAGTGGCAGACTTTATTTTTGGGGGCTCCCAAATCACTGCAGATGGTGATTGCAGCCATGAAATTAAAAGATGCTTACTCCTTGGAAGGAAAGTTATGACCAACCTAGATTGCATGTTAAAAAGCAGAGACATTACTTTGCCAACAAAGGTCCATCTGGTCAAGGCTATGGTTTTTCCAGTGGTCATGTATGGATGTGAGAGTTGGGCTGTAAAGAAAGCTGAGCGCTGAAAAATCGGTGCTTTTGAACTGTGGTGTTGGAGAAGACTCTTGAGAGTCCCTTGGACTGCAAGGAGATCCAACCAGTCCATCCTAAAGGAGATCAGTCCTGGGTGTTCATTGGAAGGACTGATGCTGAAGCTGAAACTCCAGTGCTTTGGCCACCTCATGCGAAGAGCTGACTCATTGGAAAAGACCCTGATGCTGGGAGGGACTGGGGGCAGTAGGAGAAGGGGACAACAGAGGATGAGATGGCTGGATGGCATCACCGACTCGATGGGCATGAGTTTGAGAAAACTCCGGGAGTTGGAGATGGACAGGGAGGCCTGGCGTGCTGTGATTCATGGGGTCGCAAAGAGTCGGACATGACTGAGTGACTGAACTGAACTGAACTGAATATAAAGAACAATATACTGGGAGTCAGAAGACCAGAGTTGGGGGTCACAGATCTATCAGAAATTGTGTGGCTCTGGGCAAGTTACTCAGCCCTTAGTGAAACAGAAACCGTATCAGCTATCCCACAGGAATATCAGGACAACTAAATTAGACAATGGTTAGAATGTTCCCTATGATCTGTTGTTGTTGAGTCACTAAGTCATGTCTGGCTCTTTGCCACCTGATGGATTGCAGCATGCCAGGCTTCCCCATCCTTCACTATCTCCTGGAATTTGCTCAAACTCCTATCCATTGAGTCGATGATGCCATCCAATCATCTTATCCTCTGTAGTCCCCTTCTGCCCTCAATCTTTCCAGCATCAGGGTCTTTTCCAATGAATCAGCTATTCCCATCAGGGAGCTAAAGTATTGGAGCTTCAGCATCAGTCCTTCTAGTGAATATTCAGGGTTGATTTTCTTTAGGATTAACTGGTTGGATCTCCTTGCAGTTCAAGGGACACTCAAGAGTCTTCTCCAGCACCGCAATTTGAAAGCAGCAATTCTTTGGCGCGCAGCCTTCTTTATGGTCTGACTCTCACATTTGTGTGTGACTACTGGAAAAACCATAGCTTTGACTGTACAGACCTGTGTCAGCAAAGTGATGTCTCTGCTTTTTAATACGCTGTCTAGGTTCGTCATAGGTTTTCTTCCAAGGAGCTATCATCTTTTAATTTCATGGCTGCAGTCATCGTCCACTGTGATTTTGGAGCCCAAAATAGTAATGTCTGTCACTGTTTCCTTTTTTCCCCCCATCTATTTGCCCTGAAGTGATGGGACTGGATGCCATGATATTCATTTTTTGAATGTTGAGTTTTAAGCCAGCTTTTTCACTCTCCTCTTTCACCTTCATCAAAGGGCTCTTTAGTTCTTTGCTGGTGGTGTCATCTGCATATCTGAGGTTATTGATATTTTTTCTGGAAATTTTGATTCCAGCTTGAGCTTCATCTAGCCTGGCATTTCGCATGATGTAGTCTGCATAGAAGTTAAATAAGTAGGGTGACACTATACAGCCTTGACATACTCCTTTCCCAATTTTGAACGAGTCTGTTGCTCCATGTCCACTTCTAACTGTTGCTTCGTGACCTGCATACAGGTTTCTCAGGAGGCAGGTAAGGTGGTCTGGTATTCCTATCTCTTTAAGAATTTTCCACAGTTTATTGTGATCCACATGGTCAAAGGCTTTAGCATAGTCAATGAAGCAGATGTTTTTCTGGAATTCCCTTGCTTTTTCTATGATCCAACAGATGTTGGCAATTTCTATGATCTGTAAAACACTATCAACTAAAATGATTTTTATTTTTTTAAAATAGCTCTTTTGCTACATCTAAATCTACTTATATATATTCAACACAATAGAAGGTGAAATGGGAAATATTAAGGTTCTGAACATAAAGTTTCACTCTAGTAGGAGTCAGAACAGGGTCTACCAATACTCTTCACTGTGCAGTGCTAATATCTGATGAAGACATTCATCCTTTTTGAATTGCATGACTGTGCTAGTTACTCATAGTTCCCTATCAAGTTTTCTGAAATTATTATCAGCAATGACTTCAGATCCCTAAGATTTAAAAAAAAACAAAACATTTCTAGGCTTGCAAATGTTTCAGCATCTGAGAATAGCATCAATTTCTTGGAAATAAAATAGTAAACTTCATTTTAGCTGTGAAAACCATGGAGACTAAGAGTATATGATGGGATGAAGCAACATTCTGAGAGAGGTGAATGGTACCTCAGAAGTGAAGGAAGAAGGCAGCAGGACTGATCTCTCTGTTAGGCACACAACCCTTTCACGAACCTAGAAAATGTGTTAATTTTAATTTCTTCTCAAACAGAAAAAACCTGAATATGACAACAATGAATATACAAGTCTAACTGAATTATATTTGTCTTCATAACAATGCAGTCATAAGAAGTTATTTTTAGTAACTTTATGGAGGTAGGGACTCACGAAGGCAAAAGTGCCCAGAACCCACAAAAGTCATAACGTAGTCCAGGCAGTGAGGGAACACAAGCAGTTCTTCTTCAGTGGTGGGAAGAAATGGCCTGTGGAACCAGCATTGACCCAAGTGCCTTTAAAATGGGCCAGTTTGTACTATTTCACATACATATAACATTATCACAGGTTCCTAATTCTAGGCTTACAGACTCAAGTTTTTACTCCCCTCTCTGAAATTAATTAAATGCTCTTTATGACCTTGGATACACCTGTCCTTCTGCTCAATTCCTTTTATTTACCCCCTTATAAAAAGTAAAGCTCAATTTTTCACATTGACTTGGTTATCCCTTTTTTCCATTGTGATAAAATAGACATAATGAAATTACCATTTTTAACCAGTAAAATATTTTATTGTGGTTGAATATGCATAACTTAAAATTTATCACTTTACCAGTTTTTAAGTGTACAGTTCTGTAGCATTAAGTTCATTCACATTACTGTACAACCATCATCACCATCGAGCTTCAGAAATTTTTCATCATCCTTAACTAAACTCTGTACCCATTAAACTTAAACTCCCTAATTACTGCCCTGCCCCCACTTCCCAGTCCCTGGCAACCACCATCCTACATTCTATCTCTATGTATCTGACTACTCTAGGTCCCTCATACTATGTTTGTTTTTTATAGAGTATACTATATTTGTTGTTTTGTTTCTAGATTAAAATGCCTTCAAGGTTCATCCATGCTGTACCATGTATCAGAATTTCACCCCTTTTCAAGGTTAAATGATATCCTTCTATATATATATATATACCACATTTTGTTTATCTCTTCATCTGTTGATGGACATTTGGGCTGTTTCCACATTTTGGTTACTATGAATAGTGCTGCTCTGAGCACTGGTTGTACAAAAATCTGTTTGATTTCCCATTTACGATCACCTCCAGTTGAAGATAACCTTATCCTAGGCCTCAAATATTTTTAAAAACAATTTTTCAAATACAATGTCTGGCACAAAATAAAAAATAATCATATTCACAGGGAGTCAAGAGAACATGAATGAGAACCAGCAGAAACAAAAACAGAACCCAGAAATAGATTTAAATACCTATGCACATCTGACTTTTGACGAAGATGCAAAAGCAACTCAAAGGAGGAAAGACAGTATTTTCAACAAATAAGCTGAAGCAATTGGAGATCCATAACCCAAAAAATGAGCCTCAAGTTGGTCTCAGATGTATACAAAAGTTAACCTAAAACGGGTAATGCGTTTAAATATGAAACGTAAAGTTATAAAACTTTTAGGAAAAAAAGGGAAAAACTTCAGGATCTAGGGCAAGGCAAAGAGTTCACAGTCTTGATACCAAAGGCACTATTTATTAAAAAACTGATAAATTTTATTTCTTCAACATTTAAAACTTTTTCTCTGCAAAAGATCCAAGTAAAAGAATGAGGAGACACTGGGAAAAATATTTGTAAAGCACATATATAACAAAGGACCAATATCTAGAATATATAAAGAATTTGCAAAACTCAACAGTAAAAAAATATATTATCCAATTAGAAAATGAGTAAAGACATGAAAGATATTTCACTGAAGAGGACATACAGATGGCAGACATTTAGCATCATTAGCCATGAGAGAAATGCAAATTAAAACCACAATGAGATAACACTACACATCTCCAAGAAAGGCTAAAATAAAACACAGTTATAATATCCAAATACTAGTAAGAATGTGGAGGAAGGAGATCACTCAACACTGCTGGTAGAAATGTATTATAAAATGGCACAGTCATTCTAGAAAACAATTTGGCAGTTCCATATAAAAGGAAACATGCAAATACCTCATAGTCCAGCAATTGTACTTCTGGCACTTATCAAAGAGAAATCAACACTTATATTTACACAAAAATCTGTACATAAATGTTTGAGCAGCTTTCATAATATTCAAAAACCAGGGGGGAGAAAAACCCCACCCACTGAAGGAGTGAATGGTTAAACTGCGGGCCATCCATACAATGGAATGCACACTACCGAGCAATAAAAAGGGACAAACTACTGATATATATCTAACCTAGGTGAATCTCTAGAGAATTAAGTTGACTGAAGAAAGACAATCACCAAAAATTAAACATTGTAGGATTTCATTTTACAACATTCTTAAGATAACAAAAATACATGGGACTTCCCTGGGGGTACAGTGGAAAAGAATTCGCCTGCCAGTGCAGAGGACGCGGGTTTGACCTATGGATCTGGGAGATTCCATAAGCCAAGGAGCAACTAAGCCCATGCACCACAACTACTGAAGCCCACGTGCCTAGAGCCTGTGTTCGGCAACGAGAGAATCCACTGCAATGAGAAGCCCGCCTACCTAACCAAAGAGTAGTCCCCACTCGCCACAACTAGAGAAAGCTCGAACACAGTGATGAAGACTCGGTGCAACAAATAAAAAAATAAACCAAAATACAGAAATGTAGAACACATTGGTGGTTGCCCGGGTTAAAGAGGGTGTGGGGACAGGAGGGATGTGGATCGGATTAAAGAAAGACAACATAAGTGATCCTTGCTGTGGTGGAATGTTTTGAAGCTTGACTGTGTTAATGTCCATATTCTGGTTGTGATGTTTTCCAAGATGTTGTCATATGGAGAAAATGAGTAAATAGTATATGGGATCCCTTTGTATTAACTCTTACACATGTGTGTCTATAATTTTCACAAAACAAAAAGTATAATTTTAAAGATTACATATGTGGCTAGCATCCTATTTGTGCTGGACCATGCTGCTGTATGAGAATCTGTAGGATCCCCTGAGGTGGAGACTTCATATCACATGAATATGAAGCATAATAGATGCTTTATTTAACTGAAAGCAATTTAAATTTTTGTATCTTATTCCTGATCTTCACTAATAATGTATTAAAATGATAAATGCAAACCAAATATCATTAATATAATGTGTTTTCAATATCTTACTCACCACTTTCATTTTTATTTTTAAAACTGGAGGATTATTTATAAATCTAACTAGTAACTTATACTTACATGTTTTTTCCATAGGTTTATTTGCTGCAACATGATGGTCTTCTTTTGTTTTTACCAGGCAGTTCTTCTTATGATATTCTTCTCTTGAACAGCTGTTGATTTTGTATCCCTTTAAGTCCATCACAGTCATGATACTGGTATCATCTTGTAAGGCACTACATTTCTTCAACATAGGATTTTTGGTTGCATACTTATAAGCATCTGCAGTAAGATCGTGCCAACTGTAATCCACAAGATTTACAATTCCCACAGGGAAAGCAATGTTATACACAGCATATTTCTCTAATATCTCCTCAAGTTCGAACAGTATTTCAGCAGCAGTGACTTTGTATTCTTCAAACAGAGACTTTTGCAGTTGTAGTTTGGAAAATTTAAAATTAGTAGATAACATAGAAACACTAGAAGTTTGTGAGACACCAAATGAGATGAACTCATCTTTCTTCTTGCATTCAGCTACTGTAGAAAGTTTTGCTTTCTCTAGTTCTTTAAATATACTCCTTGTAGGACTGTAAAAAACACATATGAACCTTAAAGATATTTTATACTTTTTAACCTAGTAATTTGACTTCTAGAAACCCATCTTAAGGTATAATAAAAAAACTATAACATCTATGCATAAAATTGCTAACTACAGCATAATTTTTGATATAGGAAAAAAATGGAAAAGAATCAAAGGCCTTATACAGATATAATTAAGTAAATAATGCCATACCCATACAACAGGTTTTTGTGTAAATAAAAATTGTTTGGAAAATTGCTCTTAATAACTTGGGGAAATGTTTATGTTATAATATTATATAAAAGTATAATACATAATTGCATGTGTAGAAAGGTCTCAAATGTATTATATATATATATATATATATATATATATCATATATATATATCTGGCATTAAAAGGACAAGCAAATGCCCACCCAAAAGCAAACATTGTGAGATTATAGAAGTCACCTTTTATTTTCTCTTTTTATACTTTTCTAACTTTTCTACATGAACATTTATTACGTTTATACACAGAAGATAAAAACCAATATGTGTTTTTCAATATGTGTTTATTCAACTGTTTAATTATAAGATAAGACAGAGATCACTTCTTCCAGAAACCCTTCCCTGAATTTCTTAGTCTACATTTTTTGTGTTCCTGTAGCCCACTCTACACACACCTATTAGATGTTACTATAGTACACTAAAATTCTAAAGCGGACAACAAAGACAGACTCACAGAAGACTAGGCGTTTCAGGTATTGGAATTTTATAAGCCACAGTTTATAAAACAACTAGGCATACAATGTTTAAAACTTCCAAGTGGTCCTCCCCTTTTGGTAATAGCATCTGGGTAATCCAAAGTACCCCACCCTGACTTTGGAAGACAACTAGAGAAGCTGAACAGAATATAAAAAAAATTTCCCGTTAAAGGCAATAGAGAACTAACAAGACAGTGAAGGGCTACTATCAATACCCTAGAGAGATGGAAATCCAAAGAGGAATTTGAGAGGCTTAGAGACTGATCAGGGCTTTTTATAGTTTTGTGGAGGCTAAGGGTTTTGGAAAACTCAGCAGTGGCCACAGGACTGGAAAAGGTCAGTTTTCATTCCAATCCCTAAGAAAGGCAATCTCAAAGAATGCTCAAACTACCGCACAGTTGCACTCATCTCACACGCTAGTAAAGTAATGCTCAAAATTCTCCAAGCCAGGCTTCAGCAATACGTGAACGAGAACTTCCAGATGTTCAAGCTGGTTTTAGAAAAGCCAGAGGAACCAGAGATCAAACTGCCAATATCCGCTGGATCATCGAAAAAGCAAGAGAGTTCCAGAAAAACATCTATTTCTGCTTTATTGACTATGCCAAAGCCTTCGACTGTGTGGATCACAATGAACTGTGGAAAATTCTGAAAGAGATGGGAATACCAGAACACCTGACCTGCCTCTTGAGAAACCTGTATGCAGGTCAGGAAGCAACAGATAGAACTGGACAGGGGACAACAGACTGGTTCCCAATAGGAAAAAGAGTACGTCAAGGCTGTATATTGTCACCCTGCTTATTTAACTTATATGCAGAGTACATCATGAGAAACCCTGGGCTGGAAGAAGCACAAGCTGGAATCAGGATTGCTGGGAGAAAATGTCAATAACCTCAGATATGCAGATGACACCACCCTTATGGCAGAAAGTGAAGAGGAACTAAAAAGCCTCTTGATGAAAGTGAAAGAGGAGAGTGAAAAAGTTGGCTTAAAACTTAACATTCAGAAAACTAAGATCATGGCATCTGGTCCCATCACCTCATGGGAAATAGATGGGGAGACAGTGGAAACAGTGTCAGACTTTATATTTTGGGGCTCCAAAATCACTGCAGGTGGTGATTGCAGCCATGGAATTAAAAGACGCTTACTCCTTGGAAGGAAAGTTATGACCAACCTAGATAGCATGTTAAAAAGCAGAGACATTACTTTGCCAACAAAGGTCCATCTGGTCAAGGCTATGGTTTTTCCAATGGTCATGTATGGATGTGAGAGTTGGACTGTGAAGAAAGCTGAGCACCGAAGAATTGATGCTTTTGAACTGTTGGAGAAGACTCTTGGAAGTCCCTTGGACTGCAAGGAGTCCAACCAGTCCATCCTAAAGGAGATCAGTCCTGGGTGTTCATTAGAAGGACTGACACTGAAGCTGAAACTCCAGTACGTTGGCCACCTCATGCGAAGAGTTGACTCATTAGAAAAGACCCTGATGCTGGGAGGGATTGGGGGCAGTAGGAGAAGGGGACGACAGAGGATGAGATGGCTGGATGGCATCACCGACTCGATGGGCATGAGTTTGAGTAAACTCCGGGAGTTGGTGATGGACAGGGAGGCCTGGCATGCTGCGACTCACGGGGTCGCAAAGAGTCGGACACGACTGAGCGACTGAACTGAACTGAAGGGTTTTGGAGTCCAGGCTTTCCAACGGGAGGCTGCATCCTAGGAGTAAGAGTTGTCCTAAAAGTAGACCTAGACCAGCACATTCAAAGACAGCTTCAAATGGCTGCATTCTCTGAAACTGCATTAAGGTGACCCCTGGCTCTTTCCTCAAGCCTCTGACACAAACAAACGTAAATCTCCTTCAGAACAAGATAACTTCATCTTAGCCCTCAAATTATTTTTAAAAACAATTTTTATTTTTTTTAAAAGAGAGCTGCAGTATTTATTTATTTAAAACCCTTTTTGTTTTGTAACGGGGTATAACCAATTAACTATGTTGTGATAGTTTCAGGTGAACAGCAAAGGGTCTCAGTCACACACACACACACATGTATCTGTTCTTTCCCAAACTCCCTTCTCATCCAGGCTGTCGCACAACACTGAGCAAAGTTCCATGTGCTTTATGGTAGGTCCTTGCTGGTTTTCATCTCAAATACAGTAGTGTGATATTTTGGTCACTCTTGCAATATTTAAAACTTTTTCATCATTATTATGTTTGTTATAGTGATCTATGAGCTTTCATGTTACTATTGCAAAAAGATTAAAACTTGCTGAAGGCTCAGATGATGGTTAACATTTTTCAGCAATAAAGTATTTTTTAATTAAAGTGTGATGTTAACATTGGTTTTTAGACATGATGCTATTGTACACTTAATAGACTACAATTTAGTTTGATACAACTTTTACGTGTTCCGAGAAACCAAAAAATTTGTGTGACTCATTTCATTGTGATATTTGCTTTATTACTGTGGTTTGGAACCATGCAGTTTGGAACACCTGATGGAGTTTCACTTGAATGCTGTCTTTATAAAATGGTCCACAGCGCAAAGGAGCCACTTGCATTTTTCTTCTAAATCATGCTTCCATTAGCATAGTTTGAAAAAAATGACATAGGTTTTCTAGCTAAGTGTTTAACGTGAAATAAAAGGGAACATTGTTTTAAGATCAAAGATATTTGACGTGGAAAAGAATTCTAAATGTGGGGAATTCCCTGGTGGTCCAGTGTTTAGGTCTTGGCACTTCCATTGTGGGAGCCTGGTTTAACCCTGGTTGGGGAGCTAAGACCCCTCAAGCTGCATGGCATAGCCAAAAAAACAAACAATAAAAGAATTCTAAATGTGGATCTTAAATTTTTTATCTCTGAGCACTGGTTATATTATTACATTGATATTTAAAAGCTGGAAAGCCCATTTTTGCAAACATTGAATATATTTTCATAGTAATAATTCATTAAATTTCTATATTTTTAGAGCTTAAAAATCACTCTCATAAATATCACCTTATCAATTTCTAATACTCACCCTATGAGTCAGCTAATGTGTTATCTCTATTTTATGTTATTTTCTTTGTAAATCCTATATATATATATGCATTAGTGGTAAGTTTATCTATTGCTCAAATAAAATGATAGAGATTGGATAAAGACAAATGTCATATGATACTAGTTATATATGGAATCTAAAAAATGATACAAACTAACTTATTTACAAAACAGAAATAGACTCACAGACTTAAGGGGGAGTGGGGGAGGAATAAACTAGGAGTTTGGGATTAAAATATATACACTACTATATATAAAATAAACAACAAAGACCCTACTGTATAGCACAGGGAACTATATTTAATATCTTGTAACAATTTGTAATGGGAAAGAATCTGACAAAGGAAATGCATATAACTGAATCACTTTGCTGTTTATCCCAAAACACTGTACATCAACTATAGTTCAATTTAAAATAAATAAATAAAATGATAGAGACTGTACTTATTACAGTAATTATAGTAACACCTGTCATTTATTAATTCCCTGGTGGCCCAGTAGCTTAGACTGTGCTCCCAATGCACGGGGCCCAGGTTAATCAATTTTATCACATGTAGAATGATGCCAGTAATGATAGCTCCTTCATAGAGTTGTTAAGAAATTTAACGTACATTTGAAAAAAATAATCTTTATATGTTTGGTTTACTTTTCAGACAAAAGCTCAAATAATCGACTGTTGAGTTCAAAACCAGATGAAACAATCCTTTTTTTTCTTCTTTGATGTGGACCACCTCTTCAAAGTCTCCACTGAATTCACCACAATATCACCTCTGCTCCATGCCCTGGCCCCTAGGCCATGAGGCACGTGGGATCCCAGCTCCCTGACCAGGGATTGATCCCACACCCTCTGCAGTGGAAGGCAAAGTCTCAACCACTGGACCACCAGGGAGGCCCCCGGATTTAATAATCTTGACAAGAGATGATCAACAATAAAGGGGCTGGGACCTGGCCCAGTCTTAAAGTAGCCCCACTTCTCCAGGCACAGCACGTGTGAAGAAACCATTCAGCAAAATTCAACAGGCACAGTTCCAGGTGCTGAAAAGACATGGTGAAGAGGACTGACCTCTGCCCTAATGGACCTTACATTCTCATTGGAGAAGGAGAGGAAGGAAAGAATGAAGGGAGGAAGAGAGGAAAGAGAAAGGAAATTACAGGTAGTGGTAACTAATGATAAAATTAAAACAGGGCAGTATAAAAGATTAATGATGGGGTCTGTGTGTTTGGCTCCTTTGAATTGGGAGGTCAGGGATATCTTTTCAGAGGAGGTGACATTCAGGTTGAGATGATGACATTCAGAGAAAGTGACATTCAGACGATGATGAGGAAGAGTCAACCATAAAATTATATGGAAGAAAAACATCTGAAGCAGAGTGCATAGCAAATGCAGAGAACTTAAAGTAGGGATGGCCTGATTGTTAAATGAATTCATAGCACATAACAGCTGGGGCATAGTATGTGTCATGGAGTGGTATGCGAGGTGGTCAGAGGACAAGTGGGAGAGGAAATCACAGAAAGGCCTGCAGTTCATGATAAGAAGTGTGGATTTTATTCTCGGTGCAATGATTGCAGTAGGAAAGCCAATGGAAGAAAGAGGGTATTACCAATCAGAGTTGACAGAAGCAAAGCTTAAGCCAATTGATGGAAGGCATTAAATGAAAAAGCTGGGCAGCCAATAAACCTCTGAAGCTTTATATAAATAGAGCTACTTAATGCTCACATGCTTAATGCTCAGACCTACTTAATGCTGAAGACTCCCCTAGTGGCTCAGATGGCAAAGCATCTGTCTACAACGTGGGAGACCTGGGTTCGATCCCTGGGTCAGGAAGATCCCCTGGAGAAGGAAATGGCAACCCACTCCAGTACTCTTGCTTGGAAAATCCCATGGACGGAAAAGCCTGGTAGGCTACAGTCCACAGGGTTGCAGAGAGTCGGACATGACTGAGCAACTTCACTTTCACTTTCACTTTCAATGCTCACAAGACAATCTGATTTCATCCACTGAGTGCCAATTTAAGACCAATTGTGGATGCAAACTGACCAAGTTATGCTGAATTGCATTTAGGCAGAAAGAGTTGAAAATGAAGAGACAATGACGGACTTCTGAAAAGAGAAGCAATTTGCTGGGGTCTTGAGAAAAGTTATAGCAGGCTCAAAAAACCCCAGACCAGAATAATATTTACTGGGGCTTTTCAACCCTGGTATTATTGACATCTTTGACCAGATGATTCTCTGTTTTTGGTTGTTATGTGCATTGTAGGATATTTGGCAGCATCTCTACACACCAGATTGACAATATTGCCACAACTGCCTAGCTGTTAACAATCAAATAGGTCTTTGAAAAGTGAAAGTGAAGGGAAAGTGAAAGTCACTCAGTTGTGTCCAACTCTTTGCAATCCCATGGACTGTATAGTGTGAATTCTCCAGGCCAGAATACTGGAGTGGGTAGCCTTTCCCTTCTCCAGGGGATCTTCCCAACCCAGGGATTGAACCCAGGTCTCCTGCATTGCAGGCAGATTCTTTACCAGCTGAGCCACAAAGGAGGCCCTTGGATGTTGCCAAACATCCCTGGTTTGGAATGGGCTGGGGAAGCTGTGCCTGCTTGAGAACTCATAGATTGACAACTTTTAAGCTTTGTGATATATGTTCTAGGACATGTTGAGGTATTTTAATTTCCACTTCACAAATTAAGAAATTATTGTAACTGGAGGGTAAAAATGTTGTGGAGTGACTAGTTTCATTATTTCATTTATCTTTGTGGGCTTTACACAATTTCATGCTTGTTAATTACAAATCTCTTATTAAGTACATTCTATATGTCAAGCACTATTTTTGGGACTGGGGATAGAGAAGTGATTGAGTAAGTAAACTATCTTAACCTTTATAGACTTGACACTTTCATGAGGAGAGAGAGGGCAAACAAATAAATAGAAACATCATTTATAAAGTTAGAAAGTATTAAGAATAACAGAAGTGTTAGGAAGGGGACTAAAGAATACCAAAATGGGCATACAGTGGAAATTTGAGATAAGGCAAATAAGAAAAGTCTTACCACAAAGGTGATACTTAAATAAAGACTTAAAGGGAATAGAGAGTAAACAGTGCAGAAAGCTGAAGAAACATCTAGAACAAATTGCCTAAGGCTAAAGTGGAGCTGGATTTGTTGTGAAATAGCAAGGAAATCCAGATGATTGGTTGATTTCACCACTTTTGCTTAAATCAACCAATAATTTGGCCAAAATAAAGTTCTCCATTGGCTTCATAATCAACTTTGAAATGGCAATTCCTTGATGTGGTTTCTTGGGGGATGAGGAATAGGGAAGGACTGGTCCTGACCACCTTATAACCTTTTGAGAATGTAAAGTGACCCTATCAAATAGAGAATAAATTCCAAATGTTTTACTTATAGTTAGCTCCTTCAGTGCATTCCAAAAAGGGTAAGTGGTCTTCACATTTTCTCTTTTCCCATATTTTCCTTTTTGGTTTTATCTAAAAGAAAAGAAAATTTTCTGATTAAAAAAGACAAAAAATATCAGTAAAAAGTTAAGTTACTTTTTAAAAAGGTAAACTATAACTTGACAAAACTGAGCTATATTATTACCTGATCAAAAAAATAGATGGGTCCAGTGTCCAAAAATTTAATTTCAGTGAAGTCTTCCATTCTACCAAGAGACCTAAGAATGAGAAACTGGAATTCTGAAGTTAAGTTATCAGGTTTGTAGGTAATATTTCAAAGTACTTGATGGTTTTAAAGTTTAAATATTTTATTTTCAATGAAGTGTAAAAAAATTAAGGGGGGGGGGCACAACCCTCCCTTTACCTCTACATTCATTTCATAGGCTATTGACTTGACATTGATGCAATCAGGATTTCATGCTCATGTCAATACTGAGTTTCTCAACCTTGATACTACTGACATTTTAGGCCAGATAATTCTTTGCTGTAAAGTGTTGCCTTGTGCCTTGTAGAATGTTTAGCAGCATCTCTGGCCTCTATCTACCAGACACTAGTATCATAACTTCTTACTCAGACAACAAAAAGTGTCTCCTGACCCTGCCAAATGTCTCCTGGGAATTAAAATTGCCTCTTATTGGGAATGACTATGCTAGTGTAATGGCCAAGAGACAAAAGTTTTGATAGGGAATGATCTGGTGCTTATGAAGATGAGTGATACTACTGATGGTAGAGTCATCAGAACAGTGCAACTCAAAATGTGGTCCCTGCACACCTATGGGCACCTTATCATTGACAAAGGAGGCAAGTATATACAATGGAGAAAAGATAGCCTCTTCACTAAGTGGTGCTGAGAAAACTGGACAGCTATGTGTAAAAGGATGACAGAACACTTCCTAAAACCATACACAAAAATAAGCTCAAAATGGATTAAAGACCTAAATGTAAGGCCAGAAACTATGAAGCTCTTAGAGGAAAACATAGGCAGTACAATCTTTGACAAATTGCAGTAAGATTCTCTCTGACCCACCTTCCAGCTTGAGGGAAATAAAAACAAAAATAAACAAATGGGACCTAATAAAACTTAAAAGCTTTTGCAGAGCAAAGTAAACTAAACAAGATGAAAAGACAACCCTCAGAATGGGAGAAAATAACTGCAAATGAAACAACTGACAAAGGGTTAATCTCCAAAATATATAAGCAACTCATACAGCTCAATACCAGAAAAGCAAAAAACCCAATCAAAAAATGGGCAGAAGACCTAAAAGACATTTCTCCAAAGAAGATGTACAGATGACCAATAGACATATGAAAAGATGCTCAACTTTGCTCATTATTAGAGAAATGCAAATCAAAACTACAATGAGGTATTACCTCACACCAGTGAGAATGGCCATCATCAAAAAATCTACAAATAATAAATGCTGGAGAGGATGTGGAGAAAAGGGAACCCTCCTGCACTGTTAGTGGGAATGTAAACTGATATAGCCATTATGGAAAACATATGAGATTCCTTAAAAAACTAGGATGAATCTACCATATGACCTAGCAATCCCATTACTGGGCATAAACCTTGAGAAAAACCACAATTCGAAAAGACACCTGTACCCTAATGTTCATTGTGGCAATATTTACAATATCCAGGACATGGAAGCAACCTAGTTGTCCATCAACAGATGAATGGACAAAGAAGCTGTGGTACATATATACACTGGTATATTACTCAGCCATAAAAGCAATGAATTTGTGTCAGTTGTAGTGATGCGGATGAACCTAGAGCCTCTTATATAGCGTAAAGTAGGTCAGAAAGAGAAAAACAAGTATCACATGTTAACGCATATTTATGGACACTACAAAAATGGTACTGAGAAATCTAGTAGAGAATGGACTTGTGGACACAGCAAGGGACAAATTGTGAAAGTAGCATTGACCTATATCCACTATTATGTGGGAAGTTGCTAAATAACGCAGGGAGTCCAGCCTGGCACTCTGTGATGACGTAGAGGGGTGGGTTGGGAAAGGGGAGGGAGGCTCAGGAGGGAAGGGATATAGAATTATACAGATATATGTATAATTATGACTGATTCATATCCTTGTAAAGCAGAAACCAACACAAAATTGAAAAGCAATTTTCCACCAAATAAAAAATAAATAAAAAAATTTAAAAATGTGGCCCCTGGGCCAGCAGTATCAGCATCACCTGAGACCTTGTTAAATTGCCCTCATGGGTTTGCAATGAAGAAGATGAGTACACAATGGAAGACTGGGCAGCAGCAACAGCATCAAAGAACTGGGACATGCAGTGGACTGAGGATTATTGGCTATTATTATTAATAAGAAAATTTTTCCAAGGCTCAGGCTTGACTCTTTAGCTCCTGTTTAATTAAACATCTCTAGTTCATTGTCTTGCCGCTATGGCTAAAGTTTCCATTTTGAATAAATTCAGTATCTCCAAAATCCCTGGTTAAAGTGTAAATACTCGTATTTATGCTCTGATATATACATTTGTGAAAAACATCATGCTTTGTAAAATTATGCCCTAAAAATAATTCTGTTTATGAGAAAAATAAGATTAGGACACACTAGTTAAAATGTATGCCACTTTGGAACCAGAGCACAAAAGAAAAACAGTAATTGGCACCACACAAAGAGCTTAAATAGTCCAAGCAGGCAGCCGTGGCCAGAAGATGCCTCAGGGGATATTTAAAATAAACAGTAGAAATGCAAATTTATGAGTACTGAAGTAATGTTGATGAAGTAGACCTTGCCAATGGGATTGAGTTTAAGTTGGGTACAGAAAGAAATTAAACCTACCAGAATCTAAAAGCCCTAAGTCTGGGAGTGTGCCCTTCTGGAAAACGATTCCTGGGTACTAGCACTCATTTTTAGATTTTTTTATTTTTTAGGAGTTGAAAGAGCTCTTGCCCATGCAGCAGCTGAACTGAAGACTTTTCCCTGTCCAATTGTTACTTCTGTGACCCCCACTTTACTAGAAAAATCAGGTATGGAAAATTGAGAATGACAATTTCTACTTACACTGAAATCATTCACTTATTTAACAATAATTAGTTAATTTGCATTATAGAAACAGAAATTGTGATAGAGACAACATGTTTCTTTGGGAAGAGAGAAGAAATAGCTTAAGCTAAAAATAAATATAGAGTGTTTCATATGAGGTCATTATCAGCTTGAAACAGAGAGCAGGCCTTGAAGAAATCAGAGAGGTAAGGATAGCAAAAAGAAGGCAGTAAAAGGATGATTCTGAGAACATCAAACATTAAAGAACTTCAAACAGTTCTAGCATAGACACACAACAAAAGGAAAATTGGAGCTTCAAAAACTCAAGCACAAAGAATATCCTACATTCATCAAAAAAATAGAAAAAGAAAACCTTCCCTACTCAATCTACCAAGCAAACATTACCCTGATACAAAAATCAGACATCACAAAAATAAAGCCACAATTCAAAATGGATTAAAAACAATTAAACTATAAAACAATTATAACTACAATTAACAGTAAAAGGATAAGCAGGGAGATGTAAAACAAGACATCAAAATTGAAAAATGTGGGGAAGGGGAGTATAAAAATGTAGACCTTTTAGAATGCGTGTGAACTTGTATATCCATTAGTTTAAAGCAAATCGATATAGTTATGGGTCAACATATTTGAACTACATAGTAAGCACAAGTCAAAAACATACAATAGATTAAAAAAAAATAAAAAGAAAGGAACTCAAGCATACTACAAAAGAAAATCATCAAACCATAAAAGGAGAAACAAAAAGTAGAAATAAACAAAAAAGAACTACAGAAACAACTGGAAAGCAAGGAATAAAATGGCAATAAATACATATCTATCAATAATTACTTTAAGTGTCAATAGACTAACTGCTTCAATCAAAACACACAGAGTGGCAGACTAGATTAAAAAACAAACAAACATGAATCTGTACTGTGCTGTCTATAAAAGACTCACTTCAGGGTGAGAGACACACAGATTGAAGGTAAGAGGAATGGAAAAAGATATTTCATGTAAATAGAGACAACAAGAAGGCAGGGGTAGTAATACTCATATCATAAAAAATAAAAGGCCACAAAGAGAGACAAAGACAAGCATTATATAATGATAAAGGGATCAACACAAGAAGAGGATATTATACTTGTTAACATATATGCACCCAATATAGGAGCACCTAAATATATAAAGCAAATACTAAAAGACATAAAGGGAGAAATTGACACTAATACAATAACAGTAGGAGACTTTAACACTTCACTGTAATCAATGCACAGTTCATCCAGACAGAAGATCAAAAAGGCAACAGAGGTCCTAAATGACACAATTTAGATACAATAAACCTGTTGGATTTAATTGATATCTATAGGACACTATATCCAAAAAAATCCAGAATACACATTCTTTTCCAGAATGCATGGGGCATTGTCTAGGATAGACCACACATTAAGTCACAAAACAAGCCTCAACAAATTCAAGAGGATTGAAATTACTTCAAGGATCTTTTCTGACCACAGTGGTATAGAACTAGAAATTACCACAGAAAGAAAAATGGGAAAATAACAAACAGATGGAAACTAAACAACATGCTACTAAAAAACCAATGGGTCAACAATGAAATCAAAGAAGAAATTAGAAAATGCCTTGAGGAAAAGAAAAATGAAAACACAACTTTACAAAATCTATAGTAAAAGTAGTTCTAAGAGGAAAGTTCATAACAATACAGGCCTTCCTCAGATAAAAAAAGAAAAACAAAAAGAAAAATCTCAAATAAACAATCTAACTTAGAAAAAAAGAACTAGCAAAAGAACAAACAAAGCCCAAAGTCAGTAGAAGGAATGAAACAATAAAAATAAAAAATTAAATAAATACATAAGATTTTTAAAAAATAGAAAAAAATCAATAAAACTTAACAGTTGAATTTTTGATAAGATAAACAAATCAACAAACCTCTAGCCCAGCTCACTAAGCAAAGAAATGAAAGAGGAGAAATAACAACTAATTCTACAGAAATACAAAAAAAAAAAATCATAAGAGAATATATGAACAATTATTTGACAACGAAGGACAACTGAGAAGAAATGGACAAATTCTAAAACATTCAGCCTACCAAAACTGAGTCAAGATGAAACATAATTTGGACAGATCACTGGAAGGGACATAGAATCTGTAATTTAAAAAACTCCCTGCAAACAAAAGTCCAGGACAGGATTGCTTCACTGGAAAGTTCTACAAAACTTCAAAGAAGAATTTATACCTATCCTTCTCAAACTATTTCAAAAATTCAAGAGGAAGGAAAACTCTGAAACTCATTCTGTGAGGCCACCATCACCTTAATACCAAAACCAGGAAAAAACAATACAAATAAAGAAAACTATAGGTCAATATCTTTCATGAATATAGATGCAAAAATCCTCAACAACTAAATAATCCTAAAATTTATATGAAACCACAAAGACTCAGAATTGCCAAAGCAATTAGTCATAACAGTCATAGAATAAAAACAATCCAAACATCTTTCAACTGATGAATGGAAAATGTTGTGTAATTAGATAGTGGTGGTAACTGTACACTTACACTAACAACCACAGAATTGTACACTTTAAAATGGTGAATTTTGTGGCATGTAAATTATTGAGATTTTTAAAAGGGGTACCCAAGAGCTTCACCTAGTTCTTACTTCAACTCATTCCAACCTAGACATGCCAACTTCCAGAGATCAGGTCCTTGAAAATATGTGAATGCCTTAAAAGGTACCTACTTTCTGTCTCACCAGCTGCTGCCAGTTTTCAGATCCAAAGAATACTAGAGAGCTGTTGATTCTAACCCCAAAATAACTTAGTACCAGTGTTCCATTCAGAACTTCAAGACCTGTTGATTCCGTTCAAGTCTTTCATCAGTAATCCTCAGTCACTGGAAATATAAGCTTGGAATATCTAGACCAAGTATGCCCAACTGAGTGTTAACTCCTTTACATTCTGAATTTGTACCGGTTACAATGACTTTATAAATACCAGAAATCTGTTTTAACAATATAGAGATGTACATCTTACATGTTTGGAGGAAGAGTGACTAGCATAGTGTTTTTCAAGTCAGAGGCTGAATAATACAGTCAAGGGCCAGCATCTTTCTATTCTTCTCCAGATTTCATCCCCAGGGATCATTTTCTCAGACTTGAGAACATCTAAAAGAAGAAAAGGGACTGTGTTTTCTTTTCTTTTTTTTTTTTTTTAAGATTTAAGGAACCTTTTCCGGAAGTTCTCAGTGGCTTTTCTTCATGTCTCATAGATCAAAACTGCAACACATTTCTGTGCCTTAAGAATTCATAGGAAGAGGGACTGGAATTGTTGTGTTTTAGCTTAGCTCAACCAGGATGCATCTTTGAACTCAGGACAGATTCACCCAATCAGAACATGGTTAGGCAGAAAAGAGTAAACACCTGGACCTAAACAGGCCTATGTTAGCAAGAGAAAAACTAAAATGAATTCAGGATAGGTATCCAAAAGTGCCTATTATGAGGCTACAAAGTCTATGATCCACTTAGCATGCATTCTCATTAAAGTAAAACTTTCCAGTTTGACAAAGCCCTCCCCATTGACACAAAAGTCACAGTCAGTTTTTACACTGCCTCATATAACATTATGTCTTGGCAAGCAATGCACATCAGACAGTTAAGGAAAATCGGAAACATGGAAATGAAAGATCATGATAAAGATTTCTCGTTTCAATCAGGATATAATAACTGATATTGAACAAAAGACCTTCCACAGTAAAACAACTGTTTTTAGACACTGGTCAATAGGAAACATAGAATTCTGATCCCTAATAAAAGGGAAACAAATGAACAAGCTTCATGATCACCACAGCTTTCTGTGTGTACGCACTCTTCAGACTACAGCACAGGGAAGGGCCAGACAAAGGATGGTGGTGTCACTGATCTGAGGTGACACAGATCAGATATCAGGGAGAAGAAAGCTGCACAAAGAAATGTGCACAGGAAAGGACCCCAGGAGACTAGGCAAAGAACAGCTATTAGAGAACTTACAGGGAACTATGATCTGAACAATGACCAGAGATTGCACAGGGATGGGAGATGTTAGTGTTTCAACCAACCACAGTGTGGAGATCCATTAACCATCCCAATAATTTAGTAGACAACCTAGAAAGGCTGAGTCTTACTAGTAGGGAAAACCCAGCACTACAGCAGCATTATTCAAGGGAAATACAAGATATCACAAACATAAAATTTCTACCTTTTTTTCAAGTAACCAGGAAGATGGTGGACCTTCAGACAAAGTGTGTCTACCAAAAGCAACCTACCAACTTTCAAAATAAGAAGAGGGTCCTGTTTGCAGAAAGTGGCAAGGAGAAGCTCCCGTGATGCTACCAGAACGTTGGTTTGGGCTTCAAGACACTGAAGGAGGCCGTCGAAGGCACCTACATTGACAAGAAATGCCCTTTAACTGGTAATGTCTCCATCCAAGGGCAGATCCTGTCTGGGATGGTGACCAAGATAAAGACACAGGGGATTGTTGTCATCTGGAGACTACCTTTACTGCATCCAAAAGTACAACTGCTTCCAGAAATGCCACTAGAACATGTCTCTGTACCTTTCCCTCTGCTTCAAGGACATCTGGATCGCGGACATTGTCACAGATCGGGGACATTGTCACAGTGGGCAAGTGCAGGTCCCTTGCCCTTGCAAGGGACAGTGAGCTTCAATGTGCTCAAGGTCACCAAGGCTACTGGCACCAAGAAACAGTTCCAGAAGTTCTGAGACTGGATCCCTACTCACTGCCCCAAACAAAATAAAGTTATTTTCCCAGATAGGTAGATAAATAAATAAAATTTCCTAGTAATCTCTTGAAAAAAATAAAAATGAACAGATAAAACTGTTAATAAAATATCTTACTTAACCCAGCATATCCCAAATATTGTCATTTTAACATGTACCCAACATAGAAGATGAGATATTTTACATTTTTTTCATACTAAGCCTTGAAATTCAGTGTTCATTTTCCATTTACAGCACTCTTCCATTTGGACTAGTCACACTTCAAGGGCTTAACAGCTAAACATGGCTAGTGAATTTCACATAGGACAGTGGTGCCTTAGAGTAAAGGTCACTCTAGTTCTGTATAAAAAAGAGCTTAAGGAGGAGCCAAGATGGCGGAGGAATAGGACGGGGAGACCACTTTCTCCCCTACAAATTCATTGAAAGAACAATTGAACGCTGAGCAAATTTCACAAAACAACTTCTGATCAGGTGCAGAGGACATCAGGCACCCAGAAAAGCAACCCATTGTCTTCGGAAGGAGGTAGGACAAAATATAAAAGATAAAGAGACAAAAGAGCTAGGGACGGAGACCCGTCCCAGGAAGGGAGTCTTAATAGAGGAAGTTTCCAAACACCAGGAAACCCTCGCACTGGCGGGTCTGGGGGAAGTTTTCGAATCTCGGAGGGCAACTTAACTGGGAGGAAAAATTAAATAAGGCCCACAGATTACGTGCCTAAAAGCAATTCCCAGCAGAAAAGTACGACAGACACCCGCATCCGCCACCAGCAAGTTGGGGCGGAACAGAGAGGAGCGGGCGGCATTGCTTGGGGTAAGGACCGGCCCGAAGGCCCTGAGAGCAATCGGAGGGAGCTTTTTTAAACTGTGGGATAGCAAGAGAGAAAATTAACCGGCCAGAACACACTGCCAGCCGTTCGCAAAACAAAGGGACTGAGAAACTCCAGAGAAGAGCTAGCTGCGGCTGATCGCCCATCCCGGCCGGAGGTAGGAGGCAGGGGGGAGGGGGAAGGGGCAGACTCGGCCCCAGAGATGGCATCCCCTCCCACACTGCAAACAGGCCTCCAGTTTCTATCCAAAGACTCCCTGAGATTCTGGATGGTTGACATCCGCCGCCGGGAGGGTCGCGGCTAGAGGCCAGCTCCTGAGAACAAACACAAGCCGCTGGCACCCGACCGGCGCGTGCAGAAACTGAGGCTGGGGCCACGGAAGGGAGAGGGGGCCCATCAAGCTCCTGGCTGCCTGAGCCGCTCAGGCCGGGGAAGGCACAAAACGCAGGCACAACCGAGTCCGTGCTTTTGTGGAGTACCCGAAAACTGGAACCGCAGGCAATGCAGGGCATGCTCCCTATAGAGCAGCCGGGAGCCTGAGCAGTGTAGACAGGGAAAGCACACACCCGTGAGCGGGGGCAAACCCAGTGTGGCTGGAACACGGTGAGTGCTACCCACACACAACGATATCTGTCTGCAGCGCCCCGCCCTCCCCATAGCAGGACTGAACTAGCGAACCTAAATAAGAGATCACCTCCGCCCGCCTGTGTCAGGGCGGAAATTAGACACTGAAGAGACAGCGAACAGAAGCCAAATAAACAAAGGGAACCGCTTCAGAAAGGACTGGTGCAACAGATTAAAATCCCTGTAGGTAACACAGACTACACCGGAAGGGGCCTATAGATATCAAGAAGTGTAAGCTGGAACGAGGAGCTGTCTGAAGCTGAACTGAACCCACACTGACCGCAACAGCTCCAGAGAAGTTCCTAGATATATATATATATTTTTTCTTTTTTTAACTAAAAAAATTTTTTCTTTCCTTTTCTTTTTTATTTTTTCTCTATTATTTTCTTTTAAAATTCCCTATTACTCCCCCATTACTCCTTAACTTTCATTTTCATGTATTTTTACAATTTGGGAAAAAAATTTTTTTTTCTTTTTTTTTCTTTTTCTTGTTTTTTCTCTTATTTCCTTTTAAAGTCCTTTAATACTCCTCTATTATTCCTTAATTTTCATTTTCATTTCACTATAACCTTGCAAAAAAAAAAAAAGAGAGAAGCCCTATTTTTAAACCGAACTTCATATATATTTCTAAATTTTTTTGGTGTTTTTGTTTTTGTTTTTAAATATTGTATTTTAAACAGTCTAACCTCTACGCTAGATTTTTAATCTTTGTTTTTCAGTATGTGATATAAATTTTGGACATTTAAGAATCCAATATTCAGTTCCCATTTCTATTCAGGAGTGTGTTGATTACTCTCTCCCACTTTTGCCTCTCTGTTTTCTACCTCAGAACACCTCTATTCCCTCCTTTCCCCTTCTCTTTCCAATCCAATTCTGTGAATCTCTGTGGGTGTCTGTGCTACGGAGAACACTTTGGGAACAGACAACTGCGTAGATCTGTCTCTCTCCTCTTGAGTCCCACTTTTTCTCCTCCTGCTCATCTCTATCTCCGTCCTCCCTCTCCTCTTCTTCATGTAACTCTGTGAACCTCTCTGGGTGTCCCTCATGGTGGAGAATCTTTTCACCATTAACCTAGAAGTTTTATTATCAGTGCTGTATAGTTGGAGAAGTCTTGAGACTACTGGAAGAATAAAACTGAAATCCAGAGGCAGGAGACTTAAGCCCAAAACCTGAGAACACCAGAAAACTCCTGAATACATGGAACATTAAGTAATAAGAAACCATCCAAAAGCCTCCATACCTACATGGATACCAACCACCACCCAAGAGCCAATAAGCTCCAGAACAAGACATACCACGCAAATTCTTTAGCAACGCAGGAACATAGACCTGAGTGTCAACATACAGGCTGCCCAAAGTCACACCTAACACATAGACCCATCTCAAAACTCATTACTGGGCACTCCATTGCACTCCAGAGAGAAGAAATCCAATTCCACGCACCAGAACACTGACACAAGCTTCCCTAACCAGGAAACCTTGACAAACCAATCGTCCAACCCCACCCACTGGGTGAAACCTCCACAATAAAAAGGAACCACAGACCTCCAAAATACAGAAAGCCCACTCCAGACACAGCAGTCTAAACAAGATGAAGAGGCAAAGAAATAGCCAACAGGTAAAGGAACATGAAAAATGCCCACCAAGTCAAACAAAAGAGGAGGAGATAGGGAATCTACCTGAAAAAGAATTTAGAATAATGATAATAAAAATGATCCAAAATCTTGAAAGCAAAATGGAGTTACAGATAAATAGCCTGGAGACAAAGACTGAGAAGATGCAAGAAATGTTTAACAAGGACCTAGAAGAAATAAAAAAGAGTCAATTAAAAATGAATAATACAATGAATGAGATCAAAAACACTCTGGAGGGAACCAAGAGTAGAATAACGGAGGCAGAAGATAGGATAAGTGAGGCAGAAGATAAAATGGTGGAAATAAATGAAGCAGAGAGGAAAAAAGAATCAAAAGAAATGAGGACAACCTCAGGGACCTCTGGGACAATGTGAAATGCCCCAAAATTCGAATCATAGGAGTTCCAGAAGAAGAAGACAAAAAGAAAGGCCATGAGAAGATACTCAAGGAGATAATAGCTGAAAACTTCTCTAAAATTGGGAAGGAAATAGCCACCCAAGTCCAAGAAACCCAGAGAGTCCCAAACAGGATAAACCCAAGGTGAAACACCCCAAGACACATATTAATCAAATTAACAAAGATCAAATACAAAGAACAAATATTAAAAGCAGCAAGGGAGAAACAACAAATAACACACAAAGGGATTCCCATGAGGATAACAGCTGATCTATCAATAGAAACCCTTCAGGCCAGAAGGGAATGGCAGGACATACTTAGAGTAATGAAAGAGAATAACCTACAACCTAGATTACTGTACCCAGCAAGGATCTCATTCAGATATGAAGGAGAACTCAAAAGCTTTACAGACAAGCAAAAGCTGAGAGAATTCAGCACCACCAAACCAGCTCTTCAACAAATGCTAAAGGATCTTCTCTAGACAGGAAACGCAGAAAGGTTGTATAAATGCAAACCCAAAACAACAAAGTAAATGGCAACAGGACCATACCTATCAATAATTACCTTAAATGTAAATGGGTTGAATGCCCCAACCAAAAGACAAAGATTGGCTGAATGGATACAAAAACAAGACCCCCATATATGCTGTCTACAAGAGACCCACCTCAAAACAAGAGACACATACAGACTAAAAGTGAAGGGCTGGAAAAAAATATTTCATGCAAATGGAGACCAAAAGAAAGCAGGAGTCGCAATACTCATATCAGATAAAATAGACTTTCAAATAAAAGCTGTGAAAAGAGACAAAGAAGGACACTACATAATGATCAAAGGATCAATCCAAGAAGAAGATATAACAATTATAAATATATATGCACCCAACATAGGAGCACCGCAATATGTATGGCAAACACTAACGAGTATGAAAGAGAAATTAATAGTAACACAATAATAGTGGGAGACTTTAATACCCCACTCACAACTATGGATAGATCAACTAAACAGAAAATTAACAAGGAAACACAAACTTTAAATGACACAATGGACCAGCTAGACCTAATTGATATCTATAGGACATTTCACCCCAAAACAATCAACTTCACCTTTTCCTCAAGTGCACACGGAACCTTCTCCAGAATAGATCACATCCTGGGCCATAAATCTAGTCTTGGTAAATTCAAAAAATTGAAATCATTCCAGTCATCTTTTCTGACCACAGTGCAGTAAGATTAGATCTCAATTACAGGAAAAAAAATTATTAAAAATTCAAACATATGGAGGCTAAACATCACGCTTCTGAATAACCAACAAATCATAGAAGAAATCAAAAAAGAAATAAAAGTATGCATAGAAATGAATGAAAATGAAAACACAACAACCCAAAACCTATGGGACACTGTAAAAGCAGTGCTAAGGGGAAGGTTCATAGCATTACAGGCTACCTCAAGAAACAAGAAAAAAGTCAAATAAATAACCTAACTCTACACCTAAAGCAACTAGAGAAGGAAGAAATGAAGAACCCCAGGGTTAGTAGAAGGAAAGAAATCTTAAAAATTAGGGCAGAAATAAATGCAAAAGAAACTAAAGAGACCATAGCAAAAATCAACAAAGCTAAAAGCTGGTTTTTTGAAAAAATAAACAAAATTGACAAACCATTAGCAAGACTCATTAAGAAACAAAGGGAGAAGAACCAAATTAACAAAATTAGAAATGAAAATGGAGCGATCACAACAGACAACACTGAAATACAAAGGATCATAAGAGACAACTACCAGCAGCTCTATGACAATAAAATGGACAACTTGGAAGAAATGGAAAAGTTCTTAGAAAAGTATAACTTTCCAAAACTGAACCAGGAAGAAATAGAAGATCTTAACAGACCCATCACAAGCAAGGAAATCGAAACTGTAATCAGAAATCTTCCAGCAAACAAAAGCCCAGGACCAGATGGCTTCACAGCTGAATTCTACCAAAAATTTAGAGAAGAGCTAACACCTATCTTACTCAAACTCTTCCAGAAAATTGCAGATGAAGGTAAACTTCCAAACTCATTCTATGAGGCCACCATCACCCTAATTCCAAAACCAGACAAAGATGCCACAAAAAAAGAAAACTACAGGCCAATATCACTGATGAACATAGATGCAAAAATCCTTAACAAAATTCTAGCAAACAGAATCCAACAACATATTAAAAAATCATACACCATGACCAAGTGGGCTTTATCCCAGGAATGCAAGGATTCTTTAATATCTGCAAATCAATCAATGTAATACACCACATTAACAAATTGAAAGATAAAAACCATATGATTATCTCAATAGATGCAGAAAGCCTTTGACAAAATTCAACATCCATTTATGATTAAAACTCTCCAGAAAGCAGGAATAGAAGGAACACACCTCAACATAATAAAAGCTATATATGACAAACCCACAGCAAGCATTACCCTCAATGGTGAAAAATTGAAAGCATTTCCCCTGATATCAGGAACAAGACAAGGGTGCCCACTCTCACCCCTACTATACAACATAGTTTTGGAAGTGTTGGCCACAGCAATCAGAGCAGAAAAAGAAGTAAAAGGAATCCAGATAGGAAAAGAAGAAGTGAAACTCTCTCTGTTTGCAAATGACATGATCCTCTACTAGAAAACCCTAAAGACTCTACCAGAAAATTACTAGAGCTAATCAACGAATATAGTAAAGTTGCAGGATATAAAATTAACACACAGAAATCCCTTGCATTCCTATACACTAACAATGAGAAAACAGAAAGAGAAATTAAGGAAACAATACCATTCACCATTGCAACAAAAAGAATAAAATACTTAGGAGTATATCTACCTAAAGAAACAAAAGACCTATACATAGAAAACTATAAAACACTGATGAAAGAAATCAAAGAGGACACAAACAGATGGAGAAACATACCGTGTTCATGGATTGGAAGAATCAATATTGTCAAAATGGCTATTCTACCCAAAGCAATCTATAGATTCAATGCAATCCCTATCAAGCTACCAACGGTATTTTTCACAGAACTAGAACAAATAATTTCACAATTTGTATGGAAATACAAAAACCTCGAATAGCCAAAGTAATCTTGAGAAAGAAGAATGGAACTGGAGGAATCAACCTGCCTGACTTCAGACTCTACTACAAAAAGTCATCAAGACAGTATGGTACTGGCACAAAGACAGAAATATAGATCAATGGAACAGAATAGAAAGCCCAGAGATAAATCCACGAACCTATGGACATCTTATCTTTGACAAAGGAGGCAAGGATATACAATGGAAAAAAGACAACCTCTTTAACAAGTGGTGCTGGGAAAACTGGTCAACCACTTGTAAAAGAATGAAACTAGAACACTTTCTAACACCATACACAAAAATAAACTCAAAATGGATTAAAGATCTAAATGTAAGACCAGAAACTATAAAACTCCTAGAGGAGAACATAGGCAAAACACTCTCCGACATAAATCACAGCAGGATCCTCTATGACCCACCTCCCAGAATATTGGAAATAAAAGCAAAAATAAACAAATGGGACCTAATGAAACTTAAAAGCTTTTGCACTACAAAGGAAACTATAAGTAAGGTGAAAAGACAGCCCTCATATTGGGAGAAAATAATAGCAAATGAAGAAACAGACAAAGGATTAATCTCAAAAATATACAAGCAACTCCTGCAGCTCAATTCCAGAAAAATAAATGACCCAATCAAAAAATGGGCCAGAGAACTAAACAGACATTTCTCCAAAGAAGACATACAGATGGCTAACAAACACATGAAAAGGTGCTCAACATCACTCATTATTAGAGAAATGCAAATCAAAACCACAATGAGGTACCATTACACGCCAGTCAGGATGGCTGCTATCCAAAAGTCTACAAGCAATAAATGCTGGAGAGGGTGTGGAGAAAAGGGAACCCTCTTACACTGTTGGTGGGAATGCAAACTAGTACAGCCGCTATGGAAAACAGTGTGGAGATTTCTTAAAAAACTGGAAATAGAACTGCCATATGACCCAGCAATCCCACTTCTGGGCATACACACTGAGGAAACCAGATCTGAAAGAGACACGTGCACCCCAATGTTCATCGCAGCACTGTGTATAATAGCCAGGACATGGAAGCAACCTAGATGCCCATCAGCAGATGAATGGATAAGGAAGCTGTGGTACATATACACCATGGAATATTACTCAGCCATTAAAAAGAATTCATTTGAATCAGTTCTAATGAGATGGATGAAACTGGAGCCCATTATACAGAGTGAAGTAAGCCAGAAAGATAAAGACCATTACAGTATACTAACACATATATATGGAATTTAGAAATATGGTAATGATAACCCTATATGCAAAACAGAAAAAGAGACACAGATGTACAGAACAGACTTTTGGACTCTGTGGGAGAAGGCGAGGGTGGGATGTTTCAAGAGAACAGCATCAAAACATGTATGTTATCTAGGGTGAAACAGATCACTAGCCCAGGTTGGATGCATGAGACAAGTGCTTGGACCTGGTGCACTGGGAAGACCCAGAGGGGTCGGGTAGAGAGGGAGGTGGGAGGGTGGATCGGGATGGGGAATACATGTAAATCCATGACTAATTCAAGTCAATGTATGACAAAAACCACCACAATACTGCAAAGTAATTAGCCTCCAACTGAAAAAATAAATGAAAAAAAAAAAAAAAAGAGCTTAAAAACAAACCATGAAAGTACCACACTGAAATGCAAGTAAATTGACTACCTGAACAACTATTAAAAAGTTAATTATTAAGCATACTCTATTTAGAAAGACAACAAAAATTGCCCAAAGGAGAATCTATGGCATCCAGCATAAGACAAAGATTATTAGGCATGAGGAGAATTGGCAAATATTACTCTTGACCAGGAGAAAAAACTTATCAACTCAGAAATGAGAGAGATGATGGAAATAGGGGATACAATTTTTAAAGCAGCTATTATAAATGTGTTACTTAAAGGAAAATATAAATATAATAAGAGAATAAACAGAAAATCTTAATAGAGAAATGGAAACTATAAAAAGAACCAAATGGAAATTCTAGGACTGAAAAATATAGTATCTTAAATCAATTAAGCAGATGGGCTTGACAAGAATTAGATACTATAGAATAAAAGTGAATTTAAAGGCAAGGCAACAAGAAGTCATCCAAACTGAAGCAAAAGAGAAAAAAGGAAAAACAAAAAATAAAACCAGGGGCTTCCCTGGTGACTCAGAGAGTCAGCCTGCCAATGCAGGAGACACGCGTTGGATCCCTGGTCTGGGAGGACCCATGTGCCTAGGAGCAACTAGGCCTGTGCACCACAAATGCTGAACCTGTGCTCTATAGCCTGGAAATTGCAACTCCTGAGCCCACTGGCCACAACTGCAGAGCAGTCCCCACTCGCCGCAAACAGAGAAAAGCCCATACGACAACAAAGAACGAGCACAGACAAAAATAAATAAGCAAAATTATTTTAAAAATAAATAAAACCAAAATCAACAAAGCCTCAGTGACTATGAGACAATGCTGAGTTGATTCAATGTCTGGTGAAGTCTGGCTCCCTGGTTCATAGAGAGTGGGTTTCTCCTTGTGTCCTCCCATGGTGGAAGGGGGCAAAGGCACTCTCTGGGATATGTCATAAAAGTACTAATCCCATTCAAGAGGGCAGAACCGTCATGACCAAATCACCTCCCAGAAGCCCCACCTGAAAACGCCATCATATAGGTTCCAACATATGAAGTTGGGAAACAAATGTCGTCTGTGCTAAATTATATATATGTATGTGTGTGTGTGTATGTATATAAAATCTGTGGGTCCTCTATAAGTTTTAAAGTATAGAAAAGAGCCTGTGACCAAAAGTTTGAGAACCTCTGTCTAATCCTTTTCCATATTAAAATCTTACCCACAGAATAATCCTAGTTCAACTCTACTTACCTCTGCCTTCAACACTAAAATAACCTTCATTCTTTAATAAGGAGTGGGAATCATTAATTGGAGAGATGGATAGAGAGAGCGGTGAAGAAAACCGTCATTTGTCCTCCAGTATTTCATGTGACTCTGATCTTTCTTTTGTGAACCCTGGATACCGATTCCCATGTAGCCCTGGTCAATGAACACTTGAAACTTCCATGTGGGCAATAATGCTCCTGCTGTCTTGCCTATGGGAACATTGCTTAGAGCCATATACATCTTTCCCAAAGTTCAGACTAAATACTTGGATGCTACATAGAAATTATGGGGAATGTAAAGTTCTATCATTAAGGATCTAACTATTCTCCAGTTATAAAAAGAGATAATAATATATTGTAATATAAAAGGTAACAAGATGTTGTTGGACAGAGCTAAAATAGGTAAAGGATTACAGAAGGGAACGTGGCAAGAGAGTCACATTTAATTTCAAGAAAGGCACTCTTCAAAAGAACAAAAGAGGAGAGCATTGCAAGATCGCTGATGAAGTAGGTTTAAGGTAAAAGGATCCTTTGCTTCATGACCTACTGTCTGGGATAGTGCAGCAAAATTTCTTGTGAGAATTATTTTTTTGATATGCTTTAATTACACTGATCTCATTAAAGTCACCAAGGCTAAAATCAATGGTCTAATTTAAGACTTTGTACTCCTTGATCTTTATTCAGCAGTTTCATATACCTGACCAAACTTTTGTAAAACTTTTTTCTCTTCTTACTTCCATGTGATTATTTCTAATGTATTTTCTCCTTGTTCTACATTTCTTTTGTAGTTTCCTTTACAGAATTTCCCTTCCTTGTTTCTTATAATACCCCTGTTTGTTATAAACAAAACCACCAAATACTAGTGTCCCTCTAGGTTGTGTTCAGGTTTTTTTTTTTTTTTTTAAGACTTTTCTCTCAACTACTTCATTCTTAGCCTCTACCACACCCAAGCCTAATAACTCTCATGTCTCTATCTCCAGATCCATATTTCTAACTTACTACTAGATATCTCTGCCTGGATGCCATGTAGGCATCTCAAACTTAAAATGCTCAAAGCTTATCTTTCCCTGAACCTCCTCCAAGACCTCTTCCTCCTCCTTTATTTGCTATCTCAGGGAGTGGTACTACTATCAACCCAGAAACCCAAGCCAGAAAGCTGGCCTGGAGTGTCTTCTTCAGCTCCTCCCTCTTCACAGATACTGGACCATTGCATGTGTGCATCCTAAGTCGCTCCAGTCACGTCCGACTCTTTGCAACCCTACGGACCGTAGCCTGCCAGGCTCCTCTGTCCATGGGATTCTCCAGGCAAGAATACTGGAGTGGGTTGCCATGCCCTCCTCCAGGGGATCTTCCGGACCCAAGGATTGAATCCATGTCTCCTGTGGCTCCTGTATTGCACTCCGATTCTTTACCATTGAGCCACCAGGGAATCATAATGGACCATTAAGTTCTCTTAATTTTAAATTAGAAGTGTTTCTGCAATCCAATCTCTTCTCTCTAGTCCCCCAAAAGCCTTCACGTAAGTTCTCATCAATATTGTTATCAACAATAACGTCTTAGCAAGTATCCCCAACCAGCAGGCTCTGCCATTTCCAATACTTTCTTTAGAATATAAGCCATCAGACTTAGGGATATCACTACTGATAAAAGTTTAAAAATGGTTTTGAGAACTGACATAGTCCAGGCCCCCTTTAAAAAAATTTTTGTCTGGGCACAAGAAATCACTCTCCACTCTGTTAGGTCATAATAATAATTTTAGAAGACCGTCCAACTTCAAAAACTAGAAAGTACCATACTCTCAGAAAACAGTTCTTTAAATGTATTTGAATTTTTAAATAAATGAAGGGATTTACTTGAAGGGAACCACTGCTCTAGAATCTAAACTGCCATCAGAATGATCTTTTACAAATGACAATGTTTTCCTAGGTTGAAGACATCTGTAAGTATTACATAAATATATACATTTATCCACATAATCTACATGAATATCATTTTACTGGCTTTTAATGGCTATACAGTTTTTAAAAAATATTTATTTTGGGGATGTATTGGGTCTTAGTTGTGGAGAAGGCAATGGCAACCCACTCCAGTATTCTTGCCTAGAGAATCCCATGGACAGAGGAGCCTGGTGGGCTGCTGTCCATAGGATCACACAGGGTCGGACACGACTGAAGTGACGGCATGCATGCATGGGTCTTAGTTGTGCCAATGGACTTGTGGCGGGCACGTGGACTTCTTTCTAGTTGTGGCACGGGCTTAACTGCCCTGCCGAATGTGGGATCTTATTTCCCTGGCCAGGGCTTGAACCCGAGTCCGCTGTATTGCAAGGCAGACTCTTAACCACTGGACCACCAGGGAGGTCCCGGCTACATAGTGTTGTTCATTGTGTTTGCATGCTATGGACATGCCTGTGGTAGTTTATTTTAGGCATTTTAAAAAATATTAATTTTAAATATTCCCTGTCACATATCACCTTGAGGCCTTACAATAAAAGCCATACTCTTTAGGGTAGGGTAGAAAGCCATTTATAATCTGGTCTCAGTTTACCTACTCCTTGGCAAGAACTTCCCCTAAACATGCCACTGCCAACTGAAAAATAATGCACAATCTAAAAGCACAGAGTTATATTTTATTCAGCAGATATATTTAGGACTTTAAGCCTGGCAGACAGCCTTTCAGATAAACATTGAGAAAACTGTTCCAAAGAGTAAGAGAGGGAAGCCAGGACATAGAGGAGTTTCTGTAGCACCACCACATAGTCAGAATAAAAGGCTACTATTAATAAAAGAAAACTAGATATCCCAAGTTAAGGAATTTAGCACCTTTCTATGTATTGGATGATGTAACAGTCTGGGATCACTGAAATCATTCCTTTGATATGCACCTCAGCTATCTGGGCCCAGTATCCTATTTACTCATCAGGAGTGTCCTTAGGCTGCATTATTAGGGGTGACTGCAGTCTGATGGCTGCTAGATGGCAGGAATTCCTCAGAGCTCACCATCAGGGGTGGCTACAATCACTGATGACTTTGACATCCTTTGTTTATTGTCTGTTTATGGCAGGAAATATTTTATTTCTCACCACATTCTTTCATGCCTTTATGTCAGTGGCTCTAAGTCAGGAGCAATTCCCTACCGCCCACCCTCCTTCACCAATATGGTCTAAATTGTATTCCCTCCAATTCACATGTTGAAGCCCCACTCCCAAATGTGATTGAACTTATATCTATGTCTGTATCTATACGGTAATATCTATATATTTAAAAACTTATAAAACACTTTTCATAAACATATGAAAAACATCCTCAGTATTTCCCTTAATATCAAGAAAACAAACTTTCCATTTTTTTCTTAATATATTTCTTATTAACCCATTGCCAAAAGTCACCTAATATGTGTGTGCCTGAAAATATTTAGGCCATCATGAATTCCATACAAATAGAAAAATTTCAAGACCATGGCTTATTAACAGCAACCTTGGCTGTATCACTGTTTGGCATATCACTGTTGTGTCAGATATTCAATTGTAAGTGCTTTCTCTCCATTTTGAGATTTAATTTCCATATTCTATGATGTGGCACTATTACTGCCCTCATTTTACAAATAAGGAAACTGAAATTTGGAGAGATCAAGTTATTTGTCCCAAGCCATACCATTAACAATAACTTCAAAGAACAGAAGGTGGGGGCTAATTATGTTGTCCACTTTGGAATAAGGTTTTCTCACAAAAAATACATTTTTTGGACAAAATAATAAATATTTTATTGCAATAAATTGATTTTACAGTAGGAAAAGTATCTCGCTAAGGGAAAAAAATCTTATTTTTGCTTGCTTATCTAGTTAACCATCTGAGACAAAATGACTTCAAATAATTAGCTTAAAAAAATATCCTATGGAGAAGGAAATGGCAACCCACTCCTGTATTCTTGCCTGGAGAATCCCAGGCATAGCAGAGCCTGGTGGGCTGCCGTCTATGGGGCCGTACAGAGTCGGACACGACTGCAGCGACTTAGCAGCAGCAGCAAGAAGAAAGGGTAGGGACTTCCATGGTGGCTCAGTGGTAAACAATCCACTTGCCAGTGCAGGAGACGTGGGTTGGATCCCTGGTCTGAGAAGATCCCACATGCCTTGGAGCAACAAAACCTGTGTGCCACAACCATTGATCCTGTGCTCTGGAGCCGGGAAGCTGCAACTACTGAGCCCTTGCACCACAACCACTGAAGCCCGCATGCCCTAGAGCCGGTGCTCCAAAAGAGAAGCCACTGCAATAAGAAGCCCTTTCACCGCATCTAGAGAGTAGCCCCCACTCTCTGCAGCTAGAGAAAAGCCCACACTTCAAGCAAGACCCAGCACAGCCAAAAAAAAAGGATAAGCTTAGTAAGACAGTGTTTTAAAAGACTTTATCAAATGTACAAAACCAAAAGTGACATATACTAATGCATTATTTGTAATGATACTCTTGCCAATGAAAGCATCAATAAGCCAGCAATATTAAAAAGATACTTGGAAACATGACATGCTGAATCAGTCCCTTGAATATTTTCAAAAAAAGAAAAGTATATATAATATGATGGGACAGATTTTTCTGAGCCATGATGTAGCTATCAATGAGAAATCCTTATTATCATTGTATTGGATTGTATATTCAGTGCCAAAAGGGAAAACTGCTCACAAGGCTCCTGAGAAACTAAGAAACTGTTCTTCTGGCATAAAAAAAAACAACAAAAAAACCCACCTAATCTGTGCTGGTCTTGAGATCTACAGGAGTTCTGGTTTCTTCTCTTTTTTAAATAATTTTTTTTTGATGTGAACTATTTTTAAAGTCTTAACTAAATTTGTTACAATATCACTTCTGTTTTATGTGTTGGTTTCTTGACTGCAAGGCATGTGGGATCTTAGCTTGCAGACCATGGATTGAACCCACACCATGGGCTATACGGTCCATGGAATTCTCCAGGCCAGAATACTGGAGCAGATATCCTTTTCCTTCTCCAGGGGAATCTTCCCAACCCAGGGATTGAACCCAGGTCTTCCACATTGCAGGCAGATTCTTTACCAGCTGAGCCACAGGCGAAGCCTAAGAATACTGGAGTGGGTAGCCTATCCCTTCTCCAGGGGAGCTTCCCCCCCCAGGAATCAAACTGGGGTCTCCTGCACTGCAGGCGGATTTTTTACCAACTGAGCTATCAGGGAATTGGAGGATAACTGCTTACAATGTTGTGTTGATTTCTGTTATACATCATGAATCAGTCATATATATATATTATACATATATATGTATAATATATATATAATGTATATATATCTCCCCTCCTTTTTGAGCCTCCCTACCCACTCCCCCAATCCTATCCTTATAGGTCATCACAGAGCAGCAGGCTTGGCTCCCAGTGTTCAATCCCCTATAATCTTACTTAGGTTTTCCACATTTCTCATTCCTTTACCCCATTCAATTTCCTCTTTTAGAAAAAAACAAATGAAGAAAAATGGTGAAAATAAGGCATGCAACAGGTGGAAGACCTGGGTTCTATCCCTGGGTCAGGAAGATACCCTGAAGAAAGAAATGGCAACCCATTCCAGTACTCTTGCCTGGAAAATCCCATGGATGGAGGATCCTGGTAGGCTACAGTCCATGGGGTTGTGAAAAGTTGGGCACGACTGAGCAACTTCACTTTTACAGGCTTTTAAATATAATTACTCAGTTACTTCAAATTCTGGAGAGTCATGGAAAATTAGTATCCAGCAAATATTCACTACCATACTGTCAGGATTTTTTTTTTTTTTTTACTATTACCTTAGAAGTTTTGTTTTCTTGTCTCTTTTCAGAAAAGAAAAGGTGAAAAGCAGAGTAAATTCCTTTGCAACAAAGAAACAGTATTTTATCACTATATTTTAGCATCTTATTTTTTTCACTGAAAAGATTTTATTTTGACATTGATAATTCTGTAGATCAACTTATACCTCAAGAAACCTTTTGTCAGAATTTACCTACTGACCCTACATGTTCTGTCCCCCAAGATCCTGAGTGTCCTGCACTAGGACTAAGGTAATAATAGCCATGGCCCAAGTGTTCCCTGAACTTGTGGAACTGGGAAGAGTCACAACAAAGCTAGAAGGCATTTTTAATACAGCATATCTTACTCATAAGTATGTTAAAAAGCTTCTGGAAGTAGCTTTGCACCTCAACAAGGGTGAGCTTTGATTTCTCCAGAGGTTGATAGTCACATCTTTGCCTCCAAACTGAAGATCTTTTAGATCCTTTTAAAATTCCTCACCTTTATGACAGACTAACTTGGAATAGAAAATAATAAATGATGTAAGCAGAGTATTAGTATTATTTTATTCTTATATATATGTCTGACTCTACACATGGACATCACCAGATAGTCAATACCAAAAAAGACTGATTATATTCTTGCAGCCAAATATGGAGAAGCTCTATACATTCAGCAAAAACAAGACTGGGAGCTGGCTCAGATCATGAACTCCTTATTACCAAATTCGACTTAAACTGAAGAAAGCAGGGAAAAACAATAGACCCTTCAGGTATGACCTAAACCAAATCCCTTACGATTATACAGTGCAAATGACAAATAGATTCAAGGGATGAGAGCTGATAGAGTGCCTGAAGAACTATGGACGGAGGTTCGTGACATTGTACAGGAGACAGGGAGTAAGACCATCCCCAAGAAAAAGAAACGCAAAAAAGCAAAATGGCTGTCTGAGGAGGCCTTACAAATAGCTGTGAAAAGAAGAGAAGCGGAAAGCAAAGGAGAAAAGGAAAGATATACCCATTTGAATGCAGAGTTCCAAAGAATAGCCAGGAGAGATAAGAAAGCCTTCCTCAGTGATCAGTGCAAAGAAATAGAGGAAAACAATAGAATGGGAAAGACTAGAGATCTCTTCAAGAAAATCAGAGATACCAAGGGAACATTTCATGCAAAGATGGGCTCAATAAAGGATAGAAATGGTATGGACCTAACAGAAGCAGAAGATATTAAGAAGAGGTGGCAAGAAGACACAGAACTGTACAAAAAAGATCTTCATGAACCAGATAATCACGATAGTATGATCCCTCACCTAGAGCCAGACATCCTGAAATGCAAAGTCAAGTGGGCCTTAGGAAGCATCACTACAAAGCTAGTGGAGGTGATGGAATTCCAGTTGAGCTATTTCAAAGCCTGAAAGATGATGCTGTGAAAGTGCTGCACTCAATATGTCAGCAAATTTGGAAAACTCAGCTGTGGCTACAGGACTGGAAAAGGTCAGCTTTCATTCCAATCCCAAAGAAAGGCAATGCCAAAGAAAGCTCAAACTACCGCACAACTGCACGTATCTCACACGCTAGTAAAGTAATGCTCAAAATTTTCCAAGCCAGACTTCATGAACCATGAATTTCCAGATGTTCAAGCTTGTTTTAGAAAAGGCAGAGGAACCAGAGATCAAATTGCCAACAGCCTCTGGATCATCGAAAAAGCAAGAGGGTTCCAGAAAAACATCTATTTCTGCTTTATTGACTATGCCAAGGCCTTTGACTGTGTGGATCACAATAAACTGTGGAAAATTCTGAAAGAGATGGGAATACCAGACCACCTGACATGCCTCTTGAGAAATCTGTGTGCAGGTCAGGAAGCAACAGTTAGAACTGGACACGGAACAACAGACTGGTTCCAGATAAAGAAAGGAGTATGTCAAGGCTGTATATTGTCACCATGCTTATTTAACTTATATGCAGAGTACATCATAAGAAACACTGGGCTGGATGAAGCCCAAGCTGAAATCAAGATTGCCGGGAGAAATATCAATAACCTCAGATATGCAGATGACACCACCCTTATGCCAGAAAACGAAGAAAAACTAAAGAGTCTCTTGATGAAAGTGAGAAAGGAGAGTGAAAAAGTGGGCTTAAAGCGCACCATTAAGAAAACTAAGATCATGGCATCTGGTCCCATCATTTCATGGCAAATAGATGGGGAAACAATGGAAACAGTGAGAGACTTTATTTTGCGGGCTCCAAAATCACTGCAGATGGTGATTGCAGCCATGAAATTAAAAGATGCTTGCTCCCTGGAAGAAAAGTTATGACCAATCTAGACAGCATACTAGAAAGCAGAGACATTACTTTGCCAACAAAGGACGTCTAGTCAAGGCTATTGTTTTTCCAGTAGTCATATATGGATGTGAGAGTTGGATATAAACAAAGCTGAGCGCCAAAGAATTGATGCTTTTGAACTGTGGTGTTGGAGAAGACTCTTGAGAGTTCCTTGGACTGCAAGGAGATCCAACCAGTTCATCCTAAAGGAGATCAGTCCTGAGTGTTCATTGGAAGGACTGATGCTGAAGCTGAAACTCCAATTCTTTGGCCACCTGATGTAAAGAACCAACTCATTTGAAAAGACCTTGATGCTGGGAAAGATTGAAGGCAGGAGGAGAAGGGGACGACAGAGGATGAGATGGTTGGATGGCATCACCAACTCAATGGACATGAGTTTGGGCGAACTCCCGGAGTTGGTGATAGACAGGGAGGCCTGGTGTGCTGCTGTCCATGGGGTCACAAAGAGTTGGACATGATTGAGCGACTAAACTGAAGTGATATGTCTGTCTCATTGAATGCAAAACTTTCTTGAGAGTATTTATTTTTCACTTTGTAGCTTCCACCAAGAAAAATTAGTGCTAATGTACAATCAATACATATTTATTGGACTGATTTGAAATTTCAATGGGAACGTTAGAATACAGAATTACTAAATTTCTGGTGCTTAGTAATCTGGGTTTGGATTCTAACCCTATTTACTTCCTGTATGACCTGGTGCAAGTTACCAAAATTATAGCTCGAATTTCCCCAACTCAAAAATGGATGAAAGAAGACAATGAATGTAAAGTACAGGGTACTTCTTAAGCGCTATTTATACAATGAGTCTACTTGGTTCCTACAATGCTTTAGTTAGAGGTAGGTGCTGCTAAGAAAAATACAAAACTGGTAATGTTCTTGTCTTCACGGACTTCAAACAGTTGGAGAGACACACAAAAAACAAATAATGACATAAATAATTACAAACCGCCATGAAACAAAATTAAGAATTTAGTGAGAGTAGGGACCGATTTAGATTGCTGAGGAGGGATCTCTGAGGGAATGGCATTTAAGTTGAAACTTGAAGGATGAAGAGATTCTCTTATTTCCTCTCGTTCCTCAACTCTCTTTAGACTGACTTCCATCTCTCTACCTAAATAGCTCTTGCTAAAGTTGCCAGTGGCTACCACGCTACTATATACATCTGACATTTTTCACTCTCTTACTTCTTAGCAGCACTCAACGCAGTTGGTTACTCCCTCCTTGAGACACTGTCTTCCTTTGGCTTCTCTATGAATAAACGTCTTCTTATCTCTGACTGATTCAGTCAGGGCCTTTGTAGGTATATCTTCTTAACAGCTTGGACAGCCTCGCCGTGAGCTGTAATAGTGAATAAAAACGCAGTCCTTTCGAGTCATAAAAGAGCTGTGTACAAGTTAATGCAATTTTTTCGACCTTCTCCTCGCTTCTGGTGCGCAGTATAAAACCACGAAATCTAAAAGTTTTCGGTTTCAGTCGAGGAGCCTCTCTCCCGCGGGGTGAACACCTGTCCACAAATCAGGCGCGGGCTTTCCACCTGACCCTAAGCAGGCAAGTTTGCCCGAAGCGAGAGAAGGGGGAAAAGTCTGGTTTCGCCAGGTGTTTCACGTCTCCTCGGCCACGCTCGCGCCAGCTGGGGGTGAGCCCGGCCCCTCCCCGCGCACCGCCCTCACAGTCGAGTCCTCCGTAGTCCCAGCATTCCCCGCGCCTCTACCATCGAGAGCAACTTCCGGCGTCGCTGGTGTAGGTGGGTGAAGAAGGAGCGGGCCCTCGCTCTTCTGTTTCAGTGCCTCGCGCTCTCTCGGGCAACATGGCGGGTGTGGAGGAGGCAGCGTCCTGCGGGAGCCACCTGAATGGCGACCTGGATCCAGACGACAGGGAAGAGGGAGCTGCCTCTATGGCTGAAGAGGCGGCCAAGAAAAAAAGACGGAAGAAGAAGAAGAGTAAAGGGGCTGCCCCAGGTAAAGGGGAGTTTTATGTTTTCCCAGTCCCCGCCGGGATGGCCAAACCGCTCGATCGGGCTCGGCGTTGGTGACAGGGCCTGGGAACTGAGCACCGTGGAGTGACTCCCAGGACTGAGCGTGTGTCACGGGAGCGCTACAGATTCCCAGTCCCGGGAAGAGGTGACTTCTTCCAGGCGTCTTTTGGGTGTGAGGTGGCGGAGAAGAGGGTGCCTCGGTTTCTGTGGGGTTGCTGGGACAGAGCTTCTAAATTGCCGGAACTTCGCTCCCATGCAGACGATGCGACGGACTTGAAGCCATGCACCGGGCCCAGCCCTCCCACCTTGCGGGTTGGCCTCCTCCTTGAAAATCTGGTTCTGACCACACTGCCGCCTCTGTGCTGGAGAGACGTGGGACATCTTTTCGTCGAGAGTGGGGGTGGAGTGGGCAAGTCTTAGTGCCTGGATCGCACCTCCCCCTATCATCCTAGTTTACGGAGGGATTTTTGTGGCGCGCCGCACTTTGGAGTTGGGTGTGTGTGTGAATTTGGGGTGTGTGTGAGAGAGAATGCCCATGCGCTCTTGTCACTGTTTGGGTGGGTAGGTGTGTGGATGTGTGATTTTGTGGCGCGCTGCACTTTTGGGGGGTGTGTGTGTGTGTGTGTGTGAATTTGGGGGTGTGTGTGTCTGAGAATGTGCTCTTGTCACTGAGTAGTAATAGCAGGATGTGTGGCGGCGGTGTGAATCCTCACCTCCTAATCCTACAGTATCATCAAGCTTTGGGGCTTTAGGCCTGAATTATGATGCCACTTGTAGGCAGTCTGGGTAGAATATGCTTGAGTCTGAATGAAGCTACTCTAAATCCACTGGTAAGGCAGAGAAAACAGCTGAAAGTTTACAGTTAGATTATAAGTTAGAAACTTAAATATTTGAATATGAAAAGTCATTGTTTTTGATGCATCAAGGCCTTCATTTTAGGAAAAATTATTTGTACTGTTAAAATCAGCTGCGGAAAGAATGAGAGAAAAATGGAAAGGCCAGAAATGATGAAGTGGAGTTGAGAGAGGTTGAAGACAGTTAATCTGTATCTTTCTGAAATTTTGATTAGTTGGGAGTTGAAGAGGGAAGAGTTGTAGATGCTGGGACACTTTCAAGAGCAAAATTTAATTTCAGGACATAGTCTGGTGGCTGTTCCTGGTTTTCAGATGAAATCCAAACTCTTCAGTTTGTCCTTTACGGTGTTTAGCAGACCAACCCTAATATGTTTTTAACAGTTGTGTATCTCAGTATGAATTCTCTATGGTAGCTAGCATGTCACCTCATGTACTACCTGGTAATGCTACCTCTTTTTACGTATTACTCTTATGGCTAGATTGTAATCCCTTCTAGAGCAGGGCCTGGTCTTGTGTTTAGCTGTTGGGGAATTTTGGTTTTTTTAGTAATGGAATAACTTTTCCTATATATTTTGATTTTACCCTGCTCAGCTTGAGTTTCTATCTGAACCCCTGAAGCTTCCAGGATTTCCCACAGATATCATCTTACTAAGGCCTTCACCATTTATTGCTCATCTTAAGTTCCTGCTTGGTTAATAAAGTATTTGCTGTAGATTAATTGTTAAATACTTTAGAAAGTTAAGCTGCTTAAGGGTAGGGACCACCTCATCATTAGCTCTTAGCACAGAGAATGCCTCCTAATGAGTATCTTATTAAATGGGCAGTACCACTTAGATATGGAAGATTTTTCTCTCATTAAATAAATTCTGTTCTCCTTACAATGGTTCTGTTTTTGTTTCCTGAACACTTGTCAGGAAGAGTTATGTGTTTTTTAGCTTCCTTAGAACATATTCTAGTGGGAAGTTACCTTTGTCAGATTTGATTTAGTTGTTATATTTGATCAACAGGACAACAGGAACCTGATAAAGAAGCAGGAGCCTCAGTTGATGAGGTGGCAAGACAATTGGAAAGACAAGCATTGGAAGAGAAAGAAAGAGATGATGACGATGAAGGTAAATGGTTCATTTGAATTTTATGGTTAGGAGGGCAAGAGAATATAAAGCTGCTTATTTGTCAATATAATCCAATATTCTCTGATATTTTACTTAATTGATGTTAAAACCTTAATGTCACAGGTAAAAACAAAAAGGTATTTATTAGCAACTCTTTAAAAAGTTGGATATGTTGAATGCTTAAGTAACACAGATCTCAGCTTTTTAAAATGTACTTGGTAAAAAGCCAAGTAGTAGATGAGTATTAATAAGATAAAATTGAATGAATGTTGATCTTTTATTGAACAACTAATATGTACTAGGCACTATCTTAGGATACTTCCATCCATTTTTATTTTACCCTCACAAAAACCTAGCAAACAGGAAATGATAGTTACATGATTTGCCCAATCTGACACAGTTAGTATGTGTAAATAAAGTCAGTTTCAAATCTAGCACCTGTGCATGTTAAATCACTTCAATCAGGTCTGACTCTTTGTGACCATATGGACCGTAGCGCAAGTCTCCTCTGTCCATAGGATTCTCCAGGCAAGAATACTGGAGTGAGTTGCCATGCCCTCCTCCAAGGGATCTTCCTGATTCCAAGTCTGTTCCTTGTACTCTATCAAAGGTACTTTTATTTATTTTCAAAGGAGCACATTGGAGTGCTTCTAAAACCTATTATGAATTTGCTGGCCCCAAATCCTTGTATTTTAGAGCTTTTGCCAAAGGTTTCTATAAAAACAACAATTCTTGGAATTGTAGGAATTGATGCTATCAATAAGACAGCGGAGGGAGTGATTAGTTGGGAGAACTATTATTCTATAGCCTCTTTAGGCAGAAGAGGAGATGGGGCTTCCCATTCTTAATTATATACTGCTGTGAGCTATTCTTCCTCAAGCACTGCCAGCTAGGGCTTATGCCTTCCAATCTTTAGCAACAAATACCTGTTGTACTTTTCTCGTGTTAGGATAATGCAAAGCAGTTGTGCTTCCTTTAGGAAGATAAGTTCTGTAAGCCTTCAAGGAGATTATGGTCAAATTCAGTAAAAAAAAAAAAATTGCCGAGAATTGATACCGAACATGGACACTGGGTTGTAGCAAAGGAAAGTACAGTGCTTAATTGCAAAATGCCAAACAGGGAGAATGGACATCTCATGCTCAAAAGCTCTGAAGGCTTTTTGTTGTTCAGTCACTCAGTCGTGTCCAACTCCTTGCCGACCACATGGCTTGTGGCACTCCAGGCTTCCCTTTCCTTCACTATCTCCTGGCATTTGCTCAAGCTCATGTTCATTTGAGTCAGTGTTGCCATCAAACCATCTCATCCTCTGTCGTCCCCTTCCCCTCCTGCCCTCAATCTTTCCTAGCATCAGGGTCTTTTCCAATGAGTCGGCTCTTCCTATCAGGTGGCCAAAGTGTTGACGCTTTAGTGTCAGCATCAGTCCTTCCAGTATAATAATCAGGAATGATTTCCTTTAAGATTGACTGGTTTGATCTCCTTTCTGTTCATGGGACCCTCAAGAGCCTTCTCCAGCACCACAATTAGAAAGCATCAATTTTTTGGCACATAGCCTTCTTTATGGCTGTGCATGACTACTGGAAAAACCATAACTTAGACTGTACGGACCTTTGTCGGCAAAATGGTGTTTTTGCTTTTCTAAGGAGCAAGCATCTTTTAATTTCATGGCTGCAGTCACCATCTGCAGTGATTTTGGAGCCCAAGAAAATAAAGTCTGTCACTGTTGCCGTTTTTTTCCCTATCTATTTGCCGTGAAGTGATGGGACTAGATGCCATGGTGTTCGTTTTCTGAATGCTGAGTTTTAAGCCTGCTTTTTCACTCTCTTCTTTCACCTTCATCAAGAAGCTTTTTAGTTCCTCCTCGTTTTCTGCCATTAGGGTAGTGTCATCTGTGTAGCTGAGGTTATTGATATTTCTCCCGGCAGTCTTGATTCCAGTCTGTGCTTCATCCAGCCTGGCATTTCACATGATGTACTCTGCATATAAGTTAAATAAGCAGGGTGACAGTATACAGACTTGACGTTCTCATTTCCCAATTTGAAACCAGTTTGTTGTTTCATGTCCGGTTCTAACTGTTGCTTCTTGACCTACATACAGGTTTCTCAGGAGGCAGGTAAAGTGGTCTGGTATTCCTATCTCTTAAAGAATTTTCCACAGTTTGTTGTGATCTGCGTAGTCAGTGAAGCAGAAGTAGGTGCTTTTCTGGAATTCCCTTGCTTTTTCCATGATCCAGCAGATGTTGGCAATTTGATCTCTGGTTCCTCTGCATTTTCTAATCCAGCTTGTACTTCTAGAAGTTCTCGGTTCACATACTGCTGAAGCCTAGCTTGAAGGATTTTGAACATTACTTCACTAGCATGTGATATGAGTGTAATTGTATTGTAGTTTGAACATTTTTTGGCATTGCTCTTCTTTGGGATTGAAATGAAAACTGACCTTTTCCAGTCCTGTGGCTACTGCTGAGTTTTCCAAGTTTGCTGGCATATTGAGTGCAGCACTTTCACAGCATCATTTAGGATTTGAAATAGCTCAGCTGGAATTCCATCACCTCCACTAGCTTTGTTTGTAGTGATGCTTCCTAAGGCCCACTTGACTTTACACTCCAGGATGTATGGCTCTAGGTGACTGGTTGACACCATGGTGGTTATCTGGGTCATTGAGATCTTTTTTGTACAGTTCTTCTGTGTATTCTTGCCACCTCTTCTTAATATCTTCTGCTTGGTTCATACCATTTCTGTCCTTTATTGTGTCTATCTCTGCCTGAAATGTTCCCTTGGTATCTAATTTTCTTGAAGAGATCTCTAGTCTTTCCCATTCTATTGTTTTCCTTTTCGTTGTTCTCTTAAGAAGGCTTTCTTTTTCTCCTTGCTGTTCTTTGGAACTTCTAAAACAAGGCTTTTAGGGAAGGATTTTTAAAGGCAGCATTAGGGGTGAGGGTTGCCATGTGTCTGATCAGCTTGTGGACATTCTTCTGATCGGTTGTTTGTGCACTATCAGGGTGACTTTTTGGGAATCTCAGTTATCAGTTTTCTGGCCTCAACTTACCTGGAGTCAGCATACAGCTAACTTTTCTGCCTGGTAGGGGGTTTAGTATCTGCAAACCAACTCAAGAATGTGGCTCGGTATTATCTATAGCCCTTGAGGAGAAACTAAAGGTCCTTTACTCTGTGTGGCTAAACTATTATGATTTTGTGTTGTTGGACTGTTGTCCTTTGTTTCTGGGTTTTTCTCATGTCTCTGGTTAAATTTGTTCTTTGGAACTCAGGGAAAGCCCAAGAGTTTAAAGCTCTTTTACCACCAAGAGGCAGGATCTGTCCTACAGAGTCCTGCTTGGTTTCAGACTCAAGGAAAAGGAAAATAGTTAGATTTTTGTTTTCTTTAAGCAGAAGTCTTGTCCATTCTGCCTTGGTTTATACTTCAGATTATGAACATATTTTGAACTCTTAACAAGAACAGTAATTATAAATTCCAGGTTGCTGTTGACTCATTATGTGTAGGGTATCAGGTGCTTTGAAGATAATGCCTTGTTTCATTGCACTTCTTCAGAGTTATATGAATCTCTAGACATTGAAGGAGAAAATTTTGCTTTTCAGAATGGAAATCTTCAATGTATTAAAGCAGATTTTAGAAATATTAGTTTTCTCCAATTTGGTTCATCATATTCCTAATTCATTTTGATAATGAGGATCAGCCAATACTGTAACTGTGTGAGAAATCTGAGTGGATGGAAAGCTAATAGTTCAGCATCTTTGTTCTTAAGGAAAATTGATCATTGTGGAGGACAAAACATAGAGGTGATAAAGTATACTGGTACCTACAGTAAAAGTTATGAAATTTGGAGGTGGAATTGTGAGCTGATTGCTGAAGGAAAGCTCATTTGAAGGAATGGAACTTAAATAAAAGCCAAGCAAACAGGACCATTGTGGGGCAGGACAATGCTGAGAGAGTATTCAAAGTGTAGTAAACAGTGCATACTGGCCTCATTATGAGGTGATTCATTGAGGGAGTCTTTGATCAGTTCCTTTTTCCCATTTTTCATTTGTTAATTCTTTTTTCCTCCCAGTTTTATAATTGGCATACAGTTCTGTGTATGTTTAAGGTATATAGCACAATGATTTGACTTATGTACATCGTAAAATGATTACCACGTAAGCTTAGTGAATATTCATCATCTCATATGGATACAGAATAAAAAAAAATTTTTTTTTCCTTGTGAGAACTCTTAGGATTTACTATTTTAAGAATTTTCATATATAACGTAAAGCAATATTATGTTAATCATGTACCTTACATCTCTCAAAGACAGAGTTTCGCTCAGTTGTGTCTGACTCTTTGTGACCCCACAGACTGTAGCCTGCCAGGTTCTCTGTCCATGGAATTCTCCAGGCAGGAATACTGGAGTTGGTTGCCATTCCCTTCTCCAGGGATCTTCCTGACCCAGGGATCAAACCTGGGTCTCCCACATTGCAGGCAAGTTCTTTACCGTCTGAGCCACCAGGGAAGCCCTCGTAGTAATTTATCTTCTAACTGGAAGTTGTACCTTTTGACCACCTTCATCTGCCCACCCTGTCTCTGGTAACCTCAAATCTGATCCCTTTTTCTATGAATTTGAGCATTCTTAAAAGAAGAATGTTATGAAAAGATAATATAGTCTTCATGTACATGCAGGTTTGTTAGAAGTGAGGAAATAGAGGCATGGAGATCATTTTGGAGGCCAGTTGACAGTAGCCTCAGGCATGTGGTAATGAGAATGGAAAGGAAGGGTCCAATGGAACAGTGATCGTGGAAGCAAAATTCAAAGGATTTAGTGGCTTTCAGTCTAGATAGAGGGCTTTCATGGGGTCATGAAAGAGTCGACACGACTTAATGACTAAACAACAACGAAATCTGGAGAGGAGGATAGATGAGAAATTAGCAGACTCTAGGGGTCTAGGTTTCGAGTTTGGGTGACTGGATGTTGGTACCATTGATTGAAATGGTGAGGTACAGAGGGAAAGTTGGTTCAGAGATTAGAAGAGGGCGCTGCAGGCAAAAAAGGTTATGCTGTGTTTAATTTTAGATTTGTTTATTTGCAAACGGGGGTGTTGATGTGGAAAGGTAATCCTGTGGGTATTTGGCAATGTACTAACCCTGGTGGCTCAGATGATAAAGAATCTGCCTGCAGTGCAGGAGACTGGGGTTTGATTCCTTGGTCAGGAAGATCCACTCCAGTATTCTTACCTGGGAAACTGTAGAGAGATGAGCCTGGCAGGCTACAGTCTGTGGGGTCTCAAAGAGTCTGACACAACTGAGCACCACACCCAACATATAGACCATATATCATATCCATTTAACATTTTCATCCCCACACAAAATGTTCCCTTTGCCCTTTTGTAGTCAGTTCTCTTGCTCTATTTGCTGACTCCTGGTAACTTTTGATATATTTTCTGTTCCTATAGTTTTTTCTACAATACTGTATGAATGGAATTTTTATAGTATGCAGCCATTTTGGTGTTCGGCTTGTTTCACTTCACATGATGTTTTTGAGAGTTATCCAGTTGCATATGTATCAGTAGTTTACTACTTTTTATTGCTGAGCAATATTCCAAATTTGTCCATTTACTAGTTAATGACTATTTGGATTGTTTCCAGATTTTGTCTTTTATGGATAAAGTTACTGTGATCATTTGCATACGTGTAGGCTTATGTTTTCATTTCTTCTGAGTAAATACCTAAGAGTACAGTTGCTGGTAATGTGGTAAGTGTATGTTTAACCTCATAAGAAGCTTATCAAACTGTTTTGCATTCTTGTCAACAGTGTTTGAAAGTTCTGGTCCCTTTGTATCCTCATAAGCACTGGTACTGTTTATTTTAATTTTAGTCCAGTAGGTGTATAGTGGTATGTCATCTTTTCATATTTTTATTTGTCTTTCATTTATCTTTGAAGTGTATGTTCAGTACCATTTGTTTATTTTTCAGTTGGGTTATTTGTTGTCTTACTGAGGTGTAAGTAGTTCTTTATGCAAGTTCTTCATCAGTTACATATTTTACAGCCTTTTTCCCCCATGCTTGTATTGTTTGTAGCAGAAAAGATTTTAATTTTGATGAAGTCCAGTTTATCAACTTTTTTCCTTTCTGGGTCATGTTTTTTTGTGTCCTGTCCAAAAGTTAAATAATTGATGTCTTTAAAGTCATGAAGATTTTTCTCTTGTATTCTTTTCAGTAAGTTTTGTATGTGTCGTAAATGTTAAAAGGAAGAACTGCTTTATGTATATAATGTTTTATATGCTTAGGTCTATGTCCATTTAGAATTAATTTTTATATAAGGTAAGGATTGAGATTCTTTTTTTTTTTTTGCATATTGATGTCCAGTTGTCATATCAAGTATTAATTGATTTGGGCATGGTGCTAATGCAGAAAAGAATGGTCTCTGTCTATTTAGAGTATCCTGAGATGCTCTGAAAGACAGACATTAAAAACATACATTGTAGCATGGTATGATAGGTGGAAAGGACTTCCCTGGTGACTCAGACGGTAAAGCATCTGCCTACGGTGTGGGAGACCCGGGTTCAATCCCTGGGTTGGGAAGATCTCCTGGAGAAGGAAATGGCAACCCACTCCAGTATTCTTGCCTGGAAAATCCCATGGACGGAGGAACTTGGTAGGCTACAGTCCATGGGGTCGCAAAGAGTCGGACACGACTTCACTTCACTATGGTAGGTGGAAGTATGAGCATATGGTATTAAAATTTATACCCTGGCTCTACCATCATTCTAGCACAAGTGGCCGTTTTTCTGTGCTGAGTAGCAACCTTGGACATTGGATAAAATAATTAACCTTAGAAGGATGATCCAGTATCAGAGGAGGAGCTTCATCCTACCCATTTTAAAGTTGAAGATACCATGGTGGTGGAGGCTAATTAACTTGCTCAAGGTCACAGTGCTGGTATGATTTTGAATGTGTGTTTAAAACTGGTTATACATCATGAAGCCTTTGTTGCAGGTTCAGTCTAAGTAAATTGCAGTGTGCTACATTGAATGTTTGTCCAGAACAAAGACTGTCTTGTTTACTGTTCTGTCACTGAAGAACTCAGCACACATTTATTGAATGAATGAAGAAGGCTGCTCTTAAAACTGTAAAGCACAATATGCTAATTAGATTATTTGACACATGAGGATGTTGAAAGTTGTGTTTTCCAAAATTTTTAGTGTTGTTTTTGTTAAAGCTTTGACTTCAGAAACCACTAATGAGTAAATCAGTAGTATTTGTTTTTCCTACTGTGTTCCTGTTGATATTATAAGATTGAATATAAGAAACGTAATTTTGTTGGTCAAAAATTGTCAAATAGTTGTAGTTTCCTATCACTCAGCCCATTAAAGCCTTAGATTATGTTACCTCCCTCTTTGCCAAACTTCTGTTTCCTATTTCTCAATTTGGTGAAAATAAATATAAACAGGATAAACTAAAAGAACACTCATTTATTGAACAGATTGAATATTTATCACGTGCTTGGCACTGTGCTTAATGGTGTCTAATCCTTAAGGAGCTCACAGACAAGTAGAGGTCAGTATAAATCAGTGATTGAGTGATAATTAGAATATATAGTTAGTGTGGTGAGATTTCTTTTATGGCTTTAATCAGTCTAGCAGTAAAAAGGGAGCACTTTGAACAGAAAATATAAGCACTCATTTGATATTTTTTGATGAGGGTGGATTTTACTAAAATTATTAATGCTAAATAAACATGAGTTACTACCACTAGGTGAAACATTTTAAAAAATACTATATGCTAGGCATACTGTTAAACTATCAACTTCTAATTATCGGAAACTGTCCCATTCATCCCTTTTTCTTAGTTATGTTATTTGTGGGTAGATAAGCATACTTCAGAAATGATTGTTAAAACGTATTGAGCAGCGTTTTTAGAAATTCAGATACTTAGGTCTATTTTTGATACCTTTATTTAAAATACTTTTAACTCCCTATGTAATCTTGGTCATAATTATATTCTTTGTTTTTTTCTCTAAGTTTATGGGCTTTGGGCTGCATAGAAAGTTATCATAAAAACTGACAAGCATATTGTGGCTGTTTTGGATAGTCTTTTGCCAACTTTTTTGAAATAGTTCTCAGTTTTGGTCATCAGGTGCTTTTGAGAATCTGAGAACTATGAACCTAGGAAAAGTAAGTTTTTTGTTTTTTTTGTATACAATTTGATGCATAAAGAGAACTCTTTCTCTGATAACAACTAGGTAGGAAAAGGTATTTTAAAATATGAGACCCCAAAGTCTGTTCTGTACATCTATGTCTCTTTTTCTGAGAGAATAGCATTGAAAAAGTATACTATCAAGGGTGAAACAGATCACCAGCCCAGGTTGGATGCATGAGACAAGTGCTCAGGGCTGGTGCACTGGGAAGACCCAGAGGGATGGGATGGGGAGGGAGGCGGGAGTGGGGATCGGGATGGGGAACACATGTAAATCCATGGCTGATTCATGTCAAGGTATGGCAAAAACCACTACAATAGTGTAAAGTAATTAGCTTTCAACTAATAAAAATAAATGAAAAAAAAAAATATGAGACCCCAGTTACTTCTCACTGGATTAGGAATCAAGTGATATTCTTGGTCCATTTCTACTATTTATCTATTAGGATTATCTTGGGCATGTCCCTTAAACATTTCTTGTTAGGATTGTTTTGAGAATCACATGAGGTTGTGAAATACAAGTATTTAACTGCAAAGCATATATCAAATGTAACTAGTATCCTTTCAGATGAAGTCATATAGTCATTATTATACTGGCATTTAAGTAACACTAGTTATTTTTCTTAGCTTTAAAAAAATGTTATTTAATACATTATTTCTTAAAATGTCTTATTCAATAATTCTTGTATTTAGAATAAATTAAAGTTTACTAGTGCCTTTGATTGCACAAGTCAAATTCTGATACTTGAAGCTAATAATATACAAAATTCTAAGAGTATTGGGTCAACTTTGTCCTGTGCTGTTTAAGATGCACTCTATGTCCTTGTGTGCTTGTTTTGTCCCTCTGCTTATAAGGTTTAAATGAATCTGACATGTCTTCTCTTAGATGGAGATGGTGATGGAGATGGAGCAGCTGGAAAGAAGAAGAAAAAGAAGAAGAAGAAGAGAGGACGTTAGTGTCTTTAGTTGATCCTACTTGCCAAATTACAAGTGGTTATTAATCAGCAGGCTTGAAGAGTAGGTTTGAAGTTGCTTAAGATCCTGGTATATGTTAGGGAAATGAGTGATGGCCTAATAGAGTTAGAATTTAGTGAAACTTACTAGTGTTTGGCAAGTAGTTTTAACAGTCTTGTTATTTTATTTTCTTCAGTTATTTAGTCAAAGAATATTAATAATAAGTTTGTTGCATTTTACTGCAAGTTAAAAAACTTTTTATAATTTAAAATCTTAATAATTCAGATAATTTTGTCAGTGATGACTTAAATAATGCCACCATGTGATAATAGAATAAACAATTTGCAGTTCACTTACCAGTTTTGATATTAAAGAGATTCTTGACATATGTAATGAGGAATCCCATTATTTAAAATTTGTGAATATGGTGAATTTTTATTAGGAATATTTGTATTGTGCTATTTCAGATTCACTTAAAATATGATCCTACTTGTATTTTGTTTCTATAAATAATACAGCCAAACATCTTAAGGGACCTGAAACTCTTAGGGAGAATAAGGGGTGACTGTAGTACTGGGGAACAAAGATTGGGTTGGGAATCAGAATGAGTTCTAATCTTGGATGCTCTTTGGCATCAGGGACCATTGATTGTCTGGCTAAATCTTTAGGATAAAGTTTTATGAATGAGAATATTGAGGGTTTGACTTTCATTTTTATCTCTGTGTTGAAAATACTTATTTTTAAAAAAAGCTGTTAACTCTGCCAGACATTTCCCTGATACATACATCTCTAGATGTAGATGGGATTGCTTTCTTTCTAGTCAGGCATCTATTCTGGTTAGATCCTTCTACTCAGGACTTCAGTTCTGCCTCTAGCATAATCTGTATTTAATGAACATAGATTATTTGCTTTCTAGGAATCTCTAGGAATTATAATGTCACATTCCTTTCATTCAAAAATTGTTCATAGAGTGCTTTTAAGACATAATGTTACCTGAAAATGGCTTGAGAGAGATCTATTTCTCAAATACTCTAAAATTGCTTCCTAATGAAGGTAGATAAGCAGGGAGGAGTGTTAAGAGGCTGCTTTGTATTTGCACTTGATAGACTCTTCCACTGATAGGCATTTTAGTATGATACCATCAGCCTTTATTGTGCCTCCTCTAAGGAGGTTGTTGAACTTGCTGTTAATTATATTTCTTTATGAGCACTCTTGAAAGACCTCTCTTTGTCCGATCTTAGTATCAAGAATAATTGTGCTTTTCCTGAGTATTTTTAATGTGTTTTTTTGCAGAAATATGAACTATGCAAATAATCTAACCCCCCCCACCCCTTTTTTTTAATTGACTGCTAGAGGATTTAGAGCCAAATCTAGTTTTGTATTGGCCTTATTTCAGGTTCTATTTTAGATTCTTTCTGTGTTTAGATTTTTTGCTTTCTAATTTGCTTTGAATGTGTCTTATTTGTGTCATAAATCACTTCTGAAATAATCCAAGTAATGTAATCAGGAGCAGTTTATTGCCTTCATTTTCCTCATCTATAAAGTGAGAGAATTGTAAATGATAGTTAACAATTAAGTGCAATACAGATACTTCTAATTGTTCATAGTTTTAGATAATAGCTTGGACATAGTAGATTATAATTTTCAAAGGTTATCCAAGATTTCATCTAGTTCTTTGTTTTGTAGATGAGGAAACTGAGGCTTAGCACATTTAGCCATTTGTCCAAGTCACAGCTAATAAGTGGTAAAGGTTAGGCTTTAACTTACTTTGATTACAAATTCTTTATGTTATCTCTGATGATCTTTTTGAGTCCTTTATCTTGTCTTAGTAATTTGTGGACAATATAAAAGGCATCTTTATTAGATTTGTAGATGAAATAAATTTCAGGATTATGAGATAATCCTTTGATTGATAAAAAACAAGATTTCAAAAGAAAACTGAATTATTAACAATCTGAAATTTAAATAGGCATATATAAAATTAGTGTAAGGTGATAGGTAGGATCCTAAGGATTTTGGATGCTTGTACAATGAAGGAAAATGCTAGGAATCCAGACCTTTCAGTAGCAGCAGGATTTTTAGAATCAATAATGTAGTCTTATACTGATTATACCTTATTTGAACTATTAGTAGAAGTCAAATCTAGTACCAACTTAAACACTGAGAAGGCTGGTGAGTATGAGTGAAAGTGTTAAAGTGCCTTCTTATCATAGATAGGAAGGAAGCAGTAGCAATGAAGAGTAAAATTTTTTTAACTGCAAAGACTAAAGTAGAGCTAAGAGATGAAAGTAATGGGGATATTGCTTTCTAACAGTTACAGTTCTCCCAGAATGAATGGGTTTTAGCTGTGGAGTTAATGACTGCCTTCATTGTCAGGCATGTAGTGCCATCTGTCAGGGATGTTAGAGGATTCCTGGATTTGAATGTGAAGCTTAATTAGGTGACATTTAACGTCATTCTTATTTAAAATTCTAAATGTTCCCTCTTATGAGGAAGCTAAAATGATGTTTCCCAAGTTTACTTGCCCGTAGAACAATTCTAAACACTACGCAAAAAGAGGAAAATAGTGTTCGTGAAATACTGAGTATTCCATTAAAAGAAGGAACCAAAAAGTGGTTCTGTAGATAAATGATTTGGCTCAATTGTCATAAAATATGTGTTAAAATTTCAGATAAAAAACCTGTAACATAAGACAGGTTATAATCAAAAGATAACCAAGGTTATAATCAAAATTAGGGTTAGGGTTAGCACTTCAACTTGGTAGTTCGTAAATGCTGCAGGTATACATCAAAAGTCATGTATTATTGAATAAATTATGTAACTTCCTGACATTCCTTGGATACAGCATTGTTCTTCATAGAGTAAGAAGTATATAACTAGGTCTTATGCAGACTTTTAAAAGACACATCTCTAAATATTTTAAAAAGCATTTTGGAACAGTGGTGTCTTAGAATATAGTTTGGGAAATAATGTGTCCTTAAAAAATATGCTAAGTACTGAAACTTTCCAAGTATTTGGAAATTTGTATGTGGTTTCTAAAGTTTTTAGCACTGAGAATGTATATTCTTTAACCTTTATATGTCATATACCCTTCCAATAATTTTTTTACCTGTTTTATTAATACATAATGGCTTTATATTTTTCTTTTATTGCTGTAGGATTTCTTTATTTTCTTGTCGCTTCTTTGATTTTTATTTGTGAAAGCTTCTTCTATATGCTCTTCTGTTTCCAGTATAGTAAATGAAGACAGAAACATTAGAAGTGTTCTTTGTGCCAGAGCATATACTGTTTAAATACATAATGGAATTATGAGGAGTTGGATATTTTTATTCCTAAATAACTGTAAATAAGAGAAGATGGCCACTGTGGTGAAATGTCTTCTGTTTTTAACTGTAAAAGTGATAACAAGGAGATTCCTTAGTCAGGACATGTAATAACAATTAGGAACTGAGAAAAACTGTAATGATAACTGCTTAATTTTGTTTTTAACTACAGAAGTTAATGCTTTATTTGTATCTCACAGCAAAAGTTCAAACAGACCCTCCCTCAGTTCCAATATGTGACCTGTATCCTAATGGTGTATTTCCCAAAGGACAAGAATGCGAATACCCACCCACACAAGATGGGTAAGGATCACAAAATAACTTGCAGTTTGACGTTCAAAAATGGTAGCTTAGCAATAAAGCAGATTTGATTTTTCGTGGAACTTTGCTCTACTACCTAAATAAAAAAATTTACGAATTTGTTGCAGAGAAAATACAGTAGAAGCCCTCTTATCCAAGATGATTGGGACCAGTAGTTGGTTAATCATTACTGATAAGAGTTAACTTAAAACAGGCATTTGTTTTTCATCATTGTTGATCCTTAAGCGTAGATCGCATTGGACTCCAGTTTTTTTTTTTCCTGTGAGCTGTATTCATAATGCACTGAGTCCATTCCATTTTGAGTTTCTGTGAACAGCAAGAACTAAGTAATCTGAGGGCTGATGGCTGTGTCTTTACATCTTTTTTCTGAAATCATTTCCATTTGACAGAAGTATTTTTTGATAGCTTGCCTTGAATGAAACTTCTCTGAGTAGTCAATTTAGTTTGCATAGAAACAATTCTTTTTAGTAATATATAAGTAAATTACATCATTGCAGTAACAAGTACAGATGACTGGTTTGGGCACAGATCACTTGACTTTTGGAAGTGTTCTGAAAGAGTACATTTTTTCTGGTTAGCAGACTAGTTAAGATTCTGGTTGCTGTGACCAAACTATCTGCATTTGAATCCCAGTTTTAACACTTATTAGCTTTGTGACTTGGGCAAGTAGTTTATCATGTTTGTGCTTTCATATCCTAATCCATAACATGGGCACTTAATAGCGTCGTGAGGAATAATATTTAGTATTTAGTAGAGTGATAGACACGTAGTAAGCATTAAGTGTTAGCTACTGTTATTCAGAACAGGAACCCAACCACTGATATTCAGAATACAGTGAGCATTGGTTCATACAGTTTATAAGGATAATCAGGAGCATTGGTTAATCCAGTGGTTGCAATAGTTGGTTAAGAAAGCTTCTACTGTACCATTGTTTCCTTGACCTATATAAAGACATCATTGTTTTTCTTTAAACTTAGAAAGGAACATGATGTTATGTCTTATGGCATGGGCATTTTTTCTTTGAATTTGAATACATCAGTCACTGTATCTTAAGCATTTTAGGATGTCATAAACATGGAGCTTTGTATTAATTACCTAAATTTTCATGGTACATACGATGTGATCACACTTATTTTTCAATATAATCTTTTTGATTTTTTTTTTTTTTGCCTGCTTGTTTCTCTTCCTTCCCTTTCTTCCAGACCCATGTAACCACCTAGCAGGTAGCCTTCCATATTTTTCTATGTCCATGTATGTGTACATCTGTCTCTACTTGTGTAAGGAGAGTGTTTTGGTTATTATTTGGTGTACAAAAATAGAATTGTAGGTATAGTTTTTTCTCCTCCGTGCTTTTCTCATCAGGGCTGCATCTTGGAAGTCCCAAGTCAATCAAAATATTGATTGATTAATAAGCTCTGTTATTCTTTTGAATGGCTGCATAATATTCTGTGGTGTGATCATATAGTGCTTTATTCCACCATTTTAATTTATGAGCATTCACTTTGCCTCCAGTTTTTTTTTTTTGCCATTATAAACCATTTGCAATAGGCATGTATATATACTTATACATATATATGTATGTATACATATATGTGTTTGGATAGACACATATATATCTCCATATATGCTGACGGTTTTATTACGTGATAGTTCTTCAGGAGTGGAATTGCCAAATTAACATATTAATATTTTATGATTCCCACATTGCTAGTGATTTTGAGTGTCTTTTGATTATTGGTTTTATTCTTTTGCTCTTATAGAAGTTTAAAGATTTTAAATAACAGTATATATTCATATTTTGTACTTTTGTGTTCTTAGCTGTCTCTTATTTTCTCAAAACTATTTTTTTTTTGTTTTATTACATCTTGAATTGGTCTGGAATTTTTTGTCTAAGGTTGGGAGTGCTAATTTTATTTTGTTTTAAATCAGTAGTCAGTTGTGTTAGAGTTGTTTGTTTAGTAGTTTCATTCTATTTAATTGAATGACCGCTTTTGCCATATTCTATTCTCATGTAATGGAACTCTATTTCTATTCTCTTGTATAATGGAACCAGTTTCTGTATTATTTATTCTGTTCCACTCATCTCTATTTCTGTAGTATTTATTTTGATAGTTTGATGAGTCAATGTGCTTCTTCTCTGCTATATACAGCCCAACCAAACATAACTCTTCCTATAGTTTTCTTAGGTACTTTTGGTCATATTTTTAGTTTTAACACACATATGCACAGAAAAATGCCCTTCTTACTGGAATCCCATCATAATTATGTATTTGTTTCAGAAAATTGACAGTTGTATCATAGTATCCATTGTCATTATATATTTTCCAACCCATTCTGATTTTTTTTAACGTATGTCCTCTTTTTGTTACATTTGTTTGTAAAGGTTTTATTCTGTTACTGATGTGAATGAGATATTTTTATTTCCATTTCTGTTTTCTAATTACTGAAGGGCCAGAAAGCCATTGGTTTCCTATACTTGTTAACACACTGTTAATAGGAAACTGGAAGTAATGTTTAATACAAGGAAAAAATTGAAGTTTTGTATATCTTAGAAACTACCCTTTCCTTTTTGCTGTCATTTTCTGATGCAAATTAAACATTGTGTAAGTAAAGTAGCTTCTGTTTTTGAAACAATACAGGAAGATATTATATACTATAATATCTCTTGGAGTAATACATGTACTATTTTTCTGAAGTATTTGAGAGTACGTTGTACATTTTTGGTGGGTTATTAGATACGTGGATATATTGTCCTTTTCGTGGTTGTCACATATGCAGGCTCCTGATGTCAGTTTCTTTCATTTGGGTAAGATATTATTCAGTTTCTTTTGGTGTATCATTATTCTTTTCCCTCTTGTAATTGGTAATTTTGGGGAAGTTACTTTGAGAAGGTAAACATCTCATTCCTTAGGAACATCTTCCTTACATGTAGAAATTCATGATTTTGGAAATCAGTTTTTACTAGGGTTCTTAAACTTTATGTGTATTTTCTGTGTTATTAAAATTTTTGAAGCCAATTTTTAATGGCTCTAATGATGTTCTGTTCTGTATCTAGCCTAATTTTATTAGTTATTTCCCTATTTTCAAGTATTAATACTGTTTTCAATTTTTTACCACTAGAGAAATTTCTGTGATGAACATCTTGGTATGTTAATTGAATCTAATTTTTCTCATTCTGGATCACTAGAAATGGAACAAAGAATTTTTTGAAATTCTTGATTTGTATTTCTGAATTCACTAGGCAGTTTTGGGGACATTTGTTAATATTACAAGCAATACATATTCATGGTAGTACAATTAGAGAATATAGATAAGCAAAAAAGAAGAAAATAGAAATTTCTGTAAATCTGCCTGTGAATTAAAATGTTTACTGTCTGTGATGAGTTTTACCTTATTTGATCTCTTGATTAATGTGGTTATAGCCAGCTGTTTCTTATTTAAAGTTCTTTTTGCAGTTTCCAAGTAATCTGTAGGGTACTGTTAGAATATTCTTTTTTTTTTTTTTAAACAATCTTAATTATTTTAATACCTGTTGATGATCCTTGCTTTGTCAGTTATTTTATGAGGACTTCAGAATGATGAATATCTAATTCCAACATTTTTTCTACATTTATTTGTTGACATTATTCTATAAGAAGAATTTTCCTTTACCAACTATAGTTGGGAACCAACTGTACTGTCTTCTCATAGGCAGTTTAAACACGCATTCTTTTTTTTTTCCTGCCAAGCTGTACGGCTTGTGGGATCTTAGTTCCCTGACCAGGGGTTGAACCCAGGCCCTTGGCAGTGGAGAGCGGAGAGTTCTAACCACTGGACTACCAGGGAATTCCCTCTTTTTCTCTTTAAATACCGCTTTTCACAGGCAGGAGTTGGTGTCAACATGCGTGCTTTATTATTTCTGGGCTAACGACATGTCTTTTTTTAAGATATGCATTTTTAAATGGTTTTGGTAAATGTGGCATGTAGTACCTTAAAATGCAAATAGTGGCTCAGATGGTAAAGAATCTGTCTGCAATGTGGGAGACGTGAGTTCAGTCCCTGGGTCAGGAAGATCCCCTGGAGAAGGGAATGGCAACCCACTCCAGTCTTCTTGCCTGGAGGATCCCATGGACAGAGGAGCCTTTCAGATACCTTTGTTTGTGTCTTTTGGTCTTCTATTTTTTCTGCTTTTAACACATCCACTAATAAAAGTGATGAAATATTTAAGACTCAGAAATCAAAGAGGTGTGAAGAATTTACATATTCTATAAACATTTCCTGTAAAGATTCTCTTGCAAGCAACTGTTTCGATAGTTTTGTTTTGCAGGCATAATTTTGTAAAAACGGATATGTCACCTGTCAGTTTAATTAATTCCTTTCTAAAATATTTGTTATGACTTAGAGTGATTTTTTAATCTTATTTATAAGTTTTTGTTAAGTAAACTGAACATCAAAAAATCAAACTTAAGAAAAGGGAGACTCCTTCATACTTTCTCTTTCACTTGGGCCTTGAATTAAAATTATAGACCCTGACAAGGTTCTCCAGTATCTCTAATGACTTTCATCTTGAACTCAGGACTTAGCAAAATAATTTATTTAAATTCAGTTTTTGATCGATAGTTCTTCACTAACAGTGCAGCACATTATATAATCTTGTGAAGAATCCGCTGCTTCAAGAGTCAGCCATGCAACCTTCAGAAGTGTAAGATAGTCATGAGATCTGTTGACTTCAATATTGGGGATCTTTATTGTATCATGTTCTGATTGTAAAATGTCAAATATCATTTGAAATTTAATTAAACTTATGTTTTAACCTATAAGAAATCACTTTGAAGAATCTTAATGGTTGGGTTGAGAAGAAATTGGAAATTCATAATGACCGATTCCATTTTCATTGCCCTGAATTCATGATGTCCATCAGTTCCCTGTGGACATAGCCTTTTGTCTTACCACTCTGTAGAGTAAACATTAGCTGATACTTTTGCTTTCCACACAATCTTTGGCTTTTGAAGCAAAAGGTGTTTCAGCCTTTGCTGCCAGGTATGGCTGTAACTATATGTGCCAGAATTATTTGAAAATAAAGCCAGTACTCTTGTGCCTCAGAATGATTTATTCTTAGAACATTTGGGTTCCTGGTTTGCAGGGAAGAGATTTGGACTTGTGGGAGAGAAAAGGCTAGACTGATAAGTATGTAATGGGTTTAAAACTGACCTTAAACTGGTGGTACTGTAATATTTTAGTTTTCTGAAAATATCAGTAGATAGATCCAAAAAATATTTCCAAACAGTAAACAGCTAAAGAAGCCTCTGTGATTCTTAAATACTCCCAGTTTCACATGGGACAGCTCCTTTGGGCCTAGCAAATCAGAGGTAGTAGATGTTGGCACAGGTAGCTGCTGCTGCAACAGGGAAGTAATCCTAGTGAACCTGATGTTGACACATAGAAAAACTCAAAGCATTTTGAGTCACTATTTTAGCGGGCTGTAGTTTAAAGCAATTGGGTAAACTCTTATAGAGACTCAGATTGTAAATATTTTAGGTCTTGAGTATTAATTCATTGCTGTTGAGCATGAAAGTAGCTATGCATGATATGTAAATAAATGAGCAAAGCTATGTCACAGAATGGTTTTATTTACAAAATAGGTGCCAGGCTGGATTTGCCTGCAGGCTGTAGTTTGGTGACCACTAACTTTGAGGCAAATAAAAATTATTTCTTGATGACATCACTATTATACTAAGTATAATTTTTACTTTAGTGATCACTGACTTGTGAATTCTGTATTCAGTATTGCTTAAGAATCTGTGAAAATTATAAAAACAAAAGACTTTCATTTGAAAAGTTACTGTTTTTGAAATGTACTGCTTAAAAAGGGAGTCAGTAGATCTCTTCATTCCCAAATACTGAATATAAAAATCAGTCACCCTAGCAGTTTTAGAATATGAGCCATCTCCTTCAAAGAAGATGTTTTATATATATATATATATATATATATATATATTTAAAATTAGAAAAATCCTGCAAAAGCACATAATTTATGTTTTGAGGAAGATAAATGCAGATTGCTAAGTCAAGTCTTTGGATTTAGTACTTGCTCTGTTGGTGAAGTTAAATGCTAATATTTGGTCCACCTTTAAAATTTATATTACCTGGAGTGAAAGAATGACTTTTTTCCTAAGAGTCTTACAAAAGGTTTAACTTGATTTGGCTTGGTTGTAACTGTGTTGGGTACTTGTATTTCAGAAACTGCTGACTTTTAATAAAAATCTGAGTATGTAATTTTTTGCTTGGAATATCTTAGTGTATTTTATCTCTCAGCTATTATTCTTATTTTGCTGTTTCTTAAATAACTAATGCTATACTATGCATACTATAAAGGCGAACAGCTGCTTGGAGAACTACAAGTGAAGAAAAGAAAGCATTAGATCAAGCTAGCGAAGAGATTTGGAATGATTTTCGAGAAGCTGCAGAAGCACATCGACAAGTTAGAAAATATGTTATGAGCTGGATCAAGCCTGGGATGACAATGATAGAAATCTGGTAAAAAAGGATATGTTTTTGTAAGAATGTGATAAAAAAGTTTTCTTAGCTCTAACTCTTCAGGTTTATGTTTGTCTTTCATTACTGCCTTGCCAAAGATCTTTAAGTGAAGGTTCTAGAAATACCTTCTGTAAACCTTACAGTGTTGATGTAATGAGGAAACTGTAAGAGGATGTTTGCATCTCATCTACCCTGTTTTGTACTCGTGTTCTCATATGTACAGATGCACACATTACTGGTTCTTACTTTCTGTTTGGAAACCTGTTATTTTGCTAGCCAACAAGGGATATTAAATTAAAATTCTGGGACACAAAACATTTATAATGCAATGAAGAAAGTGATTATTTCTCCAGTTTTCCCCTTGAGAAATAATTAGCTATAGCTAATAATTAGCTGCAACTTAGTTCTCTGATTCTAAGAATTTTTAAAACTTGTAACATTGAGAAAAATGTAATCAGCCTTTGGTCTGAGTCAAGAATCTTATTTCCTGATAAATTAAGTTGAAAATGGATCATGTTTTCCTGTTTTTCTAATGGATTTCTAGTGGATTAAATTCTCTTAATTTTTTTAGAGATGAACTGTTTTCATAGTAGTTACTTAGTTGGAGAACTGTTACTTAGTCACATCCAGAAGGTGCTCAGATCACTCCCAGAAAGTAATTTAAGAGTTTCAGTCAACTTTCTGAACTTGATGAGCTGTAAGGTACATCAAGGGTAAGAATGTAAAAGTAAAGAAGTTCTTTCTCTTTTTTTAGTGAGAAGTTGGAAGACTGTTCACGAAAATTAATAAAAGAGAATGGATTAAACGCAGGCCTGGCATTTCCTACTGGGTGTTCTCTGAATAACTGTGCTGCCCATTATACTCCCAATGCTGGTGACACAACAGTATTACAGTATGATGACATCTGTAAGATAGACTTTGGAACACATATAAGTGGTGAGTTCTTAGAAATAATTCCTTGGGTAGGGCTGTAGATATGGAACTCTTTAACATTTTCCCTTTTTGATGTCTCACTTTTCAGTAGAGCTATTAATACGTTCAGGCAGATTTTGAGATTTATGTTAAAGTATCCTGTTTAATGGAATTCAGTGAAAACTGTTGGGTAATTGAGGTTTGTTACCTATCATAGCAAGGATTGAAAAATAGAATCTTACATTTTCATTCAGGTCGTTGTTCCAGACTTTTTTATTTGTAGAGTAACAATAAACATTTACTCAGAACCCTTGAGTTTACCAACCTTTGAATATAATTGTTAGCTTTTCTCAATTCTTTCCTACACCCTTTTAGGTAAGTACCTTTTACTTTCACTTAACAGGTGAGAAAGCAAAGCTTAAACATTTGAGGTTTTACTAAATTGGAGAAGCTAGATTGATGGTTAGTGTCCTGTGGACCTGTACATTTTCTCTGCCCACTTGTGCTACTTAGTTCTCCAGGCTTTCTCAGTTTGATTTGTTTTTATTTTTGTATAACTGCCTAGTGAGTACTGAATTGGTGCTGTCTTGAAGTAACCCTGGAATTAATTTTGTCATTTTGAAACACTTGCTTATGAATGCTGTCTAGGTGCTTGAAGTTCTGCCTTCATTTGATCCCATCATTTTGTTTTTTTGTTAATTAGCAAGGTTAATTAATAATGTAGATGCTATAAAGTAGGTAATTTGACTAACTGATAATTAAACACAAATTTTCTCTTTCAGGTAGGATTATCGATTGTGCTTTTACTGTCACTTTTAATCCCAAATATGATACATTATTAAAAGCTGTAAAAGATGCCACTAACACTGGAATAAAGGTATGTGAACTGTAAGCACCATCTCATTTAATATATTTTGAGCACTTTATAGTCTGTTTAAGGACTTTGGGTTATGTAAGACTGGTCTACCACCCTTAGGGTTTTCAATGAGTTATTGTAGTACAGTGTATAGAAAGCTTTTATAGGTGATTTTTGATTGTCCCATATTTTAAGACATTAGAAAGTTAAGTTCCCATAAAATTCTGTATCTTGAATAACAGAGTATACGTGATTCTGTTCTTAGTGTGCTGGAATTGATGTTCGTCTCTGTGATGTTGGTGAGGCAATCCAAGAAGTTATGGAATCCTATGAAGTTGAAATAGATGGGAAGACATATCAAGGTATGTTATCTAAAAATGCATCTTATTTTGAAATGTCTTAACTTGGCAGAAATAATTTTGCATGATGGTGTTGAGTGCTTTCTTTGGGTCAGCTGCTTTCTCTTTCTCTCTTGGAAATTGAGAATATAAAGAGGGGAAACAAGGGAAGTGACCTGTTCATGGTAGGAATTCTGTGGTAGCTAGTTGCTAGGAACTGTTAGTCTACTCTGGTCGCTGTTAAGACATGGGAGGATTTATCCCAGGGTGACCAGATGTAGGCTAGATTTTCTGTGACTAGTTACAAGGCTCAGGCAGAAGTAAGAGGCCCTTTCCATTGATGACTCCTCCCCTCTATTTTTATGTTGAATTCAAAATTTAGAGGCCAGTTAATTCCTTGTGTTTATTCCTTCCTTTAATGTTTATTCCCTTTGCTGCCTAGTCTTTCACAGCCATTGCCAATTACACAATCCCAGAATCACCTGTGCATTTTGGTGGTGTCAGTCCAGCCTTTCTCCACTTTCCAGGGTCTATCTGACCACTTTCCAGCCACCATTCTCCTTCCTAATCTATGCTCATTGCTCTCTATATCTCTTGTCTTAAAAACTTCCCTGTGGGATATTTCCTACATTTCCTTTAACCAGATCCTGACTCTTCCTTGTAATCTGAGGAAGCATGGAGACTCTCATGCTCCTTGCCCCTCAGGAAACTCAGATCATTTAGTGTCCTTTGCATTCCCCTGCTGATACTTTTGGACTGTGGTGTCTTTCCCAACCACACAGTGTTTCTTTCCTGTAAGACTTGATGGTGCCTTGTTGCTCTCTTGCAGATCCTTAAACCTGTGAACATATGTACAAATAAAAAATTCTTTTTTTTTTTTAAATTTTCATTACTTTTTACTTGGGTTTTTTTTTTTTTTTTTTTTTTTTTTTTGATTGCAGTGAGTTTTCATTGCTGCCTGCAGTCATTATTGCGGCATACGGGCTTCTCATTGTGGTGGCTTTTCTTGTTACGCAGCACAGGCTCTAGGCGCACAGGCTTCAGTATTTGCGACTCAGGCTTAACTGCTCCATGGCATGTGGAATCTTCCTGGGCCAGGGATAGAACCCGTGTCCCTTGCATTGGCAGGAGGATTCTTACCCACTGCACCACCAGGGAGGTCGCACATAAAAAATCCTTAAGGCAAAAAAAAAAAAAAAAATTCTTAAGGCTTCTCACACATGGATGGGATGTGTTAACAGCTAATGAAGAAAACTTGCTTTGAAGTTAGGCAAGTCTATCTTTGAGCTTAGATAACTTCTTTTTATTTTTGGGTTTAGAATTATTTAAAATGTACTTATTTTTAAATGAGGGATTAATTGCTTTACAGTATTGTGTTGGTTTCTACCAAACATCAACATGAATCAGCCATAAGTGTACCCATGTCCCCTCCTACTTGAACATCCCTCCCACCCTCCTCACCCACCGCACTCTTCTAGGTGGTTATCAGGCCCTGACTCACACAGCAAATTCCCACTGGCTGGCTGTTTTACGTATGGTGATACGTGTTGCCACGTTGCTGTCTTCATCCATCTCACCCTCTCCTCCCCCTGCAGCTGTGTCCGTAGTGTTCTCTAGGTCTGTGTCTGCAGTGCTGCTCTGCAGTTAGCTTCATCAGTGCTGGCTTTAGATAACATCTGTAACTTTGACTGTAATGAGAGTCATGATACCATGTTTCCAGTTTTGTTTTTGAGAAATGTAAATTTTATGACATGCCTGGAATTTATTAATATTCAAAAAATATTTATTGTTTCCTACCCCCAGTTTTGGGATTGGTCTGCAACAAATAATACTTGAGTGTCTCTCAGATCATCTCTTCCTTCCATTTTCTCCTTATTCTACAACCTTGGTTGGAATGTGGTCTGCCTTTCAAGGCACAGTAGGTGACAGTTTGACTTAATGTTTAGTCACCACAGAACAGTTTCTAGCGTGAAATGTTGAAATTTTAATACCTACTTTCTTACCTCTGCCACTAAGCCGGTGCAGCATTTTAGGTTCTATTCTTTCAGCATTTGCTTTTTTTTGTCAGTTATTGTATTGATCAGGGTTCTTAGTTTAGGTAGCACGATTTCATTTTTACTAGTCTAAGCAGAAAGAGTATAGACAGATCATGACATTTAGAAGATGAAGAAATGGACTACAGGCTGAACTTTAAGAAGCAATTTCCCTAATCCATGTAACAGAACCAGGCCAGGCCATCAAGGGAGTGGAAGCTATAGAATTAGAAAATAACCATGATAGCTGTTGGTTCCAGAATTAGCCTGCCACTGTCCACAGCCTGTATACCTTGAGCCCTGCTTCTTCTATGTAACTTGGTTATATGTGTTAGGTTGGGATAGCTAAGAGATGTTTTAAAGTGTGTTTTTGGTTGATCTAGGGGGTCGTTTGTCGGGTCTTGGAGGAATAGTAATGCTTGCTGAATTTTAAAGCAAATTTAGCTTGTCATTTAATAAGAAGGAAGTCTTTTTTAAAAAAGCTAATTGAGAGTCTTATTTTTCTGGAGCACCCCTAAATTTGTAATATGCTCATCATTGCTAAAGATTTGGGGGAAAAAAAACCAAACCCCTGCTACCTAATTCTGCCCTAGAAGAAAGGTAACTCACACTGGATTCTACAGAGAATTCTAATACTATAAAACTAGATTTTTTTTTTTAAGCTTCTATTGTGGAATATAACAAAAACTGAAAATACACACAACTTAAAAACTTCAACTAAACAGTTGTAAAAATTATGTAACCTCTGCTAAGCTGCTAAGTCTCTTCAGTCGTGTCCGACTCTGTGTGACCCCATAGACGGCAGCCCACCATGCTCCCCCGTCCCTGGGATTCTCCAGGCAAGAATACTGGAGTGGGTTGCCATTTCCTTCTCCAGTGCATGAAAGTGAAAAGTGAAAGTGAAGTCACTCAGTCGTGTCCAACTCTTAGCGACCCCATGGACTGCAGCCTACCAGGCTCCTCCGTCCATGGGATTTTCCAGGCAAGAGTACTGGAGTGGGGTGCCATTGCCTTCTCCATATGTAACCTCACCCCTTGAGAAATAGGATATTGCCAGCATTACAGAAGCCCCCCAGCTTTATATACCCCCTTCTCGGTTACAGAAGGCTTTTTCAAATAAGCTATTATCTAAAGATTTGCATTTCCTTTTATCTTTACCTAATTATGCATCCCTAAACATTTAGCATATTGTGCTTAATTTTGAATTGTATGTGTACATGTATATATATAGGATTGTACCATATCTATATAATTGTGCTTTTTGCTCATTTGGTTGTATCTCAGGTCAGTATATCCCTAGCTTTTCATTTTTATTGTTGAATAAGTGTTCCACTGTGTAAACATACTCACAGTTTGTTTATTCTGTCATTGATTTTAGGACTTTGGGGTTGTTTCGATTTTCTTTTTTACCACTTGACATGCTAATATAATAATAAAATTTAGCGTTTCTTAATACTGTTGTTTTGACAAAGAATCCTCATTTTCAAATTACCTTTTGGTTCATAACCATAATAATACATATTTTTTTTGTTTGTAATGCTTATATATATGATATTTTATGCCTAGATGGACCATAGATGGTCCGTAGATAGACCCCCATTATGTCCTCATCACATAATTTATTCTTTTTGCATTGTTTTCCCTACTCCTTCTGGTTTTTAATCTATAACATTGCAACAGATAACTTTTTATATCCCTCTAGTTTTCCAATTTGTATTTAACTATCTTCAGGTAGGCTTGGGCTTCCCTGGTAGCTCAGCTGGTAAAGAATCCACCTGCAACAGAGGAGACCCAGGTTTGATCCCTAGGTTGGGAAGATCCCCTGGAGAGAAGGATATGGCAACCCACTCCCAGTATTCTTGCTTGGGAAATCCCATGGACAGAGGAGCCTGGTAGGCTACAGTCCATGAGACACAACTTAGTGACTAAACCACTAGACCACTAATGTGGGGTTATTTAACAGCACCAAACCTGATTTTTAAGTAAATGCTTGAACTCTGTACCAAAGGCCAAGAGATCTGTTTGTGCCTTGAAACCCTGAATAAGTTTTTTTTCTATTATGCCAGTGAAACCAATCCGTAATCTAAATGGACATTCAATTGGGCCATATAGAATACATGCTGGGAAAACAGTGCCCATTGTGAAAGGAGGAGAGGCAACAAGAATGGAGGTATGTATACATTAGCACTATTCTTCTGTGAAGCATTTTGACTTTTTTTTCTTCTGAACTATGAAGCTAGTAGTAGTTGAGTATATAGTATGTTGAGCAAAATTAACTTGCCACTCATACTAACGCCAACAGGAATTGGGCTGTGTAAATGTGCAGATTGTGTCTGGTCACACTGGGGTTCAGTTGGCTGTGCAAGTAAGGCATGTCAAAGGTTTTGTTGATACTTGGTTATTTATTGAGCATCTTGTTGGTGCCAGTCTCTTTAGTAGGCACTGAGATGTATAATAGTAGTGAACAAAATTTCCTGCCCATATAAAGTCTACGTTCTAATAGACCACACAGAGATCAAAAGTGCTAAGGAGGTAAATCAGGAAAAGGTAGATAAGGATTGCCAGGTGTGTGATTTCTTACATTAAATGGGGAATACCTGAACCTGAAGCTAGGATGGGAATTTTAATTCATTCTGAATTTTTCTTCGTTTCCCTTGACTCATATATTTTTAGGAAGGAGAAGTATATGCCATCGAAACCTTTGGTAGCACAGGAAAAGGTGTGGTTCATGATGATATGGAATGTTCACATTACATGAAAAATTTTGATGTTGGACATGTGCCAATAAGGTGAGAGGCTATTCTTTTTATAAGATTGATGAGTTTCTCTTTCCGGTTAACAGCATTTTAAAATGTGTGATGAATATCCACAGTGGTACATTCATAAATGCACAGTTCTATAGCCTAACAATAAGGTCTGTAAATTTCTATAATTCAGCAAAAAAAAAAAAAAAGCCCTATTAGAAATGTTAACTGAGATGAAATGATCTAAGCATTCTCTTCATATCTTGTTTCCAATAATTGTAATAATTACAGATTATTATTTTGCTGGTATTCCTAGGTTTTTGTTTTTACTATTTTCCCATTGGTAAACTTTGTATTTTTATTTACTTTTTAAAAACTTTTTGGAGATGATTGAAGCATCTTCTTTATGATCAGATCTTTTTCAGCTTGATGCCGAAATTTCCCCCAAAAGGGGCATTCCCACCTTAATATTATTGATAAGTTTGTACTTGAAATTTAACACTGTGTGCATAGACATGTAAATATAAGATAACCTTCATCTGGTCTTCTTTCCATCTGCCATCTGTAATTGAGTATTACACATTCTGGTTTTTGGAAGTTGAAAGAGGCAGCAAAGAGAGTTTTTTGAACTTTAATTACTAAGTAAAGTCATAGTTTTTGTTTGAGTTTTCCTTAATGGGGGAAATGAGTTGGTAACTTTTTAGCCAACTATTAATATTGGACTTTTCTCTTAGGCTTCCAAGAACAAAACACTTGTTAAATGTCATCAATGAAAACTTTGGCACTCTCGCCTTCTGCCGCAGATGGCTGGATCGTTTGGGAGAAAGTAAATACTTGATGGCTCTGAAGAATCTGTGTGACTTGGGCATTGTAGACCCATATCCACCATTATGTGACATTAAAGGATCATATACAGCACAGTTTGAACATACCATACTTTTGCGTCCAACATGTAAAGAAGTTGTCAGCCGAGGAGACGACTATTAAACTTAGTCCAAAGCCACCACAACACCTTTTATTTTCTAAGCTTTGTTGGAATACATTATACCAGATTTAATTTGCAACATGTTGTCTTAACAGTGGACCTATGTAATACTTTTATCCATGTTTAAAAAGGAAGGAATTTGATCAAAGGCAAACCATTTAATGTTATTAACCAAGGAAAAAGCTTCCAGGACTTTGAAATGTTAACCATTTTCTGTCTGTAAAGCTCCAAATAGTTAGGAATGACATACATTTTGTTTCAAACACCTAAGAGATGCTTTTCAGATATTTATATTGCCATATTCTTAATTGAATGCTTTGAATGACTACATCCAGTTCTGCACCTATATACCCTCTGGTATTGCTTTTTAACCTTCCTGGAATCCATTTTCTAAAAAATAAAGACATTTTCAGATCTGAGAGCTATATTTCAATGTCTGTGGTTGTAATTCTCTATAGGAAATAGTTTAGCATAGCATAATGTAGGAAAATGTAGAGCCTTTTGTCTGGATTGTAGACCCCCACACTGAAACTTTCCTTCTGACTGAGTGGCTAAAACAAGAACTATACATACATAAAGTGGGAGGAGAATTTTCATAAGTTAAAAACAGCTTTAGGAACATTTTGCCTTTACTTTTTTTAGGACAGTATTAATGCGTGTCTTTCATTTAACCCCTTGATATTAGAAAGATATAATTAAAACATAACTTAGTAGGAACATTGTGCCAACTTAAAACCTTGATTTACTAACATCTCAACATTTAGACCCTCTGTCCAGTGGTGGTAGTTATTGAAAAATGTATTTTGCTTACTCAGTAAGCCGAAAGGGCACCTAAAACCACACAGAGAGAAACAGTACTTTCCATGTTTAGATCTCATTCTAGTTATTTCAGTTACTACTTTTTCATTATGAACCAAATTCTCTAGCACCCTGCCCCTGGACTGGTTTGAAGTCATAACATCATGGGTGGTATTTCACTTTCAGGAAGTGAAGTTACAGTGACACTCATAGCAGCTAAGTATGTAAGTTGAATGTAAGATACCAAATATTTGAACTGAATCCCACAGTTCTTAAAACAGATCGCTTGAATTCTGTGTAAATGATTTGTTGGGAATGTTCCCACATAATTTCAAAATTGTTGTGTACCAGGGTAAAGCCTTAATTTGTATATGCTTTAGCACAGATTGCCTCGGGGATGCTGTTTAGGTTGTGTTTTGTTTAACATTTTTCTCACAGGAGAAACCTGACTTCTGTACTAAATCATTTATTATACATTAAAAAGCTGCTCCTTCATATTAGAGGTACAAATGAATGTTATCTTGTGGCATACACAGCCTAGGTTTTAGCTATATGAGCCATGTTTATTATGGTGCTAATGTTCAATAGCTACCTTTGAATAATTTCTCCATTTCCTGTGATGATGTGCAAGTGGCAGAGCTCGCCAATTCATGCCTGGACATGTTACAGGGCTTGGACCTTCCAGCTAGCTCTTTTGGGGATTGGGTGGGAGGTATAAAGTGTTTTAATTTCTAAACCCAAGAACTTTTGGACTGAGTCAAGAATTTGGAGCTTTGTAAGATCTCTAGCAGTAGTGACCCTCTACTAATTGTAAGCTCCAAGCTCCCTTCCCAAGTTGGGAGCAATGGCTTTACTGCATGCCCCTGAAACGGCTGGAAGAAGTATGATCCTGTAAATAGGAAAGCTGTTACTTAAAAAAAAGAAAAATTGTATTTTCCTGGTAGTGATGTATCTCTTGAAAATCATTTTGTCATGTTTACAATGATGTACCTTATTGGTAACAAATTATTAGTTTGATGTTTAACAATAGTGCCTTTAGTAAATTATTTTACAACCAAAATACGTTGTTTTTTTGTTAGATAAATTTACCAATGTAGAAATCCACATTGAGATATACTGTAAGAAATCTTGACTTGGTTTTAGTTTTGTTAAATAGCCTTAATTTTTTTTTTTAGATCAGTTTTAGGTTCATAGCAAAACTGAGCATAAAGTAGAGTTCCTGTAGTCCCCTTTCCTTGACTTCACACACACAGCCTCCCCCATCGGTTTTAGTTTTAAGAGTTTAAAAAGTAAATGGCTAGTAACTATACCACTGTAAACAACATAGCTTCCTGAGTTGTTTTTAAACTGTTGCACTAAAATTAGGTACACTAAAAAGTATAGTTTAAAGTAATCCTTGGTGTTAAAAAAGGCTAGACTCAAGTATCTTGACCACAATAAATCTTTAATGAGGTATAATTACGTTGACAGTTGAGGTAACAACTTGCATAGGTATTTAATAGATGAATAATTTTAAACCTTAGCCATTTAAACTCAAGCTGTAGTTTTGGCATGAATGATTTGTCTGTGAAGTGATAAATTCTCATTGCACTTCATGATCAGCTGCCCCTGATAATTTCAACCTGCAAGCAAACCTAATTAAGAAAAAAGAAAATTGATTTTCCAGTGGTTAACACCGATCTGTAGAGGTTAGAGGAGTCTCTTCTTTCCAAATAAAGTTAGCAGCAGTAGGACTTTAAAGATATCTAATGAGGTTGTTAGGGAAGAGCAATGAGTATTTCATACTATATTTTTTTTTAATAAAATGCAAGTGTGATTTTAATTTCAAAAAGGACCCAATGTTAGAATATCTAAGAGGCTTTTAGTAGTCATATAATACTAGCAAGAGCAATTTAATGCGGCTTTAGTTACTTATTCTAAGTGAGATGCTGAACATTTTGCTCAAATGCCAATTTTGAACATTCTCTGTCCTATGCAGTTTTTTTCTCTTCAAGTCTGATTTCTATCCCTTTAAACCAAAAATCTTAAGATACAATAGTACAAAACTTTAAGAGATCTAATGTTAAATATATAAAATGAACTCATATCCAAGCTGAACTGTACTTGTATTATACCATAATATACTGTTTGCTACATTCATTTTTTTTTTTAATGACTGCTTTATTAGAATTTGGACAAACGTTTGCTGTCAGACAAATCACTATTATTAATATCTCAGCCATTATTATTTTCATGTCCATAGTACTGAAGCCATTTAAACATGCTATTTATAAAGCTGTCATCTTCATTTGTATAACAGTTTGACTATGCCAAGTAAAAAATAATTTTTACAACAAACTTGAAGTTCTGTTTAACAAAGTAAAGTCTATTGAGTCCTGTCACACACAAAGCCTCAGGGATATTGAGATGAGTAGGTAATATTTCACTTTGCAGTAGTTGAACTGATACACCAATCTGAAAGAAATGCCCTTTTTCTGGTAAGACTTAGTGAAGCAAGTTTAATCTGTCTGATAAGAATTTGTATAGAAAATAACTATAAAAGATAAATGTATAAAATGATGCCATCTGAACTTCTTCAGTAGAAGATTGCACAAATTCATGATCTGAGCCAATTAAGACATCAAAACACAAGAAAGAGGTAACATCAGTCTGAGGTAAACACTAAAAGTTTAAAACTCCCAAGTATTTAACAAAAATTACCTACTGACATTGATACACATATACTTAAGCTAACTTAATCTCTGTAAAAAGATCTGTTGCAGTTAGATACAAAATGTGTAAACACAGTGTGCACTGATTAGTAAGTAAAAATAAAAACAGTGAAGCCCACAATTGTTAAGTCAGCCCTTTTAAAAAGTATATATACAAATCACAAGAAGAAAACCCCCACTGTCTTTGGATCAGCTAAGGATTTCATTAGAAGAGGTATCAGCTTCTTCACTGGGATGTTGGCTACCATTCAGGAGTTCTGGAGGCAGGAGTTCAGAATGTCCCTCAGTAACTCGCTGGGTATAAAACAAGATATAAGCTTGGGCCTTGCGTACTTCATCCAGAGTGCACATGCTTAGCTTGGAATCATTGCAGTGTACCCAGAACCCTAGAGTGAAGCACAAAATACGTCTTAATGTTCACAAAGGAACTTTAGAAATTTCTAGTATAAATGAAAACATGGATTTAAAGAGTTTCAGTGAGAGTTGAGGGTTTTGTTTTTTTTTTTAAGGAAAAATAATTGTCTAGCCAATTTAGTTCTTTAAATTAGAAATAACAGCTTGGGCAGTATGTTACTCGAATCACCTACCTTTGTCCTAGGAGTAATTTGAGGTTACAGAATCTGATTCGTTTGCTTGACACTATCTTTAATTCCTGGTATAATCTTACCAGTTAATGCTTTTGCTGGTAATTATAAAGCTGTACAACTCATGGTAATGTTAATTGCCTCCTGGGTTATACGGACTTTTTGTCCATGCCTCTTTTTCTAAGGTTCATGGAAGCAGTATGCGAAAGTTTCATGTTAGAACTTGAAATCAAAGTTGTTCCAAATAGCTGTGATTCCCCAGTTATTAGGTGCTCTGTTCTTGAACAAAATTACCTGAATTCAACCGGAAAACAGACGACCTACTCTTGGAAGTGTGCCTTTCGCACTTTTTGACTTGTAACTAAAGAGACCATCCTTACTATTTTATCCCTTCAGCCTTTATGAGACAAAACTACCACAGTCCTGCATCATAGAATATCCCATTTTCTGCACAAAACCCCTGTTTTTTTCTTCTTCTTGAAAGAAAACAAATTAAGTGGCTTTTCTTAAGATTACTCAGTGTCTAGTTTAGAAATCCATGAAGACTGAACCGTGGCTTCCAAAAGCCTACCCCAAGGTAAAATACTTTTTTTCATACCTCCTTCAGAATTGTAACAGTAGGCAGTGTAGTGTCCTGAGCCGAATCCCTTCCCATGGTGCATTACCACAGCAGATAAGTCATACATAAAACATTCTGGTCTGAGGGACTTCAGGGATTCCCTGCAGCAATAGGGCTCCATGTTTAAGATTTCTTCAAAGCCAACATGAACACCAATCTTCTCTCGGTTATTACGTCCTGACCACCTGCAAACAAATCAGGGTAAAATTATCAACAAAGTCAAGGGACCATAACCACGTACCTGGTCCAAACTCATGATAGAAAACCTCAGAGACCAGAGAGTACAATCCTATATAAAAAGTGTAAATAGTAAATCCTTTAAATACTGAAGTTGGCTACAATAGAGGAATTTAGGCTTATTTACCAAACAAGTAGAGTGAGGTTCTAAAATAAATTATTTGGCTTCTGTAGTTAGAGGATAGTATAGGAAGAAAATTAACTTTCAGAAGAAATACAGCCTTACGGCATTTTCCCCCTTTGAAGTGAGAAATTCAAGGCACCAAAGGGTTTTTAATTCTTTACTGTCTTGTTAATACTTTGAGGAGGATATCCCAGGACCTAGAATTTGTTCCTGGGAGACATAATCTGGATCTTTCTTGGCCAGGTGTGGGGAAAAAAACAAACCCAAACAAAACAGGCACCTCTAATTCCTCAGAACACTTCAAGAGCTCTTCATAATTAAAAAAAAGAAACTGTGACCCTTCCTGTGTGTAAATCAGTATAATACCCATTAGTGACAAAACTCAGATATCGTTCCTATACTGTCAATTTCTCAATCTGTTGGTCATGCTTCCCAGTACTGGATCTATGCATGTAAAGCAATGCTTTTATCATCGAATAGTATGAATTGGTGCTACAGGGGAAAAATAATGTAATAAATGGTGGTTCTTTCAAGAGATTATAGTACAACTTGGAGTGCTATGGTACAATGACAAAAAACAGCTGAAAATACAGTATCAGTGTATTAAAGCAGGCAGTTAAGACAGCAGCAGGTAAAGTAGGGAGAAAGGCAAATAGGTTTTATGAAGAAAAAAACTGTGAAAATGCTTAATTAGTATGAGGTAAAACTGTATGGAACTAAAGATGAGACTTGCAGATTGTGTCGCCTGCCACACTAGGAGTCATACCCCAGTCTTTCCCTGTTACGTGTACAGAGTCCTGTATCCAGTGCAACTTTACTCTTAGTACCAAGCATGTGAAATAAGGGCACTTGCTTAACGTAAGTTCCTATCATTCTCACTTTCTCTCTCTTTTATTATACCATAAAATTCAAACCTTTATTTACTGAATTATGCTAAATAAGTACTTGTCAGTTGGTACTAGTCAGTAACTAGAAAATAATTTATTTCCGTTGATGAGCAGGATATCCCTTTTTGTCTGCTGATAAAAATATAGTAAAATGATAACAAGATAACACTACACCAAAAAGTCATGATTTATTTCTGAGAGAGGGAACAGGACTAGGAGGCACAATGGGGAGCTTGTAAGGCATTAGAAATGTTCTGTTTCTTACGTTTCTTCTAAAGCTCTTGTGTGCCCCTCCCCAATCCCATTCTCCTTTTTATATGCCCTATATGTTTTATATACTGGCAAATATAATAGTACATTTTTAATAGATGAAGAGAAAGGAAAAAGATAAATGTGGTGGTAAAGGCAGCATAAAAATGGTCCCTGAATCAGAAATACGGCATGGAAGCATCACAAATATTTTGGTTAGAAGATGCAAGGGAGGCAAATAGGTTTAAATTAAGCTGAGCTTCAAATGGCAGATTAAAGAGGCAATTATGAAGCACAAAAAGTTCAGTGATTGATAGTAGCCAGTTAAGTACCAGAAGTTTAAACCCTTTTAATTCTATCTATAAAATCTCATATATGGTCTGACCTCTCCATGTTCCCGGGCCTTTGCTACCTGGCCCTGGGCGATATCGTGCATTCTAAGTCGCTTCAGTTGTGTCCAACTCCTTGCGACCCTATGAACTGTAGCCCACCAGGTTCCTCAGTCCATGGGATTCTCCAGGCAAAAGTACTGGAGTGGGTTACCATGCCCTCTTCCAGGGAATCTTCCCGACCCAGGGATCAAACCTGTCTCTTATGTCTCCTGCATTGGCAGGCGGGTTCTTTACCACTAGCACAACCTGGGAAGCCCCCTGGACAATATTAACACAAAACAATTTTCATTCCACTTGATTTCACACACCCTGGCAGGTCTCACCCAGACTCTTCACTAAACCTTTTGTTGTGTACCCTTTCCTGTTCCTTCATACCTTTGTTCATGTTGCTTTGAGGCTAAAGTGTTCCTCCTCTTGCATACATCCCATTCATTCACTTAGTATTTTGGGGCACCTATGTACTGAGCTCAGTTCTGGATTTTGGAATACAGGAATGAAAAGACAAGACCACTGTCATTACTGAACTTCTGTTTAGGGGGACAGAAACAGGTATTAATAAATCAACTATTGCAGATATTGGTTTCTGCCAAGAAGCAAAAATAGGGTAGGTAATGTGACACAGTTGGTGGTGCTACTTTTAAATACGGTGGTCAGAAAAAGTCCTGAGATGACATATGAACTGAGATTTAAATTACATGAAGTCCCCTGTGCCATTAGGGAGGCTTTGGGAATGTTTAGATATCAGCGAATGCCTTCCTCTAGGGCTCTGATAAATTCATTTGTATGTAGTTTGTGGTACTTAGTATTTCTACTTCATCATTATTTCTGTGAATGCTTGACTATAATCTTGAGAAAAAAATTCTACATTATATTCCCCAAAGAATATGGACATCGGGCATTTTCCAAGCATGAAGCAATCGGGTCAAATACTCTCAAGCTATAGATTTTAATTTTAAAATTTTGTACCTAAAACATGCTGAATATTATACACTATAAGCAGAGACTAGGACAATAATATACTGCGCAAACCAAAATGCAAGGAGTCTGCTATCAGCAATGTATTCTATAAGGGAAGATAGTATCAGAAGGATAGTTACTGAACATGTTGTTTATGATTAGGGCTAGAGATAATGACAGAATTTTTTCTCCTTTAAAAAAAAAAAAGCAGAAGTAGATAAGTCTCCCAGTCAAGTATTAAACTTTATTCTACTACTAACCTGAATCGTTTCAGATGGAGTCTGAGAACCTGAGGTAGGTGGCAAATCATAAGCTGTTTTTGTGCTTCTGTGAGTATAACTGGTTTTGAGGAAAACCTTCTACGTTTTGCTATGATATCAAAGACAGAATGAGATGCAAATTTAAGGATACAATGAAATGCTTGAGTAAACTCAAAATAATTCAGACATGTATTATCAATTAAACATCTACTGAGTTATAGGCATTATACAGGGCTAAAGATAAAGGCATGGCCTTGCTCTCAAGACACTTAACAATCATGTAAAAGAAAGTGAAAGTGAAGTCGCTCAGTCGTGTCTGACTCTTTGTGACCCCATGGACTGTAGCCCCCATGGACAGCTCCTCTGTCCATGGGATTGTCCAGGCAAGAATACTGGAGTGGGTTGCCATTTCCTTCTCCAGGGGATCTTCTCGACTCAGGGATCAAAATCAGGTCTCCCACACTGCAGGCAGACTCTTTATCATCTGAAACACCAGGGAATCCCACAATCATGTAAACCACACACACAAAACTTATGAGTTAGTCAAGGCAGACAGGTAAACAAATAATAAGCATAGCTGACCCTTGAACAACAAAGGCTTGGACTACATGGGTCCACTAACATGCAGATTTTTATCTTTTTCAATCACAGTTGACACAGTTGACTGTATGTTTCGCACACACAGATTCAACGAACCATGGATTGAAATTTACATCCAGTTGGTTGAATCTGTAGATGTGAAATCTTCAGGGATGGTTTGGCAGATTGGCAGATTTCAGTATAAGTAGGTGTGCCTGGAACCAATCCCCTACATTACACTGTATATGATTTAATATAGTCCTGAAATAAGGCAACAGAAAGATATAGTGCTATAATATTTTTAAATTGATTTGGCTATGCCAACTAAAAGGAAAAATTACTCCCTAAACACATACTGTAATATACTCTTACCAAAGTCTAATCAATCATGGTCAATTCACTTCTTGAGGCTAATCAGGATCCCATGGGCATGGAAACTTTTTGCCCAGAGCACCCCTCCCCACTTCCTGGAGATCCAACCCAGCACCGCCTGAGAAAGCAAGCCTTCATTAGCTCTGTATCTGAGATCTCCTTCGATGTCTTGGTATTTTAGTACCAGATCTCAAACAAGGGGAACTGAGGATTCTTTTTACCCTCTGCTATCTCTAGAGGTCCACCTATGGACCTTATGCTGCAGCTTCTCTCTAGGCCACTGGCTACCAAAATTTGCTCCTGATATCCAGGAGTTATCCTTCAATTTGTATATCAACCACAAAGCCAGCCACAGGAGAAGCTACTTCTTATAGGAAGTGGAATCAGTCCACCATGAGGCTGTCCTCTAACCCAACTCCTCTTTCCACCAGAAGTCTTTCCTCCAGGTCTATGCTCCGGAGATCCAGGTATCAGACTGCTGCAAGATCTTAGGGACTTAACTTTGGGTTGTCTCCCAGAATATATGGTACAAGTGTAGCTAGACAAAGGATGTTAACTCCTTGAATTATAGTTTTAAACATTTGCCATCATAGATTAAATTCAAACAGCTCTTTTAGGCCTTTATTTGGTGGACCCAGCAGATATAAACATGTTATCATTTTCTGCATTTATTTTCATATCTTTCTACTCCCAGATTTGGTGAAGAAAACATCTAGGACCATTCACATTTATGTTCAAGAAAATAAACACTATACACTTTATCAATAAAGGTTTATTTTCTTCTAATCTTATAAATATTAGGCTCCTATTTACAACAGATTTCATAATAGGCAGCACTCGGAAAACAATGTTGGTATAAGTTGTTCTAGAACACCAGCAACTTATATGCCATTTTTTTAATGCTGGAACAGCCACTGGTTCTTTTATGTTACCTTAGGAGTTTATTATCGAACACCCAAGAGTCATTTTTTTTTTCAGACATGGAGATTAAGGAGAATATCTGCAAATATATAGTATAAACGTTTAAAATGCCATGTACTACACATTGCTAGAGATAAAGAAACCGGATGAAGACGTAGCAAATCTGATGTGGTTTTATCTACCATTTCTCTGGAAGAGGATGCTTCTGTTTAATTGAAACGACTGTTTCATCCCCCAGTGCTGGGTTCCTATGCTCACTTCCATTAGAAGAGCTTATCACAGTAGACCTTGTCTACCTGTTTCCTCCATTAGGTATGTGAGCATCTTGAAAGTGTCTTTCCTCTTTCCACAATGACTAGAACAATGACTAATTATAGGAGACAGTCAATGGATGATTTTTTAATAAATCTTTGTTTTTATGAAGCCAATGTCCTTTGCAGCAGTCCAGCAGTGTATATTATTTCCTATTTTATAAGTGTGTATACACACACATATACATATGTTATCTATATATCAATGTTTTAATGTGCACCAAAAAGACTCATAAACTAATCATTTCATTCAGTACTAAATACCTTTTACTATTCCCCTTCACTACTTTATTCTACTCACATATTAAATTTAAATTTTATTTTATGAATCTTTTCTACAACTTACTATAGGATCAAAAATATTTTAATGTCATCAATAAGGCAAAACAAACATGTAGTTCACAAACATCAATTAAAAAGCAGAAATATGTAGCCCACATTTCTTTTGATAAATAATTTATTTCTATACCTGTTACTTAGGGAATTTCTTCCAGTTTCCCCTCATTTGTGTTTCTCTTTGCTAACCTTAGAAAAACAAAGAGAATATACAGCCTCTACTTACAATTACACTGGTCACACATGTAGATTTTTCCTTCTAAAGCTTCGGTTTCTGTGAACTTAGTCAACATTTCAGTAACCAGACACGGCTGGGAAGTACTATCTTTTCCACTGCATTGGTATCTTTCTGGGAATTCCAGTGACAAGTCCCAGAAAGGTTCTATGGTATTTGATTTGTTGTCACATGCAAGACATGTAACCTGCAAATAGAAATATTAGTTTCTCAGATTACAATCCTTCTGTCAAAATATTTACTCCTTTCACTAGAAGTCATTACCTGTAAATAAGCTTTTCTTCTGAAAATGTACTATCAGAATTCTGAATGATCTGCTTTATATTATTTTCAGGGAATAATATTTTCTTCCATAAACCCACTATGCGTTGATGGGCTTTAACTATGAGGCATTCAAAAAGCTCTATGGGCTTTTTTTTACTAAGTTCAGTCAAGTCTGAATTTAGTAAAAACAAACAAACAAACTATGGGCTCACTTAATTAGATATACACTGTGTGTATACGTATGTGTTGTGTATGTGTGTCTATACATATAATATATATTTATATACATTTAATGTGCTTAGATTAATTAGACTTGAAGTTCTTTGCCCTTTTTCCTTTCTCATCTTTCACTGATGGGTTTTCTCTTCCCAAATCCCTATAACTTCTTAACCATAATGCAAGTAAAATGCTATCAGTATATTTTTATATGCAAATTTTAAAATATAGCATACTTTTATGTTAGTATATTAGTATATACAGATTTTGAAGTACTACCAATTTCCAATTTTGAATTAGTATATACCAATTTTGAAGCACTAATTTCAAAAGATAGTATATATAAAATACATACAAATACTTCCACTTAAAGCAAACAACACTACATTAAAATCCTGATCAAAATATAGGAACCTCAAAGAACAGGAAGCCTTTCTGACAACTTACATAGGAAATATAGTAACTGAAAAAGGAAAGAATAACTTTGGTAAAGCATTCAGCAGGATTTAATGCCAACACTGCCCATAACTGAAGATAGATTTTAAAGATCTAATAATCCACATGATGTGAAATATTACTAAACACTTTCACAAAAGCTATATTCCTGGAACACACAACAAAATAAAGAAGCCAATTGTAATCTACATTTTAAATTAAATACACTGACACAAAGAAAAGAAGAATACCCCTAGTGTTAATAGTTTGGGGACTCACTAGGACCAAGGTTTGACCTTTTGAGAACAGTTTCTTGAATATGGCAGGTTCAAAAAGCCATTCCAGCAACCAACCTCTGAATCTTCTGAAAAGACCAATTTTCTAAGTATTTATTACACATTAGAAAGGAAGAGAGCAAAGTGATGGCATAACAACTTTTATTAAATTCAAAATTCATCCATAAAGGAAAAAAACAAGTACATACACTCTCACACTATTCAAAACATGAAATGGTAACTTTCTGGAAAAGAATCTGCAACCACATATCAAAAGTATTACCCTTTGACAAAGTAATTCCAGGACTCTGTCTTAAGGAAATCATTTGGAAAAAGAAGCAGGTAAATTCAACATGACCATATAATTAGAGCAAAAATATGTATAGATATTCAGAAAAAACTAGAAGGAAATATACCAAAATATTCATAGTTTTATGCATGGGTTGTGTGGAGCTCTGGGACTAATGTATGATTTTCTTCTTTTCTTCTACACAGATTTACTGTACTATATAGGTAACATAAAAAGTTAAAAATGACAAAGAAAGATGATAGAAAAATAATATTGCATGCAACCCCCACAACTCTTATTTGCTAAGTCACACAATGTAGAATCTAGACATTTCTGAAACATGAAGTAAAATAAACGTCATAGAAATTAACTGAGGAACAGTTCAACTGAATATGTGTATAAGTGACTCAACTGCCTCAGTTAAAAAATAACAACACACACATTTTTTAAAGTTCTATGCTCTGGAAAAGAAGAGCGCTGATGTCTAGTAATAGTCTACCCAAGAGTCTACTCATTCTAGAGAATCATCAGTTAGATGGAAGATTCTGGTTCTGTGACTGTCACAAAGGGAAGTTTTTACAGCTATAATTAAAATAGAGGAAAACTATTTAGGATCTTTCTAAATAAAATCACATCTATTTACCTTGAAACTTTCCTATCTACCTATTTAAGTTTTCAGTCCTTGCTCCCTTTGGTTTTACAGGAAATCCTCCAGGGTTACTTTCTTGGTTCCTGAAACTACTAAGTGTGCACCAAAACCATTCCTAGTACAAAAGTATCTTCAAATCTGTTCCTTGTGCAATTAAACTCATCTCAATCCCTCAGAGAATGAATGCAGTATTATTAACCTAAGAAGCTCTGTTTCCTAATTCCTGCCCCACCCCCATCATAAAGCTTTAATACCATGGACATAAAACTACTTCCAATGATTCATGAAGGTGAAACAACTGTTGGAATGAGCTGACGTCTTCATACATACTTGTAAAAGTATGACCTGAGAACAGTACTAGCACTAACATATTAGCTATACAAAGCATATGCATTTTTTAGGCTTCACTTTATGAATTTCCCAAGATGACAGTAAGATTTTTAAAAAATCCATACCTGACTAAGAAGCTGTCCGTGAAAAATGTTATTCACAACATTCAGAACCTGCTTGATAAGTTTCCTTTGAGAAGTAGGGATAAGAGCTGGTAACTTGGTACCAGTTGTCTCTAGTTCATGTTGTATTTTATCCAAAAGCTCACAAAGAAATTCCTGAGCATCCTGTTGGCCATAACCACGAAAAGCAGGGATTAGTCTCCAGACTGAGTGTAGCATAGCGAACGGTGAGACCAAGGCCCACTTTCCAGACCACATGACTTGGAACAAAGTATGCAGTTCATGACAAAGAGAAATGTATTGTGAACTTGGCTCCCTTGGCTGAATAAGTTCCATCTTTCTACTCTTTGGTGCTCCGCCGCTTAGTCCTGATGATAAACTTGGATGTCTGAAGTGCACAGAATATGGCTCTTTTTCTTGACATTCATTCATTTGAGATACTGTATCTGTGACTGGAGGATGCTTATAAGATGATCTTGTTTTATCACTAGCTGTCACAGCCAGCCATTGGTTCAGATCAAGTTTTAAAAAACATTGTCGAAAAATAAGTAAATGACTCAATACTTGGAGAACAGAATTCATATAGCAAGTGTTTCCCAAATTTCTCAATCCTGTTACACCAGGAGTTACTGTTGGCCTTCGTTTAACAGAGGAGTCATCAGCCTCTTTAAATCTTACATCTTCTGAGGTAGATACTACTTTATCTTTTGCTGGCAATGCTGAGGTTTGCAGCGGTACAGGAACTATTTCTACTGTGGTGGACTGAGCTAGACCTTGCAAACGTAAACTCTTTCTGGGAGGCATACTTTCTAATTCTGCTTTAGCTTGATGTTCTAATAGTTCTTGTCGTCTTTTCTTCACCTCTCTTTTTGCTAATTTCTCCTGAAATTGTTCTTGCCTTTTTCTTCCAATGGGTGACTGCTCAAACCAAGTTCGAAAGATTTTACCCATGAGTATCCTTCTCCTGTGCCAAAGAGCAGTATACATTTGGTCTTCATTTTGAAGCAGAGATTGGGTGCCATCATGTAAGAAATAGGAATCATCACTTGTACCCATAGACCGTAAAACCCTTCCACTACGAGTGGTGCAGTGATAATTTTGACTTTTGATTGCACTTAATGTACTTCGTAGTAACTTTAGGTCTCCAGTTGCATTATCATTAAGAACATAATCATCACAGAGGTAACAAAAAACATACATCTCATTCACCTCCAATGCAACAGGATGACTGCTTTCTTGAAAGTGCCTGAGTGCATGTTCTTCAATATATCTTCCACACGCAACATGAGAACAGCTAAGGCAAGCCCAAATCGACTCAGTTGTATTGCAGTCCACACAATGCCATTTCTGCGGGTTGAGGATGGAATGGTCTTGAGCAAGCCGCAACTGCCCAATGTGTTGGCACTTATCCATTGTTAGCATTTATTTAATCTAGCTGAGGAACACATAATCCAAACAACTCTCTGTTGACAACACTTGAAGCATCTGAAAACTAAGAACAATGTCAATTTTTAATAAAAGAAAAACAAAAAGCCAATATTTTTCTTTTTACAAGGTATTTTTCCAGGAATTATTTTTCCAGGAATAATTTTGTTAATTTGCTCTCACTGGTCCTAATATCTGGGCTGCCTGTCATAATACCAAAGGCAATTCTCACTTTTCATTTACACTAGACTTCACTAATCTCTCATCCGCCTTGCTCTGAAAGAACACACACATTACTTTCTCTGACGGTTCCCTTTCAAAAACATTGTTTTCAATTTTATGCTACCATCTACTGGTAAAGAATGGTAGTGACCACTTTTCACATTCCATTTACCAATTGTCATTCCTTTTTCTTTGGGACTGGCAAGACCTAAACACATCTTACTAATATCTACATTCCAAGAGCCCTAAGTGGAGTTACTAAAATATAATCATAGTTATAAGCATAGAGGCTAAAGTAGAAAAACTTACGTTTGAATGTTACCTCTGCCACATACTGCTTTATATCTGACTTGAGCAAACATTTTAACTTCTCTAAACTTCGTCTGTGAAACAGGGAAAATCATACCACCCTCACTGAATTGTTAAAGGACTGAAATAACCAAATATCTGGCACATAGCAAATGTTCAGTAAACAATAAATATTTGACACACATCTACAGAGAATAAATCAATGTTATACTATTTATTTAAATAATATTAAATATTCTAATTTTAAATACTATTTAAAATTTGGCTTTCCAGTAGTATACCCATAATGACCTTTATTTAATTCATGGCTCTGTAACATACTCTGATTTGATAGACTTGACAATTTGCCTTAAGAGAAAAGTATTCTCCCTTCTGTCTTTTGTGTTTGACTAGACTCTCAGGAATGTGCAAAGATGTATAAGCAAACAACAGGAAAAAAAGGAAAAATAAGAAATCAGTGTCAATATAATGATCTTTTACATTCTTGCATGCCTAAACATTATATGAAATTAGAGGCTTACTCCAAAACACAAACCCACAATCCCCAAACCCCAACATAATAAAAGAAATCTGATTTTGATCAAACTTGTTCCTTTATCAATTAAAAGAACACATTTGCTACCTGTACCTAAAAATAATAAAACAAAATCTAGTTAAAAAGTAGGACATCATGAAGTGTTTTCTTCATTGATTTAACATAAACTGAACACAAACTTTGGGCTGCAGTGGGGATCTAGATACAGAACACTCAGAACATTGTGTGCAGCATGATCAACGCGTTGAAATTTTTAGGACAGCAATATGAATTTCAATGGTACTTGCAAATGACATCTCCAGGTCCTAAGAAAACTGCAAAGGTAAAGCTGACTTTTGCTTTCTTTCCACCTCTTTGCTTGTAAAATGTCTTAGCAATCAGATACTCCTGCCTACCACAATTTCTTCACTTTTAGATACAGGGTTTGTCAAGTATAGATTTAAAATTACCAACCCCAGACCTCACATGTGCACTCCTCTTCCCTCAAGATTTCCTGAGGTCCAAAATCCATTCAAATATAGTATTTTATTTGAGTAAGCAAACAACAATTGTTGCTAATAGCAAAAGTAAGACATCAGTGATTAATACACTCCATTATCCTAAATCCTTCCACGTCCTGAGGTTAATAATCCTGAGATCATACTTGTCTCCAATCTCTCTCTGTCCCCACACACCAATCCGTAAGTAAAAATATTTGGTTCTACTGTCAAAATATATCTAGAATCTGAGTACTTATTATCTCTACTTTTTCACCCTGAATCCTTACACAGTCAGCAAAAAAAAAAAAGATCTGGAGCTGACCATAGCTCAGATCATCAGTTCCTTACTGCAAAATTCAGGCTTAAATTGAAGAAAGGGAAAACGACTAGGCCATTCAGGTATAACCTAAATCAAACCACTTACGATTATACAGTGGAGGTGACAAATAGATTCAAGGGATTAGATCTGGTAGACAGATCTGAAGAATCTGCCTGAAGAACTATGGATGGAGGTTTATAACATTGTAATAGGAGGTGGTGATCAAAACCATGCCCAAGAAAAATATGCAAGAAGGCAAAGTAGTTCTTGAGGAGGCTATATAAATGGCTGAGGAAGGAAGAAAAGTGAAAGGCAAGGGAAAAAGGGAACGATATATCCCAATGAATGCAGAGTTCCAGAGAATAGCAAGGAGAGATAAGAAAGCCTTCCTAAATGAACAATGTGAAGAAATAGAGGGGAACAACAGAATGGGAAAGACTAGAGATTTCTTTACAAAAACTGGAGATACCAAGGGAACATTTCACGCAAGGATGGGCATGATAAACGACAGAAACCGTTAAGGACCTGACTGAAGCAGAAAAGATTAAGAAGAGATGGCAAGAATACACAGAAGAACTATACAAAACAGGTCTTAATGACCTGGAAAACCACAATGGTGTGGTCATTCACCTAGAACCAGACATCCTGGAATGTGAGGTCAAGTGGGCCTTAGAGAGCATTACTATGAACAAAGCTAGTGGAACTGATGGAATTCTATCTGAGTTATTTAAAATCCTAAAAGATGATGCTATTAAAGTGCTGCACTCAATATGTCAGGAAATTTGGAAAACTCAGCAGTGGTCACAGGACTGAAAAAGGTCAGTTTTCCTTTCAATTCCAAAGAAGGGCAAGGCCAAACAATGTTCAAATTACCATATGATTGCTTTCATTTCACATGTTGGCAAGGTAATGCTCAAAATCCTTCAAGCCAAGCTTCAGCAGCATGTGAACTGAGAAATTCCAGATGTACAAGCTGGGTTTTGAAGAGATAGAGGAACCAGAGATCAAACTGCCAACATTCATGGGATCATGGAGAAAGCAAGAAAGTTCCAGAAAAACATCTACTTCTGCTTCATTGACTATGCTAAAGCTTCTGATTGTGGATCATAACAAATTGTGGGAAATTCCTAAAGAGATGGGACTACCAGACCACCTTACCTGTCTTCAGAGAAACTTGTATGTGGGTCAAGAAGCATCAGTTAGAACCAGACACGGAACAAGTGACTGGTTCAAAATTGAGGAAGGAGTATGACCAAGCTGCATGCCATCACCCGTTAAACTCATGTGCAGAGGACAACATGAGAGATGCGTCTGGGTGAGTCACAAGCTGGAATCAAGACGGCCGGGAGAAACATCAACAGCTTCCGACACGCAGAAGACACCACTCTAACAGCAGAAAGTGAAAAGGAACTAAAGAGCTTCCTGATGAAGGTAAAAGAGGAGAGTGAAAAAGCTGGCTTAAAACTCAACATGCAAAAAACTAGGCTCATGGCATCCAGTTCCAATACTTCAAGGCAAATCAAAGCGGAAATCAAAGTGGGAACAGTGACAGGTTTTAGTTTTTTGGGCTCTGAAATCACTATGGACAGTGACTGCAGCCATGAAATTAAAAGATGCTTGCTCCTTGGAAGGAAAGCTATGACAAACCTAGACAGCATATTAAAAAGCAGAGACATCACTTTGCCAACAAAAGTCCATATAGTCAAAGCTATGGTTTTTCCAGTAGTCATGTATACATATGAGAGTTGGACCATAAAGAAGGCTGAGTGCTGAAGAAGTGACGCTTTTGAACTGCTGTGCTGGAGAAGACTCTCGAGAGTCCTCTGGACTGCAAGGAGATCAACCAGTCAATCAGAAAGGAAATAAATCCTGGATATTCACTGGAAGAAATGATGCTGAAGCTCCAATACTTTGGCCACCTGGTGCAAACAGCCAATTCACCTTTTCTACCTGGAGAAAACCCTGATGCTGGGAAAGATGGAAGGCAAAGGAGAATGGGGCAGCAGAAGATGAGATGGTTGGATAGCATCACTGACTCAATGGACAGGAATCTGAGCAAACGCCAGGAGACAGTGGAGGACAGAAGAGTCTGGCATGCTGTAGTCCATGGGGTCTCAAACAGTTAGACACAACTTAGTGACTGAACACCACCACCACCACTACCACCCTGGACAAAGCCAAAGTCAAGTGGATTACTGCAGTTAGGCTCCTAGTGGTCTCCCACTTTTGATACTTGCTGCCACTGAAAGTTTACTCTCCACAGAGCAGCAGCACACTTCATCAAACAATGGGGGCCCAGACCTGACACTTTAGGGGCTCTCCTGTTCCTCATTATGTGCAGTAGCAGAGTAAAGGGGACGTGGCCACCTGGAACAAGAATACATTCCAAACTTCCCTTTTAACCGCTACTTGGGACCTGGAGAATTCGCTGCCTGAATCATTCCCAAAGCCTGCTTCCATGGTCTACAAGGGGCAATAAGAAGCCACTCTAGAATTCTATAAAGGAGAATGACACCATCAGATATGTAGGTACAGAGGGATCTGAATGGCAGATCTAGAGGAAGGGTGAGTATGATTAAAGGAGACTTCTGTTCCAAATATTACAAGGAAATTAAAGATGTAGCACTGTTGAAGCCAAGATAGAAGCAGAGGTAGATCAGTGCAGACCAAACATTGGTTCAAAGAACTGACTCAATATGGCGGTCAAGAGAAGAACCTAGGGTTATTTTTTATTTGAAAGGGATCACAAAAAGAAAACAGAGAAAATTTTGTTAAACACATTTCTGGCAAGTCACAGACAATAATTATCAGTTCAACTTCTTGCAGAGATGAAGTGGGAAATGCTGTTTACACTGAAGGAAAATTATTTCATTCTTACTCTATTATTTTATATATTTATTTTTTATTTTGCCACACATGCAGCATACAGGATCTTAACTCCCTGACCAGGGATTGAACCCACGTCCCCTGCATTGGAAGTGTGGAGTCTTAACCACTGGACAACCAGGGAAGTCCCTTATTCTGAAATTTTAAAGAGGTAGTATGAGTTGACATCTTGCAGAACATTCAGAAAATAAGGCTCAAAAGAAAAAAAAAGCCTAGAGAAGAAAACATATGTATATATACACACATATATTCATTCATTCACTTTTGGGTTATCTCAGGATCAGACTGTAAATTATTTTATTAATCCATAGTTTAAATTCCTCAAAATAACGAATGTGTTACTTGTATAAGTTTTAAGTAGGAAAGATAGTGCTAAATTATAAACTAGTCTCTTTACTTCCTTCTCCTCTATATCTTGCAAATACATTCTCTTAGTTACAAGGAATTTGTCAATTTCATTACAGTTGTTACTAAAAAATCTATTTAGATGATGGCAAGACCCCTGACCTTCAACAGGAAGTGGCCGATAATCAAACAGCATGATTGCATTTGATGCAAAATTGTCAAAATGGTGATGTTGATCAGATGCCACTTCTCTGACAGGCCATATAGCAGGGAAGGTCTCACAGCAAAACAGAGAGCCCTAAGAAATCCAAATGCCTGAGTCTCACACAAGCATTTACGTTCCACATACCTGTTTTCTTATCTGTAAAATAACAGTGGTAATAACAACAACAGGTTGATGAGGGAATTAGGAAAATTTATATTTGTAAAGCACTTACAACAATTCTTGGCTGCTAATAATTTGGCTCTTAGTACATCTTACCTTCCAATAATAATATTACTACTATTACTATTATTATAAATGCTAGCTTCCCACTAGTTTTATCACTTTTAGCCAGGGTTCTTCTCAGGCAAATGTGTACTAAGGTGAATTTAGGTGCTAACTGACAATTGAGATGTTAGCTGAGGACTGAGGTCTGACCTCTCCCAGGGGTATTTGCATTTTAAAAGGGGATCTTTCAGAAAAAATCTTTTTAAAAATCCAAAGAAGTGAAATCAGAATAGTGGAATGACAGACCACGAGATCAATATTTTAGAGTAGGGGGCCCATTCACCCAGTCTATTTATGAAAGAAACCAGTAGGGGGTGGACAACCAAGGCAAGGGCAGGGAAGAAAGCAGGGTCTAGAGAGCCAGGCTGCAGCCTCCAGGGATCTCCAGTTTGCTTTGCTGCTGGGAGCCACAGCTCAGAGATAGTTACTAGGGTATCCCCAGAGGAGCCTCACCACACAAAGATCTAAAAGCCAAGAAGAGAAGAAAGGGGGATGGGAGTATTTCTTGACACTTATCTCCTTCTCCAGGGTTCAGAGCACTTCTTTTCATTTGCTAATCCACTGCTGAGAGGCTGTGTATTAACTCTGGCTCCAGCACATAGCACAAGTAATTTTTGGCAGTATATTCATTTCACAAGGAATTAACAAAACATTTTTGCATTCCCCATATAGATTCTGGTAAAATATTACCTGTACTTATATATAATAGCAACATACAAATAGTCAAGATGTTCTGAATGAAATCTGTATATAAAGATTAAAACTATCTATATCATTTTCTCATACATTTTTTAAAAAGTTTCACACTTGAAATTCCAAATAACAGCTGTGAAAAGGCTTTTCTTAAACCAAATATGCTATCTTTATTTTAACCACAGATGGATTTATAAATATTCTGAAAGCTTCTGTCATTCTTCACTGCTTAAAGACAACAAAAATTTTAATTTATTCAAAGAAAACCAAGTTATTCAAACTTTTCATGCTATATCAATGAACAAGCACCTTTATTTTTAAAATTTCCTTCAGCAAATCTCTAAAGTTTACAAAATAATTTGACTTGTTGAAAGCTAATTATTTTACAGAGTTAGCATACCATTAAAGCAATTATAAAATAAAAAGCTAAAATGACTAGAAGAGAAATAAAACAAAATTTTATTAGATATAGTATTTTTAGTCAAGGGTTTAACTCACGCACACATCAGACTATAGGTAAAATATTCAACTTGTTGTGGTTCACCAGCACAAAATTGCTTATACGTACCACCCAGAACTATGGACAGAGGTTTGTGACATTTTACAGGAGGCAGTGATCAAGACCATCCCCAAGAAAAAGAAATGCAAAAAAGACAAAATGGTTGTCTGAGAAGGCCTTACAAATAGCTGAGAAAAGAAGAGAAACAAAAGGCAAAAGAGAAAAGCAAAGATATACCCATCTGAATGCAGATTTCCTAAGAATAGCAAGGAGAGATAAGAATGCCTTCCTCAGTGATCAATGCAAAGAAATAGAGGAAAACAATAGAATGGGAAAGACTAGGGATCTCTTCAAGAAAATTGGAGATACCGAGGGAACATTTCATGCAAAGATGGGCTCCATTAAGGACAGAAATAGTATGGATCTAACAGAAGCAGAAGATATTAAGAAGAGGTGGCAAGAACACATAGAACTATGCATAAAAGATCTTTTTAATGACCCAGATAACCACAATGGTGTGATCATTCACCTAAGGCCAGATATCCTGCAATGCAAAGTCAAGTGGGCCTTAGGAAGCATCATTAGGAACAAAGCTAGTGAAGGTGATGGAATTTCAGTTGAGCTATTTCAAATCCTAAACGATGATGCTGTGAAAGTGTTGCACTAAATATGCCAGCAAATTTGGAAAACTCAGCAGTGGCCACAGGACTGAAAAAGGTCAGTTTTCGTTCCAATCCCAAAGAAGGGCAATGCCAAAGAAAGCTCAAACTACCGCACAATTGCACTCATCTCACACGCTAGCAAAGTAATACTTAAAATTCTCCAAGCCAGGATTCAACAGTACGTGAACCATGAACTTCCAGATGTTCAAGTTGGATTCAGAAAAGCAGAGGAACCAGAGATAAACTGCCAAATCCATTGGGTCATAGAAAATGCAAGAGAGTTCCAGAAAAACATTTACTTCTGCTTAATTGACTACGCCAAAGCGTTTGACTATGTAGATCACAACAAACTATGGAAAATTCTGAAAGAGGTGGGAATACCAGACCACATGACCTGCCTCTTGAGAAACCTATATGCAGGTCAAGAAGCAACAGTTAGAACTGGACATGGAACAACGGACTGGTTCCAAATTGGGAAAGGAGTACGACCAGGCTGTATACTGTCACCCTACTTATTTAACTTATATGCAGAGTACATCAAGTGAAATGCCAGGCTGGAATGAAGCTGGAATCAAGATTGCTGGGAGAAATATCAATAACCTCAGATATGCAGATGACACCACCCTTATGGCAGAAAGTGAAGAGGAACTAAAGAGCCTCTTGATGAAAGTGAAAGAGGAGAATGAAAAAGCTGGTTTAAAACTCAACATCCAGAAAACTAAGATCATGGCATCTTGTACCACCACTTCATGGCAAATAGATGGGGAAACAATGGAAATAGTGACAGACTTTATTTTCTTGGGCTCCACATGTTCACTGCAGAGTCACTGCAGAAGGTGACTGCCGCCATGAAATTAAAAGACGCTTGCTCCTTGGAAGAAAAGCTGTGACAAACCTAGACACATATTGAAAAGCAGAGACATTTTGCCAACAAAGGTCCGTCTAGTCAAAGCTATGGTTTTTCCAGTAGTCATGCATGGATGTGAGAGTTGGACCATAAAGAAGGCTTCAGTTAGGTTCAGTTCAGTCACGCAGTCGTGTACAACTCTTTGCGACCCCATGAACTGCAGCATGCCAGGCCTCCCTGTCCATCACCAACTCCCAGAGTCCACCCAAACTCATGTCCATAGAGTCAGTGATGCCATCCAACCGTCTCATCCTCTGTTGTCCCCTTCTCCTCCTGCCCTCAATCTTTTCAAGCATCAGAATCTTTTCAAATGAGTCAGCTCTTCACATCAGGTGGCCAAAGTATTGGAGTTTCAGCTTCAACATCAGGCCCTCCAATGAATACCCAGGACTGATCTCCTTTAGGATGGACTGGTTGGATCTCCTTGCAGTCCAAGGGACTCTCAAGAGTCTTCTCCAACACCACAGTTCAAAAGCATCAATTCTTCTGCGCTCAGCTTTCTTCATAGTCCCAACTCTCACATCCATACATGACCACTGGAAAAACCATAGCCTTGACCAGACGGACCTTTGTTGGCAAAGTAATGTCTCTGCTTTTTAACATGCTGTCTAGGTTGGTCATAACTTTCAAGGAGCAAGCGTCTTTTAATTTCATGGCTGCAATCACCATCCACAGTGATTTTGGACCCTGGAAAAATAAAGTCGGCCACTGTTTCCACTGTTTCCCCATCTATTTGCCATGAAGTGATGGGACCAGATGCTATGATCTTAGGTTTCTGAATGTTAAGCTTTAAGCCAACTTTTTCACTCCCCTCTTTCACTTTCATCAAGAGGCTCTTTAGTTCTTCACTTTCTGCCATAAGGGTGGTGTCATCTGCATACCTGAGGTCATTGATATTTCTCCTGGCAATCTTGATTCCAGCTTGTGCTTCCTCCAGCCCAGCGTTTCTCGTGACGTACCCAGCATATAAGTTAAATAAGCAGGGTGACAATATACAGCCTTTACGTACTCCTTTTCCTATTTGGAACCAATCTTTTTTTCCATGTCCAGTTTTAACTGTTGCTTCCTGACCTGCACACAGATTTCTCAAGAGGCAGGTCAGGTGGTCTGGTATTCCCATCTCTTTCAGAATTGTCCACAGTTTATTGTGATCCACACAGTCAAACGCTTTGGCATAGTCAATAAAACAAAAATAGATGTTTTTCTGTAACTCTCTTGCTTTTTGATGATCCAGCAGATGGCAATTGATCTCTGGTTCCTCTGCCTTTTCTAAAACCAACTTGAACATCTGGAAGTTCATGGTTCACATATTGCTGAAGCCTGGCTTGGATAATTTTGAGCATTACTTTACTGGCGTGTGAGATGAGTGCAATTGTGTGGTAGTTTGAGCATTCTTTGGCATTACCTTTCTTTGGGACTGGAATGAAAACTGACCTTTTCCAGTCATGTGGCCACTGCTGAGTTCTCCAAATTTGCTGACATATTGTGTGCAGCACTTTCACAGCATCCTCTTTCAGGATTTGAAACAGCTCAACTGGAATTCCATCACCTCCACTAGCTTTGTTCGTAGTGATGGCTTCTAAGGCCTACCTGACTTCACCAAGAAATGATGTTTTTGAACTGTGGTATTGGAGAAGACTCTCAAGAGTCCCTTGGACTGCAAGGAGATCAAACCAGTCAATCCTAAAGGAAATCAGTCCTGAATATTCATTGGAAGGACTGATGCTGAAGCTGAAGCTCCAATACTTTGGCCACCTGATGAGATGAACTGACTCACTGGAAAAGACCCTGATGCTGGGAAAGATTGAAGGCAGGAGAAGAGGAGGACGGCAAAGGATGAGATGGTTGGATGGCACTATGGACTAGATGGGCATAAGTTTGAGCAAGCTCTGGGAGTTGGTGATGGACAGGGAAGCCTGGCATGCTGCAGTCCATGGGGTTGCAAAGAGTGAGACATGACTGAGCAACTGAACTGAATCACCCAGTGAGGACTGTGGAATCTATCTTAAGGGCTCTTCAAATCTCTTCCTGTAATAAACTCACTGTACCAACAGAGACTGGTCAGATCTAGATAGTTGCCTACCAAGTCTATCTTTAGACCTAGCCTTTCTGAACCAGTGCCAGGCGCACTTCAAAGTCAGCTTACCTACACATCTTGACATCACAGAATTAGCTTTTCCAATATTCTCTTATTAAAGATGCTGTATTATCATTCAAATACCCAGGCTAGAAATTTTTAATGTTTTTGTGTTTTTTATTTGACTTCTCTCTCCCATCTTTTCCATGTGAACATTCAATTTGTCATACATAGGGCTGGTGGTGGTTTAGTCACTAAGTCGTGTCTGACTCCTACAACCCCATGGACTATAGCCCACCAGGCTCTTCTGTCCATGGAATTTTCCAGGCAAGAATACTGGAGTGGGTTCCATTTCCTTCTCCAGGGGATCTTCCCGATCCAGAGATTGAACCTGGGTCTCCTGCATTGCAGGCAGATTCTTTACTGACTAAGCCACCAGGGAAGCCCATGTGTATAGGGATTACCATTCCCCAAGTCTTTATTCCTTCCCATTTCCAGAACTATCACTCTCATTATGGACAAACCACTCTTCAAGTACAGGAGTAATATCCAAACTGATCTCCCATCATCAGGACTCTTGCTTTCCTTTTTATTACTCTCCTGCCAAATTAATCTTAGAGTTTTACTTTCAGCCTTTAGCACTTGTACTTAAAATTCTCTATTCTTCATAGTCAAATAAAGCTGTGAATTTCCAACTTCAACTAAGACTCAGAGAAACTTTACATCAGGTTCCAGTATATGTGTGTATACATATAACACACATACCTGGAACAAAAGTTTCACAACTCTTATAAAAATGATGTATCCTGATATTTCCTATTCTATTTCTTTTTTTAAAAAAAATGCAGGTCACGAATAACTAAAGGGCAGGTTTTCAAATACTGCAATGAAAAATATTATACATTTGCCAGTCATGCTTTCAAAATTCTCCAGATTTCAACCTATCTTCTTTGCCTCATTATTCCTGTCATGCCAAAAAGTATCATCTCCAGTCAATTTCCTGAACTCATCTTCCTCATTCCCTCACCTCCACCTTTTAAAAATTGTATCTACCCTCCAAGCCTCAACTCCTTCACAAAGTATTTCTAGTTAAGAAAAGTGTGTTCTCTCCTAACTTCCTAAAAGGCCAAAAGTGAATCCTTGTGTTTATTTGTGTACACATCCATACTCTGCCACCTATCTGTTGGAGAGGTTCCCTATGGTAACAGAGGGACTATTTCTCAAACATCTTTTTAATTTCCTTAATTAAAAAAGCAAGGTAAAGGCTTTATGAAGATCCTATAGGTTCTACAGCCATACAAGCTACCAAATTCTTGGCACAATCTATCAACTAGGATTAATTGTAGGTCTCATTTCAGTTTTCTTTATGGTTTTTAAGTCAGAAATTTAAAATAGAAAGTCACTGATCACTAGTGACCAAAACTGCCCCCTTCTCTTAACCAGCTCAGAAAGTTTTCTGATATTGTGTGACAGACATCATTATCCTACTTCCTCTATTCTTAACCAAAGCCTACCATGTATCTTGCTCCATGCTACAAATTTTCAGATACCCAAAACTGATCTTCTACAAAAGCAAACTGAGACATACTTCCCCAAGCCTAATTTGGTTACTTTAAATTTTGGTATGATATGTAGAGACCCTTATATTTTTGTGCTCCAAATATAAGTATTACTAAAAGCTACAAAAATCACTGAAAAATTAGGAAGGCTAATTTTTTACTTCAAAAATTAACATTCTGCTATAAACTTTAGTTATCTTTAACACAATGATCTTTCTCAGGTGGCTACTTGCTCTCTACCTTGATTTCTTTAGAAGACACTTAGGAAGCATGGAAAGTTACCATTTACTTATAGTTTTGGAAGTTCCTACAAGAGGCTAGGGACCAAAGATCAATCATGTGAAAGTGATTTAGATTTTATAATCAGTATCATTAGTAGCACAGTTTTCAAATTTTTCTCTTTAAAAATATGTTTTTAGGAAAGTCTAGACATTACCACACAGACACAAAAATAGCCAAGCTAAATTACTATTTTCAAAAGTGACAAAGAAGAGGGAAATGGCTAGTATACACTTCTAGAAAGAGTATTTTAAAATCTGAATAGTCACTAACATAACATCATCATGCTCTATTAAGAAACTTTCCTCTTTCACAGTTCATACTTCAAGTAATCGTCACATAAGATTTATATTTTATATAATTCTTAGTGTATCTTATAGGCACAGCTTTTATGATTACTAAAGGATTGTTTAAAAGTCTTAAAAGACCATATGATAAATCTAAACTCCTTTAACATGACCTGTAAGAGTTTTCAAATTGTGGCACAATATGTACCTTTCTACTCTGATCTATGATTAACTATTTCACACACATCTTTTGTTAAAATATTTTTATATACAAATGACCACATGTGAATAAGTTTAATTTTTTAAACTTTCATAACTGGGATATGGGTATGTGCATTTTATATAAATTCTATTCTTACTAAAGAAAAAAAATGTATCACTGGGAGTAAAGTAGAATATTTAAATAAAATTGTCACAGTAATCATCTTTATCTCATTAAAAAAAAATTCTCCTGAGACTTCCCAAGAGAGATGGATATTAAAGAATGGCATATGCTGAGTATTTAGCCAATAATTTTTGTAACAAGACTGATTTTTCTTTTAAAATACCAAATACCCTAAACAGATCCTCTAAAAGCTATTAAAAGTAGGAAGTTTTGTTATTTTCCATAATAAAAGATATGAGGAATTGGGAATTTCAATAAGATGTTGGTCTTAGGAGTTAACTAACGACCACAATCTTTACATGCATTTGGATAAGAATGAAAATAATGATCCACAGTATTGCTTCCCTGGTGGCTTAGATTCCTGCCTGCTATGTGGGAGACCTGGGTTTGATCACTGGGTTGGGAAGATCCCCTGGAGGAGGGCATGGCAACCCACTCCAGTATTCTTGCTTGGAGAATTCACATGCACAGAGGAGTCTGGCAGGCTACATACAGTCCATGGGGTTGCAAAGAGTCAGACATGACTGAGCGACTAATCACAGCAAGGACATCCACCATGTCAGAGTAAAGCCTATCCACTCCTTATAGGCAGTTTTCAACTTTCCATTTATTTCACTGCCATAGTACCTCTCCTCTCAAGAGATGTTCATAAAATGCACAGGGTCAAGCATAGTGCCTGGCACATAGAAAGGGATTCAATATTTCTGAATGAACATATTATTGAACGAATAAATAAAATGGGCTCTCATACTCTCCCTGCTCCTTCTTAGGTAAGCTATTATGCCTGTTTTGTATTTTGGCATGTCTCCTTGTCAATCATGATGTTATTTCCTTTCCTTTTTCCTTAGAAAAGCTCTGGTTATTCTTTCTTCCCCTAGAGATCTAGAATCTGTAATTACTCTGATCTCGCTTGAAACTCCTTATTAAACAATAAAGGAGACTCTTTCCCTGGGTCTTCTAGTCTCTAGCACGCCTCTCCAGAGGCACAGAGACTGAAGCTAGTTGATGATACACGAAAAAACTCCTGAAAAGCAAGTTCTGCTGCCAGACTATTTGATTTCCTCACCCACCACAACTTACAAGTATTGCCTTCATAGGCAATTTTGTTCCAAAATACGTATCATTATACCAACCTACTGTAGCTAATTTCATAACAATACAGGAAACATTCATAAAAAGACTGAGCATTCTACTATGGGTCATAAATTGAGTTCAAACACTTTGTGTAAAACGCCAGACTATTATTCTAGCACATCTATGATCTAGCCTAACAAGTATATTCTTGGACTATAAATTAGTTTTCTATGGCACGTAAAACTCCATGTAAAATGAATTCTTTATAATAAAGATTTTATGATGTCTGAAATGCTATGAAAAATCAATTGTACTTCTTACAGTAATCTTTGCCAGAAGTCAGTATTGGTAGAATCCTTTTATATTTTAACCTAGTGATAGCTCAGGCAGTAAAGAATCTGCCTGCAGTGCAGGAGACCCAGGTTTGATTCCTGGGTCGGGAAGATCCCCTGGAGAAGGAAATGGCAACCCACTCCAGTATTCTTGCCTGGAGAATCCCATGGATAGAGGAGCCTGGGCTGGGTCTAATGGCAAAACTGTCCCCATTACTGAATCCAGAAAATGACTGAACATACATTTCCTATCTTGATTAGACTCCTAAGCCCATGCTCCAGCCTCTCTTCTCCCTCAACCAGACAGCTTCATTAGGACAAGGCAATGTGTCTTCTGGCTAACACTGTAGAAAGGAGAAAAACCTCAAAGCTCATTTTTTTCCCCTGCTTTCTTGGTAATGCCAAAATGTTGCCTCTCGCTGTACTTCTACCAACCAAAAACCCAATTCAGCAACATTTACAGAGATTTTTTTCTTCATGTTAAAGCAGTAAGTCAGGTGCTATGGATACAAATAAAATATAATCAGAGACTGCTCTCAAGCAATCCAACAAACAGGAAATCCTCTTGTGAACCACAAATGCTATCAATAATACTCAGTAAGATTCAAGGGTGTAAATTTTGGTAGAGGGTATATATGATACCTGATTCCTTTTTATAACGTTAAAAAAAATCTGTGAAAAAGAGGGGTAAAGACAATCTGGTAAGAACAATATACTTCAAACATTTAACCCAAATCATCAATGGATTTCCCATTTTAAATATTCCAAATGTTTTGTTATGGTGTATTATACTGTTGTAGCCACGCGTTTCGAGAAACAAACTCACTCAGAAGGACAATGCAGATAGTAGAGTGCAGTTTATTACACAGGTGGGCCCAAGGCAAGTCTCCTCTTAGCCAAGGACCCGAACCAACTTTTGTGAAAATCTTAAATACCTTAAGTGTACTGCTCAAGCCCACTTCCCCAAATTCCTTAAACCTAGCCTGGAAAGTGTTAGAGAGAGATACAATCAGGTTACAGCCATGATTCATAATCAGAAGGGTCAGCTGGTTATACAATGTAGCCTACAACAAAGGGTGCCATAAAGATTACAGAGGTGATTGACTACATAGGGGATTATTACATTCTTTTTGGCCAGGGGAAATCTTGGTATGGAATCTGGTGTTTATCAGTCCAGGAGGCCAGTTCCGCCATAGGTATGTTATCCCCATTGCTACCAGGCACATAGTTCAAAGCTCACTGAAAGTGCAAGATGGAGTTTCCTTCTTTTTCAAGATGGAGTCAGCTCGGCCTGTTCCTTTCCTCCCTCAATACTAAATGCAGATTCACGAATCATTAAAAAGTTCTTAAGCTAAAAAACTTGGGACAATTGATATTTTTAATGAAAAATACGGCATGCACAACCAAATCAGCCCCCAAACACTAACTTTCTGCAATATATGTACTGAACTACTTGTTCAATATCAGACTGTCTTTACATTTCAACATGAATAGTCTACAATGATAAATGCTGGATTGAAAAATCTGCTATCCATTGCAAAATAATAGCTAATACACAAAAAGCTAGAAAGACTGGAGTGTGGGGGAGAGAGGCTAAATGAACCAAAATGTATTAAATCTTCTTCAAACATCCTGAGACGCTAAATTCAGAATAAAAAGATCAGGGTTCCAAGAATACAAAGTGTTCATCTCTTTCAAGACAATTGAGTACTGAATCTCACGGTGATTATGAAATAGTCTATAAAGAGGTCTTTAACTTATGCTTGGCTTTCCGAATTTGAATACAGGGAACAGCCAATTCTTTTTCCTTGTTTACACCTAAAGCTGGTTTTAAAGACAACTCAAAGTGGAATTCTAGGCCCAACACCACCCCCATACTTTTACCCCACAGGCAGCTACTTAAGAGATAATAAGGAATTCAAGTGCACGGCCTGAAAGTCGTATTTCTATGCTAATTTTACAAGCCTCCAACTCGCAGGACTTGACAATTAAAGCTTAAAAATGGGGAACGGGGCTAGAGGATAAAGAGGCTCTTTCAAGACTTGCTTATTTTTTTAACTTCCAAAATTAAAACTGCAAAAAATTATCCAGTTACCAGCATTTACAACAACTCAAATTTTCAGTTTAAACAATTACAATGTTTCAGTTTCTTTTTTTATTGAGGAGGTGGGGGGAGAGGGCGAGTCCCATCTCTTAAACTTGAGTAGTTTTTTCTGCTTATGTATTGTGACATGTTTCTTTACGCGCCCCAAGGAAATTTAGCCTATTCGCAGCCAGCGGGATGGTTTAAGAAGCTGGTATTCAAAAGTCTAAGTGTCTCTAAGTGGCAGCAGGTGCTGGCAGTGCCGCTGGCAGTGCCGGAGCCCGATCAATGGAGGGAAGGCAAGACATTTCTTATAAAGGGAAGACTAGAACCGCCCTTCCAAAGCATCCCAGAGGCGCTTCTAGCATCACTTGGCGGCAATCAGAGCCAGGAGCAGAATGTGGCTTTATCTCCACAGCGCCAGCTCCGCAGAGCGCCCCGGCCCGCATCAGAGACGCGATCACTTGCGCTTACATCTTCTCCACGCTCCGCAACGCGGATCAGGGCACAACTCCCCGTCTGCATCTCCAAGTCTCCCAGTTTCGCCCTTTCTCCCAACTCGCCCTCCGCCCCCAGCAAAGCACAGGGTGGCTACGCGGCATCCCTGGCCACAGGGGACGCGGCTCCTAGCAGCGTCTCCGAGCACTCCTGAGGTGGTCGGCACCGGCCTGGGCATCACTCGACCCACCTTAACTTTCCAGAGGCGCCAATTCTAAATTCGCCGGACCTGCCGCCGCTGCTGCCGCCACCTCCTCCTCCACGCGCCCCTCGGCTCGCTCCCCTGAGTCTGTCCGCAACCCTCTGTCCCTCCCCTCAGGAACTCCACTGCGCCCGGCGCGGCGGGAAAACCCCGCCAGGTGCCTCCCGGCCCGGGGGGCTCCCGTCGGACCTCCGCTCCCGCAGGGAGCCTCAGTTCGCCAACCGCCGCAGCCGCGCGCGCCCCTCACGCACACTCACCAGCCCCGGCCGGAGCGGCCATCTTAGCGCTCGTCTCCCGCGCCCCCGCTCCCAGCTCCCCGTTCCCCGGTGCAGCGGCGGCGGCCCGGTGGGGCGGCTACGTCAGTGGTGACGCCACGGCCGACCCCGCCCCCAGCCCCCTCCCGGCCTCGGCGGCGACTGCGGACCCGCGGGTTGGCGGCCTGAGGTGTGGGGGAACCCGGCGCCCAGGCGCCAACTAGGCATCCGGGAATGGACGTTCCCCTGCGCGCCCTGTGGCTCAGCTCGGAAGGCAGAAGCTCCTCCTGGGCGGGCTTCGCACCTGTCTTAGCCGTCGGGGCGTGGGAGAGGACATCAACCCCAAGCTAGTGAGATGCAAAATATTCCCCAGACGTTTGCCCCTTCATAGAATTTCTGCCTCTCAGCGTCGAATTGGTTGACAGAAACGCGCGGCCATCTCGTTTTCTTCGAAATCTGCCTACATTGACTGGCTTAGAAAGTTTTCAAGAAAACGTTCCCTTCCCGAGGAGGCAGCCGGGTGTGAGCTTAGCTGGCAGTGACTGCTTTGAATTTGGCTTCCTCAGACGGCAATTGGGCAAATAAGTTTCCAGAATGGGAAGTAAGATGTAAGGGACGCGGAAGTTGCCTCTGTCCAAAATTACTTTACCTGAAATTGCCGATTGAAGGTAATGAAGTAGTTTCCGAAAAAAACGAAGCGAAGAGACTGAGGGAGAAAAGTCTGGAGAAAAATCAAGCCTACAGGTACGGAAAGATTAATCCAGTAGTATTTATTGAGCTTTTATTATACTTTGCGCTGGGTTCTGAGCCATTTGTGCTCCGCTACCTCGTGGAGAGGATGGAAAATGGCAAGACGCGAGAACCAGTGATACAAACGTGCAAAGTTAAGACGTTAGTGGAGTACAGTATCTTGCAGTATATATGCAAGCAATACAGTTGTTCATATCTTTTAATCAACAGTTCCACTTTGGGAAATATCTTTCAATGGTATGGCTTTTAAAAAATGAGCACACAAAGGTATTCATAGCGTATTATCCAAAACTATCCCAACAACAAAGATTTGAAGGGAAAAAAATTCTAACCAAAGGGGACAGTCTAACATCTAGGATGCTGGCCTCGGGAATTCTTCTGCAGATCACAAAATGGTAATAGCTTTATCAATTCATAGTTGAAAGATACCAAATATGTACAAGGAGGTTCAACTGTATAAAATGTAATATTCACTGAAGGCTAAAGATAAGGAATGAATTTGTATAGCTTAATATGCCTTTCATTCCTTTTTCTGTATACTTAAGTGCATAATCTTTCCAATTCAAGTCTGTCCCCCCAAGTGTATTCCTCCCACTCAAAACACGCACTGCTGTCTTGTAATCTTCCCAATCATCTTCATTTCTAAAATGCACTGAATTCATTATGTGAGAGCATCTCTTAAAAGCAAACATTTCTTATAAGTATTTCTAGCATATGGTATAGATTTCCCTGTGGTTCCTAGTAAGCAAACTATAACAAGTTAAAATCCTTGCTCCTATTTTAAAGTCATAAAACCCTTTCTGAAAGTTCATTTGGCAGACTTTATCAAGATTGCCACCTCTGTAGTAGTTCAACTTTCAGAAATCCAAAAAGTTTTTACCTGAGATTCAGGCAACTTAGAAGGCTACTCATCTCACTGTTATTTACAATAGTGAAGATCAAAGACATGTTAACTGTTCATCATTGTTGGAACAGTTAGGTACATCTGGAATATTCACAGGACAGAATATTATATAGTCATCAAAAACCTTATTTTCAGAAAGTAAGAAATGAAGGAATATAGATCAAGACAACTGTGTCTGCCATTCCCATTCTGTAGGAAGCTTGTTAAAGCTCTCCACAAACACCGTGCAAGGAGAAAGAGGGACTGAGGTGGACTGAATGATGATTTAAAGGTGCATTGAGTAGGCAAGTGGTGGATGCCAGGCAGCAAGAACCACAAAGGAGCAAAAGTTATGAATAATCAGAGGATACAGGGAGTAGAGACTGAATTACAGGGAGGCAGCAGTAGCAGGGGTCTTAGCAAAATTTGGAGTAGAGCTACTTGAATTCTAGGAGCCTCCAAAATAACCGTATGAAAGTAAAAACTAAAAGCGAGATGCAAAGATGTACTGAGAGGGAGGGGACATATGTATACCTTTGGCTGATTCATGTTATGTATGATAGAAACCAACACAACAGTATAAAGCAATTATCCTCCCATTAAATTAAAAGATATGTACTGCATTTTAAAATATGTGAAGATTATTCACATTTAACATTTGGAAGGAATAAATCAGCATTTCAATAATGGTGGCAAGATTACAAGTAATTTTTGTTTTTACAATAATTTTTTTTAAACGCTTAGAATGAGTACCATCAGTAATCAAAAATTCTAAATTTGAAAATAAATCCTATGTTGTTGTGTGGTCAAAGTCCCTAGTTGCCAGAATTTCAGAGAATTTTCTGAGATCATAAATGCCCTTAAGGTCTTGTAAGGACTAAAATAATTTGATGACTTGACTCAATGAACAGCAGGAAGTGAAATGGCAAGATGATGAAGCAAAATCAAGCTGAGTAAGGCATAGGTGGAGAATACTGAGAAGGATGTCCTGAATAAAATCTCTTTGATACAAAGGTGTAAACTAGGGAGAGGTGCTGAATGGGAAGGGAGGACTGGAGAGAAATTATCTGGAAATCATTGTTAATTGGGCTAATAATTAAAGAATAGTAAGTAACGGGATAGTTTGTAACATAGCCTTTTCCTTTTATTACTATCTATTCAACTTTGAAATTTCTTCAGCTACCATTTTATTTCAGGTCTTACCAACCTAAGCCTAAAATATGGTATATCTAGCTTGTTTCCTGAGCATCAGGACCTCTCTATTGCAATCTCATTGTTACATAGCTATCATAAAAATCATTCTTCTCATGTAATTTCTCTATTTATTGTTTACCCACCACATCAAATCTAAGCTTTAATAACAACCACAACAAAAATCTCTATCCTTTCCCATCTTTATCAACTGACTTCCCCAAACTTATCAGTTGTATTTTCAAAATCAGTCCTTTCCCAAATCCGCCTTTTGACTGCTAGGAAGTCAATCTCCTTAAGTCTCCCACACTTCGGGCTTTTCCCACATTTAAATCAGGGCAGATGTTTATCTCCCAAGTAGAAAGCCCTTTTACTTTCACTCCTGCAGATCATTAAAATCAACCTCTTTGGGAGCCGGCCTAAAAGCTCTCACCTCCTGGATACCACTTTCCTAGTAACCACTGGACTTCCAGGTTCCCCATCCCCCACCCCACACTAGTATATTATTATGCAGTCACAGCTTTTGTTCCGAGTTCCGCGCCTGGTTCTCTCTCTTTGCATTGTAACTTCTTTAGTGGCAAGGACGATGCACTTGACTCCATTCGTATATCTCACTCAGTACAGTGCTAACCAAAAATAGTCTTAAAATGTTTAATGAATAAACAAAATCAGAAATTCTCTAGCACAATATGAAATTGTGGAAAAAATGTGGAGGGGTTTCCCTTGTCTCCACAGTCTCCATATGGGGAAAAAATGGCAACTTGCCCTTTTCCCAAGATAAGCAGTTTCCTAAACAAGATTAAAATTTAATGACTCTCATACTCAATTCTGAAGCCATATACATCTTCTTCTGAAGTGGGTGCAACACAAACGTTTCTATATCCTGAGAAGAAGATATGAATGAATTAAAGGAAGACAAAAAACACTGCAAAGTTTGCAAACATTAGAGTTGCTTTTTATGCTTTGATTTGTAGAATTTTCTAATCCAGTCTTTCATGAATGAATTTATGAGCTTGTTAACTTTGAGGAAACTACTTCCAAGGATTTCCAGAGTTTTACATACTGAATGTTCATATCTAAAGTTATATAAATTTATTAATTAAAGTTATGAAAAATATTTTTTGAGTACCTATGAGCCTGGTACCATGCTAGGCACTGAAATGTCCACAGCCTTCATTTACATGTTACAAGGAGATCAAGGATTAAATGGAGGAAGTGGGCAAGAATACTGAAGAACTAAAACCTAAAGTTTGATTAACTTGCAGCAACACAGTGCAGTGCATAAATTTTGTTTTTAATGAGCTACCCAAAGAACCTTAAATTTGTGAAAAATATGTTAGAAAGAAGTTGAGAGAGCAGTGTTGAAACAGAACAGCAGATGGCAAGATGTGACCTCAGTAAGTGAATAGAGAGAAAAGAACAGAAAAAAAAAATGGCTTTAGAACTACTGTTTTTTAAAGAAAATCCTAGGAAAGAACAAGGATGGTGGCAGATAGGGGAGGTAAGTGAAAGTTGAGAAGTAGGTGGTACCAAAGCTGATTTAATTTTAAAGGACCATTAAGTGTTTCTTTAGAGGTCTTGGAGGAGAATTACCAATGTAGGCCTACTGGAAACTGCAACCAAGCCCAGGATTTTGGCATTAGTGGAACAAAATTGGAAGGCTAGAAAGTCTCTTCTTTTAACATCCTCACTGCCTCTACCCTATTCAGTTTCTTACAAATCCTCAGGCTGCTTGTGCCCAGGGCTTTACCTCAGTCTATCAAGACCTTTCTGTCCTTCCTCCCATCAAACTTTTCCCATTTTGTTCTAGGACAAAAAGTAATCCCAACCTTCGATTTTTCTAAGGAACCCAATTATCATGTACTAAACTGACCCACTTGTAATGTAATAGCATCCAGTAATCTTTTTTGCATTTCTCTCTATTTAAGCCTGTGCTCGAATGGAACTTCTTATAGATACTTGTAGAGTATGGATTTGCTAGGGCTTCCCAAGTGGCACAGAGGTAAAGAATCTGCCTGCCAATGCAGGAGATGCAAGAGACACAGGTTCAATCCCTGGGTTGGGAAGATTTCCTGGTGGAGGAAATGGCAACCTACTCCAGTATTCTTGCCTGGGAAATTTCATAGACAGAGGAGCCTGGTGAGTTTCTGTCCATGGGGTTGCAGAGTTGGATGTGACTGAGCACACACGCACACACATGGACTTTCTAAATGAAATTTTAAGCATTATAGATTAGTGTGATAAAATATTTTCTTAAGCCAAGACACATTTCCAGGGTGATAAGCTCTGTGTGTGTGTGTGTGTGTGTGTGTGTGTATACAGTTGACCCTTGAAAAAACATGGGATTTAGAAGTGGCAACCCCTCCTTCAGTCAGAAATCCAAGTGTATCTTTACAGTCAGTATTCTGTATCCTGCAGTTCCTCTGCATCCTCAGATTTAACCAACCACAGTTCCTATGGTAAAGTATTATTTATTGATTGATAAAAATCTGTGTGTAAGTGGACCTGTGTGGTTCAAACTTGTGTTGTTCAAAGGTCAACACATAGATAATTATAACATGTTTATTTAGTTATAATCACAACATAAGTTTATTTTTATGGCTTTAAATAAGTTGCATGTTTTATCTATATCTCCTCTGTAATGTTGGGAAAGTAGTATTTGTCCTGTCTTCCTTACAAGGATATTTTAAAATATCAGATGAAGTTTTGCATGTGTAACCCTTCCTTAAGTGTAAAGAGAAAAGTAAATGTATTTATCATTATTATTAATATTTCTTTTAGGATTATTACCACCCTATAAAGTTCCTTGAGGTCAAGAACTGAGTTTTGTTCATATTTATAATCCTCTAAATTGAGTTTTGCTTCTGTACTAAAGTGACAGTTGGAGGATAAATACTATGAGGTTTCAAAATCATTACAGTACTCTGAGAAACACACAGACAATGTTTTAGTCCCCCTTTCTTACAGAAAGTGGTGAAGAGGGTCTGGAAAAGGAGAGTGAGAGAGAAACGAAAGGAAAAATGTTAGGGGTGGAAATTTTGCCTTTTAAAGTTTTAGTAAACCTTGCCAGAAGATACTAGTAATCGTTCTTGAGGGAAGATTATTGAGGTACCTAAGTTTTATTTTATATTCTATATATGTCTTTAGGTTCACATCTTTAAAAAAAGAAAAAAAGGTAGAATAAGGAAAGCATAGTTGGTTAACCATAGCTGTTTATTATTATTTACATCTTCCCAAACCATTTGGAAATTGAAATCCTTCAGTGTTGCTCCTGGGTTGTTAAAAACAAGAAAGCTGAATAGAAAACAGCAGTCAAGGCAGTGGGTAGCTTCATCATACAAAGGAAACCATGTACTGTAGATTCAGGATATATGTATGCAGTTAAAAAAACTAACAGTTCTTCACCTGCAAGAGCTAGGGTGATCACCCTGCTTTTCTCTGCCATCTTAAGATTGCTCCTTTTCAGATCAAAGTTCCTCGTGGTAATAACCATTGGTTCAGCCATCTGTAAGCAGTGTCTATAAGCCTCCCTTCCCTCAGCTAACCAGAGATTAATAAAGTCTTAGAAAACCACATTTCCACAGTACATTTAAGGTGCAGGGAGATTGTATGTGAAGTGGATAGCCCCATCTACTTCATTTTATCTTTGATCCAGGAACTAGTACTTACAGAACTAAGCAGAATGACACTTGAAACAGATTTCTTAATTTTCAAAGCTAAATATGTGGCTCCTGATCTTTAGAAAAAATAATGAAGGATGAGTCAATCAGAAAAAAAAAGTGACATGAATAGTTTTGGGTTTTCCTTTATATATATGTGTATATATATATAAAGTTTTCTTTTTTGGTCTATTTGTATGAACACTCTAAAATACCTCAGGAATGATCATAGGAAATTTGTATAAATTCACCATTCAACACTTATGAAATTATCTCTTCTCTTCTTAAAAATCAGAAGTGAAGTGAAGTGGAAGTCACTCAGCTGTGCCCGACTCTCTACAACCCCATGGACTATACAGTCCATGGAATTCTCCAGGCCATAATACTGGATTGGGTAGCCATTCTCTTCTCCAGGGAACCTTCCCAACCCAGGGATTGAACCCAGGTCTACCTGCATTGTGGGCACATTCTTTACCAGCTAAGCCACAAGGGAAGCCCAAGGATACTGGTGTGGATAGCTTATCCCTTTCCCAGGGGATCTTCCTGCCCCAGGAATGGAACCGGGGTCTCCTGCATTGCAGGCAGATTCTTTACCAGCTAAGCTGCCAGGAAAGCCCTTTAAAAATCAGTGATAGTCATAGTATTAAAGGATGACCTACACATATAACTTACTTGCTAACGCCCATAACATTTTATTGAATTAAGATGAAATCTGGTTTTAACATGATCACTGTGGGGCTTCCCTGGTGGCTCAGATGGTATAGAATCTGCCTGCAATGCAGGAGACCTAGGTTCAATCCCTGGGTCAGTCATTAGCCAATCACAAAGTTAAATTGTACAAAAGAATTATAATTTTAACTAGTCTTACTGTGAATATTTCCCCCATATTATTTTGTTTAATATAACCTACATTAAATAAGGGGCTTCCCAGGTGGCTCTGTGGTAAAGAATCTGCCTGCCAATGCGGGAAACATAGGAGATGCTGGTTTGATCCCTGGGTTGGGAAGATCTTGGAGTAGGAAATTGCAACCCACTCCAGTATTTTTGCCTAGAAAATTCCATGGACAGAGGAGCCTGGCGGGCTGCAGTTCATGGGGTCACAAGAGTCAGACATGATTGAGCGACTAAGCACGCATGCACGCACATGAAATAAAGGTTAGGATTATTCCTACAAAAAGGCCTATAAAGGATGCTTTTGCTGTGTTGGTGTGATGGGATGCCAGAAAAGACCAAGCTTCTTTGACTTGGTTCTCAGAGTCAGAAATGCCCACATTATTAAACAGTTTAAGAGGCCCCAGGTTAAAATGCAAATCTGGGAGGAAGTAATTTGTTAAACTGTTGTTAGTTCTGATATATTAGTGTAAATGAATGAATTAGAGAAGTTAAGATTGCTCTGAAAATAATGAGAAATAAGTTGTTAAATTGGGGGAATAAGGAGGGAAAATGAGAACTGTGCATGGATATTATGTTGCCTCTAGGAGGCCTGATCAAAAGTGGAGCAGCATCAGGGCACAGGTCTTTGGGGAAGCAGAAGGAGGGAATCTGAACACAAGCAAAACTTTTTGTGGAAGACTAAGTGCTCGTCATGAAGTCCAACCCCTTAAAAATCTACCCAAACCCCAAAAATTCTCTAGGAAAAATAACTCTTCATAATCAACTTTGTACTTAAGGGAAAAAAAAAAGCCTCCTTTGCAAATCATTTAACCTTCAAGCTTTCCATCTCTCTACCTGAAAATAAGAATTAAAAAACTGATTGCAGATTCACTTTGTTTTGTGAGGATTATGTGAAAGCTTTTGTAAGCTATGAATCTACATGAATTCAAGGTAAATTATAAATCTGAAAGGATAAATAATGTTTCTACTTAATTTATAATTTATATTGACACCAATAAAAATCAGATGTAAATTGTATTATAACAATTTTTAATGATAATAATTTTAAATGATAATTTTTAATGATAATTTTTAAATTATCATTTAAAAATGATAATTTTTAAATGATAAATATAACAGTTTTTAAATGATAATAGTTCCCAGCAGATGTTAGGTGCTAATATTAGTGAATCTTATCCTTATATGTGAGGGGTGTGTGTGTGTTCAGTCATGTCTAACTCTTTGCAGTTACATGGACTGTAGCCTGCCAGGCTCCTCTGTCAATGGAAACTTCAGGCAAGAATACTGGAGGGGTTGCCATTTGCTACTCCAGGGGATCTTACCGACCCATGGATCGAGCCCTGACTCTCCTGCATTGGCAGGTGGATTTTTTTTTTTTTTTTTTTTTTAACCACTGAGCCACCTGGGAAGCCCCAATATGTGAGGTACTTTGTTGCTAAGCTTTTCTTGTTCTGTATCTTCCCTTCTCTTCCCTTTCCCTTGGTCTTTACCATCCGCCTTAAAACATGCAGTTTTTTACAGCTTGAAAGAAATTGCCTGTCCTATTGCTTCTTGTCTCAGCCACTTTGTTTCTCTTCTCCTTTACATTGTCAATGAGAAGCTTTTATCAGTAGATCTCAATGGCGTAGAAATAATCTAGTTGGCATGAGACTACATTTAATTACAATCGCTAAAAATTCATTCTCCATATCTACTTAGAGATATGGCTCACCTTCCCATGCCCACTTTACTTACCAATTTTTAATTCATCACCAAAGTGCTCTGTAGAAATCATAATAGCTTTATATATTGTCAAGCACTAATGAAACATTTTTCGTGTTTGTGAGTTAGAACCCATGGAGCAAGATAGTCTCAGTCATATTATTTTTCTCAATCCTGCCATCTCCATTTTCATTTGTTTTTGTTAACCACCTATAATCAGGCTCCCTACCTTTCTGCTTTGAAAATGTTCCCTTAAAACAGGGTATTTCTTGTCAAATTCAAAAGCCAGTGATACTCCTTCACCACTGGCTAAAGTTGATCACCCTTTCCTTTGTAAAGCGCTCTTAGTTTTTATTCTCAAGACTTATGTAGGCATTCAGGACAGAGTGAGACCAGTGGCTGCTGCTATTCCTGCTACTGCTGCTTTTACTTAGTAGTTAGCTTGTATTCACTATTTTTCTCTCATTTTAAACTTTAGATTTATTTTTTACTGAGGTAATTTTGCTTATAACATTATGTAAGTTTGATGTGTGCAACATATTTTTGCTTCTAGTCTCTAAACCCTACACAGTGTGCTCACCCCCAGAAATGTAGTTCACATCTATCAGTACACAGATATAATCACTGTTTACTATAATTCTCATAACTTTCCTATGGAGATCAGAATTTAATCAACTTGCTGAAATTCACACGTCAGAACAAGATCTGCTCTGGGAAGTATTAGGTTTAGCAATAGAGAAGAAAGCCTTTTACTAACTGGATCACTGCGTGCCCTGTTTCTATATTTAGATTAAGTAGAGCTTATTCATTTCTTTTCCTATTTATCTATAGTTTGGAGCATTATTGTACTTCATTTGCAAAGATGGCTTTTCAAGTAGTTTTTTTGCCCAAGTTGTCCATACACAATTTATCTTAGTCCTTTTTTTTCTTCTTTTTCAAGTTAACTGACTCCTGTAGGAATAGAAATGGAACCACGGATTCATTTAGGCTAGACAATGCTCTAACTACATACACTAAATCGAAAAGTGTAGTTATCAGAAGTCAGTGAGTGATAACATAGATTTTAAATTAAGCTTTATAGTATAATTTACTCAACTTTTGACTGTCTGGGTGTGTTTTATCAAAACCTCTGTAGAGGTACAGTAGGATTTAGTTACATACAATTTTTGTTTTCTCAAGTGAGTGCATAACAACAGTGTGATCTAGCTACAGAGATTTCCTTAAGGTTTTTGTTGGCATGTCAGTGTTAACAATCGGAACGTGACTGTTTTAGATTTCATCTGAAATTAGTGGTTCAAATACAACAATAAATAGTTTTCATGGTTGTCAGCTCTGATTAATGTAACATTAAACCTCTTGAGTATATTACACCACTACTTTTGTTTTTAACTGACAAATTTGAAAAATAAAGACGTAGTATCTGTCTTATGAACACATTAAATGTAGATCTTTGCTTTTTTCATTTAATGTACCCTTACCTTTTTCAGAGGCATTTGGCTTTATTTCTTTAGCAGGTTTTTTCACTAAATCTTTTACCTATCTTACCAAAATGCCTTCCATTATTTACTTAACAAATCTGGTGGAGGGAAGAAAGAATTATGAGTTATCCCAAAGATATATTAAGGACATTTCAACATTAATAGAATGAGGAAAAGAATTATGCATTAGTGATATTTCATTGCAGAACAATTTATACCTCTCAAAGGATTTTCATTTACATTCTCCTTGTTCATACTAGGTAGTATATAGCTGAAGAAATTAAGGTAATAAGGGACTTATCTGAAGCCACACAGCAACTCACCCTAGGATTAGAAAACAAGTCTTCCTATGACCAGCCATTTCTCTTTACTGTGTACCTTATACATACCATAGAGATGATTTGAGTAATAGTTACTAAAACTTTTTCCCCTCTCAACTTGTGAAAAAAATGAATTTAAATCTGATTGCCTATATCAAACAGAATAGTGTTTTGGAACCTCCAAACAGATTTCTTTAATTGAAAAATGTTAAATTATGATTTATTTTCCTCTGATTTAGCACAGTGATGCTTTCAGTTTCAAAGTTATACCCCTATCCCTTAGCTCAGTTCTGCAAAGTTACATCAAAGGGACAACAATTTTTCTTTAGAACACATTCTCAAATGTTATACAGACCAACGTCAGGAGCCAAGATGGCGGCGGTGGTCGCTCTCTCCTTGAGGCGCCGGTTCCCGGCCGCAGCCCTTGGCGCGGCCCGCCTGCAGGCCTGCCGTGGGGCCCAGACAGCTGCAGCCGCAGCACCACGAATCAAGAAATTTGCCATCTATCGATGGGACCCAGACAAGACTGGGGACAAACCTCACATGCAGACTTATGAGATTGATTTGAATAACTGTGGTCCTATGGTGTTGGATGCTTTAATCAAGATTAAGAATGAAATTGATTCTACTTTAACCTTCCGAAGATCATGCAGAGAAGGCATCTGCGGCTCCTGTGCCATGAACATCAACGGAGGCAACACTCTGGCGTGCACCCGCAGGATCGACACCAACCTCAACAAAGTTTCCAAAATCCACCCTCTGCCACATATGTATGTGATAAAGGATCTTGTTCCTGATCTGAGCAACTTCTATGCGCAGTACAAGTCCATCGAGCCTTACTTAAAGAAGAAGGATGAGTCCCAGGGGGGCAAGGAGCAGTACCTGCAGTCCATAGAAGACCGTGAGAAACTGGACGGGCTCTATGAGTGTATTCTCTGCGCCTGCTGCAGTACCAGCTGCCCGAGCTACTGGTGGAATGGAGACAAGTACCTGGGCCCCGCGGTCCTCATGCAGGCCTATCGCTGGATGATCGACTCCAGAGACGACTTCACGGAGGAGCGCGCATGGCCAAGCTGCAGGACCCCTTCTCTCTGTACCGATGCCACACCATCATGAGCTGCACGCGGACCTGCCCCAAGGGGCTGAATCCTGGGAAAGCTATTGCTGAAATCAAGAAGATGATGGCAACCTACAAAGAGAAGCAAGCTTCTGCCTAACTGTGCTGAGCTCAACCTGACTGTAGCCAGCTCAGAATGCAGTTGACCTCCGAGTTCCTTCAGAGGTCGTGATTTCCCACAAATACAGCATGTACAAAACAGTCCAAGAAATAAACGTTATTCTAGTTTATTAAAAAAAAAAAAATGTTATACAGACCATAAGACATCTTATTTTCTTGTACTTTACTGTATTAATTTATCAAACTCATTTTTAATCTATTCACATTTTCTGAATAGAATTTTAGCAGTGTGCCCTATTCTCTTAAGAAAAATATTATCTAAATTGTGGAAAACTTATGTTTAGGACCTAGTGTCTTTTCTTAGATTTGTTATTTCATGGTGAATTGATACTTACAGTTTCCATGTCCAAACAGAATTTGTATAGATACAATCAGAAAACACAGTTTAGAGAATTTAACCTGCAGCTTATCTTCTGTTAGATGGCTGCCTTGCCAAGCTAATTTCACATACATTTCAAGGTGTCCAAATCGATTTAAAAGTCTTTCTATTATAATTTATAAAAGCTCTTCTACCATAATGTATTCACCCAGAGGTAAACTTATGACCTTTGAAAGAGTAAACAGAAAAACGGATAAGAGAGGTCTCAAAGCAGAAACAGAAATGCATGTGTTCTCTGTGTTATTCATTAAAAGGATGAATATGAGGATCAGCTAATTCATACACAAAGTTTTACCTCCTCTTCCTGATCTAAGTTATATCCTCATTTACTCATCTGCGTTTGGTTGGGAAATGCATTGATGGTCACAAATCAATTTCTTCTGTTACACTCAGGGATGTAGGAAGTGTCTTAATAAGCACCAGCATCCAAACAGAAAGGATAAAACCTTTGGTCTGAATTTTGCAGATGAGACAGCTGAAGTTGGGGGTAAAATGACTGGGCCAAAGTCATACAATGGGATACTTAAGCTTCCGGGATTCCAAAGCAAAGCTGTTGCCTCTCAGACTTAGTGACTCCATAACCAGGTCCTCATGCTATCATAAAATTCTTTCTTGGGGCAAATCAAAATTTACTTGCAACATTTATTCTATGATCCTATTTCTGCCCTCTAGGGCCTCACTGAATGAACTGTTTTCTCCACGTCCTCTACGCCCACCCCAGTCTCTTTTATGAATGTACAGTTTAGGGTCAGAAGTGGCTTTGTTTCCTAAAGAAATATTTCCAACCAAGAATTTTTAATATCTTAGATCTTTCCCCCTCTGTTTTTAATGCCCTCTTGTGGTTACTTGCAAAGGCTTTAACGTCTTAAAATATCTTTTGTCCTTCCCTTCCTCCCAGTCCCCAATCTCCTCTTTTTTCCTTTTACTTCCTATTTTTAATTTTTTTTTTACTTCATATTTTTTAGAATCATAATCTAATCAACCATTTATTTTAAATAACTTAGAATTATCTTTGAATCACCCCCATACAAACCCACCTGTTTCTGATCTGGGTTGCAGATGAAGCACCTGAGTTCAAAAGTTTTAAATAATATCCCTAATGCATGTGTTCGTGCTAAGTTGCATCTGATTCTTTGCAACCCCATGGACAGTAGCCCACCAGACTTCTCTGTCCATGGAATTTTCCAGGCAAGAATACTGGAGTGTGTTGCCATTTGCTCCTCCAGGGGATCTTCCTGACCCAGGGATCAAACCCACGACTCCTGCATCTCCTGCACTGGCAGGCAGGTTCTTTACCACTGCACCACCTGGGCTAGGATTTAAACTTAGGTGTATTTGATTCTGAAGCTCAGGGTTGTTACACTATTTCACTAAAGTAGAGGAACCAGAGATCAAATTGCCAACATCCACTGGATCATTGAAAAGCAAGAGAGTTCCAGAAAAACATTTATTTCTGCTTTATTGACTATGCCACAGCCTTTGACTATGTGAATCACAACAAACTGTAGAAAATTCTGAAAGAGATGGCAATAGCAGACCACCTGACCTGCCTCTTGAGAAATCTGTGTGCAGGTCAGGAAGCAACAGTTAGAACTGGACATGGAACAACAGACTGGTTCCAAATAGGCAAAGGAGTACGTCAAGGCTGTATATTGTCACCCTGTTTATTTAACTTATATGCAGAGTACATCATGAGAGACGCTGGACTGGATGAAGCACAAGCTGGAATCAAGATTGCTGGGAGAAATATCAATAACCTCAGATATGCAGATGACACCACCCTTATGGCAGAAAGTGAAGAAGAACTAAAGAGCCTCTTGATGAAAGTGAAAGAGGAGAGTGAAAAAGTTGGCTTAAAGCTCAACATTCAGAAAACTAAGATCATGGCATCTGGTCCCATCACTTCATGGCAAGTAGATGGGGAAACAGTGGCTGACTTTATTTTTCCGGGGTCCAAAATCACTGCAGATGGTGACTGCAGCCATGAAATTAAAAGACGCTTACTGCTTGGAAGGAAAGTTATGACCAATCTAGACAGCATATTAAAAAGCAGAGACATCACTTTGTCAACAAAGGTCCATCTAGTCAAGGCTATGGTTTTTCCAGTAGTCATGTATGGATGTGAGAGTTGAACTATAAAGAAAGCTGAGTGCCGAAGAATTGGTGCTTTTGAACTGTGTTGTTGGAGAAGATTCTTGAGAGTCCCTTGGACTGCAAGAAGATCCAACCAATCAATCCTAAAGGAGATCAGTCCTGAGTGTTCATTGGAAGGACTGATGCTGAAGCTGAAACTCCAATACTTTGGCCACCTGATGTGAAGAGCTGACTCATTTGGAAAGACCCTGATTCTGGGAAAGATTGAAGGTGGGAAGAGAAGGGGATGACAGAGGATGAGATGGTTGGATGGCATCACCAACTCAATGGAGATGGGTTTGAGTAAACTGCAGGAGTTGCTGATGGACAGGGAGGCCTGGCATGCTACAGTCCATGGGGCCACAAAGAGTTGGAAACGACTGAGCGACTGAACTGGACTGCATTTGATTCTGAAGCTCAGAATCAATAGCTATTTCAATAAAGCACACTCAGATGTTTTTGAATGTCTGGAATTTAGAGAAGTCATGTTAAAGGGGATTGCAGGTCCACATGTCTAATTTTGAGGTTATTTCTATGGCACCATGAGCAATATTAGCTTCGTCAGTATAATCAAAGAATAGATTAGAGATAGATAAGACATCATTACTGTCTTCAAGGAATTAGATGTGATGGGGAAGACTGACAATACAATGTGGTCAGTATTATAATAATGAAAAAAGGTCAGGGGCTTAGTTGAGGTTCAAACTCCTGTTGCTCTATAGCCTTGCTATAGACAGTAACTAATGTAGACAAGTCATTTAACTAATACAAGTTTTAGTTTCCCTGTCTGTAAAATGAAGGGGGTGTGACTAAATTAGTGAACCTCTTAGTTATTAAAACTCATTGTTTATTTTCCCCTAACCTTTAGTCTTATTTTTGCTTTTCCATTCATTTCATTCATTCACTGACTCATTGATCATTTTTCACTCCATCATCGTTTATTGAATACCTTCCATGTTCCAGACACTATGTGATACACTGGAAACACAAAGAAAAGATACAGTAACCCTCTTCCCTCAAGAAACTCACAGACTTGGAATGCAGATAAATTAAAGGAAGTAAATAGGAGACAGTAAATTCAATGTAGTTTCACAATAGAGTTGTTTACAAAATGCTATTAGAGTACAGCAAAGAGAGTACAAAGTGGGTATAAGGATGAGGAGGGGAAGATTTTACAAGTTGACATTTGTAGAGGCTCTTAAAAGATTGAATAGGTGTTTGCTAGGAGGAGTGCATATGGGAATTCCAGGCCGAGGGAATAGATCGTGATTTATTATATCTGCCTGCTCCTAATGTTTTTCTTCATCAAAATATTAACTCTTCTTTAGTTATCATCACAGTTGCTGCATATGCAGTACATTGGTGATTTGGTTTCTAATAAAAGAACACCTTAGGTAAGGAATTCCTTGGAGATCCAGTGGTTAGGACTCCATTGTTTCACTCCTGAAGGCACAGATTCAACCCCTGGTCAGGCATCTATGATCCCACAAGCCTTGTGGCTAAAAAAAGAATACCCTAGATAGAAGAGGATGCCTTTTTTCATGCAAATGTTCTTAGTTATTAGATAGAAAGAAAAAGATACTTAAGACCACAAAATTCTGTTTTCTCTAAGTCCATAGGACTTCTAAATGAGGAGTATATACCTGTTTTAATAAAAAGAATCAACAAAGTTATAACAAGCTGAATAAATCACACACATACACATATAAGGTATTTTGCTAAGGGATTGAACTCATGTTTTTATACTCAGAAAGCATTCTTCTTCTGAAATATTTAATGTATATAGTTGAGAGAATTGAAGAAGTTTGAGTATTTCCTGTGATATAAGCTATCTCCATATTGTGAAGCCCTGTAATTAGTTCCACTGTTGAGCTTAATACCTTAAGTGTGAATTGTCTTTCATTCTACAAAAGGTGGGGTTGAAATAAAGTAATAAAATAGGTTCACATTGGTGGTTTCATTACTTTTACCTTATTGTATATGCTTTTAGGCTTGTGACCTATTGTTTATTCCCAGATCCAGTTGGAATAATTTTCTACCAGTGAGAAAGAACTTGTGATTCATCTACATACCCTAAAGAATAGATATTGTCATTGCTGGAGAGGGCAGACTTAGAAGCAAATTGGGAGACATTTTCTAGAGGTAGAATGTGCCTAAGTGTAAGGGAATACTTTCATCATTAGAACTGTCCAGCAGTACTCTAATTTATTTTGTCTTGTCTTGGTTATTTGTTTAAGCTTCACCAGATTGTGAATTTCCTTAGAGAAAGTGTGTCATTCACCTTTATATTCTTTCCTCATTCCCCATCAACCTAGTGTCTGACACACATTAAACATTGAATATGTTGAAATGAACTACTTATGAAATCATATGCTCTGAAATAATGTTATTAGGCAGAAGATGATGACCATTTGCCAAGCATATTATAGTAGGTGACATAGGCCTCCTCCATCATGGTGTGTTAGAGAATGTTGACTATGGGGCTTGGGTTCATATCCAGGCTCTTATCATTTATTGGTTGTGTAATCATGAATGCATCTTTTCTGTGTCTTGGTTTGTGAATGAGATTGCATATCCACTCTGTTCAAGTACACTGTAATCCTTCCCCTTTCTTCTACATGATCAATTTTCTTCTTTGGTGGATTATTGCTAATACCATAGAAACATGCCATTATTTCTCCCATTTTAAAAATACCATCTATTCACTAACCATTCCTCCATTGTCTTAATAGCAAAGGTCCTTTCTTCCCATAATCTTTTAAACTCATCCCAATCAGGCTCTCATCTCCGTCATTCCATAGAAGCAACTCTTTGTTGAGTTTCTGATAACAGCAGCTTCTACATTGTTAAATACAGTGGTCAGTTAATTTTCATCATTAGGGCCATCAGTACAATTGATCACTTCTTCTTCCTAGAAATACTGTCTTCTTTTTGCCTCGAAAGATTTCCACACACTCCTGGTTTTTCTCCTCCCTTGATGGTTGTTCCTTTTTAGGTTCCTTTGCTGAATCTTCTTTTTCCCACCTTTTACATTGGAGAGCACCATTCCTTGGTCTTTACCTCTTTCTCACTTGGTGATTTCATCTATGCGTGTGGTGTTGAATCATCTATGTGTGTTAAGTCATCTATGAAAGTGAAAGTTGCTCAGTCGTGTCCGACTTTTTGCGACCCGTGGAATTCTGTATAGTCCATGGAATTCTCTGGGCCATAATACTGGAGTTGGTAGCCTTTCCCTTCTCCAGGGAAATGTCAACTAAATGAAGACGATTCCCATATTTTCCAACCCAAACTTCTGTTAACCCTATGTATCTATCTGCCTATTCAACTTCTCCACTAGGATGTTGAATAGATAGCAAAACTTGACATTTGCAAAACTGAATTCAAAGTCTTCAAATCTGCTCTGCAGTTGTTCAGTCACTAAGTTGTGTCTGAATCTTTGCAACCCAATGGACTGCAGCACACTAGACCTCTCTGTCCTCCACTGTCTCCCAGAGTTTGCTCAAATTCATGTCCATTGAGTCAGTGATGCCATTCAACCATCTTATCCTCTGTTCCACCTTCTCCTCCTGCCCTCAGTCTTTCCTAGCATCAGGGTCTTTCCCACATCAGGTGGCCAAAGTATTAGAGCTTTGGCTCCAGTGAATATTCAGGGTTGACTGGTTGCTGCTGCTGCTGCTAAGTTGCTTCAGTCATGTTTGACTCTGTGCGACCCCATAGACGGCAGCCTACTAGGCTCCTCCGTCCATGGGATTTTCCAGGCAAGAGTACTGGAGTGGGTTGCCATTGCCTTCTGCGTTGACTGGTTGATCTCCTTGCAATCCAAGGGACTCTCAAGAGTCTTCTCCAGCAGCACAATTTGAATGCATCAATTAATTCTTCAGTGCTCAGCCTTCTTTATGGTCCAACCCTCACATCCATACAGGACTACTGGAGAAACCATAGCTTTGACTAGACAGACCTTTGTCAGCAAAGTGATGTCTTTGCTTTTTAACATGCTGTCTAGGTTTGTCATAGCTTTTCTTCCAAGGAGCAAGCATCTTTTAATTTCATGGCTGCAGTCACTGTCCACAGTGATTTTGGAGCCCAAGAAAATAAAAATCTGCCACCGTTTCCACTTTTCCTCCATCTATTTGCCATGAAGTGATGGGACCAGATGCCATGATCTTAGTTTTTTGAATGGTGAGTTTCAAGCCAGCTTTTTCACTCTTCTTTTTCACCCTCATCAAGAGGCTCTTTAGTTCTTCTTTACTTTCTGCCATTAGAGTGGTATTATCTGCATATCTGAGGTTGTTGATATTTCTTCTGGCAGTCTTGATTCCAGTTTGTGATTCATCCAGCCTGGTATTTCATATGACGTACTCTGTATAGAAGTTAAATAACCAAGGTAGCAATATAGAGCCTCGTTATACTGTTTTCCCAATTTTGAACCCTCAGTTGTTCCATGTCTGCTTCTAACCATTGCTTCTTGACCTGCATACAGGTTTCTCAGAAGACAGGTAAGGTGGTCTGGTATTCTCATCTCTTTAATTTTCCACAGTTTATTGTGATCCACACAGTCAGAGGCTTTAGCCTAGTCAATGAAGCAGAAGTAGATGTTTTTCTGGAATTTCCTTGCTTTCTCTATGATCCAACAAATGTTGGCAATTTGGTCTCTGGTTCCTCTGCCTTTTCTAAACCCAACTTGTCCATCTGGAAGTTCTTGGTTCATGTGCTGCTGAAGCCTAGCTTGAAGGATTTTGAGCATAACCTTGCTAGCATGTGAAATGAGCTCAATTGTATGGTAGTCTAAACATTCTTTGTCATTGCCCTTCTTTGGGATTGAAATGAAAACTTTTTCAGTCCTGTGGCCACTGGCAGGTTTTCCAAATTTGCTGATTTATTGAGTGTTGCACTTTAACAGCATCGTCACATCTGCTCCATTTTTCCTCATTTCAATAAGTAGCATTTCTGTCCTTTTAGTTGCGCAAACCAAAAACGTTAGCAGCTTCCTTAGCACCATGTGTCTTTGCTACCCACATTCCTCATCAAGAGATTTCTTCTCCTTTCACATTGTATACAGAATCCATTTCTCACTAGTTCCACTGCTATAACCATGAACCAAGCTACAGTCATCTCTTTGCTTGGGTTATTGTAATAGCATTCTAGATAGTCTCCCTGCTTCTACTCTTGTTACCCTATAGTCTTTTCTTATTAAAACAGCCAAAATGGCTTCACATTGTTCTTAGAGTAAAAGCTAAAGATCTTTAAAGTCCTAAAGGCCTGGCTCCGCCCCCTTCTCCGTTGTCTGTTTTCATCTCATATCATTTTCCTTATCACAGTGGTCTTTTTGTTGCACTTTAGAACAATCTAGGCAAGCTCCTGCCCCTGGACTTTTACACAGACTGTTCCCTCTGATTAGACTGTTCTCCTCCCAGTTATACTCTTTCATATAACACCTGTCTTGACACTGCTGTTTAAAATTGCAGTCGAGGGTGGGATGTTTTGAAAGAACAGCATCGAAACATGCATATTATCTGTAGTGAAACAGATCACCAGCCCAGATTGGATGCATGAGACAAGTGCTCCGGTCTGGTGCACTGGGAAGACCCAGAGGAATCGGGTGGAAAGGGAGGTGGGAGGGGGGATCGGGATGGTGAATACATGTAACTCCATGGCTGATTCATGTCAATGTATGACAAAACCCACTACAATATTGTGAAGTAATTAGCCTCCAACTAATAAAAATAAATGAAAAAAAAAAAAAAAATTGCAGTCCTCCCCCAGCACTTCCCAATATCCTTATTTATTTTTCCATAGTGTTTTATACTTTTTAAATTACTTCACCATCCTATTATATTCTAAATGATTTGTTTATTATTTATGTATGTAAGCAAATTGTATATTGTCTCTCTCCTACTAGAACATAAACTGTAGTGAAAACAGCAACTCTTTTATATGTCTTGTTCATTGCTGAATTTTCAGTGCCTCAGAAACAATTTGGCACATGTTAGGCATTCTATGTTTTATGGAAGAAAGGAATGAAGGAATTGGATATTAAAAAAAACAATGTCTTGGTTTCACCTTCCTAAACTATGGTAAGGACCTAATGAAAGAATGGCTGACAGCCCTTGGTAAATCATGGAGCAACAATCAAATTAAGATACTAGCATCAATAGTATGCTTTACAGCCTTTATGAACTTTTTCTATATGTGGTCATAATAAGGACTGGTTTTACGAAATCATACCTCCATTCAGTCAAACTCTCAAGATTAAATTTTCCTACATAAGTTCATTTGGTTATCGATGTTCATTTATGTTTCCTTTCAACTCAATACCAGCTATTTGCTTATGCTCTAGCATGAAAGAAAGTGAAAGTGAAGTCGCTCAGTTGTGTCTGACTCTTCGTGACACCCTGGACTGTAGCCTACCAGGGTCCTCTGTCCATGGGATTTTCTAGGCAATAATACTGGAGTGGGTTGCCATTTCCTTCTCCAGGGGATCTTCCTGACCCAGGGATCGAACCCCAGGTCTCCCACATTGTGGGCAGACGCTTTTACGATCTGAGCCACCAAGGAAGCTCATGCTCTAGCATGGTGCTACTTAAATTGTGTGGTACAGCTGTTTCTGTATATCCTTTGTGTATGTGTGATGCTGGCCATCTTGTGTGTACATGTGTGTACACATGCATGAAAGTACATATGTATGCTACATGTGCTCTTCAACCTGGATCTCTCTGAGCCATCATTAGTCAGATCAGTAATGATGAAGTTCCTTTTATGAGGAATCAGCCAGAGGGTTTCCCAAGTTGCTCAGTGGTAAAGAATCCGCCTGCAATGAAGCAGATACAGGTCAGATGCCTGGGTTGAGAAGATCCCCTGGAAAAAAAGATCGTAACCCACTCCAGTATTGTTGCCTGGAGAATTCCATGGAAAGAGGAGCCTGGTGGGCTACAGTTCATGGGGTCGCAGAAGAGTCAGACATGACTTAACTAAACAACAACTATAGCAAAGACCAGCCAGAAGCTCCAGACAAGCCAGATAATGAGGGTGAATGTAGGGCAGGGCCAGCAATGGATATTGCAGACAGGATGACAGGTATTACATTTTTGAGCTTGTTTTCTGTTCATTTTGAGAGGCTTGAAAATTGAAGCACAGTGGCAGCTTGTTCTGCTTGGGTCCCTTGCTACTCTCACTGCCATTGGCCAAGTAAAGGACCTGTCACAGAGAGGCAGGGAAATGGAATTAAAAGGCATCTTTTTCCAGAGCATTTTGGAAAATTGAGCTTTTATTTTTAGTCCTCAGAAGAAAATACACAGATTACGCTGTTTCTACAGGTTATAGGGTTTCAACTGAAAAATAATTCACCGAGTGATAGAATAATTGTCATATAAGAAAGTTATAACCTTAGAACCTCTATTCTGTCAGCCAAAGAGCAGAAGTACTTGATGACATGACACTGAACTGTCTTGCAGTTTCTCCAAGGGATTTGGTTACCTGCATGTGTTATTACCAGCCTGCTTTGTGAGGCTGTGGTTATACTGGAGGTGATAGCTGACTCCAAGATTGATTTAGTCAATTTGACTGGTTGGACAGGCATCTTCTCTGGGTCTCCCCACTTTGTGTGTTTTCCTCCAGAAACAACCATGCTCTTTCAAAGAGGACTGCCTTCCCGGACACAGGGGTGTGTGTGTGTGTGTGTTTTACTGTCTTTCTCTCTCAGCTCTCGTATTCCTGCATAAATCTAAAAGATTTTTTTTAGAGTATCATGAAACACCATTGGGCTAAAGCTCCAGAATTAGGAGTGATTCAGAGAAGGTTTTTCAAGGTATTAAATAGAATAAAATTTCAGTGGATTTGGATTTAAAACAGACCTTGATTCGAATTTTTCTTCACCTACAAAATAGGTGATCTCACAGATTGTTTTGAGTATTGAGTGAGGTAGTATATGTAAAAAGTAATAGATATACTATTCAAGCCTATGATAAATGGAAGGTTGTTGCTGATGGTAGGGATAGTGCCTTGTGATTATGGTGACATGTTTTATTGCTGAAAATTGCAGTAGCTGCAATCAGAAGGAACTAGAGTTAAAAGTGCTAAGTTAGGGGCTTCCCTGGTGGCTCAGTGGTAAAGAATATGCCTGCTAATGCGGGAGGCATGGGCTTGATCCCTGATCCAGGAAGATCCCACATGCCACAGAGCAACTAAGCCCGTGCGCCATAACTATTGAGCGTGTGCTCAAGAGCCCAGGAGCTGCAACTACTGAAGCCCACGTACTGTAGACCCTGTGCTCGGCAACAAGATGAAGCCACTGAAATGAGAAGCCTGTGTACTGCAACTGGAGAGTAGTCCCTGGTCTCTGCCACTAGAGAATATTCTGTGCAGCAACAGCCAAAAATAAATAAATGAATAAAACTTTTTTTTTTTGAAATGCTGGATTAGATGGTAGCAGCTGATGATCCCTGACTCTGCCAACCACTGTGCCTTATTATAGAGTGGGGAACAATCAATATCTTGACTATCCAGATTAAAGCTATGTTTGTCATACATTTAATACAAGGATAAAGGGGTAATTATATCTGTGAAGTTTTATGTAATTTGTATATTTAAGCATGTTGAAGGAAATTGTTGTGGGAAGATGCTCTATCTCTATCATCCTCCACATCAATAGGGGTGGGGAGCGGGGAGAAATTCTGCAGGGCCAAGCTTTGAGCTTCACTGAGTCTGGAGTTTGGGTGTTGAAGAGAAAGGAGAAAGAGAAGTTGTAAATTATATAAGGAGAGAGTACCTCCAGAGAGTCTTCAGGAAAGAGATTTACATTTGAAAGTGAGAAATTTTACATTACGAAGCCAAGGATCACAGGGCTATGTCCTTACTAGTGAAGTCCAAGTCGCTTAGTCATCTCAGACTCTTTGCGACCCCATGGATTATACAGTCCATGGAATTCTCCAGGCCAGAATACTGAAGTGGGTAGCCTTTTCCTTCTCCAGGGGATCTCCCCAACCCAGGGATCGAACCCAGGTCTCCCTCATTTCAGGCAGATTCTTTACCAGCTGAGCCACAAGGGAAGCCCATGTCTTTACTAGGTAGATAGCAAATTCCTGGAGAAAAAGAATAGGAAAAGAAAAATAGGGTTTTCAAGGTGATGTCACTGGGAGTAGCTCACCTCTGACACTGAAGAAGGAAGTGCAACATAATTTCTTTTTTCTTTTTTTAGTGTTAAAAAAACTAAATATTTATTGGGCTTCCTGATAGCTCAGTTGGTAAAGAATCCGCCCCGCAATGCGGGAGACCCTGATTCAATTCCTGGGTTAGGAAGATCCCCTGGAGAAGGGATAGGCTACCCATTCCAGTGTTCTTGGGCTTCCCTTGTGGCTCAGCTGGTAAAGAATCTGCTGGCAATGCAGGAGACCTGGGTTCGATCCCTGGGTTGGGAAGATCCCTTGGAGAAGGTCAAGGCTACCCACCCCAGTAGTCTGGCCTGGAGAATTCCATTCACTGTATAGTCCGTGGGGTTGCAAAGAGTCGGACACGGCTGAGCAACTTTAAGTTCACTTCACTTCAGACATGTATTGGCTTTACACAATGGCAGTTTTATAGGCAGTAAGTTGGGCTTTTTTAATTTATTTTAATTGGAGGATAATTACAATTCTGTGATGGTTTTTGCCATACATCAACCTGAATCAGCCATGTGTATACATTTGTCCCACCATTTTGTACCCCCCTCCCACCTTCCTCCTCACCCTATCCCTCTGGGTTGTTCCAGGGCAGGGGCTTTAGGTGCCTTGCTACATGCATCAAATTTGGAAGTGCAACATAATTTCACAGTCCAGGTTCCAAACCCTAGTCTTCATTCTGTCAAACTGTGTACATAGGATCACCAACTAGGAAAAAGTTGTGAGGAAAAACAGAAGACATACACCAAATGTTAAATAACCTTTTCTCTACTTGGTAGAATCAGGGGGATTTTAATGTTCTTTTAAACTTCTTTGTAGTCATTTCTACATTTTACACTAAACGTGTTATTTCTATAATAACTTTCATTTTTTAAATATTTCAGAAGGTCTGTTTTCACTCATCCGTCCAGATGGAGCCACTGTGTTAATAGTTGCTATTATTTTATAAGCAGTCACTCACATGCCTGTGGATTGTGCAAGCAGTTTTTATCAGTATTTTGTAATTTAATTCTCTCAATACGTCCACGAAGTAGAGTGTTATTCCAATGTAAAAGATGATGTCACTGGGATACAGAGAGATCAAGTAACTTATTTTAGGTCATGTAGCTGGCAGATGGCAACACCAGGAAGTGAATCAGGAGGTTTGACAGCAGGCGAGTCCTGCGCGTGTTTCTACTGTGTTACAGAGTCCTGGTCTCTACACTCACTGAGACAAGGGAGGTGCTCTGCCTTGGGTCTACTTTTAGGTATATCACCCACAAGTTCTGTTTGATGGCTTCTAGACTATTAAAAAAAAAAAAAACACAGTAAATAGGCATTCAGATACTCTTACCAGAAATTTTTGTTGTTGTTTTTCTTAAAATTCTTATGAAAAGGCAACTATTTTATTAACAAGATAAACTGGAGAATTGAATTCACATATACACGTAAAGGTTTGTTTTTGACAAATGTGAGCAATACTGCAAAATCCTGTGTTACGTCATTAATGTAGCTTTTGCTTTTTAGACCACTGTCTCATGGAGCTAGGTTTTCAGTCCCTATGCTTGGGTGTTTTTAGGAATACTTGCAAAGCAATAGGAAATGACATTTTTTTCTTTAGTGTAAAACTGTGTAGGAAAGATACTGATTGGGAATCAAGCAAGTGGTTGGTTTAGTCGCTAAGTCATGTCCAACTCTTATGACCCCGTGGACTGTAGCCTGCCAGGCTCCTCTGTAGGATTTTCCAGGTGAGAATACTGGAATGGGTTGCCATTTCCTTTTCCAAGGGATCTTCCTGACCCAGGGATAGAAGCCTGGTCTGCACTGTAGGCAGATTCTTTACCGACTGAGCTACCAGAGAAGCCTATGTCAAGAGTATAGCTTTCATGTAGAATTTCCTTCTGTAATTTCTCTAGCGAAAAATTTTTTTGGTTTGAAAAATACCTCATACAGTACAGGCCAGTAGATGATGTGGATGTCCTTGAGTCCCTTGCTCATTCCCCTCTGATCTTATTCCCCTTCCTAACGTCCTGCTACTAGTTACAAAGAACTCACAAGTCTCCAGAAGCAGCCTGTTTTAGGACCACTATTGTTAACTTTTCCTCATGTTGAATGGGAATTAGTCTTCTGGTGGCTTCTTGTTTATGCTACAAGCGATTGAAAGAGCCACTTCAATAGATAGAAACTAGTCTTAATCTATTTCTGTTGTGTGTGATGGCAGAAGTATGCCCTGAGTAATCCTTACGTTATTGAGGGTAGTACTTTTATTTTTTAAAAGTGCTTTCTGTGTAATACATTGTATTTTCTCTTTCCCTCCTGTCTGAGAGGGAGATAGTTTACACATTCACTCACACACACACACACACACACACACACACAACCTTTATTATTCCCATTTTACAGATGAGAAAACTTAACTTAAATAACTTCAAAATCATCCAACTAGAAAGTGACTGCATTGGCATTTAGAACTCAGTTTCCAAAGGATAGATGTCTGGGCTTTAGATCTTTGCTCTTTGTCACTGCAGTATGCTAAATGTCAGGTCAAATGGATTATCCATGGTAAAGAAAAGATAAAGTTACAGAATTTGTTTTGGAACTGGAATCAGTCTTACAGTCTTTGGTTTTGTTTCTAGTTGATTTTTGTAGTCTACAGATATCACTAGCTTGAAAGTATAATTTTGACTCATTTTCCCCAAAAGGCTTGCTGTGATGCCCATTTGATCCTTTAATTTAAAAAGAACTGGTTGGTATCTTTATGAGTATATGGATGAAATACTCTTTCATACTGCTATGCTTCTAGTTGGAGATGATTCCATTCTAGGGATTCTAGTTTACCTGCTTTTAAGACATAGTATAAAACCCAGTTCTTTCCTTTGCCTGGTCAGTTCTGATGGAACTAAAACAAGAGAATATGGTCTTTTCCCCAAAGGATTAGGGAGAGTAGCTAGATTCAAGGATACATAATCCTGTCTTCAAATGGACAGGATTTTTGCTCAGTTCAGTTCAGTCACTCAGTCGTTGCCAACTCTTTTTGAACCCATGGACTGCTGCATGCCAGGCTTCCCTGTCCATCACCAACTCCCAGAGCTTACTCAAACTCATGTCCATAGAGTTGGTAATGCCATCCAACCATCTCATCCTCTGTTATCCCCTTCTCCTCCTGCCCTCAATCTTTCCCAGCATCAGGGTCTTTTCCAATGAGTCAGTTCTTTGCATCAGGTAACCAAAGTATTGGAGTTTAAGCTTCAGCATCAGTCCTTCTAGTGAATATTCAGGACTGATTTCCTTACGATTGACTAGTTGGATCTCCTTGCAGTCCAAGAGACTCTCAAAGTCTTCCCCAACACCATAGTTCAAAAGCATCAATTCTTCGGTGCTCAGCTTTCTGTATAGTCCAACTCTCACATCCATACATGACTACTGGAAAAACCATACTTTGACTAGATGGACCTTTGTTGGCAAAGTAATGTCTCTGCTTTTTAATATGCTGTCTGGGTTGGTCACAGCTTTTCTTCCAAGGAGCAAGTGTCTTTTAATTTCATGGCTGCAGTCACCATCTGCAGTGGTCTTGGAGCCCAAGAAAACAAAGTCTGCCACTGTCTCCATTGTTACCCCATCTATTTGCCATGAAGTGGTGGGACCAGATGCCATGATCTTAGTTTTCTGAATGTTGAGTTTTAAGCCAACTTTTTCACTCTCCTCTTTCACTTTCATCAAGAGGCTCTTCAGTTCCTCTTCACTTTCTGCAATAAGGGTGATGCCAATCTGCATATCTGAGGTTATTGATATTTTTCCCAGAAATCTTGATTCTAGCTTATGCTTCATCCAGCCTGGCATTTCACAAGGAGTATGTCAAGGCTGTATATTGTCACCCTGCTTATTTAACTTATATGCAGAACATCATGAGAAACGCTGGGCTGTCCATTTCTAACATGTCCATTTCTAACTGCTTCTTGACATGCATACAGATTTCTCAGGAGGCAGGTCAGGTGGTCTGTTATTCCCATCTCTTTACGGATTTTTCAGTTTGTTGTGATCTACACATTCAAAGGCTTTGGTGTAGTCAATAAAACAAAAGTAGATGTTTTTTCTGGAACTCTCTTGCTTTTTCGATGATCCACTGGATGTTGGCAATTTAAACTCTGATTCCTCTGCCTTTTCTGAATCCAGCTTGAACATCTGGAAATTCACAGTTCACGTACTGTTGAAGACTGGCTAGGAGAATTTTGAGCATTATTTTGCTAGCGTGTGAGATGAGTGCAATTGTGTCGTACTTTGAACATTCTTTGGCATTGCCATTCTTTGGGTTTGGAATGAAAACTGACCTTTTCCAGTCCTGTGGCCATTGCTGAGTTTTCCAAATTTGCCAGCATACTGAGTGCAGCACTTTTACAGCACCATCTTTTAGGATTTGAAATAGCTCAACTGGAATTCCTTCGCCTCCACTAGCTTTGTTTGTAATGATGCTTCCTAAGGCCCACTTGACTTCACATTCCAGGGTGTCTGGCACTAGGCGAGTGATCACACCATCGTGGTTATCTGGATCATGAAGATCTTTTTTGTATAGTTCTTCTGTGTATGCTGGCCACCTTTTGCTAGATATTGTTAATAAGTCAAATTTAGCTGATAGATGGAAAAGGTCAAGAAAAAATCAAAGGCCTTTATTTTCTAATACATCCTAAACTCCAAATGCCACAAATATGGTTTAAGTAAACATCAAGGCCCAAAACTTCAATCTCTAAAGGAACAGAAATAAATCAGAGTTCCCTGAGTTCTCTTTCCCATCAGCCTCACCTGTCCACACTTCAGAGCCTTCTGAATTCTCAGACTTCACGCTTATAGCTGACTCGGGTTCCACTCATCCAAATCTTTCCATTTTGATCAGTTTAAATCCCTATAAGGCAACTGCCATCAGAAGGCTAGGTATTGTGAGCTCACAAGGTCTGTGGGGGAGGGATGAGCTGGCCTGTGGGGACTCCCATCTCTAGGAGCTGGGCACTCAACTTCAAACAAATCTGCATCACACTGGGGATTTCCACCCCATTTTCTTTGTCAGTGATCACCATTTGTCCCCAGAGCCTGGGGTTTCAGGTCCTGGTGAGCCATTCTCATTTATCTTCGTTTTGTTTTTGACCTGCATTCTGCTTTAACCATCGACAATTATCATTTCTTCTGTCCCTTTTAGTTTGGCGGTGAATGCTGTGGCTTTGCTAGCCTTTCAGTTCTGTCATTCAGGCTTTTTCTAAAGAAGAGGATCTCAAACATCAATTCCGTGATCTATCTCTGGCTAAAGTAGTTAGAGCTGGAGGGGATTTCTGAGTCCAGATGTCTCCTTGAATTTTTTTTGGTGTCAGGAAAGAGTGGGGAAAACATAATTTTTCAGTGGTTTTGAATCTCTCTCTCTCTCTCATCTCTTAAACCTCTTTGAGAATCTTTCTGTCCTCAGAAAAATGCACAGTTTTAGAGATTTACAGACTTCCTGATGATACCCATGAATGTACCACCTCCAAGTTAGGAACCCTGTCTGCACTAGTGTCCTTCTAGAGTCTTACGTGTTCCAATCTAACATGAAGGAATAAGTAGTGAAAGTGGCTTTTGAAAAGCAGTAAGCTGATTTCCTCTCACTTTCCCATTATTTCCATGAGCATTTTTAACTTCATTTTTGAAATTTTGGGAGCACTGTGTACTCCGGCATTTTTTAGTATAGTGTTTAGTCGCTTAGTCCTGTTTGACTCTTTGTGACCCCATGCACTATAGCCTGCCAGGTTCCTCTGTCCATGGAATTTTTCAGGCAAGCATACTGGAGAGGGTAGCCATTCTCTTCTCCAGGGAATCTTCCTGACTCAGGGATCGAACCCAGGTCTCCTGCATTGCAGGCAGATTTTTTTACCCTCTATATGAACCACCATGGGAGAGAGAATTTATTTCCAATTTGTTATTATATATTTTTAACAAATTCAATACCAACACTGTTTCATAACCTTTTTAGGGGAAATGAAGCTCTGGAATTCCTCCATCCTTTGCATGTGGCAGTAAGGTGCCCTCTAGTACACTTCTGTGGTAGTTTCTGAGGCATCCTGGAATAAGGAGCCATCATTGTTCCTGGAGGGACAGACCACTGGAATTAGAGCAGCTATTGAGCTACCTAGTGCTTGAAGTTCAGTTGGGTGTACAGTCATCTTCAAGGCCAAGGCTGGGGCAGATGAGGGAGGTACATTTGAATGAACCAAGTTTCATCACCGGTTAAAAGGGACTTCAAGAGACCTTGAGTCCCTTGGAAGAAACATTTCTCTAAAGGACTGAAGATTAGGTTATGACCAACCCACTGGATTGATTATAGAAGAAAAAACAAAAAGCTTTCTCTTTGAAATAATAAACAGGGAGAGGGATTTAAAGTCATAATGGGCTTTGTAGACAAAGAGAGGGAGTAAGTATTCTACATTTTATGTTCTATTTTGAGTGGTGGGACATGTTGGTAGGAGGAAGAGAAGGAAACAAACATTTTAAAAGTTCCAACTCAGGGCTAAATAGTTTCTCAATTTCCAGTCTCTGTCTCTCTCACCCTCACTCTGTACCTTTTATCCATCCTTACTCAACCACCAAAACAAGGCACACTTCATTCACAGTCAGTGCCCGGGGTCCACTCTGGCCCCTTTAGGGTCATGCTTTAGATCATGTTTCCTGCCCACTGGGCCTGCTTGACCTTGGTTACTTGCTTTGCTTTTTGAAACTCCTTAAGAGTGTTTGCTGGACTGACTTCTCAGGGTATGCTCACTTCTGCTTGCTTTGGGGAGGTTATGCTGCCTCAGCTCTGTTACAAGGACCCAAATCCTGGGAGTAGCTGACTCACTTATGGTGGGGAACAGCTGATTTGGACATTTGGTTTGGGCCTTTTGTCTATTAATAATCTCCCCTGCCTTTGCCCCTTCTAACCTGGTATTTAGTCTTGAACCTGTGAGCCTGTTTCTCAAGTCACAATCTCCTGGCTTTTGTCCCATGTTTAACACCTAGATCTCATCTAACTCTGCAGGGCTCAGGCTTCTTTAGTTAGGTCTGACCTTTTTGGAACCCTGTATAATGGGATATATAGTGTGTCCCCAGTATAACATGATTGTAGGTGTGCATGTGTGCTCAGTTGCTCAGTCATATCTGACTCTTTGCGACCCCATGGATTGGAGCCTGTCAGGCTCCTCTGTCCATGGGATTTTTCAGGCAAGAATACTGGAGTGGGTTGCCAGTTCCTCTTCATGGGATCTTCCTGACCAGGAATTGAACCTGCATCTCCTACATTGCAGGCAGATTTTTTTTTTTTACCACTGAGCCACCTGGAATACAAAAGCTTAATATCTACTATTCTCTTGATTAGCATTTAAAAATACTATTAAACCAAACTCTTATCGTATATTTAAATCTGAATGCCTTTTTCTACTGTTTAACATAAAAACCATAGAGATTTATTCCTAACATATGGAACATTTGAAAAGTCTAAATAATGGGTTAAAAATAACAGGAGACAGAAGTTACATGTGAATTTCCTGTCATGCTAAATTATTACAAACATTTGCCTGCTTGGTTCAGAATTATTAATTCATCTCTTGTCTTTCCAGCTGCAGCAAGAACCTTCCAGAGAACCACGTTTATAGCTGTAGTCATTCATGATCTTAACAATAAGGATCAATGATCCTGTTCAGTAAATGACAGGTCAGAGGGTATTAATAACATAAATGGGCTCTGAAGCTGGCATCCAGGAGGAGTTCAGAGATTAGTGGGTATGAATGGTTTAATGAAAGTTGACACATCACAGAATACTTTAAGTCCAGCTGGTGGTATAAGAATCCATCTAGGAATTAAGCTCATCAGGCATAGGAAAATGGTTCATTTAGGTTTGCTATGATTGAATGAATCTAAAGCATAGGGTTCTGAGTTCTTCTACCATAAAAAAATTAATTTTTGAAACAGTATATGAATCTACTTATAAAGTGAACTGAGACTATTCTTTTGAGTGCCAAGGCGATTTCTAATTTCCCATCGAAAAAGGGGAAAAAGTCATAAGAGTGGAAAAGCAGTATCTACCTCTTTATGTTGAAGATTTGAAGCACTTGACTTTTCCCGTGGAAGTCCTTTCCTTAGTGCATTTAGCCATAAGGGGGTGCTCTGAGATAATACTGTTCAGCAAAGCCTCGTCTTTTCTACTTGGTTACCTGAAAAAAAAGTCAATGTGTAGGTTTGTGAGAAGGCATTAGTGAGATTTAGACTCACTAACCTTTGAAAGGGGTCAGTTTAAATTAGAACAATGAAAAGATAGTAAAAACTATTTAAGGTAACCAGTGTCATTTTGTGTGGACCCTTGTTTCTTTTTTAAAGAAATAACAATCACAGTAAGCCAAAATTGCACTCAAATTCTGCTGGCTTGGGAACTAAAGCCTTATCCTGAGGAACTAGTATTTCCTTTGGTTCTGTTTTTGTGGCGTTCTTTTCACTATGTCTCTGGCCAATGCTGTGGGGACGCAGCATAGTCGAAGCTACTTTCTTCTAAAGTTCTGCCAGGGCTTCTGTAACCTCGTCTGTTAACTTCTGTGACATTTATTGACCAGTTCTGAGGTTCTGTTCTTGCCTTCCTAAGTGTGGGAGTTGACACAGTGAGGAGGAAACTTGATTCTGTTCTTATAGCCTGGAAGGGAAAATAAGAGGCAATCATAGTAGCTATTCCAAGCACAGAATGTTGTGAAAGACAACTTACTAGTCAGGGTCACTAGCAGGACTTTCAGGGAGATGGCTACAACCTCTGATGGCCAGAACAGAGAATCTTCATTGTTTTGGTCAAAAGAACTCACTAGGTTCTACCACAGGATGTCTGAAGGTGTTGGCTCCTTATGGCCTGGGTAGCAAATAGCCCTGGGATATAGCAGAGGGATAGAGAGAAATGTTATACCTTTGCTTATAAAAGAGTAATTCTCTCTATGTATTCCCTAAACCCATCTCCTCAGGTGTAACTTGGTAAGGCTTCTTTAGTCATCTCTATATAGAAGAGGGAAATGCATATAGAGGCTGAGGATTTATATAGTATATATATCTTGGGAGGTTTTTTAAAGTTGGAGAATAGTTACTTTACAATGTATAGTTTCTGCTGCACAGCCAAGTGCATCAGCCACATGTATACGTATATTCCCTCTCCCTTGGATTTCTTCCCCATTTAGGTCACCACAGAACATTCAGTAGAGTTCCTTATGCTGTACAGTTAGTTCTCATTCGTTATCTATTTTATACATAGTAATGTATATATGCCAACCCAACTTGGGGACTTTTTAGAACAATGTCTATTCATCAGTGTTTAGTGTCCTCTTTGAGCATGGTATTAAATTAAAAAACTTAAGATATATCCATATCAGCATTGATATTTTAGAAATACATTTTTCTTAAATATATGTTGAGTTCCACTTCTGAGATTTGGTTACCTTTATGCTTTTTTTTTTTCTAGAGGTGATATAGAGAAATGAGAGAAAGACAGAGTTCTAGGTAAAGGAAAATGTATATAAACTTCTTTTCTTTCTTAATTTTAAAATTTAAAATAGTATTTTCCTTGTTCTTTCCACTTGTGGGAAAAAAATCCTAACTTTTTTTAGATTCTTGATTGTAATAGAATATCCTAAGGAAAAGTCTTTCTTTAAGAGTCTAGAATTAGAAACCCTAAGAGGTTATCAAATGTCAAAGAACTAAAACAAAGAGAGAAAATGTTCTCTAAGTGTTTTTTTCTTGCTGCTTTGCCATCTATTTAAGATGGGAAATTTTAAGGTTTTAAGATTTTAAAATAATAGACTCCACATGGCTGATAGTTTCCTCACACATTTTGTGGGCTGATCAAGCATCAAAAGGGGATGTGCAGTCACTAAACTGACTCCTGACCTGCACACACATTTTTTTCCCCATCAGTCATTTTGCACAGGACAGATGCTCTGGGGGCAGCTTTAGACCAGAAGAATGTCCAAGATATGTGGGTGTGGATTTGACCAAAGGTTTAGTTACTTGAATATGGAGCTCAGATACCAGCTTGGTAACAGGCCACATTTTAATGAAAAATGCACATTCAGCATGGCATTGTGTTTTTCAAAGAGGTAATTCCCAGCCATGGTGAACACAAGGGAGAAACAGGGGAATCATGTGGAGCTGCTTTAAAACAGAGTTCCTGTGTATTCTGTATGGTGGGGCAGGGCTCACTAGTAGCCCTTGGAAAATTAGATGATGGAATTTTGCTAAGCATAATTGAGTTTTTTTGATCATCAGTCATAATCCTCAAAAAAGAAAAAACCCTCTATGATTGAATAAAGGAAAGACTTCAACATTATAGTTGACTGTGCTAGAAAAAAACTTTCTAAGAGGGGTATTCACATGCTAAGAACTGTGAATAAGCAGAGGAACAAAATTGTCCTTGTTCTGTTTTTTTAAAAAAGAATAGTGAAGAAAATAAAATGACCAAAAAATCTTTACTTTTACATAAAGAGTGAAATATATAAGTCTCTTAGAAATAGTTCTGTTTCCTCTCAAGAAGTGTGTATGTGTTTTAAACCATTTGTGATCATCTAAGTACATTAAGTACATCTAAGTACATAAGTGGCTTCCCAGATGGCTCTGGTGATAAAGAACCCACCTGCCAGTGCAGGAGACATAAGAGACGCAGGTTCGATCCCTGAGTTGGGAAGATCCCCTGGAGGAAATGGCAGTTCACTCCAGGATTCTTGTCTGGAGAATCCCATGGACAGAGGAACCTGGAGGACTACAGTCCACAGGGTCGCAAAGAGTCGGACACGACTGAAGCGACTTAACACACACACATATAAGTGTATAAGCAACATAATTGAGGTTATTTTTTAAGAATGAGAGAAATGTAGAAATAGTAGATTCAGTCACTTTAAAAAAATTTATCTATTTATTTATTTTGGCCCCACCATGTGTCATATGGGATCTTACTTCTCTGTCCAGGGATTGAACCTGTGTCCTCTGCAGTGGAAGCATGGAGTTTTAACCACTGGACCTCCAGGAATGTCCCAGTCACTTTTTAAATAGGAACAAAATGCTATTTGATAGTGTTAAGAAATAAACATTTAATTTTATTATTATAGCTAGTTATAAATGGCATTACAAACAGCAGTGGAAAATAGCTTGAAAAAAGGAAACACATTAATGAAGGTATTATATGTGAAGTAAAGAAGGTGAGAATTTTAGGCTGCTAGTCAAGTTTTTTTTTTTTTCAATTATTTTTATTAGTTGGAGGCTAATTACTTCGAAACATTGCAGTGGGTTTTGTCATACATTGACATGAATCAGCCATGGAGTTACATGTATTCCCCATCCCGATCCCCCCCTCCCACCTCCCCCCCCGCCACCCGATTCCCCTGGGTCCTCCCAGTGCACCTGGCCCGAGCACCTGTCTCATGCATCCCACCTGGGCCAGTGATCTGTTTCACCATAGATAATAGTCAAGTTTTGTGATCAGCCCCTTCCTCCAGAAGAGCTAGGGTGCTCAGGGGTTATGACATTAAGACATCAAGGAAGAATGAAGGAATCTTAGTGTTGTTTCATCTGAAGAAGGCAAGACTATAAGAGTCAAGAGGATGAAGAAGGATCAAGCTTCTTTTGGAAGGACCCTCCAAGTTGAATTTTGTTCAGTAAGTGAAAAAAATACGTCACATTTTGGTTTAGTAGTGAGCTCTTCAAATAGTTGGCTAGTGGGCAGTACGTTGTAGAGATTTTGATATAAAGATGCCATACCAATAGAATAAAGCTTATGAGAGAGAGATATAGCCTCAATTATGCCAGAATCTTGACAGGAAAAACCCTCAAAACTCAATTTATTTGCAAAGATTGTGAGAATAAATAAGCAAGAATTAAACATGCATAATCTTTAGGTATAAAATGAATGTTTTTTTTTTAAGCTCAATGTAATTTTTAAAAAAATATTCATTTTATCTATTTATTTGGCTGCAACGAGTCCCACTTGTGGCATGTGGGATCTTTTTAGTTGCAGCATTTGGGATCTAGCTCCCTGACCAGGGATCAAACCCTGGCCCCCTGAATTGGGAACACAGAGTTTTAGTCACTGGACTACCAGGAAAGTCCCAAAACAAATGTTATAAAATATTTTATTTATTTCTCAAGTGTTTGTTGAATTGAATTAGGTTAAATTTTATAAGCCCATAAATATTTTATCCATTTTTTCATTCTTAATTTAGTTGAGCCTATTTTCTATACTATAAAATAGGTGTGCTAGATCTCAGTTTTATGTAGGAGATCCTATTTCCACAGTTAGCCTCTCTTAAATGATTACAAGTAATAATATAAAGAAAACTCTTTTGAGTTTTAACAGCTATTGTAATAAATTGAACCCCTTCTTGTTACCTTCTCTGTAAGATAGAAACAGATGTCAAGGGCTAGAGGTTTCCTACACTTGGATTAAAAGAAAAGAAAAACAACTCAGAAGACTCTCTTCTTGTTCTATAAGATCAGTGCTGGAACAATTGGGTATCTCTATGGGAAAAATGAAATTAACTTCTACCTCACACCTAGACAAAAATCAATACCAAGTAGATTGATGACTGAAATATAAAAGTTAAAACTATAAAGCTATTAGGAGAAATAAAGGAGAATACCTTAAGCTTTAAATGACATTAGTGAAGTGAAAGTCACTCAGTCATGTCCAACTATTTGTGACCCCACGGACTGCAGGATGCCAGGCTTCCCTGTCCATCACCAGTGGAGCTCCCGGAGCTTGCTCAAACTCAGGTCCATTGAGTCGGTGATGCCATCCAACCATCTCATTTTTGGTCGTCCCCTTCTCCTCTTGCCTTCAATCTTTCCCAGCATCAGGGTCTTTTCAGTGAGTCAGTTCTTTGCATCAGGTGGCCAAAGTATTAGAGCTTCAGCTTCAGCATCAGTCCTGAATTCTCCAGGCCAGAATACTGGAGTGGGTAGCCGTTCCCTTTTCCAGGGATCTTCCCAACCAGGGATCGAACCCAGGCCTCCTGCTTTGCAGGTGGATTCTTTACCAGCTGAACTACCAGGGAAGCCCCTAAATGACATTAAACAAGCAACAAAAGTCACTAAACATAACGGAAAAATGGACTATGTTAAAATTTGTCAAAAGAAAACATAAAAAGACAGAAAAGACACAACACAGAATGGAAGATTTTTGCAACCTGTAGGACCAACCAAGTATTTGTACCCAGAATAAAGAACTCCTTAAAAAACAAACAAACAAAAAAAGCCTATAGAAAAAGACCAAAACATGTAACGGACATTTCACCATTTCACAATAAAGGATATCCAGATGGCTGGTGAAATTTATGAAAAAGGTTAGCAACCTTCTTTCTAACGAGGGCTGTATAGATTAGTGAGATACCTTTACACACCCAACAGAGTTGAAAAATTAGTACATCTGACAATATCAAGGGTTGGCCAGAATAAGAAGCAGCTGGAGCTCTCATAGATTTCTAGTGGCAGCATAAATGGGCACAACTGCTTTGGAAATTAATAGTGTGCATCATCAGGTAAGAATGCTCATATCCTATGACATAAGAATTCCAGTCCAAGAAATATACTGTGTGCTTACGTTCATCACAGTTCATGTTTAACAGTTTTCATAGCAGCTTTGTCCTTAGTAGTCCCCAAATTGAAACATCATAAATGTCTATTAGCTCTACAATGGAGAAATAAAAGGATATTTTAAAATGGAAAATTAGGCAGAAATGAAAATGAACAAATATAAGCAACAATGTGGAGCAAAAGAGAATATATGTAGTATGATTCAACATCTATAAAATTCAAAAATAGCAAACTAAATTGTATTATTTAAGGATACATACATGGGTGGTGAAACTAAAGGAAGCAAGGACATGGCTATGATAAAAAGTAAAGATAATGGTTAACTCTAGGGGGATGGGAGAATAACAGAAGATCTATTCTCTAGAGTTAGCAAGTATAGATAATTTCTAGAAGGGACAAGGTATAGAAAGTTCATGAATTGAAAATGTGTCTAAGAGAAGAGCTATCTATAATAAGGTATCATCTAGAGTTATCAGATCAAAATTCTGAAATAGAAAATAAATTCACATCCAAACCTATCTTAAGTTAGTATGAGCTTATTTTACCTGATATCTTATGAGAGTAGATTATTGGTAAAATTGTAGAATAGGCCAAAAATTTTCTTTGACTCTTTGGCCAGCTCCTTGCATCTCATTTCTAAGTTATTTAATGAAGATGATAGCTGCTCTCTTGACTTAAGGGATTAACTCCCAGGAATTTGTATTTTAAGAGATTTTTTTTTCCTAGAAGACTGAAAGGTTTTAAAGACTTCTAATAAAATTTCAGATGGTGGAATTTAAGCAATTAAAAAAAAAGTGAGCAATTTTTCACAAGTGGACTAACTTTTAAGGTTTTATGAGTAGCAATCAGCCTCTGCTTGCAGAAGGCCCACCAAAGAGAGCCCTATGCAGTTGGTTTCTTTTGAAATTGGCAAAGATTTAAAGCACTTTACCTGAAGCTTTTGCTCTGTAAGAGGTGAAATCTCTACTAACTCAATGATTTGTGAATAGATATAATGCATTTTGGTTGTTCATGTATGAGGTGGCTTTAATTCAGTGAAATGAAATATTACCAGCCACCAAAGTATGAAACTTATATATCCTTCATAAAAGAAACTGAAAAATTATACTCCTGGCTACAGTGGAATGAATCTTTTTGATTTATAAATTATTAAGATCACTAATTTGGCAAAATTAGAAAAGATACATTATTATGCATTAGTATAAAACTTGTATTGAATTTAAAATCCATTCTTTAAATAATTATCCCCAATACTTGATCATCTCTTGAGATAGAAGCAATCATCAGAGAGTACCAAATACCTAACTGACTGAGTAGGTAATTTGTGGAGCTGTGCTTGCAATGAACAGAAGAATTTAAATAAGTTGGACTATATTCTAACTGTTGAATACTCCAAATTCGTTGAGTGGCAATAAGTGCTAATCCACCTCAAAATTGTAGGTGAAAATACTCCTGTATTGGTTTAAATGTTAGCTCAATAATATAAACAGTACAGTACAGTTGACCCACTAACAGCAATGGGTTTCAACTGCGCGGGTCCACTTATCTGTGGATTTTTTTCAATAGTATTAATAATACAATATTACATGACCGAAGATTAGTTGATGCCAGGGTTGCTGGACCGTGGATACAGAAGAACACAGAATATTGAGGGCTTATTATAATTTATATGTGGCTTTTCTACTGCTCGGAGTGTACAATGTTGAAGCATCTACACACATTAACACATACACAGTCTCTTGAGAATTTCATTAGTTTCCATTCCGAGTGGTCAGTGATACCTGTAATAGATTTCAAAATGGTTACGTATTCTAATGCATCCTTGTGAGTTTCAGAGTAGCCAATCTAGTTGTTATGGTTGATATTTTATTTTCTATGAAAATCTCACAGGTGCACAAGGATATATATATTCTCCCCCAGAACATTTTTTAAAATTTAATTTTTATTTTATATTAGAGTGTGGTTGATTTACAATGTTGTGTTAGTTTCAGGTGTGCAATGAAGTGATTCAGTTATAACTGAATTTATAACTGAATAAACATAAATTTATTATTTTTCAGATTCTTTTCCCATGTAGTTTATTGCAGAATATTGAGTAGAGTTCCCTGTGCTATACAGTAAGTCCTTATTGATTAATTTGTATATAGTAGTGTATGTCTGTTAATCCCAAGCTCCTAACTTATCCCTCCCCCATCCTTTCCCCTTTGGTAACCACAAGTTTGTTTTCTATGTTCTTGAATCTCTTTCTGTTTTGTAAATAAGTTCATTTGTATCGTTTTTTTTAGATTCCATGTATAAGTGATATCATATGGTATTTGCATGTCTTTACACTAACAATGAAAGATCAGAAAGAAATTCCATTTACTGTCGCATAAAAAGGAGTAAAATACCTGACTTCCTTGGTAGTCCTGTGGTTAACAATCCACCTGCCACTGCAGAAGCATGGGTTTGATCCCTGGTCTGGAAAGATTCTACATGCCAAGTGGCAACGAACCCCATGTACTACAACTACTGAAGCTCACATGCTCTAAAGCCCATACACTGCAACAGAAGAAGCCACTGCAATGAGAAACCTGTGCACCATAACTGGCGAGCAGCCCCTGCTCAGCAAAACTAGAGAAAGACTGTGCACAGCAACAAAGACCTAGCGCAGCCAAAAAAAAAAAAGAATACCTAGGAATAAACCTACCTAAGGAGGCCAAAAACCTGTACTTTGAAAACTATAAGATGCTGATAAAAGAAATTGAACATCGCACAAACAGATGGAAAGACATACCATGTTCTTGGATTGAAAGAATCAATATTGTAAAAATGACTGTACTACTTAAGGCAATCTATAGATTCAATGCAGTTCCTATTATATTCCCTGGAAAGCTTTAAAGGAAAAAAAATTGAAGACAAGCTAGAAGCTCATTATAGTGGGGATGGCTGTATTATGGTACAGTGATAAAACAGAATACAATGATAAAATGAAAGACCTAGATTTATAGTATAAATGTAAAAGGATTTCTGCTCCTGTGACATTACTTTCTTCCAGCCTGTGTCTATGGCCTCATCAGGAGTTGCCTACAATCAGTTGAAGGGGAAGAGAAATCTTAGGCCTGCTTTATAGATGATTCTGTGCAACATGCAGGCACTGCTTGAAAATGGACAGCTATAGTAGTACAGCCCCATTCTGGGACATCCCTGAAGGATGGTGGTAAAAGGAAATCCTCCCAGTGGGCAGAATGTCAAGCAGCACACCTGCTTGCTCATTTTTTTTTTTTTAATTGAAGGATAATTGCTTTACAGAATTTTGTTGTTTTTTGTCAAACCTCAGCATGAATCAGCCATAGGTTTACATATATGCTCTCCCTTTTGAACTTCCCTCCCATCTGCCTCCCCATCCCACCCGTCTAGGTTGATACGAGCCCATTTGAGTTTCCTGAGTCATACAGAAAATTCCCATTGGTTATCTATTTTACATATGGTAATGTAAGTTTCCATGTTACTCTTTCCATACATCTCACCCTCTTCTCCCCTCTCCCCATGTCCATATGTCTATTCTCTATGTCTGTTTCTCCATTGTTGCCCTGTAAATAAATTCTTCAGTACCATTTTTCTGGATTCCGTATATATACATTAGGATATGGTATTTATCTTTCTCTTTCTGATGCACTTCACTCTGTATAATAGATTCTAGGTTCATCCACCTCATTAGAACTGACTCAAATGCATTCCTTTTTATGGCCGAGTAATATTCCATTGTGTATATATACCACAAGTTCTTTATCCATTCATCTGTCATTGGACATCTAGGTTGCTTTCATGTTCTAGCTATTGTATATAGTGTTGCAATGAACAATGGGATACATGTGTCTCTTTCAATTTTGGTTTCCTCAGGGTATATGCCTAGGACTGGGATTGCTGGGTCATATGGTGGTTTTATTCCTAGTTTTTTAAGGAATCTCCATATTGTCTTCCATAGTGGCTGTATCAATTTACATTCCCACCAACAGTGCAAGAGCATTTGCTCATTTTTTTGGAAGGAAAAATGACCAGATGTGTGATTATAAACTGATTCATGGGCTGTGGCCAGTGGTTTGGCTGGATGGTCAGAGGTTTGGAAGGAAAACTGGTAACAAAGAAATTTGGGGAAGAAATATATGGATAGATCTCTCTGAGTGAAAAATGTGAACTTATTTGTATCTTAGTTTTAAATGGAAGAATGCTTTTACCAGGAGACACAAAATGGACTGTAAGTTAAGACTGTTACCTGGCTACTTTGGGCTCCTCATGCCTCTAAACGGACAAAGAAGAGAGTTTCTGTGTTGGCTGGGGTGATTGATCTTAATAACCAAGGAGAAATTGGCTTACTGCTTCACAGTGCATTAAGGAAGGGTATGTCTGGAATGCAGGAGATCTCTTAAGGTGTCTCTTATTATTACCACATCCTGTGTTCAAAGTCGATGGAAAGTTACAACAACCCAATTCAGACAGGACTAGTAATGACCCAGACCTTTTATGAATGAGTTTGAGTTATCTACATGGTAAAGAACCACAACCAGTTGAGGTGCTTACAGAGGAAAGGGGGAAATACACAATAGGGAGTGGAAGAATGTATTCTAAATACCAGCTGTGACCACATGATCAGTAGTAACATCAACTGTAATTGTCATGTGTATTTCTTCCATATTTTGTTATGAATATCTCTTTGTGTGTATTCTTAGCAAGTATCTTTGTTTTCTTCTCTCTTTTATCCTCTTGTATAACATAAGATATATTATTTTTTACATTATAATATTTAAGTTGCATGATATCAAGAAAAGTGAACACCACCCAAGAACTTTGCATCTTCTTTTGGAGAAAGGTTAAGTACTTTTTCAGTTGAACAAAGGATACTTGTACCATATTGTGTGAAAGTATAACCTTACTGTTATGGACAGAATGTTTGTGTCCCTCCAAAATTAATAAATTGAAACCTCACCCATCAGTGTGATGATATTAAGAGGTAGGACTCTTGGGATTAGGATTAGATGGTGTCAGGATGATAAAGCTCTCAGGAATGGGATTACTGTCCTTATAAGATTTGCAAGAGCACTGTTTATAATAGCCAGGACATGGAAGCAACCTAGATGCCATCAGCAGACGAATGGATAAGGAAGCTATGGTACATATACACAATGGAATATTACTCAGCCATTAAAAAGAATTCATTTGAATCAGTTCTAATGAGATGGATGAAACTGGAGCCCATTATACTGAGTGAAGTAAGCCAGAAAGATAAAGGCCAATACAGTATACTAACGCATATATATGGAATTTAAAAAGGTAACGATAACCCTATATGCAAGACAGAAAAGGAGACACAGATGTACAGAACAGACTTTGGGACTCTGTGGGAGAAGGCGAGGGTGGGATGTTTCAAGAGAATAGCATTGAAACATGTATATTCTAGGGTGAAACAGATCACCAGCCCAGGTTGGATGCATGAGACAAGTGCTCAGGGCTGGTGCACTGGGAAGACCCAGAGGGATGGGATGGAGAGGGAGGTGGGAGGGGGGTTCAGGATGGGGAACACATGTAAATCCATGGCTGATTCATGTCAATGTATGGCAAAAACCACTACAATACTGTAAAGTAATTAGCTTCCAACTAATAAAAATAAATGCTTTCTGCCATGTGAGGATACAAGGAATCAGTGGTCAGTAACTGGAAGAGTAGCTAAAAGAGCAGTTTCACCAGAACTTGACCATGCTGGCATCCTGACCTCAGACTTCCAAACTTTAGAACTCTGGGAAATACATTTCTGTTGTTTATGAGCCACCCAGTCTATGGTACTTTGCTATAACAGCCTGAACTAAGACACTTGTTATTATATTTATTTAGGTATTAAGTATGGTTTAAAGAGTGCCAAATTGGCAAGGGGTATACTTGTGATGATAAATTTTATGTATCAACTTAGCTAGTCTGTGGTACCCAGATGTTTGGTTTAAATGTCAGTTTAGATGTTGTTGTGAAGGTATTTTTTAGATATGATTAGCATTTAAATCAGTATTTTGAATAGAGCAGATTATCTTCTATACTGTGAGTTGCTGAGCAGCATGTAAATTCCATTTTTATTAAAAATTCATATTCAAACATTTATAAATTAGTAGTCATGGAAAAAAGTTCTGGATATAACGCACATCAAACCAACAGCAGTTACCTCCGGGGAATGGGATAGGCGTTGAGGTGAGGAAAGAGGTGGGTCATTCCTTTTCAATCTTATAAAATTTCTGTAATTAAAATTTACCTGATTGGAATATATTTCTTACATTTTTATTTTATTCCAGAAGAAGATTCTACTTTATTTAGATTTTATTTTGGTTAAGAGGATCAGTTATCAGACCAACAGATTTTGTTCCCCAACGTTCACCTACAACTGTATGCTGGGACTAGTGCTAAGTGTGTCAAAGCACAGCTACACTGTGACCATCCTCCCTCCAACCTGCTGGCTGTACAAATGTGTGGAATAAGACTCTGTTTGAGATTACTTTTTTCCCCCCAATAACTACATTTAGTAAGATAGATTATTACAGATGTGAGATATTTTGTGTGAGTAAAAATGGTATTTTTCAGTAGTGTACTTGCAGTGTTGCAAGTTGCCCAGGCAGCAGACTCTGAGACACAGTTTAGCATGCAGGATGTTTATTAAGCCGTGCCCTTGGGATTAAAATTTGTCAAAACATGGGGAAGGAGGCAGAGGGATAAATCCAGCCGTGTACACCAACCACAGTCTCAGCTGACCTCACAAAGAGCTCAGAAGCTAGTAATGGCCATTCGGGGTTGTCCTAAGTTGTCCCTTGATGGCTAAATCTTTATACTCCTACATCAGCCAGCCATTGTATAGGGGCCATGCTGGAAGGGGCGTGGTTTTAGGCAAAGCTCTTTGCTTCTGAGGCAATCCTGGAATGGGTTGGCTGACAGCAGAAGCTTGATTGAGGTAATTCCTGAAAGGTGTTAACATAGAGCAAGACTGTCTGCCAACAGTACTCCTAGCTGAGGCAACAAGTTCATCAAGAAGAAGAATCTGGGTGGCACAGCACAATGTCTACCTCATGCCCTCTGCTTATTCTTGGGATCAACTTCTCAAAACCATTTATGTGTCTTTTTTGTATGTAATTGTATTACATAATCATATCAGTATGGTAATTCAATGAGATAAGTCATGTGAAATACTTATGATGCTTCTTAAGTGCTTCCATTATCATAATTATTAATACCATTGTTATTCTCATCTAGGTGGCAGACGTCTTGGGAAAAAAGTGTAATTTCCCAGGCTGTGTTTTTTTTAAGCATGGAGAAGAGCTGGTACAAATGGAAAGGAAAATTATAACGTTTCTGTTGAGCATACCTTATATTAAGTTTATCCTGAAAAAGTTGCAAATTTTGTTTTCCTGTGGTACGAATGCTAATCCCTTTCACATGACAAAGGAAATGCTGTTCTTCCCTTTTGATTTTATAAGATATAATTCAGTGTCATGTGATGATTCCTAAGAAATTTTCTTTCCTGGTTTATTAAGAAAAAAGTTAGGCCCAGATTGTAAAGTCATTTCCTACACAAATGTAATCCCATCATAAACCACAACAATAAATGAAAAGTTGGCTTCTGCTGTAGGAAAAAATAGTCATGTGAGACTGTTGTGTTAATGCCGTTGACATTTGGTTTTGTACATTTGACTGCTATGCTGATGAAAAGTATCTGTTAACCAGGGGGACAAAAGAAGCTAACACTTACTGAGTATACTTCTAGATATTTTACCTGTATTATTTCATATATCAGTCTTCTGTGGTAGATACTGTTATTATCTCTTTTACAGATGATGAAACTGAGGTTTGATTAAGGTCAAACATCTAGTCAGAGGGCAGCAAAGGAATTAGGACCCAGGATATTTCGACATCTTTTTTTGGTGTTAGTTCTAGAAGGTTTTGTAGGTCTTCGGAGAAGCGTTCAATTTCAGCTTCTTTGGCATTAGTGGTTGGGACATAGACTTGGATTACTGTGATATTGAATGGTTTGCCTTGGAAACGAACTGAGATCATTATGTCAGTTTTGAGATTGCACCCAAGTACTGTATTTTGGACTCTTTTGTTGGCTATGATGGCTACTCCATTTCTTCTAAGGGATTCTTGCCCACAGTAGTAACTATAATGGTTATCTGAATTAAATTAATCCATTCCCCTCCATTTCAATTCAGTGATTCCTAAAATGTCAATGTTTACTCTTGCCATATCCTGTTTGACCACTGCCAATTTACCTTGATTCATCAGCCTAACATTCCAGGTTCTTATGTAATACTGTTCTTTACAGTGTCGGACTTTACTTTCACCACCAGACACATCCACAACTGGGTGTTGTTTCTGCTTTGGCTCAGTCTTTTCATTCCTTCTGAGGCTATTTCTCTGCTCTTCTTCAGTAGTATATTGGGGACCTACTGACCTGGGGAGTTCATCTTTCAGTGTCCTATCTTTTTGCCTTTTCATACTGTTCATGGGATTCTCAAGGCAAGTTTGCTAAAGTGGTTTGCTATTCCCTTCTCCAGTGGACCACATTTTGTCAGAACTCTGCACCATGGCCTGTCTGTCTTTGGTGGCCCTGCACAGCATAACTCATGCTTTCATTGAGTTAGACAAGGCTGTGATCCACATGATCAGTTTGGTTACTTTTCTATGATTGTGATTTTCATTCTGTCTGCCCTCAGATGAATAAGGATAAGTAAGAGGTTTGTGGAAGCTTCCTGATGGGAGGGGCTGTCTGTGGGGGAAAGCTGAAGTTGAACAGTTCTATGAAGACCCAAACCCACAAGACCTTCTAGAGCTAACATCAATAAAAGATGTCCTTTTCATCATAGGGGACTGGAATGCAAAAGTAGGAAGTCAAGAGATACCTGGAGTAACAGGCAAATATGGCCTTGGAGTACAAAATGAAGCAGGACAAAAGCTAACAGTTTTGCCAAGAAAACGTACTGATCATAAAAAACACCCTCTTCCAACAACACAAGAGATGAGTCTACACATGGACATCACCAGACGGTCAATACCGAAATCAAATTGATTATATTCTTTGCAGCCACAAATGGAGAAACTCTGTCAGCAAAAACCAGACCGGGAACTGACTGTGGCTCAGATCATGAACTCCTTATTGCCAAATTCAGATTTAAATTGAAAAAAGTGGGGAAAACCACAAGACCATTCAGGTATGACCTAAATCAAATCCCCTATGATTACACAGTGGAAGTGAGAAATAGATTCAAGGGATTAGATCTGGTAGAGTGCCTGAACAACTATGGATGGAGGTTTGTAATATTGTACAAGAGGCAGTGATCAAAACCATTCCCAAGAAAAAGAAATGCAAAAAGGCAAAATGGTTGTCTAAGGAGACCTTACAAATAGCTGAGAAAAGAAGAGAAGTGAAAGGAAAAGGAGAAAAAGATATATCCATCAGAATGCAGAGTTCCAAAGAATTGCAAGGATAGATAAGAAAGCATTCCTAAGTGAAAAATGCAAAGAAATAGAGGAAAATAGTAGAATTAAAAAGATTAGAGATCTATTCAAGAAAATTAGAGATACCAAGGGAACATATCATGCAAAATGAGCACGATAGAGGACAGAAATTGTATGTACCTAACAGAAGCAGAAGATATTAAGAAGAGGTGGCAAGAATACATAGAAGAACTATACAAAAAAGATCTTAATGACCCAGATACCCAGGATGATGTGATTACTCACCTAGAGCCAGACATCCTGGAGTGGGAAGTCAAGTGGACCTTAGGAAGCATCACTATGAACAAAGCTAGTGGAAGTGATGGAATTCCACCTGAGCTACTTCAAATCCTAAAATATGATGCTGTTGTACTCAATATGCCAACAAATTTGGAAAACTCAACAGTGGGCACAGGATTGGAAAAAGTCAGTTTTCATTCCAATCGCAAAGAAGGGCAATGCCAAAGAAATGTTCAAACTACAGCACAACTGCACCTGTTTTATATACTGGCAAGGTCATGCTCAAAATCCTGCAAGCTAGGCTTCAACAATATGTGAACTGAGAACTTCCAGATGTTCAAGCTTGAATCAGAAAAGGCAGAGGAACCAGAGATCAAATTGCCAACATCCATTAGATCATAGGGAAAGCAAGAGAGTTGAAAACATCTACTTCTGTTTCTTTGACTACGCTAAAGCCTTTGACTGAGTGGATCACAAAAAATTTGTGAAAAATTCTTAAAAAGGTGGGAATACCAGACCACCTTACATGCCTTCCGAGAAACCTGTATGCAGGTCAAGAAACAACAGTTGGAACTGGACATGGAACAGCGGACTGGTTCAAAATTGGGAAAGGAGTGTGACAAGGCTGTATATTGTCACCCTGCTTGCTTAACTTAAATGCAGAGTACATCATGTGAAAGCTGGAGTCAAGATTGCAGGGAAACATATCAGTAACCTCAGATATGCAGATAACACCACCTATATGGCAGAAAGCAAAGAGGAACTAAAGAGCCTCTTGATGAAGGTGAAAGAGCAGAGTGAAAAACTAGGGTTAAAACTCAACATTCAAAAAAGGAAGATCATGGCATCTGGTCCCATCTGGTCCCATCACTTCATGGCAAATAGATGGGGAAACAGTGGAAACAGTGACTGACTTTATTTTCTTGGACTCCAAAATCACTGCAGAAGGTGATTGCAGCCATAAAGTTAAAAGACTCTTGCTCCTTGGAAGAAAAGCTATGACAAACTTAGTCAGCATATTAGAAAGCAGAGACATTACTCTGCTTACCAAAGTCCATCTAGTCAAAGCTATGGTTTTTCCAGTAGTCTTGTGTGGATGTGTGAGTTGGACCATAAAGAAGGCTTAGCACCGAAGAATTGATGCTTTTGAACTGTGGTGATGGAGAAGACTCTTGAGAGTCACTTGGACTGCAAGGAGAGCAAGCCAGTCAATCCTAAAGGAAATGAATCCTGAATATTCATTGGAAAGACTGATACTGAAGCTGAAACTCCAGTACTTTGGCCATCTGATGAGAAGAGCTAACTCATTGGAAAGGACCCTGATGCTGGGAAAGATTGAAGGCAGGAGGAGAAGGGGACGGCAGAGGATGAGATGGTTGGATGGCATCACCGACTTGATGGACGTGAGTTTTGAGTATTCTTCAGGAGTTGGTGATGAACAGAGAGGCTTGGCGTGCTGCAGTCCATGGGTTGAGAAAGAGTCAGACACAAGTGAGTGACTGAACTGAACTGAATTGTTTAATTCTTCATTAATTTTTTCTTAATTATTTCTCTGGGTTTCAGATTTCTAATATTTCAGGTTAAGGAGATGCTGCAACTATTTTCCTTGGACTAAAACCTCCCACTAGGAAGCAATACATTTTTTTGAAGGAAGATTAGGAAAACTGAGCACCGAAGAATTGATGCTTTTGAACTGTGGTGTTGGAGAAGACTCTTGAGAGTCCCTTGGTCTGCAAGGAGATCCAACCAGTCCATCCTAAAGGAAATCAGTCCTGAATATTCATTGGAAGGCCTGATGCTGAAGCTGCAACTCCAACACTTTGACTACCTGATGCAAAGAACCGACTAATTGGAAAAGACCCTGATGCTGGGAAAGATTGAAGGCGGGAGGAGAAGGGGATGACAGAGGATGAGATGGTTGGATGGCATCACTGATTCAATGGACATGAGTTTGAGCAAGCTCCATGAGTTGGTGATGGACAGGGAAACCTGGCGTGCTGCAGTCCATGGGGTGTCTAATAGACTCTAATAGTCGAAGTGAGTGAGTGACTGAGTGACTGAACTGAACTAGAATGTATAATCTTGTCAAACAAGACTCTACCTGTTTGGATTAAAGAAGAAAACCACTTCTAGCTCTGGCACTCTCGCCTGAAAAATTACCAAATTATGTGAAAATTCTCTTCTAAAATTTTAACAGCTGTCATTTACATTTCCAAAAAGGCTATTATTTATTTATTTATTCATTTTGGCCTTGTGACTTGCATGATCTCAGTTCCACAACCAAGAACTGAACTCCAAGTTTCTATAAATTACACATTTTGTAATGGAATTGACAGTTGCTATGGACCAGTGACTACCTCGCATTTCCTGTTTTTCCCTTTTCTTGCTTGGAGTTTTTGTTGTGGTTATGTTTGTCATATCATATATTGGAATGGAATATGTATATACATATGTATATCTGTAACTGTATAAATATATATATACATTTATATATACACATATATATACACACACCACATTTTTTTTCTCCATTCATCTGCTGAGGGATACTGAGGTTGTCTCCGTACCTTGACTATTCGAATAATGCTGCAATAAACAGGGGAGTGCAGATATCTGTTCAAGATAGTAGTTTTATTTCCTTTAGATATGTACCCAAAAGTGGGATTGATGAATCATATGGTATTCCTATTTTTAATTTTTTTGATGAGCCTCTAAACAGTGTTCTGTAATGGCTATACCAATTTATATTCCTACCAATAGTGCACAAGGGTTCCCTATTCTATACATCCTCACCAACACTTGTTACCTTTTGACTTTTTGATAGTAGCCATTCTAACAGGTTTGGGGTGATATCTCCCGTATTGTGGTTTTGATTTGCATTTCACTGATGATCATTGATGTCGAGCATCTTTCATATACCTATTGGCCATTTGTATGTCTTTTATGGAGAAACGCCTATCCACTGTGTTTTTATTTTATATTTTAAAGTACCTTAAACACATTTTAGAAGTACAATAAATACACATGCATACAACTAGATAGGGCTAGAGACTTCTGGCAAGATTGGAGGAAATAGTAATAGAAACATTGAATTTGGACTCAATATTATCCTCTAAAAAGTTAATAAGCACGTTAGAGAACCTAATAGAAATGATCCTTTTGGTAGGTATTTAAGTTGTGTTAATTAAATATTATTGAACACTCGTGTACAAGAATCATGCCAAATATTGAGAATGAGAAGATGTAAATGATTTAATTCTTCATCATTAGGAATTTAGTAAGGGGGATAGATTTGATCTCCCAGACAAGCAGAACTAATACATCTTCCATTAGGCTCTCATTGTACCTATCTCTATTACAGAACCTATTATAATTATTTCTTTAAAGACTCATGTCTTCTTCTTCTTCTTCTTCTTCTTTTCCTCCAATTTGTCTGTGCTGGGTCTTCACTGTGGCATCCAGACTCTTTGTTGTGGCCTGCAGACTTCTCTAGTTGCAGTGCATGGGCTTCTCTAATTGTGGCATGCTGGCTTAGTTGACCCAAGGCATATTAGGCTTTTAGTTTCCCAGCCAGGACCTGAGCTTGCATCCCCTGCATTGAAAGGTGGATTCTTAACCACTGGACCACCAGGGAAGTCCCTCTATGTCCTCATTTAGAATAAAAATTCTACAGTGGGCCAATCGACTGTCTTCATTTTTATACTTTCAGTGTCAATAACTGACCCTTGTAGATATTTAACAAAAACTTGATGTTGACGCAACTCATGAAATTCAACCTGACTTAAAAATGAGGAAGTGTGTTATTTCACATAAGCTGAATGCCTGTGGTAGGGTGGATCCAGTAGTTTCAAAATGTCATCAAATACAGAGAGTCTTTATGTTGCTCTGTTCTGTTTTAATCCTCAGACTGGTTTCTTTTGGTGTTGGAGCATGGCTACTGGAACTATTAGGCTGCAGGCAAAGTTGGCATGAGACAGGATAAAGGGACACAGAGATACACACACACACACACACACACACACACACACACACACACACACACGCCTAAGCTCCTTTCTTAGGAGAGATGAAAAGCTTTTCCAGAGCATCTGGAAAACCTCTTCTCCTGTCTCATTGATTGGAATTGGGTTGCATCATCGTTCCCTCTCTAGGAGGGATGGTGTTAGGACTTCTCAGCTTTGACACTGTTGGCATTGGGCTGGTCACTCTTCGTTGTGAGGGACTGTCACAACCCTGTAGGTTGTTTGGCAGCACCCCTGGCCTTTACCCACTAGATGCCAGGAGCATCCCCCAACCAGTTGCAACAACCAGAGTGTCTTTAGATGTTGCCAGATGTCCTCTGGGAGGCAAATCACCCTGAATGAAAACTGCTGGCTTAGATAACTTAGAAACTGATGGTAGATCAGGTTTGTGTAAGGCAGCTGGGGACACAGACTTAAACTCATCAGGGTATTGTCAGTAAGGTAATCAATCTGCTTAGGTAACTGACTGACAGTGTTCACTATGCTTGTTGAACATAGAGGCATGACAGGTTCAGTGTCCAATTTAAAATTTTAGTTTTCTTCTATCTCATATGTCCTCAAAACTAATTTTGGGATAGTTTGGTGAAATTAGAAGTGAAAAAATGAATTTGTGTTAGGGTGATTGGTTATTGTCTCTTAGCAGTTCTTACAAAAGTAAAATTGAGTCAGTCCACTTTTAAGTTGGAAGTTACAGTTACAATCCCAACTATTTATGCAAAATGGACCACACTGGCTCAGAATAATAATCACAGCCAAATTTTATCAAGTGTTTCCCCCTTAACAGAAGTTGTTCTAAATGCTTTCCATGTGTTAACAGATCTAATTCTCATAATAATTCTGTGACATCTTTACTATTACTTCCATAATAGGAAACCAGAGCACAGGGAAGTTAGGTAACCAGTAACCAGCCAGTAAATGATCACAATTTGTAAGTGCTATCAGAGCCCCAAGGAGGAATTAATTTATTCTCTGTGTTAAGTCGCTTCAGTTGTGTCTGACTCTTTGTGACCCTATAGACTGTAGCCTGCCAGGCTCTTCTGTTCATGGGATTCTCCAGGCAAGAATACTGGAGTGGGTTGCCTTGCCCTCCTCCAGGCGATCTTCCCAACCCAGAAATTGAACCCCTGTCTCTTATGCTTCCTACATTGCAGGTGGGTTCTTTACCACTAGCACCACCTGGGAAGAATATCTAATTCTGACCAGGCTATACTAAGAAGATCTCATGCAGAAGGTTCACTTTTACTTTCCTTAGAAGGAAATGTAAACTATTTATATGATTAGGATGGATTTCATTGTATTGAAATTGGAATAGAGAGAAGAAAATGTTGCCTCCCTCTGTGTAATGCTCACTCAGGGGTGTAGTTTGGCAAAAATTCTGAATTCTAAAAGGTAGAGCTGTGCTCATTGTACAAGTCCCCACTATTTCCTGAATAAGCACACTCACAGCTCTAATGGGACTGGTTTGGGATGGATTCTGATATTAACTGTGAAGTACTTGGAAGCAGCACTCTTGCAAACCTTCTTGGGAATCTAGGGTCATGAGTCTAGACTCCTTCTATCTTCATAATGAGTGTCTTCTAAATGATCTCCTTGCCCTTTCCTGTAATCTGATCTCAATCAGGTTTTGGGTCATCACAAATAACCTTGTAGTTTGTGTAGTATACAATTCCAGGCTCATCACTCAGAAAACTATTAACTGTTTGCAAGAAACCATAAACCTATGCTTTTTCATTCCCCAGTATAACCCTGGAGCCCACACCAGCAAGAAACAGGCTGAGAAAATTTCAAATCTCCAAGAAGGACATAGTTTTTAATACCAACTTCAGATGTGGCCACAGAGGATATTGATGAAGGAACCCCCATATTGCAGAGTCAGGGTGATCAGAAGGGCCAACCAATCAGATTCTCTCCTTGTTGGGGCAGAGAATTTTTGTGGTCCTTGCTCATTAGGAATTTGACAGTTGTTGTGGACCAGTGACTACTATGAATTTCCCATTTTCCACTTTTCTGATTTGGAGTTTTTATTGTGGTTATCTTGTCTTTGTCATACCATTACATGTTGACTACCTTATGAAAAGGAACCACATCCAGATATGATGGAAAAGTTGCTTAGCACTCACAGATCTTGGGCTCCAATATGGAGGTGGTAACTGGGTGGGACGTTTGATTGGTTCCCATGGGAAGAAGGTGAATGTGCTCTTGTGTATCAGAAGCTCAGTTCCGTTCAGTTCAGTTGCTCAGTAGTGTTTGACTCTTTGCGACCCCATAAACCACAGCACGCCAGGCCTCTCTGTCCATCACCAACTGCCGGAGTTTACCCAAACCCATGTCCTTTGAGTCAGTGATGCCATCCAACCATCTCATCCTCTGTCATCCCCTTCTCCTGCCCTCAATCTTTCCCAGCATCAGGGTCTTTTCTAATCAGTCAGCTCTTCACATCAGGTGGTCAAAGTGTTGGAGTTTCAGCTTTAACATCAGTCTTTTAGGGTGATCTCCTTTAGGATGGACTGGTTGGATCTCCTTGCAGTCCAAGGGACTCTCAAGAGTCTTCTCCAACACCACAGTTCAAATGCATCAATTCTTTGGTGCTCAGCTTTCTTTATAGTCCAGCTCTCACATCCATACATGACTACTGGAAAAACCATAGCCTTGACTTAGACGAATCTTTGTTGGCAAAGTAATGTCTCTGCTTTTTAATATGCTCTCTAGGTTGGTCATAACTTTCCTTCCAAGGAGTAAGCATCTTTTAGTTTCATGACTTCAATCACCATCTGCAGTGATTTTGGAGCCTAAAAAAAATAAAATCAGCCACTGTTTCCATTGTTTCCCCATCTATTTGCCATGAAGTGGTGGAACTGGATGCCATGATCTTAGTTTTCTGAATGTTAAGCTTTAAGCCAACTTTTTCACTCTCGTCTTTCACTTTCATCAAGAGGCTCTTTAGTGTATCAGAAGGGTATGTATCAATACTTGGGTGACAAGAGAAGTGGTCTATAGAAAAGCCTCTGACATTTATTCTGTTGGTCTTTCTTTTATTAATAGAAACTCCAGTTTTTAGTTGGGAAAATGACTCTCAAGCTAGAAACAGCATTTTCCAGCTTCCTCTTAGGTCAGATAACTAAGTTCTGGCCAATGGGATATGAAAGGGGATGATTGTCACCCTTAAGGAAATATCTTTACTTTTTATCCTTTCACACAAGCTGCAATTTGATGGTGAACCAGCTTTGACTTTGCAATAGAGAACTTCATTTAGTTTATTTTTTTGCAAAGGTTGGCAAATATTCTTCAAGGGCCTGATAGGAAATATTTTGACTTAATAGGCCATAGAGTCTCTGTCACAACTCATTTCTGCTGTCATAGCTTAAAATCAGCCATAGACAGTACTTACACACTTGGGCATAGCTGTGTTCTAATAAGTTTTTTTTTAAAATGAAAACAAGCCATCACCCTACTGACTATAGTTTCTCTACCCCTTGCTCCGGTGGAAAAATAACATAGGTGAAATCTGGGTCTTTGGGTGACCTCATGGAACAAAGCCACCCTACTCTGCACATCATCCACCCGCGCAGACTTTTATGTGAAGGAGAAACAACTCTTTATTCTTATGTAAGTCATTGTTATGTTGGATTCTGTTAAGGCATTCAAACCAATGTCTTAATGCAGCCATATCTTATTGTGAGAAATCCCTAAATATATGTAATCATGATCCACTTTCTGATTTAGTCACATCTGCAGGGCTCCTTTCAGAGACTTTGGAAGCTTACTCAGGCCTGTGTCTCATCAAAGGGCATTAATCAAAGAAGAGCAGCCTGATGGAAGAACTGTCCCATGTGAATCAGGCTGTGCATTCTTCTAGCTATGCCTCACTCCTGCACATGTGAAAAAGGAGAAAGACAACAGAAAATGAAACCGATGTTTGTAAATTAATGCATCCCTTGACTCCATACGTTCATTCTACAAGTATTCATTGAGCGCTAGATATTAGGGAAGCAGTAATGAACAAAGCACACAGAAGTTCATGCCACACATCCTGTTGTTGAAATTTATAGGTTAATAAATAAACTGGAAGAAAGAAAGGAAGGGAGGGAGGGAGGAAGAAGAGAAAAATGGAAAAGAATACTTTGTGTGTAAGATGATAAAGCCTAATAAATAATAACACAGGTAAGAATGAAGGAAAGAATTATAGGAGATGGAAAGTAACATTATGTTTACGGTAAGTAACCCAAAAATGGGCTTCCCTGGTGACTCAGACGATAAAGAATCTGCCTGCAATGCAGGAGACCCAGGTTTGATCCCCGAGTCAGGAAGATCCCCTGGATAAGGAAATGGCAACCCACTCCAGTATTCTTACCTGGAGAATCCCATGGACCTGAAGGGCTGCAATCCATGGGGTCACAAAGACTCAGCCATGACTTAGTGACTGTTCAACCACAACAAAACCCCAAAAATGCTAATTAAATTCATATTTTCAAGTTAAATCCAATGATGTTTAGAATGAAAAGATTCATTATTGTCTCAAATCTCCATAGTCACAGAAATCTGGATATATAGGGCTACAAAAACAGAATTCACTTATAAGTGAAGATAGATGTTCCATACTCCAGTAAACCATAGTCCTCCCTCAGCTGTACTTGAAAAACCTTATAATAATTCCTATACTGAAAATTCATGGAAGTTCTTTTCAGATCTTCCATGTGTCCTCATTCATTAATTTACTGTCAAGAAAGATCTCTCCTGAGTACAAATTCCTTCCACCATTGGCTTTGCCTAATTAAGAAAAAGAACTTCTAATCATTTCTCTAACTCTCATCCTTTCCCCAATCCAGGCTGATCCCACTGACTGCTTTATATCAATTCCCTGTAAGTGCCACTCGTGTTCTCATGAATTTTGAATGACTGCTCCACACTGGAAAACCCATAACAAGCCACAAAATATTCTTCAGTGAAGCTAAACAGTCAGAGGAGTGTTTTTCCAAGTGTTATCACTTCATTTTTTTCTCTGTCTCTCTGGGAATACCCCACTATTTTTACTTCCTTTTTTATTTTTGCATTCTTTGTCTTTTTTGGAGTACCCTTTTCTAAATCTCTTCCTATTTCTTTCTGTAAGTCTCTCTGTCTCTCTGGATGTTTACTTTGCACACTGTCAAATATTTATTTAAAAACCTGATCAAAATAAATAAATAAATAAAAATAAAAACCTATTCAAGGAACAGAGACACAGATTTAGAGAATGGACTTGAGGACACAACGGGAGAGGGAGAGGGTGGGACGAAGGGAGAAAGTAGCATCAACATATGTACACTATCAGGTGTAAGATGGACAGCTAGTGGGAAGTTGCTGCGTAGCACAGGGAGCCCAGTCTGGCGCTCTGTGATGACCTGGACAGATGGGATAGAGCGAGAGAAGGGAGGCTGGGGAGGAGGGGATGTATATATGTTCAGTCGCTCAGTTGTGTCAACTCTTTGCAACCCCGTGGACTGCAGCACACCAGCTTCCCTGTCCTTCACTATCTCCCAGAGTTTGCTCAAACTCATGTCCATTGAGTCAGTGATGCCATTCAACCATCTCATCCTCTGTCACCCTCTTCTCGTCCTGCCCTCAATCTTTCCCAGCATCAGGATCTTTTCCAGTGAGTTGGCTCTTCTCATCAGGTGAGCAAATTATTGGAGCTTTGGCTTCAGCATCAGACCTTCCAGTTAATATTCAGGATTTATTTCCTATTGGATTTACTGATTTGATCACCTTGCAGTCCAAGGAACTCTCAAGAGTCTTCTCCAGCACCACAGTTCGAAAGCATCAATTCTTTGGTGCTCAGCCTTCTTTATGGTCCAACTCTCACATCCACACATGACTACTGGAAAAACCATAGATTTGCCTATATGGACCTTTTTTCTCAGAGTGATACCTCTGCTTTTTAATATGCTGTCTAGGTTTGTCATAGCTTTTCTTCCAAGGAGCAAGCATTTTTAATTATGTGACTGATTTGTGGTGGTGTATAGTGATAACCAGCACAACATTGTAAAAATTTTTGAATAAAAAAAAAAATAGAAAAATCCTGATCAAGTTACTTTGACATTCTGGTGATTCTTATCTGGAACTACTGTTGAATTATTTAGCACTGCCATCAAAAGAGAAGGGTTGGTTATAGAAAGTGATGAGAGAAATGGATTCTGGGCTGAGAGTAATTCATAATGAAATTTCAAGGGCACTTTTTTCTGTTTAAAATTGTTTTTTGAGGTATACTTGATTTACAATATTATATTACTTTCAGATATACAACATAGAGATACAAAATTTTATAAATTAAACTCCAGTTACAGTTATAAAATATTGGCTATATTCCCCATGTGGTACAATATACCCTTGTAGCTTATTTGTTTTATACCGTGTAGTGTTTACCACTTAATCCCCTAATCCCAAATTGTTACTACCTTCCTTCCATCACCTAACTGGTAGCCAATAGTTTGTTCTCTATATCCGTGAATCTGTTTTTTTTTTTTTTATATATAATCACTACTTATTTTTACTTTATTAAATTCCACATATAAGTAACAACATACACTATTTGTCTTTGTCTGACTTATTTCACTAAGCATAATGCCTTCCAGAACCATCCATGTTGCTGTAAATAGCAAAATTTCATTCTTTTATATGTCTGAGTCACATTCCATTGTATATATAGACCACATCCTCTTTATACATCATTTCTTGATGCATACTTATGTTCCTTCTGTATCTTAGCTTTTCTAAATAATGCTTCTGTGAACTTTGGGGTGCTTGTATCTGTTTAAATTAGTATTTTTGTATTCTTCGGATATATGCCCAGGAGTGAAATTGCTGGATCATTGGGCATTTCAATTTTTTGAGGAAACCCCATAATGTTTTCCACACTGGCTGCACCAGTATACAGTTCCACCAACAGTGCAGGGTTCCTACTTCTTCATATCTTAGTCAACATTCATTATTTACTGTCATTTGACAATTGCCAGTTTTACAGAATTGAGATGATATCTCATTGTGTTTTTGATTTGTGTTTTTCTGATTATTGAGAACTGAGGATCTTTGCATGTGCCTGTTGGCCATCTGTGTGTCTTCACTGGAAAAATGTCTTTTTTTATTTAAATGTCCATTTTTAATGGAGTTATTTGTTTGATATTGATTTGTATGAGCTGTTTATATGCTTTGGAAATTACACATTATCAGTCATTTCATTTATAAATATTTTTTCTCATTCATTAAGTTGTCTTTTCGACCTGTCAGTGATTTAAATTTGCTGTGTATAAGTTTTAAGTCCAATTTTTAATTTTGTTTTTGTTTCCTTTGCTTTAAAAGACAGATTCAAAAAAGTGTTATAATTTGACATTTTAGCAATATTAATTCTTCTAATCCATGAACATAGTGTATCTGTCAATCTGTTTTTGTTGTCTTCAATTTGCTTTCCAGTGTCTTACAGTTTACAAGTTCAGGTCATTTACCTCCTTAGGTAGGTTTATTCCTAGGTATGTTATTCTTTTTGACGTGATATAAATGGGATTGTTTCCTTAACTTCTCTTTATGATAGTTCATGGTTAGTTTATAGAAAAATGACAGATTTCTGTTATTAATTTATATCCTGCAACTTTATAGAATTCATTGAAGAGCTCTAGTAATTTTTTTCTGGCATCTTTAGGATTTCTTGTGTATAATGCCATGTCATCTGCAAATAGTGATAATTTTACTTCTTCTTTTCCAGTTTGGATGTCATTTCTTTTTCTTGTCTGATTGGTGTGGTCAAGACTTACATTACTATATTGATTAACAGTTTTGAGCATGGGCATCCTTGTCCTGCTTCTTTTTTAGAGGAAATGTTGTCAGCTTTCCCCCTTTGAGTATGATGTTAGATGTAGGATTATCATATATGGCCCTTATTATTTTGAGATATGTTCTCTCTGTACCCAACTTTCTGGAGAGTTTTTATCATAAATGTATATTAAATCTTATGCAGAGTTTTTCCTGCATGTAGTAACATGATAATTTGTTTTTTATTCTTTAGTTTGGTAATATGTCACATTAATTGATTTATGAATATTGAACTATCCTTACACCCCTGGGATAAATTCCACTTGATCATGGTATATGATCCTTTTAATGTATTGTTGTGTTCAGTTTGTTAGTATTTAGTTGAGAATTTTTTTCGTCTATGTTCATCAGTGATATTGCCCTGTAATTTTCTTTCCATGTAGTGTCTTTGTCTGGTTTTGGGTATCAGGGTGATGCTAGCCTCGTAGAATGGGTTAACAAGCATTCCTTCCCCTGCAATGTTTTTTAGTAGTTTGAGAAGACTAGGTATTAACTCTTCTCTCCATGTTTGGTAGAATTTACCTGTGAAGCCATCTGGCCCTGGATTTTATTTATTAGGAATTTGTTACTCATTGATTTCACTCCAGGTAATTGGTCTGTTAATATGTTCTATTTCTTCTTGTTTCAGCCTTGGGAGATTGTACATTTCTAGGATTTGATCCATTTCTTCTAGGTTGTCAAATTTATTGGTGTATAATTGTTCATAGTAGTCTTCTAAGATCTTCTATATTTCTGTGGTGTTGAAGCTAACTTCTTTTTTATTTCTACTTTTATTGATTAGGTCCCTTTGTTTTCTTAATGTGTCTGGCCAAAGGCTTGTTAAACTTTTTCAACTTTTTAAAGGATGAACTTTCCGTTTCTTGATCTTTTCTGTTTTGTTAGCCTCAATTTCATTTATATCTGCTCTAATTTTTATGATTTCTTTCCTTCTACTATATTTTGGTTTTGTTTGTTCTTCTTTCTCTAGTTCCTTTTGGTGTAAGGTTAGGTTAGTTATTAGAGATTTTTCTCGTTTTCTGAGGTAAGCTTGTATCACTATAAACTCTCTTAGAGTTGCTTTCGATGTGTCTCATAGATTTTGGATTGTTGTGTTTTCATTTTCATCTATATGCATGTATTTATTACAATTTCTTCTTTGATTCTTTAGTGGCTCTTTGGTTGCTCGTGGAATATTGCTTGCACTCTTAAGTGCTCATGTTTTCAGTAGTTTTTTTTTTCTTGTATTTGATTTCTAGTCTCACAGCGTGGGGTGGGAAAAGAAGCTTGGTATGATTTCAGTTTTCTAAAGGCGTTTTACTGAGGCGTTTTGTGATCTTGCATATGATCTGTCTTGGAGACTCTTCCATATGCACTTGAAAAGAATGTGTATTCTGCTGATTTTTGATGGCATGTTCACATTTAACTATTATCTCCAACTTATAAACTGTGTCATTTTGTGTTTCCTTATTGATTTTCTGTCTGGATGATCTGTCCATTGATGTGAGTAGAATGTGAAGCTCCTCTATTATTGTGTTGCTGTCAGTTTCTCCCTTTATCTGTTAATATTTACTTTATCTGTTAAATGGCCTTATTTTGCTTGCATATATATAAATATATTCACAATTCTTGATTTGATCTCTTGATCATTATGTAATGTCCTCTTTGTCTCTTATAACAGTATTTGTTTTACCTTCTGTTTGTCTGATGAAAGTATTGCCATTCCAGCTTTGATTTCCATTTGTGTGGAATACCTTGACTCAGTGGAAAAGAATCCACCTGCCAATGCTGGAGTCACGGAAGCTGCAGGTTTGATCCCTGAGTCAGGAAGATCCCCTGGAGGAGGAAATGGCAACCCACTTCAGTATTCTTGCCAAGATAATTTCATGGACAGAGGAGCCTGGCAGGCTACAGTCTGTGGGGTCGCAAAGAGTCAGATACAACTGAGCACACACTACTTACAACCTTTTCCCACATGCTTTCAATCTGTATATGCCTTTAGACCTGAAGTGAGTCTCTCCTAGGCAGTATACATATATATATATATGTATGGGTCTTGCATTTATATCAATCCAGTCATGCTATGTTTTTTAATAGGAGCATTTAGTCTATTTACATTTAAAGTCATAATTCACGTCTGTACTTACTGCCATTTTGTTCATTGTTTGGGAACTATTTTGTAGTTATTTTTCCTTCCTTCTTTTTTTTCTCTTTTGTGACTTAATGACAGTGTTATGTCTTTAGTGTTATGTTTGGATTCGTTTCTCTTTTCTGTATATGCATCTCTTATAGATTTTTGATTTGTGATTACCATGAGTTTGATACACAGTAGACTATATGTGTGTGATTAATTTATGTTGCTGATCTCCTGATTTCAAATGCATCTTAACAATCCTGCATTTTAATGGTCTCCCCATAGTAATTATAGTTTTTGACATCCTATTTTACATCTATTAGTTTTATGTATGCCATATCTGCTTCTTATGGATGTGGATTATTTTACTTTTTTGTCTTTTAACCTGTGCTAGCTTTATATGTGGTTGATTTACTACCTGTATGATTTATTTACCTGATGGCTCAGATGGTGAAGAATCTGCCTGCAATACAGGAAACCTGGGTTCGATCCCTGAGTCAGGAAGATCCTCTGGAGAAGGGAATAACAACCCACTCCAATATTCTTGCTTGGTGAATTCCATGGACAGAGTAGCCTGATGGGGTTGCATCAGTAGTCCATGGGGTTGCAAAGAGTAGGACATGATTGAGTGACTAATACTTTTTCCTTTTGCAGTGTTCATGTTTCTAGTTTTAGTCTTTTAATTTTGCTTAAAGAAGTCCCTTTAATACTTTTTAAACAGATTGCTTGGGCTTATGAAATCTTAATTTTTTGCTTATCTCCATCACATGTGAATGAGAGCCTTGCTGGGTAGAGTATTCTTGGTTGTAGTTTTTACTTTTTCATCATTTTAAACTAGGGTTAAATTAAGATTTCTTCATTATGACAAAAAGTATCTACAAAATAATCATATAAATCTGTATAGTGGAGAACTGAAATCTTTCTGCTAAAACCAGAAATTAATATTTATTAAGTATTTCTGTTCTTATCACTTCTATTTAATATCTTTATGGAGGTCCTAAGCATTTCTATATGCAGGGAAAAAAGAAATATAACAAGCTCAGATATAATGAAGGAAACTAACTTTACATGAAGATGACAAGGTTGTGCACATATATAACTACACATACACATTTGTTAGAAACAATAAGTAAATTAAAGTCATAGTATAGACAGCCAATATATTAAATTCAAATATATTTCCACATATTACCAGTGATCAGTTGAATTTTTAAAATTCCAAAAACATTATTTAAAAATCATCAAAATATATATTTATTGATGGATTGATTGATCACAAAGTGAGACTTCTATAGTGAATCTTAAAAATCTTCAATGATAGAAATCAAATAAGCCTAAATAAATATAGATATATTCTTTTTATGTCATTGAATAAATAATGTTAAGTATCCATTTGTCTGTATCTTCAATTCGATCCAAGTCAATATGTCAGAAGACTTGCTGTTAAAATTGACCGTTAGATTCCAAAATATATATGACAAATTAAAAAGTGCCAGTGAACAAAAATAATCTTGAAAAAAAAAAGGTTGTAGGAATCACACGCCTGATATACAAGCTTATACATCTACATTAAAAAGTCATTGAGATACTGACATAGATAGAAAAATAAGTCAGAAGGGTAGAAAAAGAATTATGAAATAGTTCCACACATTTATGGTTAATTGTTTTTTGACAACTCTAAGAATACTTAATAGAAAAAGGGAAAGTCTTTCAACAAACTATGCTGAAAAAACACAGAACTACCTATATGATAACAAAAACATGATTCATACCTCATGTGATACACAAAAATCAGACTTAATCATAAACACTACAATTATTAAACATCTAGAATTAAACCAAAAAGTGCACAAAAAGTGCACTTAGGGAACTAACATTTCTTAGACAAAGAAAAAGGTAAAAAACTGAATTTCAATAAAAATAAATCATGTTTCGCTAATCACTTCTGTATATTAATTAGTAGTTTGTAGTAATAGTACAGTTCATAACTTGAGAGGAAATGGACCAAGCGAATGGTGACTTGATTGTTCCACACTTTAATTGTAACTCTAAGGTTACCCCTTTACAGGATAAGCAAATCCTGGTGGAGTCTGAGTGCCCAGTTAACACCCAGTACATAAACACACTTACAGAACCGTGGGGCTAACAATAGCTGTACAATGTGATCCACTTGTCAGTGTCAGGTCATTTCACTTACAGTCATTATCGATCCAATATTTTCCTGTTAATAGTGGATGCATTTTCTTCATTGCATCATTTCTTTTTATTGTCTGTCATATTTAAATGCCTCGCAGAGGCCAGGAACCTAAAACTTTGTCCACTCCTATCTACAGAACTTAGAGCAATACACAATGAAAAGATTTATTCTTGCTTTCTTTAATCAGTGTTTGGTATCTGCAGAGCCTCTTGAGACTTACTTCCAAGCAGCAACACTATCCTCAGCTCAAGAACTTCCACTGGTAATCCAGTCATTTTATGTGCCATACCACTTGGGGTGATGTCAGGAACGTTCTTTGAGAGCCTCATTTTCTGCCCAACAAGTAGCAATAGAACATGTTTCTGTATGTGTGGGTCACTCCGTGAAATTTCATTCTTAGAATACCCTTAAAAATAAACTTCCACACTAAGAGGGAGCATTTCTTAGTGGCCCTCATGTATTTGACTGTTTGTCTGTCTCTCATCATCCAGGGCATGACCGGAATCCATAGATATTTAATGACCTCAGAATACTCTTGATGCTTTTCAATAGTGAGGCTACATTTATCAAATACCATTGAAAAGATAGCATCTATTTTTCAAATGGTCTAAAAGAATAATCTGCATCAGGTAGTTTTCAAATCCAAAACCCAAGAGAATTTTGCAAAGAAATCCTGTTTGATTTCTGCCAAAGGGTTAGTCCACACATATGACAGAAATGTCTACTACTGATATATGAACAGTCAGATCTTGTAGGCTAATAGAGAAGTCCTGGGGCTGATTCTCAGTAAATTTATTAAGGATTTCTGTTTAGGGTCCTGCTAAAATTCCAGTTTCTACCTGGTGACTTTGTGACAAGAGGCAGATTCCTAGGTTTAGGAGCATGCTTTTGGCAAAACCAGAAAAGTCCTATGGTCTCTCTCTTCTTGCTTATTAGCATGATCTGAAAAACATGACAACATGTTGCGTATTTCAAGCAATGTCTCTGGTTGCTCCAACACATAATTCCTAGATTTTCCACAGATGGAACTAGGCCTTGAATATTACTTGAAAACCACTACCCTTTAGTTATCATATGAATATTAGAGGTCTTAATTCTTTTGAGTTTATTCCTCTAAGGAAGCAATTAACATGATAACTACTAATTTGCCCTTAATGGTTATTAATTCCAAATCTTGTCTGAGTTAGATTATGGCAATAAGCTAAAAGACTCAAATATCCCTAGGGCAATATAGTGAATGTATACAAACTCCAATCTGTGAAAATTCACATTGTGTCTGTGTGGACTGAGGGACTATTATGAAAGTTGTTACAAAAGTGGATAAGCGTTCACCAGTCCCACTTGGCCTGTTGCTCTTCGTAAATTGTCTTTATAATATTGTTGCCAGCACAGGCCCTTGGATCTTTATTGTTTTGTGTGTGTGTGTGTGTGTAATAAAGTTTTATTAAAGTATAGGGGAGATAGAGAAAGCTTCTGACATAGGCATCAGAAGGGGGCAAAAGAGTACCCCGGATCTTTAATCAACAGAAATACATAAGTGGCCAGAACAGAGTTCCATGCTGCACTTTATTGGGTCTCATTCTGTAGCACAAGGGAGCAAAAGCAAATAACAGATACCCTTGCCCACTCCCCCAGAGGAACGGCTTGGGTCACTAAAGGAGTAATGGAAAAAAAAAAAAAAGATTAATGAGGCAGGTCCATGTGTTGGTGAGGAGACAGAGCTGAGATGGTCTAGCCACCCCTTGGTGGTGCTGTGTACAGGGATCATGCACAGTACCCTGCTTTTGCTCCAGGTACCTCAGAAGTGGTGTTTGGTTTGTGGTTGTATTATAGTTATTGTTCAGAATTTCCCCAACTACACATGTATCCCTTATAGTTTCTTTGGATCCTATTGCCCCAGGAGACATTTGTCCAGGTGCAAGTACTCCAGCAAGAGTCCCAGGTCCCAGCCTATTTCAATGTCAGGTAGCTGAAATAATCAGCAGACTCACCTTGTCTGACATTTAATAATCTCCACTACCTGTTATTATAGGGCTTCCCAGGTGACTCAGATGGTGAAGAATCTGCCTGCAATGCAGGAGACCCAGTTCACTCCCTGAGTTGGGAGGATTCCCTGGAGAAGGAAATGACAACCCACTCTGGTATTCTTGCCTGAAGAATTCCATGGACCAGAGGAGCCCGGTGAGCTACAGTCTATGGATCGCAAAGAGTCAGACATGAGTCAGTGTCTGACACTTTCATTTTCATCTGTTATTAAGTGGAATCAGATTATTATTTTTTAGAAAATTTAGTCAGCATCGAATTTCATCCTCAATCATTTCCTTAATGAGACCATTAATGTTGTTCTCCTTTTGCATTGCTTAGTTTACTGATGGTGACGGTTCAGGCAGTTGTAAAGGCTCCAATTAACCAAACCTCCCAGAATTGGGCAAATTTTAACCCAGCAAATATCCGAAGGGAGAAAGACAAAGATACAACATCTTGTTCTCATACCACGTCCATCCCAATTATACATTCAGGTATCAAAGTCTTCCAGCCCCAAACTACCAGGAATACAGCTATAGTTAAATTGGGTTGGGTTTAGTACTCATGGCAGTGAGGAGAACATAAACCATGGGGAATTACAGACAGGTGCCTTAATCCAAGGATGTAAGAAAGGACTTGTTACAGGATTTGAGTATATGTGAGGTGACTTGGGGGAGGGTTTAAGGAAGCAGGCCTCTGCTCTGATTAGTGACTCTAAGGGAGGACAAATAATGCTATAACTGAGTGTCTTAACAAACCTTAAAGAGAGAAGAGACTAGAGTGGGGCTAAAGTTGTAATGTGTAATGAACTCATTACCTGGGAGAGGGTGATATTTACTGGTGGTATTTTATGGTTTGTACACTGATCTTGTTTTTGTTTGTACTGAAACAAAATTACAAGTTGGTCAAAATTATGGAAGTCACTGTGTGCCTTTCTCTGATGTTGGTGTTTTGTGATAATGTTTGTGTGCAATAAGAAAGCACCATTTCTAAGCTCTGAGATCAGGTCAGACCCTAACAATTCCAAAGCGCAAGTGTGTCAGGCTAGTTCCCAGACCTTAGGAGTGCTTCCCTCTTTCTCACCTTCTAAGCCACTGAGGATATGAGAATAATTAGGGGTCAGTTAATAGAGTTTGATGGAATCAGAGTGAACATTTGTACCCAGGAAATGTTGATTAGTGTACTCACATACAGAAAACTCTAGTCTTTAGTGATATACCAAAGGATCGTGTCCTGTTTTTTAAAAATTGGATAAACATGTAGAAAGTCTATTTATTAACATTAATCCAAGAAAGTACTAGGTAGGATTCAAACTCTGTCACTTGGATAGACTAAACTTTTGAACAATCACCACACCAGCACCTACAGAAAATCTTTTTTTTCATGTTGCTCATTATTTCTTTATTTTAAAGAAGACACACTGATTAGAGATAGGATAGATATGGTAGGGATGGAATCATTGCCTTAAAAGAAATCAAGGGATATATTGGCCCAGCCCAGCAGGATCAAATGCAGAAGGCCGAGGCTAATTCCATCTCACTGATAACTCAGCAAAATATGTTAATCCGTGGAAATAAACCTGAAACAGAAAAAAGATAAGAGGTTTTCAAAAAAGGTTGAAAATGTGGCTTTATACCTTGGAATCTGCAAGAAGACTAACAAATGTCAAATGGCACTGAATTCATGGTCAAAGAGAGATTTACATTCCTGGAAGATAAACACCTAATGCCTGTCCAGAGGCAATTGGACGTGGAGCCTGGGATGGAAGCCTAGATCAGTGGGAAGTTTAGAAAAAAACAGAGAGATGACCAGTATGAATTGGTTTTCCATGTGCTACAGCACACAGCAGTCCAGGCTTCTCTTGTTAAAAGACAAATATTCATTTTCTCACCCATTGACTACCTAGTACAGAACTTTGAGCCAGGAGCCATGCACTGAAAGAGTATAAATATTTCTAAGATTCCTCAGGACGTTCATTGTTTATGTACCAATCCATCTCATCTCTTACTGCACAATATTCAGGGGGAAGTTTCTGTTGCAAATTTTTATTTCTTCATCTTTAAAATATTTATTTCATAGAGTTACTATGAGATTTAAACTATTTGGTTGACCATATCTTATGGAAAAACCTGAACGAACTTTTAGGCCAACCCTACATTATATATGTGAATTTGATACCACATTGCCTGTCATATATTCAGAATCAATCATAGTAGTCACTGATTTTACCAGACTGTTTAAGGTCAGGGAGAAATGAGCCAGGAGCAGGAAGACTGTACCATGAACCACAGTGGAATTCTGAATTCCCAGAAATACCCAGAATAACACTTAAAGCATTCTGCCTCAAGGAAGCATCTTTGTAAAGATATTTTCTATTTTTAGAAAGATCTTTAAAGGAAATAAGAATTTTATAGCAAAACAAAACAGACTTAGCCAGGTACTTGGCCACATGGAGGGACATACTTTGGTCTCTCCATTGTCAATTTTACTAATGATGAATTTTACCTATTAAATTCCAGAATTTCAAGAGCCATGCAGATATAATTGGTAAACGAGAGACTCAAAATTTTTGATTTCTCTGATGTTGTCTCTTGGCTTGATTTGTAAAACCACAAGGATTTAGAAAATACTGAAAAGAAAGCAGGACTTTTCTCATGACTTTTTCTGCCCCCCAAATATAGTCTATGCTGAGAATAGTGGACACAGGGAATCCAGGAGATCCATGAAGAAAGTATTTATGGGGTGACCTTACACAATCGATTGGTGGTATGTCTAGTCCTGGCTGTGGAGGTGGCCTTTGTGGTAGATGAAGCACCAGTCGAGCTGGCAGCAGTGGAAGTGGAATCAGCAGAGCTTGTGGTGGGGGCATCTGTACTTTCGCTAGGAGCATCTGTACTTTCGCTGGGGGCATCTGTACTTTCGCTGGGAGCATCTGTGCTTTCGCTGGGGGCATCTGTGCTTTCGCTGGGGGCATCTGTGCTTTCGCTGGGGGCATCTGTGCTTTCGCTGGGGGCATCTGTGCTTTCGCTGGGAGCATCTGTACTTTCGCTGGGGTCAGAGTTCGTGGCTGTAGCTTCAGAAGCTGAAATTAAGAGGAAACATTCAAATCAAGACATGTGACTCTGCAGGCAACATGCCTGAATGTGCATTTCTCATTCTGAATTCATCTCAGCAAATGTCATCAATTATGTCATACCTTTACCCTAGCTACCAACTCTCCTCTTACTCATTCTTCCTAGCCCCATCCTTCGTGGGAGAGAAAGAATTTAGCATTTCCTTGCTAGGGCAGTGAGGCTGAGGGAAGACACAGGCAAATACTTTCTGCTAGCATGAACACGAAAGACCAAATCCACATATGTCCTTATTCACAGGAACCACTGCTGAGAGACAAAAAGGAACTTCCTGTGGACTGACATTCTGGGGACTTCCCACAGAATGACTTAGAACTGAGTAGGTTCTGAGTATGAGGAGCATTGCAGTATGAGGAGAAGAGAAGAATCAGTTGATGTATCTCAGATTAGAGGTAGTATCTCCTTTCTTTTAATGCAGCAAAATCTCTTTTTGCAGGTTCTGGCCTAAGGAGAGAGAGATTTGTCACGCCTTTTGTGGGAACTTGTACTGCAGCAATAATTGTGAGAGTCCCTTCTACATAATGGGAAATATTGGTACTATTCTGGAAATAATAAGAATAAGCAAATGCTTTTTCACCCACCCCATGTTCAAAAGGACCTTGCCAAGATTTATGAGATTTATCTCTCCCCACAGAGCTGCTAACAAATAGCAAGAGTCAGACCCCCAAACTGTGAGTGAAAACCATCTCATCACCATCTCCATACCCGTACTCTAGCTGTGCTGACTCAGACCTCATGCAGGAAAGAGAATATTTTTTAACTGGACTCCACATGGCACATGTGGCACAGTATGCGAGGTCAGACTAGAGTCAGTGCCCTATGATCAGAGAACCCAAGTCCGCAAGCTGTTGAGGCTGAAAAGAGGAATCTTCAGAATGCCTGTATGAGCACGACACACACAGCATAGAATGGGCAGGGTGCTATGGGGACAGTCCAAGAATGACCAGGAGCTTTGATCCACAACCTTGGGATTTAGGTTAAAGAATGAAAACAAACCTCAGCCTGGGAATCAGGCATTGATGCCATTACAAAGAGCAGAGCTTAGAGCCCTACTTGCACTTGACCCCTACATTCCACATCCTGTTATCCCACTCTCCCATGTGGTCCTTATGCCCTCATTTCTGCATTAGTCTCAGGAGCTACATTCTCCTTATTATGGTGAAACCACACTCCTCAATGGGACTTGAATCCAGCTGCACTTCAGACTGGGACTGGAAGCCACAACTCCTGATTTAAGAGGTGACATTAACTCACAATCTTTTAATTCAAATTGCACACCTGGTGCCTGGTGTGTAGGTTCTTTTGTCTTGGTGCAAAACAATTCAGGCACAGAAAGAATTCAGCCAGAGGCAAGGCAACAGGCAAAGAGGGAATTAATTAGAGTAGGGTACTTGTGAGAGATACAGGCAGGCAAGGGACTGCAGCCCTGAGAACAAAGAGGGCTGCCTCCTTTTTTTTTTTTTCTGGCCGTATCACGAAGCTTGTAGGAGTTTAGTTTCTGGACCAGGGCTCGAAAACGGGCCCAAACAGAGAATGCATCGCATCCTAACCCGTGGACCACCAGGGAATTCCTAAAGGCTGCATTTTTATAATCTAAGAAAAAATGGGAAAGGTAGAAGACCACAGGTTTTCTCTTTTGGGGTCAGACATCAAGGCTTACATCATTAGTTCCTCCTTAACATTATATGGTCTAACCAGAACTGTCATGGTGCGATAATCATATGTATATTAACAAAGAAGTGGTGACATATCCTAAAATACTGTAATTCATCTCAGGTTGTGGTATAATGTCCTCTTTCACCTAGTTTCTTTTCTCTTTCACCTATACTCCTACCTTGGCTATGTGTAGGAATGCAGTTTTTCAGAATCTGTTATGATAAACCTCCCAAGGCCAAATTCAGGCCTCATCCCATTTTTTGGTGGCAGTGGCCACTGAGTAAACAGTAAGTCTGTTTACTTTCAAAATGTTCTGATTGTTGCTTAGTTGCCATATGTTCTAATCATCTTCTGGTTGCTGTCTAGCTCATGGTAATCTTCTGAAGTCCCTCTCTGTCTTCCCCAAGTGGGATTTCCAGGTGTAGAACTGTCTTATTCTATCCCTATCACTGGGACTAAATGACCTCTCACTTACACACTGGCCATATATTCAGCCCTTTGGTTTAGGGTAATCAGAAAGACTTTACATGCACCTCCCCCAAATTCTCAGGTCACAACATCAGACCACGGCCTCCTCTCTGCTGAAGAAAATTCAATGATTGACCCACAATTTATATAAATCCATGCCAGAGTGTTCATGTTCTCTAATAATGTGTAAGAAATAAGCAGACTTTCTATGTTCACCATAAACATTTGAATCAGACAGAAGGCTTTTCCAGGCTTGGGCTTGAAAGAAAAGTGAAAGTGAAGTCGCTCAGTAGTATCCGACTCTTTGCGACCCCATGGACTGTAGCCTACCAGGCTCCTCAGTCTATGGAATTTTCCAGACAAGAGTACTAGAGTGGGTTGCCATTTCCTCTCCAGGGGATCTTCCCAACCCAGGGATTGAACCTGGGTCTGCCACACTACAAGCGGACACTTTACCATCTGAGCCACCAGGGAAGCCCAAGGCTTGGGCTTGAAGTGAAGTGAAGTTGTTTAGTCATGTCCGACTCTTTGCGACCCTGTGGATTGTAGCCTACCAGGCTCCTCCATCCATGGGATTCTCCAGGCAAGAATACTTAGGAATCCTTATATCCTATCTCCTATGGAAACTTTGACATGAGGCTGGGATGGAAAATGGTCATTGCTGGAAGGAGATGAGGTGCAAGGGCAAACTCACCTGGTGTGTCCTGTGAAGCAATTGCTTCATCCTCTGAAACAGAAAAATAAAAACAGGATGTGAGTTGAACGCCAGATTTGGGTGTGGAGAGAAGAATATGGACAATGTGCAGGCTTTCAGAGTCAAATAACTTTAGTCTTTGGTGCACACGTTGAGGGGGAAGAGATTCACAGATAATATAAAATGTGACAATATGTGGTCACTTTTGATTTCCTGAAATTAACCTCTGATTTGTATTCTTAAACAGATTTTACTGACTCTGACCATGAAACTGGGTTCCAGGGTCAGAAATGAGCTATGATCTGATTGAATTGGGAAGAGCCTAAGGGTAGAGTCAAATCTATCGTGGATGGTCAGTGAAAATGGTGATGTAACAGGGGACTGGAGTAGAGGACAGGAGAGGCCAGCATTCTAGGCTCCCCCAAACCCACATCCACACAGAGTTCTTATCTTGATGTAACTATTCCTCCAAACCTAATTTTCAGGTAAGAATCTTTACTTACGGCTAGAAACCAGGATGGTGGAAACTGCCACCAGTGTCAGGAAGGCCAAGAGCTTCATGATGGTCAGTTGCAAAGCAGGGATCACAGGAAATTTTCGGAGCCTGGAGGAATCTTGACTCCAGGATTTCACATCAACATTATATAGGAAGAAAGAGAACACAAATCGGAAGATGCCAGACCAGAATCCGGGTTAGTTAATGCCAGGAGTGTTCGTTCTCAGAGAAACCACCGAAGAAAAAACAGCACGGCCTGAGGCTCTTGGAAAGATCATAATATCAATCATTTCATTCTGACACATTCATACCTTGTAGATAGAGTGGTATCATGATTATAGTCTTTTCTGACAAGGTGAAAAAAACCCTCATCCAGTCCTCCTGATTTAGTCATATCTGCAGTGCTCCCTTCAGAGACTTTGGAAACTTACTCAGTCTTGTCTCTCATCAAAGGAGATTAATTAGGGTAAAGCAGCCTGATGGAAGAACCACCCTCTGAGAGTCAGGCTGTACATTCTTCCAGCTATGGCCTCTCTCCTGCACATGTGAATAAAAAGAAAAACAATAGAAAATGAAACTGATGTCTGTTAATTAATGCATGCCTTGACTCCATACATTTCATTCTACAAATAGTCATTGAGCACTAGACATTAAGGACGCAGTAGTGAACAAAGCACACAAAAGTTACACATCATCCACCCTGTTGTTGAAACCCATATGTTAATAAGTGAATAGGAAGGGAGGCAGGGAGGAAGGAGAGAAAAATGGAAAAGAATATTTTGTATATATAAGGTGATAAAACCTAATAAATAATAACATAGAAAAAATAAAAAAAAATAAAAATAATAACACAGGTAAGAAGGAAGGAAAGAATTGTAGGAGATGGAAAGTGAGGTTATGTTTACAATGTGTAGCACAAAAATGGGCTTCCCCGTGTCTCAGATGGTAAAGAATCTGCCTGAAATACAGGAGACCCAGGTTCAATCCCTGAGTCAGGAAGATCTGGAGAAGGAAATGGCAACTCCAGTATTTTAACCTGGAGAATCCCATGGACAGAGGAGCCTAGCAGACTACAGTCCATGGGATTGCGAGAGTCGGATACAACTTAGCGACTAAACCAAACCACCACCAAAAACAAATTTAAATGAATTTTAAATGAAATTTAAATGAAAATTTCAATAAATAAAATTAAATGAAATTTATAATTAATTCCTAGTTAATATATATTAATTATATAGTTATAATTAACATATATTAATTTATATATTTAATATAATGTTTTATATATAATATTATAATCAATATATTTTATATGTTTATATAAATAATTGATATATTTATATATAAATATATAATTGATTCATTTAAATTAATTAAATGAAAATTTAGTTTAAAACAAATTTAAATGAAATTTAAGTGAATTTCTCCATGTTCCTCTTATCATATATAAATCTGTACATATACAAATCTATATATATATGTCAATATATTTCTTACAATATGGTATACAAAACAGCATTATATTCTGGATCATTCTTTCTTCTATGTGCACTCAACATGACGTCTAACAAATGTAGGTCAGCCATTATAGATCTATATCATTCCTTTAAATGGTTTTGTTATATCATAATTGACTCTAACCTTCCATGTGATAGAAATTGAGGTCACTGCTAGTTTTTTGCTGCTACCAATCATAAAGCCATTGATATGCCTTTTTAATGTACTCTTACCAAATATTTTATATCAATGCTCTAGATTGCCAGACTTATTAATAAACTCATTGATATTTTTAATAGGTAGTATCAAATTACTTTCCCCAAGAACTCAAAAAATTATTATTAAAAGAAAGAAAATATGAGAGTGCTTCTTTCCAACCATCTTGCCAGAAGTAAATGTATCTCAATATTATTTTGCTAACCTGATCAGTCAAAGCAGTATTTGTTATGCTCATTTGCATTTCCTGGATTATAGTAAATTTGAGCATACTGCATGCATTTATTGACATTTGAACTTCCTCATTCATGATTTTCTATTCAAATAATTTATTTTGTCTTCTGATCTTATCATTTTAAATACTTTGCATATAAAAAAGATTTTAATATTTTTAAACTCTTACAAAAATCACAAGGCTTTACAGTCTAACACAATTTTAATTTTATTCACAATATATTTTTAAAGTTTCAAAGTAAGTAACCTATCATTTTTATTATGCTTCTTATATTAAACAGTTTGCAAAACACATAACATGACATCTTAAATTTGTGACACTTCAGTATTCCTCCATACAAACTTCACATCTCTTTCTACCCTCTGAACTTACCCAGTGATCACAAACCTGGCCCCACCAGCAGTGCACACTCTCATTTGAATCATTTAGTAAAGGACCTAGGTCCTGAAAGGAAACCAAAAAATAAGCCTCAGCCTGAAGGGAGGTCTTGAGAGGAACATCAAGGACTTGGACCAAAATCAGGCCCCTTGCCCCTTGTCAGATACCTCACAAAATTTGGAAGATTCTGCAGTAGTCCTGGACTGGGATGGGCAAGGATACATGAATGAGTTTCATAAAGATAAGAATTAACTAGACACAGATAAACAAGAGGATATGGTACTAAGTTTATATAAGAGAGAAAAGATGTAATTAGAAGTCTCAGGGTGATGTGAGGCCCAGGAAGATTCGATGTTGGGATCAAAGATCAGCTCTCATCCTGTTCTTCCATCAGAGGAGCTGAGAAACAGACAGGGCTACACAATGACTGTTCAGCAATATAAATCTGACTGTGTGCACAAACACAGTGTGCAGACCTAGCATGTTTCTTCTAGTTATCAATAGCTTCCATTATCGCTGTTCAGTCTCAAATAGCACCTCTTCATGGAAATCAAATTAGATTCTATTTTCATATAAGGTTTATCACTCCCTGATATTTTCTTGTCTCACTGTTTCTTTGTCCTTGGCTTCTCTTGTGTTGTCTTCCTTCAAATAAATGAGCTCTAAGAAAACAAACTTAAGTTGTTCCACTCTGTTTCACAAGACCTAGAAGAATACCAAGCACTGAGTAGGCTCTTGAGAAATGAGCCTAACTAAATGAATGAATGAAGGAATATAATACAAATTCAAATAGTAAGCAAAAGACAAAGGAGAAGGACTTTGAGGATCAGGGAGAGAGTATACTATGAAAGGTCAGGATTAACCAGGACATGGATGAGGTCTTGTAAGGTTGAACCTCAGCCTATGACTATGAGTTATGATATAAAATAGGTACAGAAGGGCTAGGAAGGCAGGAATCTCATGAACAGAATTAACTATGGAAGAATGCCAGTGGTGTTTAGAGACAAAGATTCTTTATTCTCTCAAATCTCCTAGTCACAGAAATCTGAATCTAAAGGGTCACACACACATACACAAAAAACAGCATATACTTACACATGAAGATAGGAACTCCCTGCACCAGTGAATCAGGGCTTCCCAGGTGGCCCAGTCATAAAGTATCTGCTGCCAATGCAGGAGACACAAGTGATGTGGGTTCAATCCCTGGGTGAGGGAAGATCCCTTGGAGTAGGAAATGGTAACCCACCCCAGTATTCTTTCCTGGAGAATCCCATGGACAGATGAGCCTGATGGGCTACAGTCCATGGAGTCACCAAGACTTGGACAGGACACAGTGGCTGAGCATGGGCACACACCAGTGAACCACAATAAAGATTCAACTGTACCTGATAAGCCTCACAATATTTCCCTTTTAAAAAAATATAAATTTATTTATTTTAATTGGAGGCTAATTACTTTACACTATTGTATTGGTTTTGCCATACATTGACATGAATCCGCCACGGGTGTACATGTGTTCCCCATCCAATTCAGGGAAGTTTTCCTAAAACTTGCCTGTGTCCTGGTTCATCATTTTACTATCAGAAAATAACTCTCCTAAGTACAAATTCCTTCCACCATTGGCTTTTCCTAGTTAAGGAAAAGAACATCTAATCCTTACCCTAATTCTCATTCTTTTTCCAGTCGAGGCTCATCCTACTCAATGTGTGTGTTCAGTTGCTAAATCGTGTCTGACCCTTTGCAGCCCCATGGACTGCAGCCCACCAGGCTTCTCTGTCCATGGGATTCTCCAAGCAAGAATACTAGAGTGGGTTGCCATTTCCTGCTCCAAGGGAATCTTACTGACCCAGGGATTCAACCTGCATCTCCTGTGTCTCCTGCATTGGCAGGCAGATTCTTTACCACTGAACCGTCTGGGAAGCCCCTATCCCACTCGTTGCTTTATATCAATTCTCTATAAATGCAACTCTTTTTTTAATTTTTTTCATTGAAGGATAATGGCTTTACAGAATTTTTCTGTTTTCTGTCAAACCTCAACATGAATCAGCCATAGGTATATATATATCCCCTCCCTTTTGAACCTCCCTCCCTCCCCATCCAACCCATCTAGGTTTACGCAGAGCCTCTATTTGAGTTTCCTGAGCCATACAGCAAATTCCCATTGGCTATCTATTTTACATATGGTAATGTAAGTTTCCATGTTACTCTTTCCATACATCTCACCCTCTCCTCCCTTTTCCCCATTTCCGTATGTCTATTTCTTCATTGTTGCCCTGTAAATAAATTCTTCAGTACCATTTTTCTAGATTCCGTGTATATGCCTTAGAATACGGTATTTATCTTTCTCTTTCTGACTCCCTTCACTCTATGTAATAGGTTCATCCACCTCATTAGAATGACTCAAATGCATTTCTTTTTATGGCTGAGTAATACTCCATTGAGTATTTGTACCACAACTTCTTTATCCATTCATCTGTCAATGGACATCTAGGTTGCTTTCATGTTCTAGCTATTGTAAATAGTGCTGCAGTGAACAATGGGATACATGTGTCTCTTTCAATTTTGGTTTCCTCAGGGTATATGCCTAGGAGTGGGATTGCTGGGTCATACGGTGGTTTTATTCCTAGTTTTTTAAGGCATCTCCATACCATCTTCCATAGTGGCTGTATCAATTTACATTCCCATCAACAGTGCAAGAGCATTCCCTTTTCTCCACACCCTCTCCAGCATTTATTGTCTATAAACTTTTTGATGATGGCCATTCTGACAAGTGTGAGGCAATATCTCATTGTAGTTTTGATTTGCATTTCTGTAATAATGAGTGATGTTGAGCATGTTTTCATGTGTTTGTTAGCCATCTGTATGTCTTCTTTGGAGAAATGTCTGTTTAGATCTTTTTCCCACATTTTGATTGGGTTGTTTTTCTGGTATTGAGTTGTATGAGCTGCTTGTAAATTTTTGAAATTAATCCTTTGTCAGTTGTTTCATTTGCTCTTATTTTCTCCCATTCTGAGGGTTATCTTTTCATCTTGCTTATAGTTTCCTTTGCTGTGCTAAAGCCTTTACATTTAATCAGGTCCCACTTGTTTACTTTTCTTTTTATTTCCATTACTCTAAGAAGTGGGTCATAGAGGATCTTGCTTTGATTTATGTCATTGAGTTGTCTGCCTATGTTTTCCTCTTAAGAGTTTTATAGTTTCTGGTCTTACATTTAGGTCTTTAATCCATTTTGAGTTTATCTTTGTGTATGGTATTAGGAAGTGTTCTAATTTTATTCTTTCACATGTAGCTGTCCAGTTTTTCCAGCACCATTTATTGAAGAGGCTGTCTTTGCCCCATTGTATATACTTGCCTCCTTTGTCAAAAATAAGGTACCCATAGGTGCATGGGTTTATTTCTGGGCTTTCTATCTTGTTCCATTGGTCTATATTTCTGTTTTTGTGCCAGTTCCTTACTCTCTTGATGCATGTAACTTTGAGGTATAATCTGAAGTCAAGAAGGTTCATTCCTACAGCTCCATTCTTCTTTCTCAGGACTGCTTTGCCTATTCGGGGTCTACTCTGTTTCCATATGAATTGTGAAATTTTTTGTTCTGGTTCTGTGAAAAATGCCACTGGTAATTTGATAGGGATCACACTGAACCTGTAGATTGCATTTGGTAGTATAGTCATTTTCACAATATTGATTCTTCCTACCCAGGAACATGGAATATCTCTTCATCTGTTTATGTCATCTTTGATTTCTTTCATTAGTGTCATAATTTTCTGTGTACAGTTCTTTTGTCTCCTTAGGTATGTTTATTCCTAGATATTTAATTCTTTTTGTTGCAATGGTGAATGGGATTGATACCTTAATTTCTCTTTCTGATTTTTCATTGTTATTATATAGAAATGCAAGTGATTTCTGTGTATTGATTTTGTATCCTGCAACTTTGCTTAATTCACTGATTAGCTCTAGTAATTTTCTGATACTATATTTAGGGTTTTCTATGTACAGTATCATATCATCTACAAACAGTGAGTGCTTTACTTCTTCTTTTCTGATCTGAATTCCTTTTATTTCTTGTTATTCTCTGATTGCTGTAGCTAGGACTTCCAGAACTATATTGAATAATAGTGGTGAAAGTGGACACCCTTGTCTTGTTCCTGATCTTAGGGGGGAAGCTTTCAGTTTTTCACCATTGAGAATAATGTTTGCCATAGGCTTATCATATATGGCCTTTACTATGTTGAGGTAAGTTCCTTCTGTGCCCATTTTTTGAAGAGTTTTAAATATTAATGGGTGTTGAATTTTGTCAAAGGCTTTTTCTACATCTATTGAGATTATCATATGGTTTTTATCTTTCAGTTTGTTAATATGGTGTATCACATTGATTTGTGTATGTTGAAGAATCCTTAAATCCCTGGAATACACCCAACTTGATCATGGTGTATGAGTTTTTTGATGTATTGCTGAATTCTGTTTGCTAAAATTTTGCTGAGGATTTTTGCATGTATGTTCATCAGTGATATTGGCCTGTAGTTTTCTTTTTGTGTGTTGTCTTTGTCTGGTTTTGGTATCAGGGTGATGGTGGCCCCATAGAATGAGTTTGGAAGTGTTCCTTCCTCTGCAATTTTTTGAAAGAGTTTTAGAAGGATAGGCATTAGCTCTTCTCTAATGTTTGATAGAATTCTCCTGTGAAGCCATCTGGTCCTGGGCTTTTGTTTTTTGGGAGATTTTTGATCACAGATTCAATTTCAGTGCTTGTAATTGGGTTGTTCATAATTCTTATTTCTTCCTGGTTCAGTCTTGGAAGATTGAACTTTTCTAAGAATCAATTTCTTCCAGGTTATCTTTTTTATTGCCATATAGTTGTTCATAATAGTCTCTTAAAATACAAATGTCTGTTGTAACCTCTCCTTTTTCATTTCTAATTTTGTTGATTGGATTCTTCTCTCTTTTTTTCATGATGAGTCTGGCTAAAGGTTTATCAGTTTTGTTTATCTTCTCAAAGAACCATCTTTTAGTTTTGTTAATCTTTACTATTGTTTCTTTCATTTCTTTCTCATTTGTTTCTGCTCAGATCTTTATGATTTATTTCCTCCTACTCATTTTGGGGTTTTTTTGTTCTTCTTTTTCCAGTTGTTTTAGGTGTAATGTTAGGTTGTCTATTTGATGTTTTTCTTGTTTCTTGAGATGGGATTGTATTGCTATAAGCTTCCCGCTTAGAACTGCTTTTGCTGCATCCCATAAGTTTTGAGTTGTGTTTTCATTGTCATTTGTTTCTAGAAGTTTTTTGATTTCCCTTTTGATTTCTTCAGTAACCTGTTGGTTATTTAGAAATGTTGTTTAATCTCCATGTGTTTGTGTTTCTTACAGTGTTTTTCTTGTAAGTGATATCTAGTCTCATAGCCTGGTGGTTGGAGAAGATGCTTAATATGATTTCAATTTTCTTAAGTTTACTGAGATTTAATTTGTGACCCAAGATTTGATCTGTCCTGGAGAATGTTCCATGTGCACTTGAGAAGACGGTGTATTCTTCTGCATTTGAATGGAATGTCCTAAAGATATCAATGAGATCCATCTCATCTAATGTATCATATAAGACTTGTGTTTTGTTACTAATTTTCTGTTTTGATGATCTGTCCATTGGTGTAAGCAGGGTGTTAAAGTCTCTTACTACTATTGTGTTACAGTCAATTTCTCCTTTTATGTCTCTTAGTGTTTGTCTTATGTATTGAGGTGCTCCCATGTTGGGTGCATAAATATTTACAATTGTTATGTCTTCCTCTTGGATTGATCCCTTGATTTTTATGTAGTGTCCTTTGTTATCTCTTGTAATCTTCTTTATTTTAAGGTCTATTTTGTCTGGTATGAGGATTGCTACTCCAGCTTTCTTTTTCTTCTCATTTGCATGGAATATATTTTTCCATCCTCTCACTTTTAGTCTATATGTGTCCTTAGGTCTGAAGTGGGTTTCTTGTAGACAGCATATATATATAGGTCTTGTTTTTTTATCCATTCAGCCAGTCTGTGTCTTTGGTTGGAGCATTTAGTCCACTTACATTTAAAGTAGTTATTAATATATATGTTCCTATTGCCATATTCTTAATTGTTTGGGGTTGATTTTGTAGATATTTTTCCTTTTCTTGTATTTCTTGACTATATAAGTCCTATTAACATTTGTTGTAAAGCTGTTTTGGTGGTACTGAGTTCTTTTAACTTTTGCTTGTCTGAAAAACTTTTTACTTCTCAATCAATTTTGAAAGAGATCCATGCTGGGTACAGTAATCTTGATTGTAGATTTTTCCCTTTCAGTACTTCCTTTCTGGCCTGCAGAGTTTCTGCTGAAAGATCGGCTGTTAAGCGTATGGGGTTTCCCTTGTATTTCACTTGTTGCTTCTCCCTTGCTGCTTTTAATATTCTTTCGTGTTTAGTCTTTGTTAGTTTGATTAGTATGTGTCTTGGCGTGTTTCTCTTTGGGTTTATCCTGTATGGGACTCTTTGTGCCTCTTGGACTTGATTGACTATTTCCTTTTCCTTGTTGGGGAAATTTCCAACTATAATCTCTTCAAAAAATTTCTCATATCCTTTCTTTTTCTCTTCTTCTTCTGGGAACCCTATAATTCGAGTGTTGGTGCATTGGTATTGTCCCAGAGGTCTCTGAGACCGTCTTCAGTTCTTTTCATTCTTTTTACTTTCTTCTGCTCTTCAGAAGTTATTTCCACCATTTTATCTTCCAGCTCAGTGATTCGTTCTTTTGCTTCAGATATTCTGCTATTGATGCCTTCTAGAGTATTTTTAATTTCAATAATTGTGTTATTTGTCTCCGTATGTTTATTATTTAATTCTTCTAGGTCTTTGTTGGCTGATTCTTGCATTTTCTCCATTTTGTTTTCAAGGTTTTTGATCATCTTTACTATGATTATTCTGAATTCTTTTTCAGGTAGTTTGCCTATTTCCTCTTCGTTTATTTGGACTTCTATGTTTCTAGTTTGTTCTTTCATTTGTATAGTATTTCTCTGCCCCTTCATTTTTTTTTTTTTAACTTATTGTGTTTGAGGTCTCCTTTTCCCAGGCTTCAAGGAAAGTTGAATTCTTTCCTTGAAGAAGGTTGAATTCTTTCTTTCTTTTGGTTTCTGCCCTCTTAAGGTTGGTGCAGTGGTTTGTGTAAGCTTTGTATAGGGTGAGATTTGTGCTGGACTTTTGTTTGTTTGTTTTTCCTCTGATGGACAAGGCTGATCGAGGTGGTAATCCTGGATGCTGATGATTGGGTTTGTATTTTTGTTTTGTTTGCTGTTTAGATGAGGCGTCCTGCACAGGGTGCTACTGGTAGTTGGCTGATGCCGGGTCTTGTATTCAAGTGGTTTCCTTTGTGTGAGTTCTCACTATTGGTGAGATACTCCCTAGGGTTAGTTCTATGGTAGTCTAGGGTCCTGGAGTCAGTGCTCCCACTCCAAAGGCTCAAGGCTTGATCTCAAGTTTTCCGTGATTCTATATGTTCTTTTCCACTGATCAGGTATTCCTGTCTGCTCTCAGCAGGTGTTCTGCATGCACTTCTGTGTCTGAAGGTGTATTCCTGACGTATCTGTGGAGAGAGATGTAATCCACTTCCACCTACTCCTCTGCCATCTTGTTCTCTCTAAGTGCAACTCTTGTTCCCATGAATTTTGAATGGCTGTTCCACTCTAGAAACCCAGAACAAACCACAAAATACTCTTTCCTGAAGTAAAGCAATCAGACAAGTGTTATCCCCATTGTTCATACTTTACTTTTTTTTCTCTGCCTCTCTGGGAATATGTCACTGTTTCTTCTTCATTATGTTTTGTTTTCTTTTTCTTAGTATCTTCTTATTTCTTTTTACAAGTCTTATTATCTCACTCAGTTTATCTGTAGTTCCCATCATCCTTTACCCTCATCTAAACTATTTTTACACACTGCCTTTATTATAGTTGCATAAATTTTACAGACTGTACAACATTCTCAGGCTTCCCAAACTCCCTTCCTGAAAATCTGAAAATAATTACACACCAGGACTGACACCTCAGGAAAATATCCTTCACAATACTGTGTGGTTTACCCTAGAATACTTAGATAAGCATCCTTTTTCCTCATCAGCCCCCTCAACCCTCACATTTACTCTCTGTCTTTGAGAATCACATTAGCCTCCTGCATATCTGACAAAAATTCTACTACAAGAGTGTCCTTCCTGATGCCTGAGGACAGTTTCATTATGCATACAGTTCCAAGCAGACCTTGAAATACCGTCAGCCCTTTTTGTTCCTGCTCAACTCTCTCTGTCCTAACATTTACCTTAGTCTTCCATCATCACACTTGCTGGATATTTACTTTGCACACGGTCAAGTACTTATTCAAAAACCTGAGCCAGGTACTTGGATATTCTGTTAATTTTTGTCTGGAATTATTATTGAATTATTCAGCACTATTATAAAAACAGAGTTGCAGATTTGATAAGAGGAATAGATTCTGGGTTGAGAGTAATTCATAATAAAACTTCAAGGACACTTTTTTTTTACATTTTTTATTGAGGTATATTTGATTTATAATATTACATTACTTTAAGATGTATAACAAAGTGACTCCAAATTTTTATATGTTCTACTCAATTTACAGTTATAAAATATTGAATTTATTCCCAAGTTAAACAATATACCCTTGTAGCTTATTTATTTTATATTTAGTAGTTTAAACGTCTGAATCCCCTTTCCCTCTGTTGCCCCTACCACCTTCTGTCACCTAAATGGTAACCAATAGTGTGTTCTCTATAACTGTGAGTCAGTTTATTTTTTGTATAATCACTAGTTAGTTTTATTTTTTAGATTCCACAATTAAGTGGTAGCATACAGTATTTGGCTTTCTCTGTCTGACTTATTTCACTAAGCATATTACCCTCCAGAACCGTTCATGTTGCTACAAATGGCAAACTTTCATCCTTTTTTATGACTGAGTCATATTTCATTGTAGACATACAGCACATTCTCTTTATCAGTCATTTCTTGATGGACCCTTAGGTTCCTCCTATATATTAGCTATTGTGAATAATGCTGCTGTGGACATTGGGTTGCCTGTATCTGTTCAAGTTAGTGTTTTTGTATTCTTTCAATATATACCCAGGAGTGGAATTGCTGGATCATTGAATAGTTCAGTTTTAGGTTTTTTGAGCACTTGATACTGTTTTCTGCATTGACCAAACCAATTTACATCCCCACCAACAGTGTACTAGGGTTGCCTCTTCTCCACATCTGCATCAACATTTATTATTTGTCATCTTTTGACAATAGCTATTCTGACAGAAGTGAAATGATATTTCATTGTGGTTTTGATTTGCATTTTTCTGACTGTTTACAAAGTTGAGGATCTTTTCATTAGGCTGTTGGCCATCTGTATGTCTTCACTGGAAAAATGTCTAATTAGGTCTTCCACCCGTTTTTTAATTTGGGTTTTTTTGTGTGTTTTTTTTTCGAGATTGACTTTTTTTTGCTGTTTATATATTTTGGATATTAACACTATATTGGTCATTTCATTTATAAATATTTTCTTTCATTCATTAGCTTGTCTTTTCACTGTGTAGTGGTTTCATTTGCTATGCAAAAGCTTTTAGGTTCAACTTTAATTGGACCTAAATTAGGTCCAACTTATTTATTTTAATTAGATCCAACTTATTTATTTTGTTTTTGTTTCCTTTGGGAAACAGATCCAGAAAAGTGTTGTTACAATTTATGCCTAAATTTTGTTTTGCCAATGTTTTATTCTAGAAGTTTTATGGTTCCCAATCTTACATTTATGTTTTTAATCCATTTTCAGTTTGTATCTATATAGGGTGTGATAAAATGTTCAAATTTCATTCTTTTCCATGCAGCTGTCCAGTTTTCCTAGCACCACTTATGGCAGAAAGTGAAGAAGAACTAAAGAGCCTCTTGATGAAAATGTGGGAAAGGAGAGTGACAAAGTTGGCTTAAAGCTTAACATTCAGAAAACTAAGATCATGGCATACAGTCCCATCACTTCATGGCAAATAGATGGGGAAACAGTGGATGACTTTATTTTTCTGGGCTCCAAAATCACTGCAGGTGGTGATTGCAGCCATGAAATTGAAAGACGCTTACTCCTTGGAAGGAAAGTTATGACCAACCTAGACAGCATATTAAAAAGCAGAGACATTACTTTGTCAACAAAGGTCCATCTAGTCAAGGCTATGGTTTTTCCAGTAGTCATGTATGGATGTAAGAGTTGGACTATAAAGAAAGCTGAGTGCAGAAGAATTGATGCTTTTGAACTGTGGTGTTGGAGAAGACTCTTGAGAGTCCCTTGGACTGCAAGGAGATCCAACCAGTCCATCCTAAAGGAGATCAGTCCTTGGGTGTTCACTGGAAGGACTGGTGTTGAAGCTGAAACTGCAACACTTTGGCCACCTGATGTGAAGAGCTGACTGATTTGAAAAGACCCTGATGCTGGGAAAGATTGAGGGCAGGAGGAGAAGGGGACAACAGAGGATGAGATGGTTGGATGGCATCACTGACTCAATGGACATGGGTTTGGGTGGACTCCAGGAGTTGGTGATTGACAGGGAGGCCTGGCGTGCTGCGATTCATGGGGTCACAAAGAGTCGGACATGACTGAGCGACTGAACTGAACTTTTTTTTTTTTTTTTTTTTTATTAGTTGGAGGCTAATTTCTTTACAGTATTGTAGTGGTTTTTGTCATACATTGACATGAATCAGCCATGGATTTACATGTATTCCCCATCCCGATCCCCCCTCCCACCTCCCTCTCCACCCGATTCCTCTGGGTCTTCCCAGCGCACCAGCCCCAAGCACTTGTCTCATGCATCCAGCCTGGGCTGGTGATCTGTTTCACCCTAGATAATATACATGTTTCGATGCTGTTCTCTTGAAACATCCCACCCTCGCTTTCTCCCAGAGTCCAAAATTCTGTTCTGTACATCTGTGTCTCTTTTTCTGTTTTTGAAGAGACTGTCTTTTCTCCATTGTCTATTCTTGTCTCCTTTGTTGAATGTTAATTGACCATAAGTATGTGAGTTGATTTTAGGGCAATCTGCTCTGTTCCATTGGTTTATGTATCAGTTTTGGTGTCAGTACTGTACTGATTCGATAACTATAGGTACGAAGTACCACCTGAAGTTGGAGAGCATGGTTATTTTAACAGTATTAATTCTTTCAACCCATTAGTATGATATATCTTTCAATCTGTTTTTGTCATCTTCAGTTCTTTTCAGGTCATTTACCTCTGTAGGTAGGTTTATTCATAGGTATTTTATTCCTTTTAATGTGATTGTAAATGGGATGGTTTCCTTACTTTCTCTTGTGTAGTTGATGGTTAGTGCATAGATACACAAGAGATTTCTGATATTAATTTTTATTCTGTACCTTTATGGAATTCATTGAAGAGCTCTAGCAGTTTGTTGTTTTGTTTTTGCTTGTTTGTTGTTTTTGGGTTTTTTGCTGGTGTCTTTAGGATTTTCTATGTATAGTATCGTGTCACCTGCAAATAGTGATAGTTTTACTTCTTCCTTCCTGATTTGGATTTCTTTCATTTCCTTTTGTTGCCAGATTGATGTAGCCAGAACTTCCAATACTATGTTGAATAAAAGTAATGAGTGTGGACAATCTTGTCTTAGAAGAACTGTTTTCACCTTTTCGTCACTGAGTATGCTATCAGACGTAGGCTGGCTTATCATATATGGCCTATTTATTTTGAGAGCTGTTCCCTCTCTACCTACTTGCATGAGGGTTTTTACCATATATGTATGTTTAATATTGTTCAAACTTTTTCTGCAACTTTTGACATGATCATATGGTTTTTCTTTTTTTTCTTCTCTAGTCCAGCTTTATTTAAAGTATAGTAAATTTGCAGTGTTGTATTAGTTTCAAATGTTCTGCAAAGTGATATTCTTTTTCAGATTCTTTCCCATTATAGGTTATTATAAGATATTGAATATAGTTCCCTGTGCTATATATAGGTCTTTATTGTTTACCTATTTCATATATTTTATTGTATTTATGTTAATCTCCATCTCCTCATTTATCTCCATTTGCCCCCACTATCCTTTTGGTAACCATAAGTTTTTCTATGTCTTGAGTCTATTTCTGTTTTGAAAATAACTTTATTTGTATCATATCCACACATAAATGATAACATATGATGTTTGTCTTTCTCTGTCTGACTTCACTTAATATGGTAATCTCTAAGTCCATCCATGTTGCTGCAACTAGCATTATTTCATTCTTTTTAGGACTGAGTGATATTCATATATATATATATATATATACCACTACTCCTCTATCCATTCATTTGTCAGTCAACACTTCAGTTGCTTTCATGATGTGGCTATTGTTAAGTAGTGCTACTATGAACATTGGTGTAGAGGTATCTTTTCAAATTAGAGTTTTCTCAGATATATACCCAGGAGTGGGATTGCTGGATCATAGGGTAACTCTATTTTTAGTTTTCTAAAGAAGTTCCATTTGTTTTTTCATGTGGCTGCACCAATTTACATTCCCACCAACAGTGTAGGAGGGTTCTTTTTTCTCCACACCCTCTCCAGCATTTATTACTTGCAGACTTTTTAATGATGACCATTTTGACTGGTGTGAGGTGATACCTCACTGTAGTTTTAATTTGCATTTCTCTATTAATTAGTGATATTGAGCATCACTTTGTGTGCCTATTGGTCATCTGTATATCTTCTTTGGAGAAATGTCTATGTAGTCATTGCCCCTTTTTTGATTGGGTTGGTGGTTTTTTTATATTAAGCTATATGAATTATTTGTATATTTTGGAAATTAATCTCTTATTGGCAGCATTGTTTGCAAATATTTGATCATGATGTATGATCCTTTTAATGTACTTTTGCCTTTTTACCTACCTGCTAGCTTTATAAGTGGTTAATTTACTGCATGTATATTTACCTTTACTAATGAACTTTTCCTTTCAAAATTTTCTTGTTTCTAATTGTGACCTTTTCTTTTTTGCTTAGAGAAATGCCTTTAATGTTTCTTTTACAAATGATTTGGGGTTTTTGAGCTCTTTAGGCTTTTGCCTGTATGTAAAACTTTTGGTCCTCATCAAATCTGAATGAGAACTTTGCCAGGTATTTGTATTCTTGGTTTTAGATTCTTCCCTTTTGTCACTTTAAACTAAGAATAAACAAAGATTTCTTCATTCTAATATATACTATCTACAAAATACTGCAACTAATAATCTATATAGTGGAGAAGACCTGATATTTTCCCCTAAAATCAGAAATTATGGACAGGGAGGCCTGGTGTGCTATGATTCCTGGGGTCGCAAAGAGCCAAACATGACTGAGCAACTAAACTGAACTGAACTGAGCTGAAGGACGTCTGTTCCTATTACTTCTATTGCATATCTTTCTGGAGGTCCTAGGCAATGCAAGAAGCAGGGGCGAAAAGAAATATAAAAAGCTCAGAAATAAGTAAACTGTCTTTACATGCAGAGAACATGGTTGTGCACATGTATAACCACACACATACATGCACACACACACACACAAATATGTGCTAGAAATGATAGGCAAATGAAGTAAGATCATATGACAGAATATCAATATATAAAATCAAAAGGTATTTCCACATATTACTATGATCATTTGGATGTTGAAAATTTCAAAACCTTATTTAAAACAGCATCAATAATACGTAATTATTGATGGATAAATTTATCACAAAATAAGTGAGAATTCTACAGTGAATATTAGAAATAGTCAATGACAGAAATCAAATAACCTGAAATACACATAGATATATTATCTTCATGTCATTGAAGAAATAGTAGTTTTAAATACTCATTTATCTATATCTTCAATTTGATCCCAGTCAACATTTCAGAAGACTTTTTTTGTTAAAATTTGCAAGTAGATTCCAAAGAATATATGACATATTAAAATATTTCAGGGAACAAAAATTTTTTTAAAAAGAACAAAGTTACCAGAATAGCATACCTGATTTCCCAACTTACACTGCTATATTAATCAAGTCATTGAGATATTGACATTAAGATAGAAAGTAGGACAATAGAACAGAATAGGGAATTTTAAAATAGATCCACACATTTTCAGTTAATTGGTTTTTTCACAAAAATGCTAAAAAGGCTATTCAATAGAAGGAAGGAAAGTCTTTCAACAAATAATGCTGGAAAAACACAGAACTACCTAATATGATAACAAAAACATGATTCATGTCTCATACAGTACACAAAAACTAAACACTTAACCATAAATACTAAAATTATAGAACACCTAGAATTAAACCAAAAAATGTGTCTATCTAAACTTAAGGAATACAAACATTTCTTAGGAAAAAAAAAGTTGAAAACCTAGATTTCATCAAAAAACATCATTCCCCTTATGTAATGTACATCACTTCTGTACATTAAACAGTACTTCATAGTAACAATATAGTTCATAACTTAAGAACCAAACATAACCAAGTGAACCAAACAAATGATGAATTGTCTCTTCCACAAGTTGCATCTCCAGGGTGCTCCTTTACAGAATAAGCAAATTCTAGAGTAACATGAGTGCCCAGTACCTATACCCAGTTTTAGAACCACAGGGCTATCAATAGAGGTGCAGTATGACCCACTTGCCAGTGTAAGGTCTTCTCACCCACAGCCATTATTAATCCAATACTTTCCTGTTAATATTGGATGCATTTTCTTTATTACATCATTCCTTTTTGTTGTTGTCTATCATATCTAAATGCTTCCCAAAGGGCAGGAGCCTAAAAATCTTTTTCACTGATAAACAAGGAACATTCAACTCTACACAATGGAAACATTTACCCTTGCTTTCTTTCATCAGTGTTTTACTATCTGCAAGGATCTGTTTGAAACTGAATTCTGAATAGGAACATTGTCCTCAATTCCAGAATTTCCATTGGTAATCCAGTAGTTTTATGCCCTAGACCACTTGGAATGAGGTCAGGGAATTTCTTTGAGATCCCTATTTTTCAAGCAACAAGTAACAAAACAACTTGTCTGTATGTGGGGGTTGGTCCCTGAAATTTCATTCTTAGCACACACTTAAAAATAAATTTCCACTCTCTGATGAAGCTTTTCTATGTCAGCCTCACATATTTGGCTGTTTGTCACCCATCCTTTTGGGATTCCCTGGCTGCTCAGATGATTAAGAATCTGCCTGTACTACAAGAGACCCAGGTTTGATCCTTGGATCAGGAAGATCCCCTGGAGAAGGAAATGGCTACCCACTTTAGTATTCTTGCTTGGAGAATTCCTTGGACAGAGGAGCCTATCAGGCTACCGTCCATGGGTCTCAAAGAGTCAGACATGACCGAGCGACTAAGCACAGCACTCCCATCATTTAGAATATGACAGGAAACCATAGGTATTAAGGGCCTCAGAATAGTCTGATGCTCTTCAGTGGTGAAGTTACTTTTATCAAATACCACTGAGAAGCTAGCAACTATTTGTTAAATGGTCTGTGAGAAGAATCTGCCTCGTGTAGTTTTTATTGCCTAAATTTAACCTCTGTTCACCAGTGCCAAATAGGTCTTAATTCTTTAGAGTATATTCCTCTGAGAAAGCCAACCACTAACTAAATTAACTAAACCATTAACTAAAGCCAATCATCATGATATATACTAATTTGCCTTTAAAGATTATTACTCCAAATCTTATCTAACTAGATTATGGTAATATACTATTAGATTCAACTATCCCTGTGGCAATACAGGACAAGTACACAGATTTCAATCTTTGAAAATGCAAATTGTATCTGGGTGGACTGAGAAGCTATTATGAGAGAGAAGGTGTTATTGAACTACATAAGGGTTCACCAACCCCTCATAGATTGTTACTTTTCCTAAATAGTCTTTTTCTATTTTTACCAACCCCTGCCCTTGGTTCAATAGAAAGTAATAAGAGGCCAGAGCAGAGTTGCAGGCAAGACTTTACTGGGCCTTATGCTACAGCAGGCAGGATTGAAAACAAACAATAGGTACGCTTGTTTACTCCCGAAGAGAACTTGCTTGGTTCCTCAAAGGGGTAACAACAGAGGCAGGTCTGTGGGTTGGGCAGGAGGCATAACTTAGGTGGTCTGCCTACCCCTTTGGTGGTGCTGTGAGCAATGATTCTCAGCAGGGACAAGTAGAAGAGAATTACTTTTAAAAAAGAAAAGAGATTTAGTAAACATCAAATTTCAGTCTCAATCATTTCCTTAATCAGAGCATTAATGTTGCACTTCTTGAATTTTGTACTGCTTAATTTACTGACAGTGAGAGTACAGACAATTTTAAAGGCTCTCATTGAACAAAATTCCCCAAATTGGGCATAATTAAATCCAACAAATTTCCAAAGTGAAAAGGACAAAGGTACCACACATTGTTCTTATATAATGTCCTTCCCAGTTATGCATTCAGATTTCTAGGCCCTCCAGCCAAAAACTACCAGAAATACAGCTATAGTGGAAAAGTATGAGTTTAGTACTCATTGCAGTGAGGAGAACATAAACCATAGGGGATCACAGAGAGGTGCCTTAGTTGAAGGGTGTTAGAAAGGATTTATTTCAGGATTGGGGCCTGTGTGAGGTGATTTGGGGGAGGGTCTAGGAAACCAGGCCTCTTGGCTTGGTGACTCTAAGGGAATAATGCTGTGACTGAGTGTCTTAGTAAACCTTATCTAGGGGAGAAGAGCGGAGAAGGCAATGGCAACCCACTCCAGTACTCTTGCCTGGAGAATCCCATGGACGGAGGAGCCTGGTAGGTTATAGTCCATGGGGTCGCTAAGAGTCAGACATGACTGAGCGACTTCACTTTCACTTTTCACTTTCATGCATTGGAGAAGGAAATGGCAACCCACTCCAGTATTCTTGCCTGGAGAATCCCAGGGACAGAGGAGCCTGTTGGGCTGCCATCTATGGAGTCACACAAAGTTGGACACAACTGATGTCACTTAGCAGCGGCAGCAGCAGCAGGGGAGAAGAGATTAGAGTGAGGCCTAATCTCTAATAGCTAATAAAACTGCAGTCACTCATTACATAGTAGAAGGTGATAGTTACTATTTTATGGTTTGCACACTGACCTTGTTTTTGTCTGTACTGAAATTTAGAAGTTGGTCAAAATTATGAAGGTCACTGTGTACCCTTTTCTACTGTTGATATTTTGTGAGATTGTTTTTGTCCAACTATAGAGCACCATTTCCAAGCTGTGAGACCAGGTCAACCACTAAAAATTCCAAAGTCATCTGCATTGGACCAGTTTCTAGACCACAGGAACCACTTCCCTCTTCCTCACCTGCAAAGTCACTACAGATACAAGAGTAATTATGGGTCAGTTAATAGTAGAGTTTGATGGAATCAAAATGAACACTTGTACCTAGGAAATATTCATGAGTGCATTCTCTTAAGACAAAGCGCAAGTCACTAGTGATATATGCAAGGACTGTGTCTTGTTTCAACAAATTAGATAAACATTTATTAACAGTAACATAAGAAAGAACTATGGAAGAATCAAAGTACCTGTCATTTGGATTGACTAAACTATGGGACAACCACCACCCAACACCTAGAAATATATTTTGATGTTGCTCATTATTATTTTTTACTTGACTAAAGATAAACTGATTAGCAATAGAAGAGACATGATAGGGCTGGAAAGCAGTTGCATCAAAACAAATCAAGGGACATTCTGGCCCAACCCAATAGATCAAATGCAGAAAGCTGAGGTTGATTCCATCTCACTAATAACTCTCAGCAGACAATTATCTGAAGCCATGGGTACCAATCTGAAACAGAAAAACAACATTATCAAGAGAATTCCAAAAAAAAGAAAGAGTGTGGCTTCCTGCTCTGGAATATGCAGGGAGACTAACAAATGTCAAATGACACTGAATTCAGTGGAGTCAAAAACATGAGATTTACATCCTCAGAAGATAAACACCTCAACCTTCCAGAGACAATTGGACATGCAGTCTTGAATGGAAGCCTAGTTTGGCTGGAAGTTTAGACAAAACAGAAAGACCAACATTTGTTAGTTTTCTGTGTTCTGTGACAGAAAGCAAGCCAGCCTTCTTCTGATCAAAGAAATTATTCATTTTCTCATCTCTGGTTCTCTGAGTACAGAACTTTGTGTGCCAAGTGTTGGCTCAGGCACCAAAAGAATGTAAAGCAATATTTCAAAGATTTCTCAAGACTTTCATTGCCTATGTACAAACCCATCCCTTTTCTTACTGTACAGTGTTCGGGGGAAAGTTTCTATTACAATTTTTTATTTCATCATCTTTAAAATATTTATTTCACAGACTTACTGTGAGATTTAACTTACATAATGACTATGAATTTGATGCCATATTTCCTGTCAGGTATTCGAAATCAACCATATTTGCCATTGATCTTACCAGGATGTTAAAGGACAGGCAGAAATGAACAGGAGTAGAAGGACTATACTGTGATCCTTAATAGATTTCCACATTCCCAGAAATAGCCTGAATAACACTCAAAACTTTCTGCCATAAGGAAGCCTCATTGTAAAGTTGTTTTCTCTTTCTGGAAAATTCTTTAAAGAAGCAAAGAATTTTCTGCTAAAGAGCAAACATAAAGCAGTACCTAGCCACATGGAGGCACATATTTTGGTCTTTACGCTAACAGTTCTATCGAAGATGATTTTTTCCTATTAAATGCCAATATTTCAAGAGCCACGTAGGTAAAATTGGTAAACAAAAGACTGGAAACTCCTGGCTCCCCTTAACATGGCTTTTCTCATGACTTCCTTGGCCCCCAAAATGTAGTCTATTGTGAGAATAGGTAACACAGGGAATCCAGGAGACCGGTTAGGTGGAGCGGGGGGGGGTCTTAAAAAAACAAAAGGGACAATTTCACGTGTTTGTGATGCTAGCAGCTGTAGTCATGGTGGGAGCAGCTGTGGTGGGAGCAGCAGTGGTCAAGGCAGCAGCATCAGAAGCTGAAATTAGGAGAAACATTCTAGTCAAGACATTTGACTCTTCCTCAGGCAACAAAATTTGTATCACCAGAGCTTGGACGTGCAATTCTTATTTTGAATTCATCTCTGCAAATGTCACCAATTCTGTCATACCTTTACCCTGGCTACCCTCTCTCCTCTTGCCTCATTCGTCCTAGCCCTGTTATTGGTGGGGCACAAAGAGTTTAAAGTTTCCATCCAAGGGGAATGAGGCTGAGAAAAGAGTCAAATTTTGGCTCCAGGGACTGAGCACAAAAGACCAAATCCACATGTGTCTCTGTTTACAGGGACCGTTGCTCAGAAGCAACAAGGAAAATAACTTCTAGACTGACAGTGTGGTGACTTCCTATGGAATAACTTAGAAGTGAATAGAAGTGAAGAAAGAATGAGACAATGCATCTCAGATTAGAGTAATAGTAGCTCTTTTCTTTGAATGCAGTAAAATCTCTTCCCATAGACTCCAACATGAAAGGAGGGCATATTTTTCTCACTTTCTGGAGGGACTCCATGTGCTACAGCAGTAATTGTGAGAGCCACTTAGATATAGCAGGAAATATTGGTATATTCTGGTAATAATAAAAATAAGCAAAGACTCTCTCATCCAACCCCATGTTCAAAGGGAACTTGCCTTTATTTCTCTCTCCCTACAGGGCTTCCCTGATAGCTCAGTTGGTAAAGAATCTGCCTGCAATGCAGAAGACCCCGGTTCAATTCCTGGGTTGGGAAGATCTGCTGGAGAAGGGAAAAAGCTACCCTCTCCAGTATTCTGACCTGGAGAACTCCATGATAGTCCATGGAGTTGCAAAGACTCGGACAGGACTGAGCAGCTTTCACTTTCACTAGGGATTCTCAGATAGCACAGTGGTAAAGAATCTGCCTCCAATGCAGGAGACTCAGGAGATGTGGGTTTGATTCCTGAGTTGGGAAGATCCCCTGGAGAAGGAAATGGCAACCCACTCTAGTGTTCTTGCCTGGGAAATCCCTTGGACAGAGGAGACTGGTGGCTACAGTCCATGGGGTCACAAAAGAGTCGGACACAGCTGAGCACACAGATATACAGAACCGCTAACACACAGCGTGAGTCAGACCCCATAACTGTGAGCTAAAGCCACCTCAACACCATCTCCATACCCAGACTCTAGCCATGCTGACGCAGGTCTCGTGCAGGAGAGAGAGATCTTCCAAATTGAACTCCACATGGCACATGTGGCACAGTGAGTGAGGGCAGACTAGAATCAATGCCCTTATGCCCAGAGGACACAAGTCCCCAAGCTGTGGAGGCTGAAAAGAGAGATCATCAGAATGCTTGCATGAACACAACACATAGAATGGGCAGGGTGCTATGGGAAAAACCCAAGAATGATCAGGAGTTTGCTCTACAGTCTTGGGTTTCACATTAAAGAAAGAAACTTCGGCCTGGAAACTAGGCTTTGATCCCATTACAAAGAGCAGAGCTTAGAGCCTTTCTGCTACTTGACCCCTATATTCTGCATCCTGTATCCTGCCCTCCATGTGGTCCTAATGCCATCATTTCTGTTCTACTTTCATGAAGTACATTCTCCTGCTTCATTCTGGGACAAACTGGCCTCTCTGACTCACTGGTCAAATAATCAGCTCTTCAGTTTAGTGTCATCAGAAAGACTTTACATGAACTTGCCCAAAATTCTCAGGCCACAAGCTGGGATCACATTCTCCTGGCCTTTCTGATAGAAAAAATAAATGACTGATCCAAAATTAATATAAACTCCTGCCAGTGACTTCATATTATTGAATAACATGTAAGAAATATGCAGATTTTCTATGTTCATCATGAATTTTTGAATCAGGAAGAAGGTTTTCCCAGGCTTGTGCTTAGGATTCTTTATAACCTGTCCCCCATGGAAGCTCTGACATGAGGTTGAGATGGAAAATGGTCATTGCAGGAAGGAGATTAAGTGCAAGTACAGACTCATCAGGAGAAGTATCAGTAGGAACTTCTGTTGTATCCTCTGAAAGAGAAAAATGAAAAATAGGATGTTAGTTGAACACCAGTTTTGGGTGTGGAAAGAAGAACATAGGCAGTGGTGCAGGCTTCCACAGATGAATAACAACTAGTCCTTGGTGCACATGCTGAAGGCAGAAACATCCACGGATAACATAAAATCCTACAAAAACATAGCATGTGGTCACTTTCGCTTTCCTGAAACAAACCTCTGATTTATGTTCTTAAACAGCTTTTATAGCCTCTGACCATGAAACTGGGCTCAAAGGTCAGAAGTGACTAAACATCTGACTGAATTTGGAAAACCCAAAATGTAAAGTCAACTCTATTGTGATGGAACAGGCGATTAGAGTAGAGGACAGGGGGGACCAGCATTCTAGGCCCTCCCAAAACCATGTCTACACAGAATTCATATCTTAATGTACTGTTCCTCCAGACCTCACTTCCAGATAATCTTTATTTATGGCCAGAAACCAGGATGGTGGAAACTGCCATCAGTGGAAATAGTGCGAACATCTTCATGATGGTCAATTGCAGAACAAGGTGTACATAAAGGAAATTTTCAGAGCCCGGAGGAAGGCAAGATTCTGACTCCACAATTCCACATCCTGACATTGCAGGCAGAGGACACCAATCTTAAGCTGCCAGACCAGAATCCGGGTTAGTAATTGCCAACTAACCTGGCATTAATGGCAACATTAATGCCAGCAATGTTAGTACTCAGAGAAACCACTGGAGAATCAACAGCACAGCCAGAGACTTCTGTAAAACATAATGTCAATCCTTTCATTCTGACACAGGCTTTAATTTAAGAGTTTGCTATATTAAAGATTTTACAGCCATCAATTTCTCCTCTAGGCTTCCTTTTACCTTGTACATCCACAGACAACATGATTACCAGCCCCACAGCCAGCCTTCCTAATTTATTCACATCAGCAGTGCTCCTCTCAGAGACTCTGAAAGCTTACTCAGCCCTAAGTCACCTCAAAGGGAAGTAAGCAGAGTAGATTAGCCTGATTGAAGAAGCATCCTATGTTGTTGTGCATTCTTCAAGCTATGACCTCCATCCTGCACATATAGATAAGATCAGGTGACAGTCACATGGAGAGCGCCAAACACTGATATGGTCTCTCTGGATTTAAATGTGTCTTGTAAATAAATAAATAAATGTGTCTTGTGAAAATTTTCCAAGTCAAAGAGAATGAAAATAGACAGTTAAACTAACATTTGTTAATGAATCCATTTATCAGTTCATTCATTCTACAAACGTACATTGAGATTTAGACATTAGAGAAACAGCAATGACGCAAGCACACAAAAATTCCATGCCATACAACCTATTGTGGAAATTCATACATAAAAAGTAAATAGCAAAGAAGGAAGGAAAGAAGGAAAGCAGAGAGAGGAAACGAATATGTTGTATGTAAGGTATAATGAATAATGTAATGAGTAATGAATAATAATACAGGAAAGAAGATAGAAAAGAGTTGAAAATGGAAAGTAAGTTTACAGTTTTAGATAAAGTAGTCCAAAAAGGCCAATTAAATCCATAATCTCAAATTAAAACTAAATCCAATGAACAATTCAAGTCTATAATTATCCCCATAACTTTTTACTACCGCTTTTTTTGCATTACTCGATTATTTTAAATTTTTTTATTATGAAAGCAAAACTGAAAGTGTATGTGAGAAAGTAAAATTCACCAGACCATCTAACATAATAACTGAAATTACTATTAAATACTATCTTTGCTAAACACTTTTCCACACATATGAACTCTTTCTCCTCCATGCCACATTATCACTATTAGCACTACCAAAAAGCAACTGTTAAGTGAATTGCTCCATGTTCCCTTTATCATAGACAAATGTTTATATACAAATGTACATATACAAATATACAAATGTGTATATGCAAATATAGTTGATATATATGTTTCTTACAAAGTGGTATACCAAATAGCGTTACATTTTGGACTATCTGTCCTCATTGTGTACATAACAATACTTCTTTGAAATCAAAGTCAACCACTGTAGATCTGAATCATTCCTTCCAGTGGCTTCTTTAAGTTGTAATTGACTCTATCATTCCTTGTTGATGGAAATTGAGATCATTTCTGGTTTTTTAGTGCTACCAGTCATGAAGCCACTGATAAGTTTTTTCATGTACCCTTATTTACTAAATATTTTATATCCATGCTCTAGATTGCCAGAAGTTTTTTTTTTAATAAATCATATATATTTTTATTAGATGATACCCAAAAGAATCTAAAACTTAGAGTTAACAGAAACAGAAAATAGGAGCACATTTTTCCAACCATTTTGCCAGCAGTGAATTTTCCTACTTTAATTTTCTGAATCTGATCATATCAAAAGCAGTATTTGGTATGGTCATTTGCATATCCTGGATTACAGTAAATATGAGCATATTGTATATATTTATTATCAGCTGAATTTCCTCTTCTGTGATTTACCTATTCAAATATTTAAATTCAAGTAATCCTATCATTTTTGCATAATTTCTATATTAAACAAGTTTTCAAATATGTAGTTGGGACATCTTAAATTTGTGATACTTTAATATTAATTCACGTAAGGGTCACATCTCTTTCTAATCTCTGAATTTAACCAATGACATAAACCTGGCCCCAGTCACAGGGCACACTCTCTTTTGGAACATTTATCAAGGGAGTCAGACCCTGAGAGGAAACCAGGAAAGAAGCCTCAGCTTGACAAGAAGTCTCAGCATGGAATGTCACAGACATAGTCTCAATTCAGGTATCTACCACTTGCCATACACCACACAGAAATTGGAAGATTATGCAGCACTCAAGGACAGGGATGGGCATGGACACGGCTAAATTTGCAATAAGCCAGCATTAAGCAGACACATAAACAAGGGGATCATATACAGAGTTTACTACAGAGAAGAGGTGAAAAGAAGTCCAGAGTAACGTAAAGCCTGGTTAGGTTTGTGTTAGGATCACAGATCAGCTCTCATCCTGTTACTCCATCAGAGGAGATGAGGAACACAGGGCTGCACAGTGACTGTCCAGCATTAGAAAGCTGAATGCCTGCACCAGGCACAGCACTTTTCCACTAGTTACCAAGAACTTAAGTATCACCTCTCCATGGACGTCTCCAATGGCTTCCAAATTAAAGTAACCCTCAACTTGTGAGCAGATAACTTGATTCAGTTTTCATCACAATATCACTCCCTGATATTTTCTTGTCTCACTGTTTCTTTGCCCTTTGTTTCTCTGGTTTTCTGTGTCCCTTCAAATAAATAAGCTCTAAGAGAAAAAAAGCTTACTTAGTTGCATTCTATTTCACAAGACCTAGAAGAAGGCCAAGTATTTGGGAGACTATAGATGTGAGTTGATTAGGAGGAGGAATGAATGATTGAATAAATATAATACAAATATTAAGCATTCCACAAAGGGGAGGAGTTTGAGAGAGGGAAGATACTGTGAAAAGTAAGGATGCAGCAGCATGTGAATGAAATCTTGAAAAGCTGAACCACAGGCTATGATTGTGAGCTATGATGTAAAATAGATACAGAAGAACTAGGAAGACAGGAATCCCATGAACAGAATTAACTATGAAAGAATTCCAGTGGTGTTTAGGAAAAAAGTTTCTTTATTATCTCCAAATTCCAAAATCATGTAAACCTGAATAAAAAGAGGGACACAAAAAAAACAGCATGCACCTACAGATGAAGATAGGCGTACCCCACACCAGTGAGCCGTAGTCATCACTCAGCTGTACCTGATAAAACTCACAATACTTCCTGTACTGAAAATTAGGGAAGCTCCTTCCAAACCTTCCCTGTGTGCTGGTTCTTTATGTTGCTATCAGAAAAGATCTCCCCAAAGTACAAATTTTCTCCACCATTGAAATTTCCTATTTATGGGGAAAAGCTTCTAATTCTTTCCCTAATTCTCTTTCTTTTCTCATGACTGCTCCATGCTGGAAAACCCAGAAATACCCTTTCATGAAGGTAAGCAATCAGAAGTGTGTTGTTGCCATTGTTATCACTTTTACCTTTTTTCTCTTTCTATCTGGGAATACTCCACTGTTTCTTCTTCCTTTATTGTCTTTGGTATTCTTATTCTTTTTCTGACCATCTTTTCCAAAATTTCTCCCTATTTCTTTTTGCAAATCTCTCTGTCTCTTTGCATGTCTTTGTCACACTAAGTTTATCTATAGCTCTCATCATCCTTCGCCCTCATCCACAAATTGCATTTATTATATTTACATAAGTCTTACAGGCTGTGCAACATTCTCAGCCTTCCCAAACTCCCTTCCTACAAATCTGAAAATAATTACACACCAAGACAGTCCTCGTTGACACCTTGGGAAATACCCTTCGGAAAATGTGTCAGGTTTACCCTGGAATATTTAGATGACTTTTTAAGACTTTTTCCTTGTCCTCAGCCCCCTTAACCCTCACACTTACTCTCTCAGTCACTGAGTGTCACATTACCCTCCAGGACATCTAACACTTCTATTAGAACTGTGTCACTCCTGACACCTGAGGGCAGTATTGTTCTGAATATGGTGCTAGGTGCTTGTGCTCAGTCATGTCCGACTCTTTGCAACCCCATGGACTGTAGTCGTCAGGCTCCTCCCGCCATCGGATTTCCCAGGCAAGAACACTGGAGTGGGTTGCCATTTCTTTCTCCAGAATATGGTGCTAAGCAGAAGCTTACAACACCTGCATTTCTCCTTCTTCCTACTCACCACCCTCTCCACAAAAACTTACCTTAGTCTTTTACCATGATACCTGAGGGACGTTTACTTTGCATACTGTTAAGAATTTATAAAAAAAAAAAACCTGAACAAGTTACTTGTAGTAAATTTTATTGGAATTACTCTTGAGTTATTCAGCACTATAGTAGATGGGGAAACAGTGGAAGCAGTGTCAGACTTTATTTTTTTGGGCTCCAAAATCACTGCAGATGGTGGTTGCAGCCATGAAATTAAAAGACGCTTACTCCTTGGAAGGAAAGTTATGACCAATCTAGACAGCATATTAAAAAGCAGAGACATTACTTTGCCAACAAAGGTCCATCTAGTCAAGGCTATGGTTTTTCCAGTGGTCATGTATGGATGTGAGTTGAACTGTGAAGAAAGCTGAGTGCAGAAGAATTGATGCTTTTGAACTGTGGTGTTGGAGAAGACTCTTGAGAGTCCCATGGACTGCAAAGAGATCCAACCGGTCCATCCTAAAGGAGATCAGTTCTGAGTGTTCATTGGAAGGACTGATGCTAAAGCTGAAACTCCAGTACTTTGGCCACCTCATGCAAAGAGTTGACTCATTGGAAAAGACCCTGATGCTGGGAGGCATTGGGGGCAGGAGGAGAAGGGGACGACAGAGGATAAGATTGTTGGATGGCATTCACTGACTCAATGGACATGAGTTTGAGCAAGCTTTGGGAGTTGGTGATGGACAGGGAGGCCTGGCGTGCTGCAGTCAATGAGTTGCAAAGAGTTGGAGACGACTGAGCGACAACTGAATTTAACTGATGTTACTTTCAGATGTAGCACATAGTGAATTAAAATTTTTATGTTATACTCCATTTGTAGTTATAAAACATTGGCTTTATTCCCCATGCTGTACACAATATATCTTTTAGTTTAACTATTTTTTAATTAGAGGTTTAAACCTCCTAATTCCCTACTCCAGTATTACCTCACCTCACTTCCATCTCTGAACTTTTAACCTATGATTTATTCTCTTTATGTGGGAGTCTGATTCCTTTTTGTAAAATGACTACTTTTTTCATTTTTAGGTTGCACATGAAAGTGATAACACAGTATTTGGCTTTCTCTGTCTTACTGATTTCACTAAATATAATACCCCCCAGATCTATTTATAAATGAAACCCAAATTGAAAAGGAGAAAGTAAAACTATCATTGTTTGCAGGTGACATGATATTCTTAAAGACACCACCGGAAAAATATGAGACCCCATCAATAAATTCAGTATAGTTGCAGAATAGAATATTCATATACAGAAATCTCTGTGTTTTCATATACTAACAATGAACTATAAGAAAGAGAAATTAAGGAAACAATCTCATTTAAAATTGCCTCAAAAAGGATAAAATACTATGAGTAAGCCTGCCTAAGGAGTTAAACGACATGGACTTGGAAAAAAGCATAAAACACTGATGAAAGAATTGAAAATTACAAAAATGTATGGGAAGACATAGCATGATCATGGATTGGAAAAATTAATATTGTTAAAATGACCATACTACCCAGGGCAGCCTATAGATTCAATGTGATCCCTATCAAAATACAAATGGTGTTTTTCTCAGAAATAGAACAAATATTTTAAAAATTTGGATGAAAATTGCAAAGAGCCCAAATAGCCAAAAGAATCTTGAGAAGTTAGAGTAGAGCTGAAGTTATGTTCCTTGACTTCAGGCTATATTAAATAGCTACAGTTATGGTATGATACTGACAGAAGAACAGACACAGAAACCAATGCAACAGAGCAGATTGCCCAGAAATCAATTCATACACTTGTGACCAATGTTTATTTGACAAAGGAGGCAAGAATACATAACAGGGAGAAGACAATCTCTTCTATAACTGGTTCTGGGGGAATTGGCCAGTTAGATGGAGAAGAATGAAATTAGAACATTTCCCCACAACCTATAAAATAGTAAACTCAAGGGAGTCCCCTGGCGGTTCAGTGGTTAAGACTTTGTACTCCATGGTTCAATCTATGATAGGAAAATTAAGATACCACATGTCACTTGGCATGGCCAGTACATAAATAAATAAAAGGTAAACTCAAAATGAATTAAAGATCTAGAGATAAGGCCAGAAAACACAAAACTCCTAGAAGAAAACAAGCAGAACACTCATTGACATAAACCGTAGCAATACTTTTTTTGGATCCCTCTCCTAAGGCAAAGGAAATAAAAACAAACAAATTGGGCCTATATAAACTTAAAAGCTTTTGCAGAGTGAATTAAACCATTGAAGGAATGCAAAACAACCAAAAAATGATAGAAAATATTTGCAAATGAAATGCCCAATAAGAGTTTAATATCCCAAGTGTGTAAGAAGCTCACATACCTGAATATCAAAGAAACAACCAAATTGCAAAATGAATAGAAGACATAAATAGACATTTTTCCAAGAAAACAATACAGATGGCCGATAGGCACATGAAAGGATTCTTAAGTCTGTAACCATCCCAGAAATGCGAATCAAAACCACAATGAGCTATCATCTCATCTTTTAGGATGGCTATTATCACAATGACAATACATAACAAGTGTTGGAGAGAGATGTGGGGAAAAGGGAACCCTTGTGCACAGTCGGTGGGAACATAAATTAGTATAGTTATCTGGGGAACAGTATGAAGTTTCCTCAAAAAAATTAGACATAGAACTACCATGTGATCCAGCAATTCCTCTCATATTTGTCTGAAGAAAACTAAAACACTAGCTCAGAGAGCTGTAAGCACACTGCTGTTTATAGTAGCATTATTTACAACAGCCAACATATGGAAGCAACCTAAGTGTTCATCAACAGATAAATGTATGAAGAAGATATTACATATATTATATATAATGGAATATGACAAAGTCTTAGAAGAAGAATGAAATTTTGTAATGTGCAACAACATAGATGGTTCTGGAGGGTATTATGCCTAGTGGAGTAAGAAAGACAAATAATGAATGTTATCATTGATACATGGAAACAAAAAAGTGAAAAAAGTAATGATTATACAAAAAAGAATCAGACTCACAGATATAGAGAGCCAACTATTGATTACCAGCTGGGGAACAGAAGTGGGGAGGGGCAATATAGAAGTGAGGCATTGACAGCTATAATCTAATGAGCATAAAATAAGGATAACCATATATTGTATTGCATGGGGAACATAGCCAATATTTTATAACTGTAAATTGAGCAAAATAATGTATAGAATTTTTGAATTACTATGTTGCATACCTGAAAGTAATATAACATTGCAAATCATATATACTTCAATAATATTTTTTTAAAAAACTGTCGGATTTTAAAGTTTCATTATGCATTACTCTCAACCCAGAATCTATCTGTTCCTCTCTTCAAATCTGTAACCAGTTTTTCTGACAGCAGTGCTGAATAATTTAACAGTAATTCCAGATAAAAATTACCAGAATGTCCAAAAACTTGATCAGGTTTTTTAATTAATACTTGATTGTGTGCAAAGTAAATTCCAGCAAGTATGATGATGGAAGACTAAGCTATGTTTTGGGGTAAAGGGAGCTGAGAATTCCATGAACTGGACAGTCCATGGGGTTGCAAAGAGCAGGACACGACCAAGTGACTTTCACTCTCACTTTTCACTTTCTTTTTTTTTTTTTATGAAAACAGGTATTTATTATAGAACAATGCCTAAAAATTAAAGGCTTAAACAACAACAAAAAACATAATTCCACACATTGACATTGACTTTGTAGCATGAAAATTCTTAGCCTGAACAGGCAAGTTTGTTCTTGATGAATTAACATATAATAAATTCTCATGACATGATTCCAAAATATATGTATGAACTGACTTGACATGTTTATAAACATAACGGCAATTTAAACACTGGTATTAGTTTTCATGAGTTCAATTCAAGGTTAGTAACTGGAGAGTTATATTAGAAAAAAAAATCTGAGATAAAATACTCTTTAGGAAGCTACCACATACCTATGTACATTTGAAGACCAAGGGTTAAAAGTCCACTCCTGATGAACACCGCTAAGCAAAGGATGTATAACATCCATCACACGTCTGTTCCAAAAACAGCATGTTTCCAAAAGCATACGTTTCTTTACACACAAACATTACGGCCCTAATGACTACAGAGGAGCCGACAGAGCGCGTTCCAAAGCATGCCCTCATCCCTGAGCCTTATCCTAAGGCCTCTACTTTAATCTTGGGGCTTTAAGAACATCTTCTTTGCTTTAATTGGTTTTATGCCTCCATTTTCATCTTCTTCGTAAATGGCACGGTCTCTTTTCTTGGCAAACTTTTTCCCAATTGTCCCCACCAAGGTCTCATATCTTCTAGCCATTTCTTCATCTGAGACATCAAGCTCCACTGTTTGCTCTTCAACTTCTTCTGCTTTGTTCTTAGCATTCATCTGAAGCATTAATTTCTCAACCTCAGGATTAAATCCTCTGAATGACATTCTTCCGTAGAGAAGATCTTCACACAACAAGAAACTCTGCTCTTCTATAATGAAACTCTTTCTCTTTCAGCTCAGGCAAATCCAAGTACCAGTGCTCTTCACTAATGATTTTCTTTTCTTCCTCTTCTAGTTGTTTCTTGGTTTCCGAGTCCAGTCCCCTTTGCATGAACTTCATGCGCAGCAAGTTCTTGGACAACTTAGTTTTGCGCTCGGCCGCCATACTGACTCCCTCACTTTTCACTTTCAAAGGGAGCTGAGCCAGAAGGAGGAGGACTGAAGGTATTCCAAGGCCTGCTTGGTACCACATTCAGAACCATACTGCCCTCAGGTGCCAGGAAGGACAGTCTTGTAGTGGAAGCGTTTTCAGATGTCCAGGAGGGTAATGTGATGGTCAAAGACTGAAAGAGTAAGTGTGAGGATTGAGGGGACTGAGGACGAAGAAAATGGGTGCTTATGTAAGTATTCCAGGGTAAGCCACACACAGTATTCAGAAGGATGTTTCCCCAAGGTGTCAGGGAGGACAGTCTCAGTGTGTATTTATTTTCATATGATCAGGACGGGTGTTTGGGAAGCTGGAGAATGTTGCATAGCCTGTAAAATTTACCTAAATAAGATAAAGGCACTTTGTTAGTAAAATTTGGATGAAGGGAGCTATAGACAAACTATGTGTGACAAAGACTTCCAGAGAGATAGAGAGACTTGGAGAAAGAGCTTCTGGAAAAGATACTCAGAAAAAGAATTCCAAAAGATAATAAATGAAGAAGAAACAGTGGCATATACCCAGAGAAATGGAGAAAAATAAAATAAAGTGATAACACAAGATTCTGGAAAAGATACTCAGAAAAAGAATATACAAGATAATAAATGAAGACGAAACAGTGGAGTATTCCCAGAGAAAAAAATTAAAGTGATAACAGGAGATTCTAGAAAAGATACCAGAAAAAGAATACAAAAGATAATAAATGAAGAAGAAACAGTGGCGTATCCTTAGAGAAATAGAGAAAAAAAGTAAAGTGATAAGACTAGTATAATATTTCTTCTGAATTGTTTTGGTTCATGGAAGACCATGTTTTGGTTTTCTGTATTTTTCAGCATGGAGCATCCATTTAAAATTTATGTGAACAGGAGTGGCACTTATAGGGAATTGATATAAACCAGTTGAGTGCAATGAGCCTAGACTGGGAAAAGAATGAAAATTAGGAAACAGTTTGGAATTTCTTTTCCTTAATTACAGAAACTAAATAGTGGAGAGAATTTGCTTAGGAGAAATCTTTCCTGACAGTTGAATAATGAACCCAGGGAGGGTTTGGAAAGATCTTTCCTGAATTTTCAGTACAGGAACTATTTTGAGGTTTTTCTGGTCCAGCTGAGTAGTGACTATGCTTCACTTGTGTCTAGAATTCCTATCTTCATGTGTAACTGCATGCTGGGTTTTTTTGTAACCCTGTATTATCCATATTTTTGTGACTATATAATTTTGAGACAGTGAAGAATCTTTGTACCTAAACACCATTGGAATTCTTCCATAGTTAATTCTGTTCATGGGATTCCTCTCTAATCTTTTTTTGTTGTTTATTTCATATCTTAATTCACATTCATAGCCTGAGGGTCTCTTCCAAGGTCTCCCTTAACCTTTTGTTTTCACATTATACTTCCTCCTAATACCTTCCTTAAAGACCTCCCTTTTGTGTTATGTGTATTATATGATTTGTTTTTCACTCATTATTTCATTCATTTGTTCACTCATTCCATCATTCATTCTAGTTAACTCACATTTATCAAGAGCCTATCCAGTGGCATTCTTCTAGATCTTGATAGAGTTGACAACTTTTTTTTTTTTCTCTCTTCGAGCTTGTTTACTTGACAGGGACAGAAAACCAGAGAAGCCATGATCGAAGAAACAGTAAGACAAGAAAATATCAGAGTGATAAATATTGTGATGAATATAAAATCAAATTATCTGCACACAAGTTGAAGATTCCTTTAGTTTGAAAGCCATTGGAGACTTCCATGAAGAGGTGCTATTTAAGTCGAGATGAACAGTGATAATGGACGACGATAGACAAAGGTATTGATGAGCAGTAGAAATGTGTTGTGTCTGCACACCGTGCTTAGTGCACGCATTCAGATTCCTAATGTTGGACAGTCATTGTGCAGCCCTGTGTGCTTCTCAGCTCCTCTGATGGAAGAATAGAAGGTGATCCGACCGTTGATCTTAACATCAAATCCTCCTGGGCTTCACATCACCCCAAGGCATCTCTTCACCTCTCTTCTCTGTTATTAACTCGTATCCTATCCCCTTGCTAGTCTGTGTCTGGTTAATGCTGGTTTATTGGAAACAGCTCTGTCATTGCCCATCCCAGTCCATCACTGCTGCAGAAACTTCCAACTTCCAATATACCACAGGTGTATGGCAATCGGTGAGCAGTCTGAATTGGACCGAGTCCCTGATGCTCCTCTATAAGAACTCCAGCCATACTGAGACTTCTTTTCTGGTTTCCTCTCAGTATTTTGCTCCCTTATTAAATGATCCATATCTGAGTGCACACATAGGTGACTGGGGCCAGGTTTGTAATCAGTGGGGAAATCCAGAGATTAGAAAGAGATGCAACATTTGCATGAATGAATATTAAAATATCACAAATTTAAGATGTCCCTGTCATATATTTTTTTAATTGCTTAATATACAAATTAGATTAAGATGAAAGAACTACTTGAATTTAAAACCTCCAATATTTATTGTGAATAAAATTAAAACATGTGGGTTAGATTGGAAAACTGTGATTTGTATAAAAGGTAAAGAATGTTAAAATTTGTTATGTACCATAAGTTCTTAAAATGACAGGAAAACAGAATAGGTTTAAGATTTGAATAGGTAAATCACAGAAGAGGAAATTTAACTGGTCAATAAATATATGGAATATGCTCTATTTATAGTCACCCAGGAAATGCAAATGAGTATAATAAATACTGCTTTTGACGTTTCAAGTTGGCAAGATTAAACTGAGGTAAATTTACTGCTGGCAAGAAGGTTAGCAAAATGTGCTCCTATTTTTGTTTCTGTTAATACTAATTTTTAGAGTCTTTCGGGAAAGCAATTTTGTACAGTTTAACAAAAATATACGTATGATTTATTCAAAAACCTCTGGCAATCTAGAGCACTGATACAAAAAATTTGGTAAATATCATTTAAAAAGCATATCATTGGCTTCACAATTAATAGTAGCAAAAAACTAGAAATGACCTCAATTCCCATCCACAGGGAATGCTAGAGTCAATTATGACATAATGAAGCCACTGGAAGAAATTATATACTAGATCTATAATGTCTGACTTCGATTTCAAAGGTGTAAGGCTGTCTGCACAATGAGGAAGAATGGTCCAGAATATAATGCCATTTGGTATATCATTTTTTAAGAAACATATATACACACATTTGTATATATACACATTTGTCTATTACAAGGGGAACCTGGAGCAATTCACTTAACAGGTGCTTTTTGGTGGTGCTAATAATGAGTGTGCAATGGCCGGCATGGAGGAGCATGATTTCACATGAGCAGAAATGTGTTTAGCAAATATATAATTACCCAAGTAGTAATGTCAGTTATCTCATTGCATTAGATGATGTGGTAAATTTTACATTCTTATATATACTTCCATTTTTTGTTTCATAACAGAAATTATGAAAATAATTAAGTGATGGGAAAGGCAGTAGTAAAAATTTTGGAGATACATTATGAATTTAATTTGAGTTGTTAATTGCACTTCATTTTAATTTAACATTGTGGTTTTAATAAGCCTTTCTGGGTTACTTTATCTAAAATTATAACCTCCCTTTTCATCTCCAAAAACTCTTTCCTTTCTTCTTCTCTGTATTATTATTTATTAGGCCAGTAACATTACATAGGAAATATTTCTTTCTTTCATGTTTCTTTCTTTCCTTTTCCATCTTTTCTTCTCCTTTCCTTCCTTCCATCCTTTCTCCCTCCCACCCTTCCTGTTTACTTTCTTATGTATGAATTTGCACAATAAGATGTATAGCATGGAATTTTTGTGCGATTTGTTCATTGTTTCTCTAAGATGACACCACCCTTCTGGCAGAAAGAGAAGAGGAATTAAAGAGCTTCTTGATGAAGGTGAAAGAGGAGAGTGAAAAAGCTGGCTTAAAACTCAACATTCAAAAAACTAAGATCATAGCATCCAATCCCATCACTTTATGGCAAATAGATGGGGAAACTATGGAAATAGTGACAGATTTTATTTTCTTGGGCTTCAAAATCACTGTGGACGGTGACTGCAGCCATAAAATCAAAAGACACTTGTTCCTTGGAAGAAAAGCAGTGACAAACCTAGACAGTGTATTAAAAAGCACAGGCATTACTTTGCCTATAAAGGTCTGTATAGTCAAAGCTACGGTTTTTTCAGTAGTCATGTATGGAGGTGGTGGACCATAAAGAAGGCTGAGCGCTGAAGAATTGATGCTTTCAAACTGTGTGTTGGAGAAGACTCTTGAGAGTCCCTTGGACTGCAAGGAGATCCAACCAGTCCATCCTAAAGAAAATCAACCCTGATTATTCATTGGAAAGACTGATGCTGAAACTGAAACTCCAGTACTTTGGCCACCTGATGCAGAAGGCTGACTCATTGGAAAATACCCTGATGCTGGGAAAGATTGCAGGAGGAGAAGGGAATGACAGAGGAGGAGATGGTTGGATGGCATCACCAACTCAATGGACATGAGTTTGAGCAAACTCCAGGAGATGGTGAAGGACAGGGAAGCCTGGCATGCTGCAGAGAGTCCACGGGGTCGCAAAGAGTCGGAAATGACTGAGCGACTGAACAGCAACAAATCACTCAATGAATATTTGTAGAATGAATGAATTGCCACAACAGATTCATTAATAAGTGTTAAACTTTCTCTTTTCTTTCTCTTTCACTTTGAAACTTTTCACAAGACACATTTAGATTCAGAAAAATCTTATCAATGCTGGGCTCTCTCTGTGTGTCATCTGACCTGATCTCTAGGTGCAGGAGGGAGGTGATAGCATGAGGAATGCACAGCCCCCCTAAAGAGGATGGTTCTTCAATCAGGCCTATTGTATCCTGATTAATCTTTTTTGAGGAGACAATGACTGAGTAAGCTTCAAAAGTCTCTGAAAAGAGCACTGTAGATTTGAGTAAAACGAGAAGGCTGGGTGTGTGGTTGGTAATCATGGTGTCAATTTATATCACGAGCCAAGAGGAAGCCTGGAGGAGAAGTTGATGCTTATAAAATCTTTAATATGGCCAACTCTTGAATTAAAGCCTGCGTCAGAATGAGGGGATTGAAATTATGATTTCCAAGAGCCTCTGGCTATGCTGCTGATTCTCCTGTGGTTTCTCTGAGAACAGACATTCCTGGCATGAACAAACCTGGATTCTGGTCTTGCGGCTTCTGATTGGCATCCTCTGCCTATATAATGTCAGGATGTGGAATCCTAGAGTCGGAGTCTTATCTTCCTCTGGATTCTGAAGCTTTCCTCTGTGCTGCCTGCTCAACAACTGACCATCATGAAGTTTTTGGTGTTCCTGGCACTGGTGGCAGTTTCCACCTTCCTGGTTTCTGGCCGTAAGTAAAGATTCTTACCTGAAAACAAGGTTTTGATGAGCCGTACATCAAGCTGTGTGGAAGTGTGTTTGGAGGAGTCTAAAATTATGGCCCCTCCTGTCCTCTACTCCATTTCCCTGTTCCAGTACCATTTTCATAGACGATTCATGAATGAGTTGACTCTACCCTTTGGCTTTTCCTAATTCAGTCAGATCTTTGCTCAGTTCTAACTTTGGACCCCGGCTTCATGGTTAGAGTCAGTAAAATCTATTTAAAGTATGTAAAATCAGAGGTTTATTTCAGGAAAGCAAAAGTGAGCGCATGTTATGGTTTTGTGGGATTTTATATTATCTATCTATCTATCTATATATATATAATATATAATATTTTATATTATCTTTTCCCCCTCAATGTGTGTACCAAAGGCTAAAGTGATTCATCTGTGGAAGGCTGCCCCATTGTCCATATTCTTATTCTCTCCACACCCAAAACTGGTGTTCAATGCACATTCTGTTTTTCCCTTTTCTCTTTCAGAGGATACAGGAACAATTCCTGCTAGTTCTTCTCCGGGTGAGTTTGCACTTGCACTTCATCTCCTTCTTGCAGTGACCATTTTCCATCCCAGTCTCATGTCAGAGCTTCCATGAGAGATGGGTTATAAAAATTCTATGAAAAAACCTGGAAAAGTATTGTTCCTCATATAAAAATTCATGGTTTAGTCACTAAGTCATGTCCAACTCTTTGCGACCCCATGGGCTGTAGCCTGCCAGGCTCCTCTGTCCATGGCATTTTCCAGGCAAGAATACTGGAGTAGGTCTCCACTTCCTTTTCCAGAAGATATTCTGGTCCCAGGAATCAAACCAGGGTCTCCTGCATTGCAGACGGATTCCTGCATTGCAGGCGGATTCTTTACTAACTGAGCTAGGAGGGAATTCATGGAAACATATAAGAATCAGCTTATTTTTTATACAGCATTTGATAATATTAAGTCTCTTGCATGGATTTACAAAAATTTGGGGTCAATCATTGATTTTTCTCCAACAAAAGAACAGGATGAGGTGGTCTTATGTGACCTGAGAATTTTGGGAATGTGCATGAAAGTCTTTCTGGTCATGCTGATTTGAAGGATTGAATACATGGCCATTGCTTCAAGGAGAGGCCTGAAGGACGGAAGAGAACGCACACCCTGAAAGTGATTCGGAAATGAGGGCATGAGGATCACATGGGAGGGCAGGATACAGGATGTGTAATGTAGGCGTCAAGTAAAAGAAGGGCTCTAAGCTTTGAGATTTGTAATGGCATCAATGCCTAATTCCCAGGCTGAGGTTTGTGTATCTTCTTTAAAGTGAATCGCAAGGCTGTGGACCAAACTCCTAGTCATTCTTGGGCTTTCTCCACAGCACCCTGCGCATTCTATGCTGTGTGTGTCATGCTCATGTGGGCATTTTGAAGATCTTTCTTTTCAGCCTCCACAGCTTGGAGACTTGGGTTCTCTGGTCATGAAGTCACTGACTCTTGTTTGACTTCATACACTGTGCCACATGTGCCATGTGGGGTTCACCTTAAAAAAATTCTCTCTCCTACATGAGGCCTGAGATAGGGTATGGAGATGGTGTTGAGGTGGTTTTAGCTCAGAGTTTGGGGGTCTGATTTGCTGTTTGCTCTGTAGGGGGAAATAAATCTCATCAATCTTGGCAGGTTCCCTTTGAATACAGGGCAGGTGACAGAGCCTTTGCTTAGCTTTATTATTATCAGAATAATACAAATATTTCCCATTATTTCTAAGGGGCTCTCACAAATACTACTGTAGTACATGGAATCTTTGTGCCCTCCAAATGTGAGACAAATATACCCCGCCTTTCACGCAGGAATCTGTGGCAAGTGATTTTACTGCATGCATAGAAAGGAGATAGTACTTCTCAAGCAGAGTTGGTAGCCAGAGCAATTGTGTAACAGTATTGCTATAATTTGCAGAGATGAATTCAGAATGAGAAATGCATGTCCAAACTTGGGCAGCACAAATTTTATTGCCTGAGGAAGAATCAAATGTCTTGACTGCATTGTGTCCTAATTTCAACCTCTTATTCAACCACTCTTGATCCCCCTGCCACCTCTGCTGCAGCCACAGAGTCCACTACGGCTGCGACATCCACTGCTGCTCCCACCACATCCACTGCGGCTGCGACATCCACGGCTGCTGCCACATCCACTGCTGCTCCCACCACATCCACTGCGGCTGCGACGTCCACTGCTGCTCCCACCACATCCACTGCGGCTGCCACAACCACCACTGCTGCCAAGACCACCATGTCCTACGAAGACTGCCTCTTTTATTTTCGTAAGTTTACACTATGAGTACTTTCTTTATGGGTTTGCTGGAATCACTGTATTCCCTATTCTCAGATTAGACTATATTTAGGGAGCAGAAGAAGTCATGAGAAAAGCCCTGTTATCTTCTCTTTATTCTCTAATTCCTTGTGGATTTACATATTGAGTCACAGAGAGACATCGGGGCTGCCAGAAGTCTGCAGTTTCTTGTTTACCAATTTCACCTGTGTGGCTCTTGAAATACTGGCCCCTAACAGGCAAAATTCATCTTCAGCAGAATTGACACAGGAAAGACCAAAATATGGGTCTCCCCGAAGCCAGGAACTTCTTTATGTTTGCTTTTTTCTACCAGAAAGGTCTTTGTTTCTTTTAAAGAATATTCAAAAATAGAAACTAGCATTATAATGAGGCTTCCTTGATGTAGTTAGTGTTGAGTATCATTCAGGGTATTTCTTGGAATGCGGAAATCCATTGAGGGTCTAGGGTACAGTCTTCCTATTTCTGGTTAGATTCTCTCTATCTTTCAACAGCCTAGTAAAATCAATGACAAATGTGATTGATTCGGAATATATGACAGAGAATGTGTTATAAATTCACATATATAATGTAATTTAAATCACAGTAATGCTATGAAATAAGTATTTTAAAGATAACAAAATTAAAAATTACAGTAAAAACTTTCCCCAGAATATTATGCAGTCAGAAAAAGGTATGGATTTGTTCATAAACAAGGAAAGACATGTGGAACCTTTGAAAGACTCCATTATACTCTTTCTGTGTCTGAGACAATGCTTGGCACCCATCTCTAAGTTCTATATTGCATAGCCTATGGGTGAGATTATGAATAATTGTCTCTTATCAGAAGGCTGGATTGGTTTGTGCCATATACATGAAGAACTAATCCATATTGGTTGTCTCTCTGTTTTCTCTAAACTTCCTGCTGACCTAGATTTCCATCCCAGCCTGTGTGTCCTGTTGCCTCTGGATGGGAATTAGGTGTTTATCTTCCAGGGATATAAATTTCATCTCTTTTTGATTCCACTGAATCAGTGTCATTTGACATCTGTTAGTCTTGCAGTGTCCCAGGAAGGAAAACACATTCTTCACTGTTTTTGGAAAACCTCTTCACAATATTTTTTTTCCTGTTTCAGGTTTTACCCCATGGCTTCGGATCATTTACTGCTAAAAGTTATCACTGAGATGGAATCAGCTTCAGCCTTCTATATTGATCTTACTGGATTCGGCCAGAATGTCCCTTGATTTGTTTCACTGCTGCTACTTTCCAGCCCTATCGTATCTCTCTTATCTCTAATCAGTTTCTATTCATTCAAATAAAATGATGAGTGACATCAAAAATAGTAGTTATTTTTTTAGCTGTCGGCCGAGCGGTCATCCAATCATTATGTCAAGTGATAGATATTTTGAATCTTACCCAGTTCTTCCCTATATTACTGTAAATAAATGGACCCCCTACATATTTATCTAATTTTTAAAAACAAGTCACAATCCTTGTGTATATCACTGGTGACTAGAGCTTTCTCTATGTGAATCAATATTTCCTAGGTATAAAGGTTCACTTTGATTCCACCAAGCTCTGCTATTGACTGACTCATAATTACTCTATTTGGAGTGACTTAGCAAGTGAGAAAGAGGGAAGCAGTCCTGTGGTCTGGGAACTGGCCTGACACTCCTGGGGTTTGGAACTGTTAGGACCTGGCCTAGGCTCACAGCTTAGAAATGACTCGCTCTTGTTGGACACAAACATTCTCACAAAACAGCAACATCAGAGAAGGGCACACAGTCACTTCTATAAATTTGACCAATTCATCATATTGGCAGTCTTCAGTACAGACAAAAACAAGATCAGTCCAAAACCATAAAACACTAAAGATCTGTCTCTCCTAGCTAAAGCATGATTGCAACTTCGTTTACTATTAGAGCTTTGGCTTCCCTCTATTCTCTTCTGCTCCAGATAAGGTTTGTTAAGACACTCAGTCACGGCATAAGTTATGTTCCCTTGAATCACCAATCCAGAGCAAAAGGGTCTTCCCTAAACCTTCCCCCAGATCACCTCACACAGGCCCCAGTTCTGTAAGAAGTCCTTTCTAACACCCAAGGTCTAAGGCACCTCTCTGATTCCCATGGTTTACATTCTCCTCACTGCAATGAGTACTAACCCAACTGAACTCAACTACAGTGGTTTTTTGACTAGCAGGCTTTGATATCTGAATGTATAATTGGGATGGACATTATATAAGAACAAGGTGCGGCACCTTTGTCCTCACATTGGAAATTTACTGGGTTTAATAAAGCCTAATTTGGGGAGTCTTGCTAAAGAGAACCTTTAAAATTGCCTGAACTATCTCTATCAGTAAATTAAGCAGTACAAAATCCAAGAAGTGCAACATTAATGCTCTGATTAAGGAAATGATAAGGTTGGAATTTGGTGCTTACTAAATCTCTTTTCTTTTTGAAAAAAATTCTCTTCCACCTACCCCCACTGAGAATCATTGCACTGAATGATTTATTGAGAAAAGGAAATTAAGTTAGGAGATTGTAGTTAAAAGCTCTTAAGTCAGAAATTTATTAGTGGTACATTAATATATCTTGTAAAAATTCTTACCTAAATTTTTCAGTATTTAAGATTTGACCTAATTGGAGCAACCTGGTTTGTTTGTTTGTTTTTTAATTTTTTTTTTTGTGTGTGTAATAAAGTTTTATTAAAGTATAAAGGAGATAGAGAAAGCTTCTGACATAGGCATCAGAAGGGGGCAAAAGAGTACCCCTTTGCTAGTGTTAGCAATGGAGTTATATACTCTTCAATGAATCCAAAGAATGTCTGGAGGTTGCAAAGACCTCACCAGACCCACTCCCATAATTTACATTTTAAGATAACAGAGTTGGCTAGAAGGTTAGAAGGGGAAACAGCATCTGTCCTTCCAATGAATAGTCAGAGTTGATTTCCTTTAGGTTGACTGGTTTGATGTCCTTGCAGTCCATGGGACTCTCAAGAGTCTTCTCCAATACCACAGTTCTCATCAGTTCCTTGGCACTCAGCTTTTTTTATGATCCAACTCTCACATCCATATATGACTACTGGAAAAACCATAACTTTGACTACATGGATCTTTGTTGGCTAAGTAACGTCTTTGCTTTTTAATAAGCTGTCTAATTTGGTCATAACTTTTCTTCCAAGGAGCAAGCGTCTTTTAATTTCATGGCTGCAATCACCATCTGCAGTGATACTGGAGCCCAAGAAAATAAAGTCTGTCACTGTTTCCATTGCTTCACCATCTATTTGCCATGAAGTGATGGGACCAGATGCCATGATCTTCATTTTTTGAATGTTGAGTTTTAAGCCAGCTTTTTCACTCTTGTCTTTCAGTTTCATCAAGAGGCTCTTCAGTTCCTCTTCACTTTCTGCCATAAGGGTGGTGTCATCTGTGTTTTTGAGGTTATTAATATTTCTCCCGGCAGTCTTGATTGCAGCTTGTGCTTCATTCCAGCTCGGCATTTCACAAGATGTACTCTGTACCACAGAGACTGAGACAGAACTGTGTTTGAGTGTCTCCTGTGGAGGTCCAGGTCAGCAGTAGACTGCCCCATGGGCAGGGGCTCTGGGTGTAGCATACCTGAGTATGGCATAAGACCTCTTGAAGGAGGTCGCCATTAACCCCACCACAGAGCCACCAGAACTTGCACAAAACTGGGGAAACAGACTCTTGGAGGGCACAAACAGAACCCTGTGCATACCAGGACCCAGAAGAAAGGAGCAGTGACCCTACAAGAGACTGGCCCAGACTTGCCCGTGAGTGTCCAGGAGTCTCTGGCAGAGGCGTGGGTTGGTGGTGACCTGCTTCAGGGTTGGGGGCAGAGTGTAGCAGTGCATGCATGGGACTTTTTAAAGGAGGTCACCATTATCTTCATTACCTCCACCATAGTTTGGCCCCAGGTAAATAACAGGGAGGGAACACAGCCCCACCCATCAACAGAAAATTGGACTAAAGATTTACTAAGCATGGCCCCGCCCATCAGAACAAGGTCCAGTTTCCCCCTCAGGCAATTTCTCCCATCAGGAAGCTTCCATCAGCTCCTTATCCTTCTCCATTAGAGGGCAGACAGACTGAAAACCATAATCGCAGAAAACTAACCACTCTCATCACATGGACCACAGCCTTGTCTAACTCAATGAAACTATGAGCCATGCCACGTAGGGCCACCCAAGACGGATGGGTCAAGGTGGAGAGTTCTGACAAAACATGGTCCACTGGAGAAGGGAATGGAAAACCACTTCAGTATTCTTGCCTTGAGAGCCCATTGACAGTATGAAAAGGCAAAAAATAGGACACTGAAAGATGAACTTCCTACGTCGGTAGGTGCCCAAAATGCTACTGGAGATTAGTGGAGAAATAACTCCAGAAAGAATGAAGAGACATAGCCAAAGCAAAAACAACACCCAGTTGTGGATGTGACTGGTGATGGAAGTAGAGTCCGATGCTGTAAAGAGCAATATTGCATAGGCGCCTGGAATGAAAAGTCCATGAATCAAGGCAAAGTGGAAGTGGTCAAACAGGAGATGGCAAGAATGAACATCGACATTTTAGGAATCAGCAGACTAAAATGGACTGGAATGGGTGAATTTAACTCAGATGACCATTATATCTACTACTGTGGGCAAGAATCCCTTAGAAGAAATGGAGTAGCCATCATAGTCAACAAAAGAGTCCAAAATGCAGTACGTGGATATAATCTCAAAAACGACAGAAAGATCTCTGTTCATTTCCAAGGGCAAACCATTCAGTATCACGGTAATCCAAGTCTATGCCCCGACCAGTAATGCTGAAGAAGCTGAAGTTGAACTTTTCTATGAAGACCTACAAGACCTTTTAGAACTAACACCCAAAAAAGATATCCTTTTTGTTATAGGAGACTGGAATGCAAAAGTAGGAAGTCAAGAAACACCTGGAGTAACAGGCAAATTGGGCCTTGGAGTACAGAACAAAGCAGGGCAAAGGCTCATAGAGTTTTGCCAAGAGAACACACTGGTCATAGCAAACACCCTCTTCCAACAACACAAGAGAAGACTCTACACATGGACATCACCAGATGGTCAACACCGAAATCAGATTGATTATTTCTTTGCAGCCAATGATGGAGAAGCTCTATACAGTCAGCAGAAACAAGACCGGGCGCTGACTGTGGCTCAAATCATGAACTCCGTATTGCCAAATTCAGACTTAAATTGAAGAAAGTAGGGAAAACCACTAGGCCGTTCACATATGACCTAAATCAAATCCCTTACGATTATACAGTAGAAGTGGGAAATAGGTTTAAGGGCTAGATCTGATAGAGTGCATGATGAACTATGGACAGAGGTCATGACATTGTACAGGAGACCAGGATCAAGACCATCCCCAAGAAAAAGAAATGCAAAAAAGCAAACTGGCTGTCTGAGGAGGCCTTACAAATAGCTCTGAAAAGAGGAGAAGCAATAAACAAAGGAGAAAAGGAAAGACACACCCATCTGAATGCAGAGTTCCAAAGAATAGCCAGGAGAGATAAGAAAGCCTACCTCAATGATCAGTGCAAAGAAATAGAGGAAAACAATAGAATGGGGAAGACTAGAGATCTCTTCAAGAAAATTAGAGATACCAAGGGAACATTTCATGCAAAGCCTTCATGTGTATGATGACAAAAACTTCTTTATATGAACAATAAGATTGCATGGGCTTATAGGGACTGCCTGCGGCATGTTCTCAGTATATCTATTTAGGGTTTCTTCTTAGGGTCTGGCTGAACGTCAGATGTCTATCTAGTGACTTTGTGAAAAAAGGCTAACAGGATTACTAGGTTAGGAATATGATTTTGTGAAAACCAAAAGGGTCCTACTTGTCTCTGCTCTTCTTGTTTATTAGTGTGATCTGAAAAACATGCTATGATGCAGAACTTGAGCAATGTCTCTGATTGATCCAACCCACATAATTCCCAGGAACTAGGCCTTGAATATTACCTGATCCACTACCCTCTAGTTATCTAATGTATAATGCAAGCCTTAATTATTTTGAATTTATTCCTCTGAGAAAGCCATTATCATTCTATGAACTAATTTGTCCTTAATAGATATATTCTAAATCATGTCTAACTTGATCATGGCAATATGCTAACAATCTTCTTTGGCAATACACTCTATGTGCACAGATTTCAACCTTTGAAAATTCAAAATGTGTCCAATTGGCCCGAGAAAACATTATGGATGAGAATGTGTGTTAAAAGTGCATAAAGGATCACCAATACCTCATTGACTATTGCTCTTCCTACTTGTTGTTGTTGTTGTTCAGTCACTCAATCATGTCCAACTCTTTGTGACCCATAGACTGCAGCACTCCAGGCTTCCCTGTCCTTCACTATCTCCCGGAGTTTGCTCGAGCTCATGTTCATTGAGTGGATGATGCCATCCAACCATCTCATTCTCTGTTATCCACTTCTGCCCTCAATCTTTGCCAGCATCATGGTCTTTTCTAATCAGTCAGCTCTTCCATCAAGTGACCAAAGTATTGGAGCTTCAGCTTCAGCCTCAGTCCTTCCAATGAATATTAAGAATTGATATCCTTTAGGATTGACTGGTTTGATCTTGCAGTCCAAGGGACTCTCAAGAGTCCTCTCTAGCACCATGATGCAAAAGCATCAGCCTTCTTTTTGGTCCAACTCTCATATCCATGCATGACTACTGGAAAAACTGTAGGTTTGACTATACGGACCTTTGTTGGCAAAGTGACGTCTCCACTTTTTAATATGCTGTCTGGGTTTGTCATAGCTTTCTGTCCAAAAAGCAAGCGTCTTCTAATTTCACCACTGCAGTCACCATCTACAGTGTTTTGTTGGGGTCCTTTAATGGACCGGAAACTGGTGGTACAGAGTCGACGATAAAAAAGTAAAAGAAAGAAAGAGAGAGAGAGAGACAAAAAAAAAAAAAAGACCCGGGGACCTAAGCTCTGATGGAGCAAAGGTGCTTTAATGATTTTTCTATGAGTATATATAGGCTGTGGTACAAGAAACTTCTTTCGGGAATGATAGAGATCAGGAAACCAAACGTACAGCAGCTGTTACCAAGGGGTAATGTTAGTCACAAGGTCAGGAGACAATCCATATCTCAAGAAAGGGGAACGAGACTAAGCAGTTTTGTCCTAAAGAGAATGTTTACTAAAGGAGACCCAAGCCTGCCTCACACAATGACCTCAGTCCCTGGGAGCAGCGTGCTGTTCTGCTTGAAGAGGGACAAAGGACTCATGAGAGACAGCACGTAGGAATCCTCCCGTCAAACATTCCCTGACAGTTTTAGAGCCAAAGAAGAGAAAATCTTCCATGTTTTCCCCTTCCATTTGCTGTGAAGTGATGAAACTGAATGCCATGATCTTAATTTTTTGAATGTTGAGTTTTAAGGCAACTTTTTCACTCTCCTCTTTCACCCTCATCAAGAAGCTCTTTAGTTTTCCTCTTCGCTTTCTGCCATTAGAGTGGTATTATCTACATATCTGAGGTTGTTGATATTTCTCCCAGAAATCTTGATTCCAGCTTGTAACTCATCCAGCCTGGCATTTCACATGATGTGCTCTGCAAATGAGTTAAATAAACAAGGTGACCGTATACAGCCTTGTCATACTCCTTTCCCAATTTTGAACTAGTCAGTTCTTCCATGTAAGGTTCTAACTGTTGCTTCTTGACCTGCACATAGGTTTCTCAAGAGGCAGGTAAGGTGGTCTGGTATTCCCATCTTTTTCAGAATTTTCCACAGTTTGTTGTGATCCACACAGTCAAAGGTTTTCGCAAAGTTAATGAAGCAGAAGTAGATGTTTTTCTGGAATTCCCTTGCTTTCTTATGATCCAACTAGTGTCAGCAATTTGATCTCTGGTTCCTCTGCCTTTTCTAAATCTAGCATGAACACCTAGAAGTTCTCGGTACACGTACTGTTGAAGCCTGGCTTGAAGGATTTTGAGCATTACCTTGCTAGCATGTGAAATGAGCATAATTGTATAGTAGTTTGAACATTCTTGGCATCTCCCTTCCTTGAGATTGGAATGAAAACTGACCTTTTCCAGTCCTGTGGCCACTTCTGTGTTTTCCCAATTTGCTGGCATGTTGAGTGCAGCACTTTACAGCATCATCTTATAGGATTTGAAATAGCTCAACTGTAATTCCATCACTTCCACTAGCTTTGTTTCTGGTAATGCTTCGTAAGTCCCAATGACTTCACCTCCAGGATTTACTTTAATTAACCCTAAATCTGGATACGCAGCTAAGGCCATTCTACAAATAAGGTCTCTGCCTTTAAGCAATATTCATCTACCTACCCAACATCCAACTGATAGTATGATTTCACTGGGTCACCTGCATTCCTTTCCGTCCTTGATGATTTGCCTTCAAGAAAAGAAGTAATTGGCCAACATGGTTATACTGATTAAATTAACTATAATTTAATTATACTTTAGTAGGCCAGAAAAAAAAAACCTATCTTTTCTGTCAGAAAGAACCTACCCATAACCTGGGTTCTTAGGGTCTTTTGCACCTTTAGCACACATTTTATATCCTAGATTACATTATTTAATGCAGATGCTCTGGACTTATTGCTCTAAGTTTCCAAAGTGCAGCCCTAAGTCTCATTGTTCCCTGAGATTTCTTCATTCATATCTGGATAGTTTTATAGTGACAAATTTTACTTTTGACGTGGCTTTATTTGAATGCCAATAACTTTGTTGAGACAAGTCGATGTGAAGAGAAGGTAGGCAATCAGATGAGATGAAATGCAGACATATTCTAGCCTGAGGCCAAAGGCAGAAAGGACAGTGTATGCGCAAGAATGACTAGCACAGTGGCTTCACCAAATATCCCCCAGTAGTGAGGCAATTCATGCAAATATACTTGTAACACATATTAAGAAGAGAGACAGAGATTGTTGACAGTTCCATAGAAGTTTATAGAACACGATCTCCTTATTTACCATCTGCTAGGGGAACAACAGTGCCTAGTGCCCTTGAGTTCATGGGAGGCAAACAGATCTGAGTTCAGAGTTTCTAGAGCCCAGTGCATGTGAGAAAATCTACTTGTCTCCAAGAGAATGTGGTCTACACAACGCAGCATGGGAACCTACCACAGGTGAAAGTTTTACAATGAGAATAATCCCAAGACTTATTAAACTGTTTTCCAAAAATATTCAACAGAGTAAGACAGCCTTCCTGTGAAGTCACGGCAGTTTAATATATGTGGCAACATGTGCCCAGACAGTAGAATAATATAAAGCAGTTATATAAATATAACAGTCTCCTCAGAACTGAGACTCCCTGAATATGAAACTCTTCTTGGCCATATATACCACATGTTCAAAACAGCTACACAGTATCTCTGTATATCCATTTACTTTTCTTCAACACTTGCTACTTTAGAAAGTTGGTGTGAGATGAAACTTTTATTTAATATGTGCAATATTTAACATGGTGCCCAGAAGCCTTAGATTAACAAATTTTTGTAATAATATGTTGTTGGGAAGGGAAAAATAGGTAGCAAGGCAGGCCTAAATCTTGACCTGCAATAAGATTGAAATATTTCCAGTATATCTTGAAAGACCCTCAAAATGATCTGATCCATACTTCTTCCCTGAGAAATACCCACTATAAAGTCTTTTTCTACTTCTAGGGAAATTCTTCAAAGGAACAGTGAATGCCTTGGTCCTAGCTGCCACAAACAGGTACATGGCCAAAGGTTGGACATTTCTGGTCTTTACTGTATAATTTCTCTTAAAGTTGAAGTTGTACAGACTGCATGTGAGTCAAGGTAGCAGGCAGTAAGTTCAACCTTGTGGTACCCACACTTTCTGTCTACCTGCTTTGGGAAATGAACTGACACTAGAAAGCAAGGAAAACACAGGGCATTTCTTATATCTTCTCCTGCCTCAACACATATAGTCTACTGTGAAATAGGGAACCTACACAACCTAGGAGCCACATAAAGACACCCACTTAGAAGGTGGATATTAACAGATATAGCAGGTATAGAAGGAAAGACAACCTACTGAATGGGAGAAAATATTTGCTAATGATATGTCTAATAAAGGGTTAATACCCAAAGAAACAAAAATACTAATTCAAAAACATGCATGCACCACAATGTTCATTGTGGCATTATTTACAATAGCCAAGATATGGCACAATCTAAGTATTGATCAATAGTTAAATGGATAAAGAAGGTGTGGGGGATGTGTGTGTGTGTGTGTGTGTGTGTGTGTGTCGGAGAAGGCAATGGCACCCCACTCCAGTACTCTTGCCTTGAAAATTCCATTGACGGAGGAGCCTGGTGGGCTGCAGTCCATGGGGTCGCTAAGAGTCGGACACTACTGAGCGACTTCACTTTCAGTTTTCACTTTCATTCATTGGACAAGGAAATGGCAACCCACTCCAGTGTTCTTGCCTGGAGAATCCCAGGGACTGGGGAGCCTGGTGTGTCACTGAAGTGACTTAGCAGCAGCATATATATATATAACTCAGCCATAAAAAAAGAATAAAAATTTGTCATTTGCAGCAACATGGATGGGCATGGAAGGCATTAGGCTAAGTGAAATAAGTCAATCGGAGAAAGATAATTACTCTATGGTATCACTTATGTGTATAATTTTAAAAATACAATAAACTAGTGAATATAGCAACAACAAAAAAAGCCGATTCATAGTTACAGAGAACAAACTAGTGGTTACCAGTGCAAGGAGGAGTGGCAATATAAGGGTGGGAATGTAGGAGGTGCAAACTACTAGGGGTAGGATTGGCTACAAGGATGTATTATTGGACAACATGAGGAATAGAGCCAATATTTTAAAATAACTATAAATAAAACATAACCTTAAAGTTGTATAAAAATAAATTTTTTTAAAAAAGAAAAGTTTCCAGAAGCATACGCTTTATAAACATTTCCCTTTTTTGAAGTTTACTTTCATAATCTTATCAGGAATTTCTGTTAAATAATTTTTGTTTGTAACCCTATGATTCTTGTCCGGGTTTCAGTTTATAAATCTTCATCCATACCCAATGAGTTCATATTCCTCCTTGCTCTGAGAAGGCTCCTTTTCAAATTGGAACTTACAGTTTTAACTGTTCCAACCACTGTAATCCATACTAGAATACACCCTGTGGGCTGTTCTACATGCTAATCCTGTGAGCTTCTGACTTGAAACCTTTCCAACTCCTTTTCTACCTGGAGTCTCATTATTCTAGATTCACTCATGCCTCCCCCTTTTTGGAAGCCTTCCTTGACCACCACCCACATTGGCTTGGAGAGCTGCCCTTCTTAACCTATTTCATCTGCTTCCTCTATCACATTCACTTCTGTTATAATCATTCTCTCCACATCTAGACTTTACATCTTTACAACAGTCATGTTGCACTGTTTTCTTAAAATATAGCACAAAATACAAGATAAATATATTGATAAATATAGGGTGGAAAGGAGTCAAAAAGGAGCCCCTTGGACAGCAAGTAGGTAAAACCAGTCAGTCTTAAAGGATATCAACCCTGAATATTCATTGGAAGGATTGATGCTAAAGCTGAAGCTCCAATACTTTCGCCACCTGATGCCAAGAGCCGACTCATTGGAAGAGACCCTGATGCTGGGAAATGTTGAGGGCAGGAGGAAAAGGAGGTGACAGAGGATGAGATGATTGGATGGCATCACTGACTCAATAGAATCTGAAATGAATCTGAACAAATGAATCTCAAATGGATCTGAACAAATTCCAGGAAATGGTGAAGGACAGGGAAGCCGGGTGTACTGTAGTCCACGGGGTCTCTTAGCAACTGAACAACAGCATAAAAGAGAGGGAGAAACAATGGAAGGGAGAAGGCCAAAAATTCATTCAAATGTTATAGTTTCAGGACACCTAAAGGGAGTTTCATATGGTTAATTTTCTTTGCTTCCTCCTGTCTGTCTCTCCCTTTGGAAAGCAGATTCCATGAGAGTAAGAACTTTGTCAGTTCACAGTAGTACCTCACAGGTATGAGGTAACATCTCATATAGCTTAGAACAGTGTCGAGAATAGGGTAGATACTTAATGGAAAGCAAAGGCACTGGTAATAGAGTATTAGTATATGGAGTTCTGATATCAGCTCTGCTACTACAGGGTAATGTCTGGACATATAGAAAAACCTGAAGTTTTTTTGAAGTTTATTTTTATAATCCTATCAGGAATTTCTGTTAAATAATTTTTGTTCATTTTGTTCAGTTGATAAAGAAATTTTATCAACTGTCCTGTCAAACTTAGGGAATTTGTTCTGATATACTAGGCAATGTGTATAAAACTTCTCTGAAAATATTCTACATTCCAGGGTTTCAGAAGTTATGTTGAGAAATGTGGGACAATGTTTTGGAAAGTAACATAGAGGTAGGTACAAAAGCCACACATGAAATGATCCAAAGGAAAAAAATTAAATGCATTAAAGTGATTACTGCCACATTGCTTAAGATAACCCAAACCTGGAAATAACCCAAATGTCTCACAATAAATGTGGATTTGGGGCTTTCCTGGTGGTCCAGTGGTTAAGAATCCATTTCCAAGGCAGGGGACGAGGGTTCAATCCCTGGTCAGGGAACTAAGAGCCCACATGCCATGGAGCAACTAGACCTGTGTGCTGAGACAGTGTGCTGCAACAACTAGAGACAATGAAGACCCAGTGCAGCCAAAACTAAATAAATAAATACAACTGATTTATCGCAATGTTGGAGTATTTTGTAATCATTAAAAGAAGTTTTAAGTAACAAATGAAAAGCATAATAAAACTAAGAAGCAATAAATATAAATCCAATCTTGTCTAGACACAGTGAATTCAACTCTATAAAATGAGCATGCATGTTAAGTATAAGAAAAAATTAAAATAATTGTGTATCAGAAGGATACTTATTGCAAACATGGTGAAAGTCGCTTATTGCCTGGTGAAAGTGGCTCAGTTGTGTCTGACTCTTTTGTGACTCCACGGACCGTAGCCCACCAGGTTAATCTGTCCATGGAATTCTCCAGGCAAAAATGCTGGAATGGGTAGCTATTGCCTTCTCTAGAGGATCTTCCCAACCCAGGGGATAGAACCCAGGTCTCCTGCATTGCAGGCAGATTCTTTACCATCTGAGTCACCAGGGAAGCCCACGAAGACTGGAGTGGGTAGCCTATCCCTTCTTCAGGGGATCTTCCCGATCCAGGAATTGAACCAGGGTCTTCTGTGCTGCAGGTGGATTCTTTACCAACTGAGCTAATAGGAAACTAGCCTGGACTAAGGCTAATTTCAGCAGAAAAGTAACTTAATATAGTTTATCATCTGGTTCCTAAAATCACTCAAAGTACTGGAGAAACGAATGAAGTGGAAGCTTGTAGGAACACTAGCAGTATCTCTGCCACAGGACTTGGTCTAGTGAGAAAACCCCCACAAAACCCACAGCTGCTGTTGAGCCGTGGGACTGTTTGTGACCCCGTGGACTGTTGCCCGCCAGACTCCTCTGTCCATGGGATTTTCCAGGCAAGAAAACTGGAGTGGGTTGCCATTTCCTACTCCAGGGGATCTTTCCGACCCAGAGATTGAGACCCAGTCTCTTGCGCCTGCTGCATCAACAGGCGGATTCTTTACAACTCTTCCACCTGGGAAGTTGCCCAGCGCTGAATGCTAAGAATTTGATTAACACTAATGGTGAATGCTACCCATAGAGTGTGCTTCTGTGTCAGAATTCCATCCTATTAACACAACCATTGCTCTCTTTGTAACCTGTATGCTTCTGCCACATATGCCAGCAAAATGAAGACCGTTTTCACACATGCTTATCTCCAGACTAAGGTCTTATGAAAATTGCTGAGATTAGCAGAGCAAATTCACAAACCTGCCTCCTGGTTGCAGGGGAAGCTAGAAACTATAGTCCTATTTCAGTGCTGGGAAACTATACACAGCATCCTGCTGCTGCTGCTGCTGCTGCTGCTAAGTCACCTCAGTCGTGTCCGACTCTGTGCAACCCCATAGACGGCAGCCCACCAGGCTCCCCAGTCCCTGGGATTCTCCAGGCAAGAACACTGGAGTGGGTTGCCATTTCCTTCTCCAATGCATGATAGTGAAAAGTGAAAGTGAAGTCGCTCAATTGTGTCCGACCCGTAGCGACACCATGGACTGCAGCCTACAAGACTCTTCCGTCCTTGGGATTTTCCAGGCAAGAGTACTGGAGTGGGGTGCCGTTGCCTTCTCCGACACAGCATCCTACTTACTTCTAAAAATTAAAAATAAAATAGCTGACATTATAATCTAGATTTGCAAAGAGAAATTGAGATATGACTATTTTGTAAATTATAGGTTGTTTCAGGTTTCCTATAGAGATAATCAAGTCATTGACAAGCAGTGACTTTTTTCTTTCTCCAACTACTTAATCATGTATTTCCTTTTCTTAATGTTCACACTGAGAAATCTAGTATAAGATTGAAAACAAGTAGTGATAGCAGCATTCTCTGAATTATTCCTGATTTTAAGATAAATGCATTCAGTAAATCAAAAGTATGATATTTGCGGTAGGTCATTTGTAAATGACCTTAACTTTTTCAGGTTAAGAAAAGTTCGCATTTACTTAGCAGGATACCCTCTGGTGAAGGAAATTAGGAGGTACAAACTTTCAGTTATAAAATAGATAAGCCATAGGGATATAATATACTGCGTAAGAAATATGGTCAAGAATATTTGTACAGGGACACATGATTACATGGGCTTCCCCGGAGGCTCAGTGGTAAAGAATCCGCTTGCAATGCAGGAGACCCAGGTTCGATCCCTGGGTCAGGAAGAGCCCCTAGAGGAGGGCTTGGCAACCCACTCCAGTATTCTTGCTTGGAGAATCCCATGGATGGGGGAGCCTGGCAAGCCATATACTCCATGGGGTCACAAAGAGTCAGACATGACTGAAGCTGCTGAGCATGCATGCACGCACATGATTACACGACGGTCATTTCATGATGTATATAAATGTCAAATCACTATGCGATATACTTGAAACCAACATAATATTGCATGTCAATTATATTTCCATTTTTTTAAGTTCTCTTTTACTCTTCACTTGCCAAGACTTTTAGTAACAAATGGATGTTGAATGCTACCAAATGCTATTTCTTCATTTAATTAAGTAAGTATATGTATTTTCTCTTTTAATTTCTCAATATGGTAAACTACAATAATAGACTTCGTATCTTAAAATAGTTTTGTTTTCCAGGGAAAACTCTCAGTTTTCCTAATGCGGTGTCTTGCCTTTAAAGAGGGTTGGATTCAGATTGCTGCTAATTTGACTATGATTTTTATATCGCTTCCTAAACAACATCTACATGATTCTTCTATTGCCCCTAAAAACTTTTAATATCGAAGTTATAGTATGTTCATAGAATAAGTAGGATAATATTACCTCTTTTATATCTTCAGAAGGAGTTGTCTAAGTTTGGAACTATTTATTCTTTACTGGTATGACATATAAGGGCTGGAACTTTCTTGTCCACCATCTTGCTGATGCCACTCCCCTAAATTATATATTTATACATTTGACATTTTATCTGTTTTCAGATACATCATCATAAGCATATTTATGACATCCTCCTTATATCTATAGTTATGGTCCCTTTTTTTTCTACTAATACAGTTCATTTGTGCATAAGCAATATTCATCCTTAGAAGGAAATTCACTTCTGATTCCTTCTGATTTTCCTAAATAATCTCACAGCACAGCAGAGAGAGCCCAGGGCCATGGGGCATGCTATAATCTTTGATTTTATAGATACCCAGCAGCCTTTAAATATTCATTTATTACTTATTAACTAAAATATAATGTCTATGAGTCCCTTGGGCTATCATCCAATTTTAACACATTCAGTCCAAAATATCAGAAAAACCAATGTACCAAACATCAAGCATCAAGGTAAATGGAATTCTTCTAACAATAAGTGGGACAAATTCTGGATATGCTCCCACATCCTTAGGCAGGGGAAACACAAAAATCATAGAAGATAATAATGAAGTAGTTGTTGATGGTTATTACAGTTCAGTGGCAATTATTCAAATTGTGAACATGGGTTAAACATGCCACGACTCAGTACTTTAAGCAGATTGCAATGAAATATTCCTAGTTTCGTTTATTTTATTCCTTAGTTTCACATTAACACCTAGGAGCTAGACAAAGGCCCTCTCCATTTCTTCTGACAGCTGATACCTCACTTCTTGGTGAGAAAGAGTGCTGATCCAGTCGGTCAGATTCCAGAGCAAATGTGAAGACATGTTTTTCTGTGAAAACAATGGGAAATCTTCACTTTGGCTCTTTCTCTTCTAATACTTGTAAGTATAAACTCTTCATCCCCTTTGAGTAGTAACCTCCAAGATTCAGTTTTGGGCAAGGAAAGGAGGGAACCATGTAGGCTTGGAGTCAAAAAAGATACCCATGGGATCTAGCCCAGAGATCCTTCAACATCCCATTTGCAGGCACCTTTAAAATTTGGGGGAAACCTACATACCTTCTCACACATTTTTAAAATGACATTTAGGATTTTTAAATAAATTATTTAAGTTGAAATAGTTCCAAGTGATCTGACTTCCACTACATTAAAATACTGACATTTTAAATAAAACTGTTATTTCACTCTTTTAAAAGGTATCCAATGGAACTGAAATGCCATAGCAATTTTATACCCACTATCAAACATTTTAAAGACAAGATGTTTTTAAAGTTAAAAATTTTTTAAATTCCTTTTTCTGTTTAACCTGTATTTATACCCCACTCCCCCTCAAAACTTTATCCTAATATATTCTTATGCTTGAAAGTATTTTGTGGATTCCTCTATCATATTCTTCTGCCACACATACATGTATAATATTTAAATCTTTTTGGTAGCTATAAAATTCCATGGGTTGAAAATTTCCTTCTGAATTTAGTTATAATTTTTATTTATTCACTATTGATCAAAATAGTAGTGTAAATTCTAAATCTTGAAAAATGTGGAACATAAAAATATGTCATTGGAAATGCATTCCATAGATGAACTTTTTCCCAATTAGTTCATGTATCTAAGAATGAATATTGCTTAACGCTACAGGGTTCAGCACACTACTATTTCTATTTTTAGTTTTATTTGTGAGCACTGATAAATTTTTTCAAATAAGTCAGTTGGGAGAAAAGGATAAACTTTTAGCAGAGTCACTCATTTCTTTAAATTCCTTCTACGTTATGTGTTTAAAAAAAAATCACATAACCATCTATTATCAAAGAATAATCATCGTCATGTGACAAATATTTAGAAACCACTTGATTTGCAGAATGATTGGTTATTATTAAAGTCATTCATTTTCTCAGCACTGGTACCATATTTCAAACATTTAATATTAAATATATATTACTTAACTGCTTAATGCCGTAGAAGTTTACACATCAGATTGACGCATATGTTTTGCATGGATGAGAAATATGCTTTTCTTTTCAAAGTAGGAGAAGGAAAATTGTGGAAGAGGAGACCAGAAAGGGAAGCTGTGAGTCCTTGATGACATGTCAGTTCTCTGGCAAATACATTTTTGGGAAGAATGTGTGAAAATTAAGAATCTGGATATTTATTCTCTTCACGCTATCTGTAACTGTTTACCTCTAAGGTATGGGCATCTAGTTTTGAGATTGTTGCTGCTCTTGTTCAGTCACTGGATTGTGTCTGATTCTTTGCAAGCCCATGGACTTCAGCACACCAGTCCTCCCTGCCCCTCACCATCTCCCAGAGTTTGCCTAAGTTCATGTCCATTGCATCGGTTATGGCATCCAGCCATCTCATCGTCTGATGCCCTCTTCTCCTTCTGCCCTCAATCTTTCCCAGCATCAGGGACTTTTCCAGTGAGTCGGCTAAATGCATCAGGTGACCAGAATACTGGAGCTTCAGCTTCAGCCTCAGCATCAGTCCCTTCCAATGAGTATTCAGGGTTGATTTCCCTTCAGATTAACTAGTTTGATCTCCTTGCAGTCCAAAGGACTTTCGGGAGTCTTCTCCAGCACCACAGTTCAAAGGCATCAATTCTTTGGCACTCTGCCTTCTTTACAGTCCAACTTTCACAACCATATGTGACAACTGGGAAGACCATAGCCTTGACTATCTGGATGTTTGTTGGCAGAGTAATGTCTCTGCTTTTCAACACACTGTCTAGGTTTGTCATAGCTTTCCTGCCAAGAAGCAATCATCTTCTGACTTCATGGCTGCAGTCACCATCCACAGTGATTTTAGAGCCCAAGAAGAGGAAATCTGTCACTACTTCCACCTTTTCTGCTTCTATTTGCCATGAAGTATTGGGGCTGGATGCAATGATCTTAGTTTTTTTAATACTTAGTTTTAAGCCAGCTCTTTCATGCTCCTCCTTCACCTTCATCAAGAGGCTCTTTAGTTCCTCTTCACTTTCTGTGAGGCTGTCATGGCTAACGCCATGGCAGGCAGCCTAGATTAGGAGTAGGCCTGGTTTCCTGGGGTAACGTAATTATCAGGCCTCCTGGAGCCAGCCAATCAACATATGCCTAGCCAGAAGAAAGGGAACCTATCAGGGGAAAGCTGAAAGCCCCACGTAGGGCCAACAAAAATTACCTTGCAACTGTGTAACCAATCCGCTTACGTCAACTACCCACTGTGTAACCAATCCGATTGTGCCAACTACCTGCTCCTTGTTTTGACCTAATAAATACCTGAGAGAACTGGGGCTCAGGGCCTTTCGTCCTCACACACCTGGTGAGGGCGGGAGGCCCTGGCTCCAGTCAGTAATAAATTCCCCTGTTGTGAGTTGCATTGTTTCGAGGAGTCTTCTTTCCCGACCAGGGACTCGGACTACGGGCAGAACATTTGGGGGCTCGTCCGGGATCCCTTGACTGGGGAAGAACGCTCTTTGGAACAAAGGGGAAAAAAGATAGGTAATAGCACCGGTGCTCAGGCAGGTTTAGAAAAGACCAGAGTAAAGCCGAGGCCCTGCTGTGAAGCGGGAAGGTGTCTGGCGCAGAAAAAGACCAGAGTAAAGCCGAGGCCCTGCTGTGAAGCGGGAAGGTGTCTGGCGCAGAAAAAGACGAGAGTAAAGCCGAGGCCCTGCTGTGAAGCGGGAAGGTGTCTGGCGTTAGGGAAAGCTTTCCATGAGGGAACGGACTGGCCGTTCCGGCTGGCGTGAGGCCGCGGCCAGCGAGCGCGCTGGGAGGCAGCCAGCTCTGCAGGAAGGAGACCTCCTCTCCTAAGCCCGAATCTGGGGAACAGTGGACGCCATACGGTAAGGTGACCCTTGTTCCAGAGGATCTGTGTCGTCGGCCGATGTATGTCTGTCTGTGTGTTTTTCTGTGTAACTGCCGGCATTGTCTCCTGTCTCGTTGTTCTCTGGTGTGTCGTTGTCTACTTCTTCCTATAAAGCCTTGGAGCCTCATTCCTGTTTCTGGGAGTTTCAGTGAACAGGCAGACAGTTGTCGGGGCAACTGACGAGTCCCGGCCAGGGCTACTCCCTGGCGGATTCTGAAGGCCTCCCAACAAGTCAGCCCCAGTAACGGGAGCCCGAGAGGGTGAAACTCTTTTCTTTTTTCTTGTATTCTAAACCGAGAATCTGGCCAAATAAAAACCCGTCTGTGTGGGCACGGGACAGGCACTTAAGAGCCGATAGGGAGCCTGCCACTGGAAGACTCTCGTGAAAGGATAAGGGGGTCACTGAATGGGCTAGAAACCCTTAGGGTGCCCGCCCCCAGCAAGAAAACTTCCGTGCAACGACTAAGGCACTCAAATAGTTCCACGAAGCATACCACAAGCCCGACCTCCTGGCCGCCACCACTCCTGATAGGCTTTATTGGTGGTAATTCTCGGTGACTTTCTTCTGACTCTCGCTATGGGGCAAAGAAAATCTACCTCACTCTCTCATGACTGATCATTTCTCGGATGTCAGGGATAGAGCATATGATCTGTCGCTACTGGTTACAAAGAGTAAATTAATAACCTTTTGCTCTGCAGAGTGGCCCACCTTCCAGGTTGGATGGCCTCCAGAAGAAACTTTTCAACCTTCTATTATTCGGGCGGTGCAAAAGAAAAAGTTATGGCTCCTGATCCCTGGGGCCACCTGAGCCAAGTCCCATATGTTATGGTCTGGCAAGATCTAGTAAAAGATCCGCCCGAATGGTTAAAACCTTTTGTTCACAAACTCCCTGATTCTCCTAATGTACAGGCCCTGGTTATGGAAACTCCCACTCCCCCAGAGGAAGCCAAGAAGAATAAGGGCCCAAAACCGGTCTTGCAGGAATCCTCGGACTGGAACCTGATTGACTTGGAGACGGAAATTAGGCCCCCGCCATATGCCCCTCCTCCGTTGCAGGTTCCCCTGGGGGAAAGAGCCCCCCCGATGAATCAGAAGGGACAAGGGAACCCCGACCCCAGAGAAGGAATAGAGGAAATAGGGGTGAGCAAGATCATGGGGACCCAGAGTTACCTTCATCTACTGTACAGGCACTCCCCGTCTGGGTGGGACCAGCTAACCCGGACGGAAAGCGAACCTATCAATACTGGCCCTTTTCCCATTTTGTTCACTCATAACCCCACCTGGGATGATTGCCAGCAGCTGTTGCAGGTGCTCTTCACCACGGAAGAACGGGAGCGAATCCTGGCAGAGGCGCGGAAACGGGTCCCGGGGGTCGACGGGAGACCAACCGCCCAGCCTCATCTCGTGGACGAGGGGTTTCCTCTGTTGCGGCCTAACTGGGATTTTGAGCGAGTGGAAGGTAGGGAGCATCTCCGGGTGTACAGCCAGGCTCTAATGGCTGGCCTGCGGGCCGCAGCTAAATTTGGCAAAGGTAAATTTAGTAAGGCAAGAGCCCACTGAGAGCCCGTCAGCCTTCCTAGAGAGGCTAATGGAAGCCTTTAGGCAATAGACACCCATGGACCCCCAGGCTGAGGAATCACGCGCTGCAGTTCTACTAGTGTTTGTGAATCAAGCAGCCCCAGATATTAGGAGGAAATTACAAAAGATAGAGGGGTTAGGAGAACAGACAATATAAGACTTACTGAAAGCAGCTGAAATGGTATTTAATAATAGGGAGACCCCAGAAGAAAGGGAGGAACAACTTCGTCGGGAGGAAAGGAAACTAGCTGAAAAGATCAGGAAAGAAGATAGGGAACATAGGGCAAAGGAAAACCGGAAGAACCAGAGAGAGCTAGCCAAGATTCTTTTTGCGGGGATGAAGGCTGGAACAGAATTGAGGGAGCCTCGAGGCCCCCAGACGGGAGAAACAGAGAGACCAAAAAGGCAGGCCCTAAAGAAAGATCAGTGCACTTACTGCAAAGAACGGGGGCACTGGAAAAATGAGTGCCCTAAGAGGGACCTGAAGAAAAGAACAACCCAGAGAGAAAATTTCCCCTGGAACTCGAGTTCTATATGCGGGGGAAGACAGTGACTAGGGGAGTCAAGACTCGACACCCCTCCCTGAGTCCTGGGTAACCATACATGTGGAGGGGAAACCCGTTGGCTTCATGGTGGACACTGGCGCCCAACACTCAAAAACTGGGACCAATGTCTAAAAAAGACCAGCTAGGTGCAGGGAGCCACGGGGACAAAAAAGATATTGTTAAACCACAGAACAGAAAGTGAATCTGGGGACCCACCAGGTGTCCCATTCGTTTTTGGTGATACCAGAATGCCTAGTCCCTCTACTTGGACAGGACTTGTTGACTAAAGTTAATGCTCAGATCCATTTTTACCCTGGGGAAATGTCAGTCACGGATGGACTTCGACAGCCGATACATGTCTTGTCTCTAGCTTTAAGAGATGAATACAGACTTTTTGTGCCTAAGCCCTCAGAGGTTATAGCACCAGATATACAACCGTGGGTCCACAAATACCCGTTGGCATGGGCAGAAACAGCAGGAATGGGACTGGCTAAACAGAGACATCCAGTCGTCATCGAACTAAAAGCCGAGGTGATTCCTGTGAGGGTGAAGCAATATCCTATGAGCCAGGAGGCTCGGCGGGGGATCACTCCCCACATTCGACAGCTCATGGATGCCGGAATTCTCAAGCGGTGCCAATCCCCTTGGAACACCCCCTTACTACCGGTGAAGAAGCCGGGGAGTACGGATTACAGACCTGTCCAGGACCTACGAGAAGTCAACAAGCGGGTGAGTGACATACACCCTACTGTCCCCAACCCGTATACCCTCCTGAGCAGTCTGCTGCCTGAGTACACTTGGTACACTGTGTTGGACTTGAAAGATGCTTTTTTCAGCCTACTCCTGGCGGCCCAGAGCCAGGAAATATTTGCCTTTGAGTAGACTGAGGGGGAAGGCCAACCGATAGTACAACTAACTTGGATCTGCCTCCCACAAGGGTTCAAAAACTCCCCTACCTTGTTTAATGAGGCTTTGAGTGAAGACCTCTATGAATATCGGACTCGCCACCCAGAGGTCATCCTGCTGCAATATGTGGATGACCTTATGTTGGCTGGAACCACAGAAGAGGCATGCAGCCATGCCACCGGTGACCTCTTACAGACTCTAGGCACCTTGGGATATCATGCTAGCACAAAGAAGGCACAAATATCCTGGCAAGAGGTCACTTATTTGGGGTATAAGATCAGGCAGGGGCAAAGGTGGCTAACTCAGGCCATGAAGGAAACAATATTGCAGATACCAGAGCCCAAGACCCCCCGCCAGGTGAGAGAGTTTTTGGGGACTGTTGGATATTGTAGACTGTGGATCATGGGGTTTGCTGAAAAGGCCCGGCCCTTGTATGAGGAAAGTAAAGAGACCCCAAACTGGACGTGGACTGAGCCAATGAAACAGGCTTTCTAGACACTCAGACGGGCCCTACTAGAAGCCCCAGCCCTTGCCCTGCCTAACCCAAATAAGCCATTCCAGCTGTTTGTAGATGAAAAGCAAGGAATAGGAAAGGGGGTCTTGATGCAACAATGGAGACCATGGAAGCGGCCGGTAGCATACCTTTCAAAGCGATTGCACCCGGTGGCCTCTGGGTGGCCCCCTTGCCTCTGCATCATTACAGCCACTGCCCTCCTCGTCCATGACGCCGACAAGTTGACATATGGACAGCAACTCTGGGTTTACACCCCCCATGCCATCGAAGGGGTTTTAAAGCAGCCGCCGGATCAACAAGGATACCACCCTCCAGAAGGATGACAAAGGTGGATGGTACCGAGACTGAAACAACAACCTGATATTGCCTGCCATCCTGGGTCGTTACCTATGTGAACACCTGCACACAACTACACACTTGGGAGAGAAAAAGACCTTGACACTTCTCCAGACAGCCTGTCTGAGGTTCCCTCGACAAAATGCAACTGTACGAGAAATAATCCAGGCTTGCAAAGTGTGCCAGCTGATGAGGACAGGGAAAAGGCAGCACACTGGAACGAGGTACCGAGGGGAAGAGCCAGGGCAACACTGGGAGATAGATTTCACTGAGGTAAGACCAGGCAAGTACGGGTATCGCTATCTGTTGGTTCTGGTAGATACCTTCTCGGGATGGGTAGAAGCCTTCCCCACTAAGGGAAAGACAACAACAGTGGTTGCTAAAAAGATCTTAGAGGAGATGATGCCTAGGTACGGGCTGCCAGTGACTATGGGCTCTAATAACGGACCTGCCTTTGTGAGCCAGATTGTACAAGGACTGGCCCAAGCTCTGGGGACAAAATAGAAGTTACATTGTAAATATAATCCCCAGAGCTCAGGACAGGTTGAGAGAATGAATCAGACCCTAAAAGAAACTCTGACAAAGTTGAGAATGGAGACTGGTGGGGACTGGGTGACCCTCCTTCCCTTCGCGCTCTTTCGAGCGCGTAACACCCCTTATAAGCTGAATCTTACCCTTTTTGAGATTCTGTATGGAAGACCCCCTCCTGTGTGTCCTATATTCGAGAGAAAATGCCTACCACCCCCTACCTTGGGACAATTCCAGCAAACACTGATGGCATTAAGTAACAAGCAAGGGGACCATCCCCTCACATAATATTGGCCTGGGTGATTGGCTTTGGGCAAAACGACACCAATCTAAAGCATTGGAACCTAGATGAAAAGGCCCTTATGTTGTTCTCCTTACCACTCCTACTGCTGTTAAGGTCGACGGGATCGGGCCCTAGGTTCACTGCAATCACTTGCGGCAAGCCACCCCGGAAGAACAAGAGAAGATGCAAGCAGAATGGGAGGCAAGACCTCACCCGTCAAATCCTTTGAAACTGAAACTCGTACGACGGGAGCCCTCTTAACTCTCCTGCTGATAACAGTTTTCATCGGCTCAGGAGCAACCAGCCACAACCCCCATTAGCCAGCTAACCTGACTTGGGTGATCTACAATCCTGAGACTGGAGAAGTGCTTAATTCGAGCTCCAACGTGGCCCCAAAGGGACATGGTGGCCAGTGCTGACCTTTGATTTGTGCGTGCTGGCGGCTGACGGTAGTGGGTTTGGTCCCCACCAACTGACCAAGTTTTTTGCCCACAGCTCTTTCGGTCTGTTCACCCGTAACTGTGAGCAAAAAGGCCCACAGTACTACGAACAGGTGCCTGTCTATGTCTGCCTGGGGGGAAGAAGGGATCGAAACCAAATTGAAAAATGTGGGGGAATTGACTCTTTTTATTGTGCCACTTGGGGTTGTGAAACCACCGGAACAGTCCATTTCGCACCTCCAAGAATCCTTGAGCTCCTTGGCTGAAGTAGTGTTACAGAATAAGAGATGTTTAGATTTGTTGTTTCTGCAACAAAGAGGATAATGTGCAGCACTGGGAAAAGAATGCTGTTTCTATATTGACCATTCAGGGGTGGTACAAAAATCTCTCTGGAAAGTAGGAGAGGGACTAGCCCAGCAGAAGAGAGAACGAAAAGCCCAACAAGGCTGGTTTAAATCTTGGTTTCAGCGCTCCCCCTGGTTGACCACTTTGATTTCCACCCTCCTGGGTCCACTTATAATATTAATATTGTTACTGACCTTTGGTCCATGCATTTTAAACCGTCTGGTCTCATTTATTAGGGAGCGCCTAAATACCATCCAAATTATGGTATTGAGACAACAATATCAGTCAATTTCACAGGGTAAAGAGAAAGATTCCTCTACAAAAGTATAAAGACAGGGGGGAAATGTGAGGCTGTCACGGCTAACGTCATGGCAGGCAGCCTAGATTAGGAGTAGGCCTGGTTTCCTGGGGTAACGTAATTATCAGGCCTCCTGGAGCCAGCCAATCAACATATGCCTAGCCAGAAGAAAGGGAACCTATCAGGGGAAAGCTGAAAGCCCCACGTAGGGCCAACAAAAATTACCTTGCAACTGTGTAACCAATCCGCTTATGCCAACTACCCACTGTGTAACCAATCCGATTGTGCCAACTACCTGCTGCTTGTTTTGACCTAATAAATACCCGAGAGAACTGGGGCTCGGGGCCTTTCGTCCTCACACACCTGGTGAGGGCGGGAGGCCCTGGCTCGAGTCAGTAATAAATTCCCCTATTGTGAGTTGCATTGTTTCGAGGAGTCTTCTTTCCTGACCGGGGACTCGGACTACAGGCAGAACATTTCTACCGTTAGAGTGGTATCATCCGCATAACTGAGGTTGTTGATGTTTCTCCCACCTATCTTGATTCCAGTTTGTAACTCATCCAGCCTGGCATTTCTCATGATATGCTCAGTGTACAGATTAAATTAACAGGGTGACAGCAGACAGCCCTGTCTTACTCCCTTCTTAATCCTGAACCAATCAGTTGTTCCATTCAGGATTCTGACTGTTGGTTCCTGACCCTCATACAGGTTTCTCAGGAGACAGGTAAAATGGTCTGGCATTCCCTCTCTTTAAGAGCTTTCCACAGTTTGTTATGACCCACACAGTCAAAGGCTTTAGTGTAGTTGATGAAACAGTGGTAGATGTTTTTCTGGAATTCCTTTGCTTTCTCTATGATCCAGCGAATGTTGGCAATTTGATCTCTGGTTCCTCTGCCTTTTCTAAACCCAGCTTGAACATCTGGAAGTTCTTGGTTTGCATAATGCTGAAGCCTAGCATGCAAGATTTTAAGCATTATCTTCTTAACATGGGAGATGAGTACAACTGTCCAATGGTTAGGACATTGTTTAGTACTACACTTCTTGATATTATTAGTCTAACCCAATTTACAGGGCTTCCCCAGGGGATCATGGGTAAAAGAATCTGCCTGCAATGCAGGAGCCACAAGAGTCATGGGTTCGATTCCTGGGTAGGGAAGATCCCCTGGAGGAAGGCATGGCAACCCACTCCAGTATCCTTGCCTGGAGAATCCCATGGACAAAGGAGACTGGCGGGCTATAGTCCATAGGGTTGCAAAGACTCAGACATGACAGAATCAATTTAGTGCACACAAAATCCAATTTACTATATACCTCTAACTTAGGAAACAAGTACAAGATAGCAATTAGTCAGTCTAATTCATTAACTGCTTAATAACTGACTACTAAGAAGCAGGTTGTAAAAATGTACAACAAAGAGTAAGAAGGATATGCTTCGGGCCCTTCCAGAGTGAGGTAGTTAAAAGGACAAACACTGGGTGGAAACACTGAGTGTTGATGTCAGGGATTAAAATATAGAGGATGACTGAGCAAGTACTGAAGTCCTCAGTGTGTGGCAGAAAGGTCTGGAAACAAGGATGGTGCCAACTGGCTCAGGTAAATGAAGTTGCTAGCTCTGAACATGAAGTACAGGACCACGAACAGTCTCCACCTGTGGAGGCCCGGAGATGAAGCATCACCAGGGGAGAGCCAGGTGTCAGTGAAGCCAAGAGAGCTGGGGAAAGAGGTGTGGACATAAAGTGAAAAGGCTAGTCACTCTGTCACATCTGACTCTGCGACCCCATGGACTGTAGCCCAGCAGGCTCCTCTGTCCATGGAATTCTCCAGGCAAGAGTACTGGAGTGGGTTGCCATGCCCTTCTCCAGGAGATCTTCCTGACGCAGGGATGGAACTCAGGTCTCCTGCACTGCAGGCGCATTCTTTACCTCTGAGCCACCAGGAAAGCCTTAACCACATACCAAACCTTATTGCTTTCGCTTTTCTTGATTGCTTTGTAGATTTCTCTCCCTAAGGACCTCTACTCAGAAGGAAGGTGGCTTGACCCAGGCAGAATGTTCTTGAGTTTCTCTAGCATTAAAAAAAAGAAGAACTTGGAGGTTATGGCATCTGCCATAAAGGATAGGACAAGCTTAAATGTCCTCCAGCTCCTTCAGGAAATGGAGAAACAGAATGAGCAGGACAGGCTGCTGGCACCGTGAGTGCCTGTCCACAGGCCAATCTCAGCAGCCAGAGGCCTGGAATCCTGGAGCCCAGGGAAAGGAGAAAAGCCAGAATATGAGGTTTCACCTAAGGGTGAAGAAGGAGGTCTCAGAAAATTCCTGCGAATGCAAGATACCAGTATTAGTGCCTCGGATCCAATTCTTTGAAAAGTGAAACATTTTATTCTCCCAGTAGTTGGCTCTTTTCCACTAATAAGTTTTTGATATCGATGCTGAAAATGAAAACATAATCAGTAGAAGCCCAGGCCCTGCATAGCTCCAGGGGAAGCTATCAGGCTCCACCCAGGCCCCTAGGGAAAGATTCAAGTGACTATAACTGAGAAAGAGAAGGAAATATTCTTGACAGTCAAGTTCTCTGTGGGATCAAAGCAGACTATTCAATTCAGAGACATTATTTCTGTATGGAGAAATGAAAATAGAAGGAAAGCAAAATTGTTCAATAAAGGATATTTCATTTTTTGTTTGTTTGTTTTTTTAATTACTGGCATTGTTTTAAATTTGTATTTACTGCCCTCTGGTGGTCATTTTAAAAACTACATGGTGACCAAATTTGTACACTGTGAAGCGAAAAAGCTTGAGCTGTTCAGTCATGTCCGACTCTTTGCCACCCATGGACTGTACTCTGCCAGGCTCCTCTGTCCATGGGATTCTCCAGCAAGAATTCTGGATTGGGTTGCCATTTCCTTCAGGGGATCTTCCCCACCCAGGGATTGAACCCAGGCCTCCCGCATTGCAGGCAGATTCTTTACCATCTGTATCCAAGGGTAAAAACAGGAAGAGGGAAAAAGCAGAGGCAAACGCTTATTGAAAACTAACTGAATTAAATTCTACATAGTTCATGAGCTTCTCTGGTAATGTCAAAGAAGCTATATGCTCAATTGTTTTGGTCTCAGGTGGGTGTATAAATGATATATCACTGATTTTCCACAGCATTAAAGGCAGGAGATGTAAGACACGCGGGTTCGATCCCTGGGCTGGGAAGATCCCCTGGAGGACGGCATGGAAACCCACTCCAGTTTCTTGCCTGGAGAATCCCATGGACAGAGGAGCCTGGTGGGCTGCAGTTCATGGGGTCGCAAAGGGTCGGACACTACTGAAACAATTTAGCACACGCACACAGCTGTAGTAGAGCCTTCAGGCTCTAAAGGCAGTCTGCCAGCATTTGAATTCCAACTTGGGCACTGGAAGATGTTAGGAAAGTTATTTAATTTCTCTTGATTCCCATTTCTACATCTAAAGAATGAGATTAATAATAGCACCTGAGAAAAGCTAACTTATAAATGTAAATTGTCTAGAACAGTGCCTGGCACATGGTATCTGATCAATAAAATGTTAACTATTACTTTTCCAAGGAACTTACCCTAGGTTCATTAAACTCCAAAGAAAAGATACAGAAGTGAACAGTCTCTGCCTTCCTGTTCACTCTTACCCAGAAAAGAGGAATACGGTTATGACTGATCAGATTTCTAACTGGATCCAGTATCTAAGAGTCAGAAAATTCAGATATAAATAGGCCTCTCCTGTTAAGTGGGTTTCCCTGGTGGCTCAGCGTTATAGAATCTTCTTGCAATGCAGGAGCCATGGGGATGTGTCTTCGATCCCTGGGTTGGGAAGATCCCATAGAGAAGGGCATGGCAGCCCACCCCAGTATTCTTGCCTAGAGAATCCCATGGACAGAGAAACCTGGAGGACCACAGTCCCTAGGGTCACAAAGAGCTGGACACGACTGAAGCGCCTGAGCGTTATGCACCACTTCTGTTAAGAACCACTTGTTCCACAAAAGGAAACTATCAGCAAGGTGAAAAGACAGCCCTCAGATTGGGAGAAAATAATAGCAAATGAAGCAACAGACAAAGGATTAATCTCAAAAATATACAAGCAACTCCTGAAGCTCAATTCCAGAAAAATAAATGACCCAATCAAAAAATGGGCCAAAGAACTAAACAGACATTTCTCCAAAGAAGACATACAGATGGCTAACAAACACATGAAAAGATGCTCAACATCACTCATTATCAGAGAAATGCAAATCAAAACCACAATGAGGTACCATTACACACCAGTCAGAATGGCTGCTATCCAAAAATCTACAAGCAATAAATGCTGGAGAGGGTGTGGAGAAAAGGGAACTCTCTTACACTGTTGTTGGGAATGCAAACTAGTACAGCCGCTATGGAGAACAGTGTGGAGATTCCTTAAAAAACTGGAAATAGAACTGCAATATGACCCAGCAACCCCACCTGGGCATACACACCGAGGAAAACAAGATCTGAAAGAGACACGTGCACCCCAGTGTTCATCGCAGCACTGTTTACAATAGCCAGGACATGGAAGCAACCTAGATGCCCATCAGCAGACGAATGGATAAGGAAGCTGTGGTACATATACACCATGGAATATTACTCAGCCATTAAAAAGAATTCATTTGAATCAGTTCTAATGAGATGGATGAAACTGGAGCCCATTATACAGAGTGAAGTAAGCCAGAAAGATAAAGAACCATTACAGTATACTAACACATATATATGGAATTTTAAAAGATGGTAATGATAACCCTATATGCAAAACAGAAAAAGAGACACAGATGTACAGAACAGACTTTTGGACTCTGGGAGAAGGCGAGGGTGGGATGTTTCGAGAGAACAGCATCGAAACATGTATATTATCTAGGGTGAAACAGATCACCAGCCCAGGTTGGGTGCATGAGACAAGTGCTTGGGCCTGGTGCACAGGGAAGACCCAGAGGGATCGGGTGGAGAGGGAGGTGGGAGGGGGGATCAGGATGGGGAATACATGTAAATCCATGGCTGATTCATGTCAATGTATGACAAAAACCACTACAAAATTGTAAAGTGATTAGCATCCAACTAATAAAAATAAATGGAAAAAAAAAAAAAGAACCACTTGTTCCATTTCTATTGGTTATCTCGGGTGTGGTTTTGCATCATCAGAATCCTTCATGCCTGACTTCGGGCTTATGGAAAGCCCAGTTTAAAAGCCTGCTTCTCATTTCTCACAAGCTGCACGTGATGTAGCCTCCAGCCCTCCTCTGCTTTTTTATCATCTTTATTAATTTTATTTATTTTTGGCTGCACTGGATCTTTGTTGCATGCATGGGCTTTCTCTAGTTGTGGTGCACAGGCTCCTCATTGCAGTGGCTTCTTGTGTTGCAGAGCACAGGCTCTAGATTCACAGGCTTCAGTAGTTGTGGTGCATGGGCTTAGTTGTCCTGAAGCATGTGGGATCTTCCCGGACCAGGGATTGAACTCTTGTCCCCCGCATGGCAGGTGGATTCTTAACCACTGGACCACCAGGGAAGTCTCCCTCTTCTGATCTTATCCAGTCCTCCTATGGCGCTTTCTCATCTGTCCCTAGCCGCAGTGGCCTCCTTGCTGTCACTCACAGGAGAGACACACTTGCCCAGGACTGGATCGCTCCTCCCCAGACATCCACCAGGCTCTTCCTTCATTTCCTTCAGATCATCTCCCCAGAGAATTCCTCCCTAGTGACACCATCATAAGGAAAAATGTCACATTCCATCTGATGCTGCCTTTCTTCAAAGCACTAAACCACCTGACCTATGATATATTTACTTGTTTGATTGTCCATCTTCTTCCACTAGAGTAACCTCTGTGAGGGCAGGGACTTTTTTTTCTTCACTCCAACAAAGCCAAACACAGATCTTTCCCCCTTTTGCCTGAACCTGCTGACAAAGCCAGCCTCAGAACTACTAACTTCTCATCCCTGCCTCCTAATTGATTAGATAAGATTAGAAGCATGTGTCCCTTAAAACTATCTAACCAGTGAGGAAAACATTTCCTGTTCAGATGACCAGCTGGACTCCCCTTCCCTCTACAACTACTTCAACTCTGAATAACCCCACCTGCAATTTGCTCTCCCCTCCTTATAACAGCTAAGGCAAAACCACTCTGCGGAGACATTCTTTTTCATCTGGCCATGCTCTTCACAATAGCCTGAATAGGATCAATCTCCTTACTTATCTGGCTGTTGGGTATGATGTCTCCTATATCTCCATCATATAGAACAGGTTTCACTTTTTAACATTTTTCTATGGATGTAAAGTTGATTTACAATGTTATATTAGTTTCAGGTATACCACAAACTAATCTGTTTTACATATATATTCTTTTGCATATAATGTATATATTCTTTTTTCAGATTCTTTTCCATTATAGGTTATTGCAAAGTACTGAGTATAGTTACCTGTGATGTACAGTAGATCTTTTTTCATTATCTATTTTATATATGTTGTTGTTGTTCAGTCACTAAGTCATGTCCAACTCTTTACAACCCTCTGGAATGCAGCATGCCAAGCTTCCCTGTTCTTCACTATCTCCTGGAGTTTGCTCAAACTCATGTCCATTGAGTTGGTGATGCCATCCAACCATCTTATCCTCTGTCGCTCCCTTCTCCTGTCTTCAATCTTTCCCAGCCTCAGGGTCTTCTCCAATGAGTTGGCTCTTTGCATCAGGCGACCACAGTATTGGAGCTTCAGCTTCAGCATTTTATTTATAGTAGTGTGGAAATGTTAATCCCAAACTCCTAATTTATCCCTCCCACCCACCCCTGCCCCTGCCTTTCCCCTTTGCTAACAGTAAGTTTGTTTTCTATGTTTGTGGATCTGTTTCTGTTTTATAAACAGGCTCATTTGTATCATTTCTTTAGATTCCACATGTATGTGATATCATATGTTATTTGTCTTTCTCTGATTGGCTTACTTTGTTTGGTACGATAATTTCTATGTCCATCCACGTTGCCGAAAATGGCACTATTTCATTGTTTTTTTACAACTGAGTAATATTAAAGTTTTTGATACATAGTCAACACTCAATAAAAGTTTGTTGAATGAATGGATTATGGAGAAAGAGTTCTCCAAGAGATCCTCCCCAACTTACTGGAGTTCTGCACTGCAGCTGGCTGCCAGTAGCCCTGATTAATCATAAAGAATTGCTTTGATTTGGGTTTTGATTTTGACTTTACTCTTTTGGCTTTTGCTTTTGGTTTTTTCTCTTGTGTATATATAACCCCTTAGGACCTTTAAGAACCAGAGATGTGACTGGAGTAACAGAATTCTGGTTTTTCTGGTCCTCCTAGCATAATATCATCTTAATAATACTTCATTATTTTACTAGTCCAAGAAGGCTAACCCATCTATGAGACAGAGAAGTGGACTTTAAATATTCCAGGAGAGGTATGTACATAATATACACAACAGATGCTCAGAAGAGAGATGTCTAGTTTATGTGCAAAGGTATCAGTCAGTTCATTTCAGTTGCTCAGTCATGTCTGACTCTTCACGACCCCATGGACTGCAGTACGCCAGGCTTCCCTGTCCATCACCAACTCACGGAGCTTGCTCAAACTCATGTCCATCTAGTCGGTGATACCATCTAACCATCTCTTCCTCTATCGTCCCCTTCTCCTCCTGCCTTCAGTCTTTCCCAGCATCAGGGTGTTTTCCAATGAGTCACTTCTTCACATCAGGTGGCCAGATTATTGGAGCTTCAACTTCAGTATCAGTCCTTCCAATGAATATTCAGGACTGATTTCCTTGAGGATTGACTGTTGGATCTCCTTGCAGTCCAGGGGACTCTCAAGAGTCTTCTCCAACACCACAATTCAAAAGCATCAATTCTTTATGGTCCACCTCACACATCCGCACTTGACTACTGGAAAAACCATAGCTTTGACTAGACCGACCTTTGTCGGTAAAGTAATGTCTCTGCTTTTTAATATGCTGTTTAGGTTGGTGCAAAGGTATATGTGTCTGTTAAATATTTGACACAGGCCTTTAGGACTTAACCAAGCAACTCCTGAGGGCTTGACACTGGGAATGAAGAGCAGGAGGAAGATACAAACTGTGAAATCTATAAAAACTAAGGACTCTTCCTTTGTCTTTGAATCTGCTTTTTAACTTTGACTTCAGCCTCAGTTTTTAGCTAAATACCTACCTCAGTTTCTGACATTACTGGGCCTCTGATGACCAATGACTATCTTATCTCATAGGTACCTTCATAGCTAATAGCCTAAAACCATCAGTAATACAAACAAGCTGTGTCATTCTGATGCATTGCTAACTTTCACATAAGCATTCTGTTAGAAGACAAATTCTGCAAGCTTGCAATAAAAGGTAAACTCAGCAGCCTGGGTGTTCAAACCCTTTACATCTCAAAGAAGGGACTCGTCCTTACTGCCTTTGGGGTGACAACCTCTAAGCTGTTGGAATAGTCTGACTGGTAAGAGTGTCTTTGACTACCTGGAACATGGGCCATGCCAAATAGTCTATACCAACCATCTGATTTGTAGGAAGTACCTGTTTCTGTTCACCCGGGGCCCTGGGCCACAATGCATCTGTCTGACCTCTGCAGAAGCTAGAGACTAAGTAGCTAAGATCAGTCACACAGTTGCTTCATGCCTACATGACTGACCTCCTGTAAAAACCCCAGACATCAAGGCTCAGGTGAGCTTCCTGGCTTGGCAGTAGCTCATTCATGTTGTCACATGGGAGAAGTGAGCATGTCCACGTGACTGCACTGGGAGAAGATAACGAGAACTCATGCCTGATTTCTCCTGGATTCTGTCTTGTGCACCATTTTCCTTTTTGTATACCATTGATACAATAAACTCTAACCATAACTACAACCTCTTTTTTGAGTTCTATGAGTGTTTCTAATGAGTCATTGAACCTGAGGGTGGACTTGGAGACCTCTGACACAGCAAGGATTAGCAACAATTGTAAAAATCCATTCATTTTATGTATAAAAATAATCCCTGAAGGACTTCTACATAGTTAAATAATTAATTATTAATTAATATAGATATGAAGATTATATATTCATCTGGCTTTGACTAGTTGATCTTAGAATATAATATCACTTTGTGCCAAAATACTTATAAGATGATATAAAAGAAAGACTCATCAATATATCCACTGGTGGAATTGTTTGATATACCGACATTTAAAAAAACAGCCTTGAGGAATCATACTTTTAATTGCAGCTAACCATGAATCTTTCAAGAAAAAAGTCTTATTTGGAAATTCTTCACATCATAGAAGGATGAATTTAAAAGCAAAATGTCAACTTCTCCACCTCAAAACATCGTGCGAGAGAAAAATACCAAAATCATGTAAGACCAGCTTTAAGAATCTATCAGCCTTATGTGCATTCACACATGAACCAAGTTTTTCTAGCACCAATCAAGCCATAATGAAGAATACAAAAGGTATGACTAAAACAGGAAAATTATATAAGAATACTCTGTGAAATATTAGAAAAACACACGGTGTTCTCACTCACCAAACTTCAAGCTTAATTATTCCAAGAATAATTTTAAAAGATACTGCCTTATAAGTTTTAAAAGCCTGTCAAAGTTAAAAATTTTAACAAAAAGCTTGTTGAAATTATTACTATGAGCTGATGACCATCTGCAGTTGTTAAAAGATTTTTGAGATTTTTCTCAAACTTCATCTGAGGTACGAAGTTCTTTCTAGAAAGCACACCCCTGAATTATATTTTACTGGTGCAACTCAGCATCCGGCTCGAGTGTCTCGTGTATCAGACACCTGAACAGCAAGGCGGACCCATGGTTACTTCATCTTATTCTCCTTCACTGGCCTTCAGAGAGAGAGCTGGGTCTCACATGCCTGTTGGTGAAGAAATATTTATAAACTGTAAAACTACAAGGAAACTCAAGCAACTGGAACCATCTGGCTTGGTTCATGCCCTTCTGTTGTTTATTCTGAAAGTAATAAAGCACAGTGTAGTTAACATAATTATTGGCTAAAAACGGGAAAATAATGAGCCACTTTCACTGTTTTTCTGTCTGTCAAAGGAGATACTTTAGAAGTTCTTTGGCATGTAATTATGTTCAAACAAAATGGAATAACAGCTATTATTTGTTCTTAAAAGAGCCAGGACTGACTCCAAGGAGGTGGGAATGATAAAGGACAAAAGAGTGAATGATGAACACCATACTAAACATCTGGATTTTGAAATGCCTTACAAATGTAGGGGGGTGAATAACATGGTAAATGGCTGGATACATTGACATGAAACCCATGAACCCCACTTGCTTGTTGTGGGTCAGTCTCCTGAGCAGCAGACAATATGCCTGCTCCCTCTTCACAGAATCGTCCATCACGTGACAGCCCACCCTAGGCTTACCAAGAGCTGTCCGGGTATCTGTATCAGATGAAAGGTGAAGACTACACTTTGAGAATCAGGCAGACTATATAGACTGTCCTCACTTCTGACAGCAGATTGGGGTGGGATGTAGAGCTGTCATTATCCCAGTGAAGAGAGCCACCCTGAGAAAGAAAAGTTAGAACTCTGTAGATGTCTTTTTCGTCATTAAACCCCAGAGTGCAGAACAGAGTTCCTAATGGTTTTATAAAGGACCACAGGTAAAGAAGAAATTAAAGATGTTTGGAAATTAGAAAGGAGGAATTAAGAAAAAGTATACAAAATTTGGAAAGAAGACCACACACACACAAAAAAATCACTATGTACCCTTTCAAGTTCACCCAAGACACTGTCTAACAAGCCTACTTAAGGATCATCCAATTATCTGGGAAATACAGTTGTATGACTTACTGTTTATTATTGAGTAGGGCCCAGACTCTGTGTTTGGAGAAGATAGTGAATTGTAAATGATTTTCTGTCCCATAGAAAAGATAATCCCAAATGTCTAATCCTGGACGCTAACTAGTTTTGTACCTAATTTTGCAATCTTATTCTTCCATTTCATTTCTTTCATTTAACAAATACACTAGTCCCTCCTATCTTGCCGTTTCCCTCATGGATGAATTAAGTAAATCCTTTAAATATTCTCATACTGTTTTGTGCAATAGTCATGTTTCTTGTTTAACTTTTTAAAATTTGTTTATTTATTTGGCTGGACTGGATCTTCATGGCTGTGCACGGGCTTTCTCTAGTTATGAGAAGCAGGAGCTACTCTTCACTGCAGTGTGTGGGCTTCTCATTGGGGTGGCTTCTCTTGTTGCAAAGCACAGGTTCTAGGTGTGTGGGCTCAGTAGTTGTGACACACGGACTTAGTTACTCCATGGCATGCAGAATCTTCTCGGACAAGGGATCGAACCCGTGTCCCTTGCATTGGCAGGCAGACTCCTATACACTGAGCTACCAGGGAAGTCCTGTATAACTTTTTGCAAGGTATGGTTTGATAGAAGGAAGGAAAGAAGGAAGAAAGGAATTGTCTTATCAGATTACTCTCAGTAAAGGGTAACCCTAGCATCTTCCCTCCCCTCATTACCTCTCCTCTCCTTTTTCCATCTCCTCCATCCACAGGCTCTCTCTAGTAAATCCACCAAACTCACTGAAGATTAATACAAAAGGCACATTCTGTCATAACACTAATCCTGAGACTGGCCAGTCACAGTAAGGATTCTCCCTGCCTAATGGAAGAAGGAGAAAGCACATATATAATCCAAAAAGCATAACTTCCCCTTCAGTCTGCAGTCACCTCTTGTGTTAAATGAGAGCATAGAACCAAGGAGGTCCCTCCTAACTGCATCCTACAAGCTCTGCGCGTCCCTCTGAGCCCCCTGTGTATGAGAGGGCTCTGGGTTCTCACCCACCAGGGCTTGCGTCTGAGGCGCTCAACTTTCAGCCTCTTTAAATACCACACATGTGGTGTGGTGTTTAGTCTCTCTGTTGTGCCCAACTCTGCCACCCCATGGACTGTAGTCCACCAGGCTCCTCTGTCCATGGGATTTCCCAGGCAAGAACACCGGAGTGGGTTGCCATATCCTACTCCAAGGGCTCTTTCCGATCCAGGGATCGAACCGGAGTCTCCTGCATCTCCTGCATTGGCAGGCGGGTTCTTAACTGCCAAGTCACCAGGGAAGTCCAAATACCACACATAGGAGGCAGATTTAATTTAAAGCAAAAGGGTACTATACGGTTTTATTTTCATATAAATGTGAAATGCTTATGATATTTCCCATACTTCAAATAGTACTTTTTAGCATTAGACTTTTCAATGTGATATAATAACTCCATTTGAATAATGCATTGTATAAAGAAGAGTTTAATATATATAGAATTTAGATACATCTATAATTAAAATGGCCAGCATCCTATTGTTACTATTTTTTTTCCATTTATTTTTATTAGTTGGAGGCTAATTACTTTACAATATTGTAGTGGTTTTTGCCATACATTGACATGAATCAGCCATGGATTTACTTGTATTCCCCATCCTGATCCCCCCTCCCACCTCCCTCTCCACCCGATCCCTCTGGGTCTCCCCAGTGCACCAGCCCCCAAGCACTTGTCTATTGTTATTATTATATCTGTTGTTACATAGGATCATAACTGAGCTAATAACTGAAACTTGTTAAAAAATTCTACCTTTCTGTGGCATTTACATATTTATGTACTGTCAGAGAACACTGAGTTAACCTCTTTTGCCTGCTTATAAATGCAATATATGCCTGATGTTGAAGAAAAAAGAAGCCTGCTTATGACAGATATCATATGCTAGAGAAAATGTACATCGTTGGAGACAAATCAAGACAGAAACAGTCACACCGGCCTGTTGTGTAATTGCCAGTCAAGTTGCAAAGCAGCCCCACCCCCAAATCCCAAGCAATATATCAAGTACTTTTACTCAAATAAGATGATTTCTGAGGGGAAAAAACACAGATTTGTTTGTTTGTCAGGCCTCTTGTTAGTCAAACTGAAGACAAACCATTATTCAGAAATCTGACTTTCACCTCTCTATACCACTTTCTCTTCAGCTGGGTTCTTTTGAAAGTTATTGTTTGGTATTCAATATTCTGTAATATTTATTTTTCTGGGCTCCAGAATCACTGCAGATGGTGATTGCAGCCACGAAACTAAAAGACACTTACTCCTTGGAAGGAAAGTTATGACATACCTAGACAGCATATTAAAAAGCAGAGACATTACTTTGCCAACAAAGGTCCATCTACTCAAGGCTATGGTTTTTCCAGTGGTCATGTATGGATGTGAGAGTTGGACTATAAAGAAAGCTGAGCACAGAAGAATTGATGCGTTTGAACTGTGGTGTTGGAGAAGACTCTTGAGAGTCCCTTGGACTGCAAGGAGATCCAACCAGTCCATCTTAAGGGAGATCAGTCCTGAGTGTTCATTGGAAGGACTGATGTTTAAGCTGAACCTCCAACACTTTGGCCACGTGATGCGAAGAGCTGACTTATTTGAAAAGTCCCTGATGCTGGGAAAGATTGAGGGCAGGAAGAGAAGGGGACGACAGAGGATGAGATGGTTGGATGGCATCATCGACTCGATGGGACATGGGTTTGGGTGGACTCCTGGAGTTGGTGATGGACAGGGAGGCCTGGCATGCTGCGGTTCATGGAGTCACAAAAAGTCAGACATGACTGAGTGACTGAACTGACTGAATTCTGTAATAACCTAAGTGGGAAAAGTATTTGAAAAAAAAAAAAAAGATGTATGTATATGTGTAACTGAATCCCTTTGCTGTACATCTGAAACTAACACAACATCGTAAACCAGTTATACTCCAATAAAATTTAAAATTAATTAAACTTCTAAAATAAAAATAAATGTTGCAGTAGATTTTTGTGATTGTATAAATTTGTGGGGAATATCAAGATTAGATCCAAAAATGTATTTTTTTTCTTTCACTTAAGCATAGGCAAAACATGACTGTACTTGGCTCCACAATTACCAGTAACCCAGTTGCCTTCCACCCTGTTACTCTACCATCCTGAGAATTAGATTCTACATTGCCTTCTGGTTGAAGATACCGCTTCAACTTCCAGCTTTCATGCTTTCTTCCTGGCCAATAAGAAAGAAAAACAAAGAGGGGCGTATCCATTCTTCCCTCTAAGGATGATGCTCAAGCAGGTGCACCAGCCTCTTTCATTGTACATACTCTCTGGGCCAGAACATAGCCCCATGGCCATAGTAGCCTCAGTGGCAGCTGTAAAGTCATCTATAGGTCCAGCAGCCAAGTCTCCAGGTGAAATTTCTGTGACTGAGGAAGAAAGGAAGAATGGATATTAGGGACTAACTTGCAGTCTTTACCACCATCTATCTTTTTGGCCACCCACCATCTATTTATGTACATCTTTCCTCTCCCTAAACGATACACATACATACTTCTCAAAAAAGGACAACAGCAAAGTATCCAGACACAGCCAGGCACAGCCTCCAGGTCAGAGTCAGGGATCAGAGTCAGACTCAGATCAGAGTCTCTAGGTGATGAACTCTTTCTCAGTTGGGTCTAGATATTGTGCTTTATGAGCTGGTGACCTGTAAGCTACAAGATCTCATCTACTTGGAACAGATCCAAGATGCAATGGAGGAGCCAGACACAGATTAAATCTACAACCTGGTGAAGAGGAGCAGGGACTCTTCTCTAGTGACTACACAGCAGTCACTAGTCCATAACAATTAATTAATTCCATCGTTCTTTGATAGTAGACCAAGTCCTAGTTTGACCAACTTCCCCTGGTTCTGGTCTAGGGGAGTAAACACCTTTTCCTTGTCCTCACCAGTCTGTCCTTCCTCACTCATCATCTTCTGTAGCCAAAACCCACTCTAGAAGCTTTAGAAAGCATAGCCTTCTTAGGAGCCACTGTTCAACTTTCCACTGTTCATAGGTTTTGCAGGTGGAAAAATCATGGGCTTTTACAGTCAGGCTCATGGTTTCTTTATCACTATAATTCCTTAAAAATTTAGTAGAGACCTGATCTATTTGTATCCAGTAAATTCCATATATCCCACATGCAAATAACCCACAATTGAAGGGTTTTTAAATCTGAAAACTGGTTTGTGCCAGCTGGCCTCTATCCTCTCCATCAAGTTAATGGCAGCTATCTAGAACTGCTCAGAATGAAAAAATAATTACAGCATACAGGCAACATCCTTTGCTATTGCAGACAGACCCCATTGTCTGACAGAAAACTCTTCCTAGAGGATGCCATAAAAGGCTTGGAGCCACAGTGTATCTACTATTCAGACTGTTCCTTCACAGCCACCGATATAACTGCTTCATTTCTGGATATTATAGTGATTATCTTTTCCAAATGTCAAGACTCCAAATTCCTGACTTTCAGTCAATTTAATTTAGAGGCCTCGGGCAGAGAGCATCTCCCAGAGTGCTGTACTTTCTCCTATCTCTGCTTGCAGATGGAGGAGCTCTAGCCTGAATTCTTCTCTCTCCCAGAACTTTGATGAAAGTGGCAGGAAGCAGCCAACCCACCCTAATACTGCAATTTCCCATCATTTCCACTAATAGCACACACCCTCAGTTGGTAGGCAGTTAGCTTTCCAACTCTGGTAGTTTCCTACTTTTAAATGTGTTACCGCTGAATGACAGTAGTCATCAGACTTTCACCCTGCAAATTCTGGATCCTTGCTGTCCACTAGTCAGTTCCCAAGCCAATGTCATGTTTTTACTTTCTGTCTGATGCATCTTCCCATTTCCTAGTTCCATAGTATTAATTAGTTAGGATTGGGTCTAGCAGGAAATAAACAGATAAATACATAAACAAAGAAGCAGTGGCTTAAACATGCTAAACTTGTCTTTCCTCTCTCTTCCTCTATTCCTCTCTCTCTCTCTCAGAAAGTCTGCAGTTGCCATGACCAGTCCATGATCATAAGGAATCCAGGGTTCTTTGATCTTGTTGCTCTATAATTGTCACCATGCATTCTTCACCTCATGGTCCAAGATGGCTATTACAGCCTCAGTTATCAGGCCCACATAACACGCAACAGGAAGGAAAGAAAAGAGAAAAGAAAAGCATGCCCTCTCTTTTAAGGAAACTTTTTGTAATTTGCATGATACATTTTCAGCTTACCTTGCATGGACCCTGTTAAGCACATGGTCATACGTGTCTGCATGAGAGGTTGAGAAATGTCATTTTTCTTCTGGGTGGTCACGGACTCAGCTAAATTTAAGAGTTCTGATACTGATAAAGAAGAAAGGAATGGATTTTGGAAACTCCTAGCACATGGAGGATTGCTTCTTTTCTCATTTTGTTCTTTCCGCTTGGTTGGGGAAGATTCTGCTTGTTTGGTACTCTTGGCCTTTCACAGCACTCTCACTCACCCTCCTGGGCTTGGGGAGGTTTAATATGATTTGTGACTTTGACAAATATAACATGGATGCTGAAACTAAATCCTTTCTCTCATCTCTCTCTCAAAAGTAAGTTGCTTGCAGAAAATGCAAAATAAACTCTGTCCCTGCATGTTCCAAATTTTGTGGAGATATTTCTCAAACAGGAGAACCATGAATGTTCAGTGCTACCTGGGACTGGGTATAAATCCGTCTAATCCTGGTGATGAAAATGTGCCTATATAAATGTCACTTATCCAGTATCAATTTTATCAATAGCAAAGCTAATAATTTTCTCTCCATACATCTAACCTTGTTCTGTCTCTCTTAATTAGTTAGAATCTGGACCTATAAAACTACAATATTATTTATTTGACCCATTTTCAAGGCAACGTAAATAATAGATGTTCATTTGAAAATTCCAAGCAGTGTAAGCAAGAGTAGGGAAGAAATTAAAGATCACCAGAAATCCCAATTCCACCACTTTAGGATTGCCATTTTGTTTATTTATATAACCATATTTCATATTTGTCTTTATGCACATGTTTACTTATATGTATGCTAAGCTGCACACAAGTGGACTATTATGCAGTTTTTATATACCTGTCATTTTTCTTTTAAAAAGTAAGCAATTGAAAAAAATTACACTGGACAAAGTTAAATAGGCAAGAAAGACTTCATTTAAGGCTATTGCAATAGAGGAGAGAGGCCAGAACTCAGTCTGAGCTCAAATCTACTAAGACAAAGGACTGGAGAGTTTTTAAGAGCTGGAGTGAGAGAGGTCACAGGTCATCTGTGTTTGCTAATTGATTGTACCCAAAGGAAAAGTAAGCATTCTCATATCTTCATGACAAGAGGTAGTTTTATGACTTGGAGAAGATTCTCACCAAGGTGAGACTCTCACCCTCCTAGAGACAGGAGAGATGGAGCTTTCTTCCTTGTTTTTAAAAAAGTTTTTTTGGCTGTACCACGCAGCATGTGGGATGGAACCCACACCACCACCACTACCATATCCCCACATTGGCGGGAGTCTTAACCATTGGCCCGCCAGAGAAGTCCCAGTGCTATCTTCCTTAATGATTGCACTTCAAAGGGATGGTGCCCAGGTCTTTGAGAAAAACACACAGATTGTAGAGCTGGCAAGAAGTATTACATCTCAAAGGGACAGAAAGAAATTATAGTTTTTATACAAGTTCAGTTCAGTTCAGCTCAGTTGCCCAGTCGTGTCCAACTCTTTGCGACCCCATGAACAGCAGCACGCCAGGCCTCCCTGTCCATCACCAACTCCCGGAGTTTACCCAAACTCCTGTCCACTGAGTCAGTGATGCCATCCAACCATCTCATCCTCTGTCATCCCCTTCTCCTCCTGCCCTCAATCTTTCCCAGCATCAGGGTCTTATCCAACGAGTCAGCTCTTTGCATCACGTGGCCAAAGTATTGGAGTTTTAGCTTCAACATCAGTCCCTCCAAAGAACACTCAGGACTGATCTCTTTTAGGATGGACTGGTTGGATCTCCTTGCAGTCCAAGGGACTCTCAAGAGTCTTCTCCAACACCACAGTTCAAACGCATCAGTTCTTCTGCACTCAGCTTTCTTTATAGTCCAACTCTCACATCCATACATGACCACTGGAAAAACCATAGCCTTAATTAGACAGACCTTTGTTGGCAAAGTAACGTCTCTGCTTTTTAATATGCTGTCTAGGTTGGTCATAACTTTCCTTCCAAGGAGTAAGCGTCTTTTAATTTCATGGCTGCAGTCACCATCTGCAGTGATTTTGGAGCCCAGAAGAAATAAGTCAGCCACTGTTTCCACTGTTTCCCCATCTATTTGCCATGAAGTGATGGGACCAGATGCCATGATCTTAGTTTTCTGAATGTTGAGCTTTAAGCCAGCTTTTTCACTCTCCTCTTTCACTTTCATCAAGAGGTTCTTGACTTCTTCTTCACATTCTACCATAAGGGTGGTGTCATCTGCATATCTGAGGTTATTGATATTTCTCCCGGCAATCTTGATTCCAGCTTGTGCTTCTTCAAGTCCAGCGTTTCTCATGATGTACTCTGCATATAAGTTAAATAAGCAGGTGACAATATACAGCCTTGATGTACTCCTTTTCTTATTTGGAACCAGTCTGTTGTTCCATTTCCAGTTCTAACTGTTACTTCCTGACCTGCAAACAGGTTTCTCAAGAGGCATGTCAGGTGGTCTGGTATTCCCATCTCTTTCAGAATTTTCCAGTTTATTGTGATCCACACAGTCAAAGGCTTTGGCATAGTCAATAAAGCAGAAATAGATGTTTTTCTGGAACTCTCTTGCTTTTTGATGATCCAGTGGATGTTGACAATTTGACCTCTGGTTCCTCTGCCTTTTCTAAAACAAGCTTGAACATCTGGAAGTTCATGGTTCATGTATTGCTGAAGCCTGGCTTGGAGAATTTTAAGCATCACTTTACTAGTGTGTGAGATGAGTGCAATTGTGTGGTAGTTTGAGCATTCTTTGGGATTGCCTTTCTTTGGGGTTGAAATGAAAACTGACCTTTTCTGGTCCTGTGGCCACTGCTGAGTTTTCCAAATTTGCTGGCATATTGAATGCAGCACTTTCACAGCATCATCTTTCAGGATTTGAAATAGCTTAACTGGAATTCCATCACCTCCACTAGCTTTGTTTGTAGTGATGCTTCCTAAGGCCCACTTGACTTCACATTCCAGGATGTCTGACTCTAGGTGAGTGATCACAACATCATGATTATCTGGGTCATGAAGATCCTTTTTGTACAGTTCTTCTGTGTATCCTTGCCACCTCTTCTTAATATCTTCTGCTTCTGTTAGGTCCCTACCATTTCTGTCCTTTATTGAGCCCATCTTTGCATAAAATGTTCCCTTGGTATCTCTAATTTTCTTGAAGAGATCTCTAGTCTTTCCCATTCTATTGTTTTCCTCTATTTCTTTACATTGATCGCTGAGGAAGGCTTTCTTAACTCTCCTTGCTATTCTTTGGAACTCTGCATTTCTGCATTTGGAACTCTCCTTTTCTCCTTTGCTTTTCACTTCCCTTCTTTTCACAGCTATTTGTAAGGCCTCCTCAAATAGCCATTTTGCTTTTTTGCATTTCTTTTTCTTGGGGATGGTCTTGATTCCTGTCTCCTGTACAATGTCACGAACTTCCATCCATAGTTCATCAGGCACTCTGTCTATCAGATCTCGTCCTTTAAATCTATTTCTCACTTCCACTGTATAGTCCTAAGGGATTTGATTTAGGTCATACCTGAATGGTCTAGTGGTTTTCTTCACTTTCAGTCTGAATTTGGCAATAAGGAGTTCATGATATGAGCTATAGTCAGCTCCTGGTCTTGTTTTTGCTGACTGTATAGAGCCTCTCCATCTTTGGCTGCAAAGAATAGAATCAATTTGATTTCAGTGTCGACCATCTGGTGATGTCCAAGTTACTAACCACATAATCTTATTTAACCTGCTGGTCTTGCTTTCTTCACCAATAATATGAAGATAATAAGAGTACTGACCTCATAAGGTTAGTGTGAGGATTAAATTATTTAGAAAAATATTTGCCCAACACATACAAACCAATCAATAAAGCTAGCTGATTTTTATGGTATCAATAAAACAAGAAAAATAACCAAAAAATGGGCAAAGAATATAAAATAGAAAGGGAAATGCAAAGGGCTAAACAGTACTATATGAAGATATTCTAAATGTATTAACAATAGAAATATGCAAATTAAGCAACTAACTGCTACTTTACCACCATTAATGTGGCAAAAAATTAGAAAAACAGATAAAAACAAATATTGGTATATCCTGTGTTGATAAAGGGAATTTTCATCAGGTGTTCATGGAGAATGTAAACTGGTTCTCCCATGCCAGGAGGAATCAGACAATTCTCCTGTCTGATTGGATACATGTATATATTCAATAGCCCAACAGTCCAACCCCACACACATTCAGGCAGACACATCTGAGGCTATTTACAGCAATAACGTTTGTGAGAGCAAAAAGCTGGAACCAAACGGGGTGTTCCTCTCTAGAGAAATGTATAAGTTGTAAGGTGTACCCTTTATGGGATATTCCACAACAGAGAGAAACAATAAATTGTATCTTGCTTGTCTATTTGCTCAAGAAAAAATCCTAAATATGAAATTGCTGGGATAAAAATATATACATCTTTTTAAAAAGATTTTCAGACACACTGGCAAAATTACAATTGTTTGGCATGGAGTAAATGTTCCCAATTTCTGCAAAACCCCGCCATACCTGATTCTCATTTTTCTTCTCCACCTTTGCCAGTCAGATAAGTAAAAGGTAATGTTTCTTTGTTTTAATTTGCATTTTTTTTACTCACAAGCAAAGTTAAACATGTCTCAAGGTTACTTGGTCATTTGAATTCTTTTGTGTATTTTTTATTATATGGTTAGCACAATTTTCTACTAGATTCTTCAACCTTCCACTGATATATGTGGTGGAAACTTAGTTCTTGACTCAGCTGATAACCCATGTCTTCACCTGCCACTTCCCATATTCCTTGCTGCCAGCCTATTGGGCCTTATCCAGGATGCAAAGGCAGATGATAACGTCCTTACTTCAGTTAGGAGTGGGTGGCCAACAGCAGCTGAAAAAAGAAAACCTTAGATAGGATTTTTGGAGAAGATTTCCTATGCCCCCTAATAAAAAGAAATGCTTGTGATGAGACTTGTTGTCTTCATTATCGTCACGTCTTCATCTTCAGCCACGATGAAGAAGAAAATCTTGCCATTTAAAACAACGTGGATGAATCTGGAGGGCATTATGCTCCATGAAACAAGTCAGACACAGAAAGACAGATACTATATGGTATCAATCATATGTGGAACCTTAAAAAATTGAACTCATAAAAGAAGAGAGGGCAATGATGGTTGTTGGAGGCTGGCGATGGGAAAAAGGAGAGATGATGGTCAAAACAGATTTTCCGTTATAAGATGAACAAATCCTGGGGGGCCTAACGTGCAGCATGATGACTAAGTTAGTAATGCTGTGTTGTATACTTGAACTCTGCTAAAAGAGTAGATCTTAAGTGTTTTCACCACACACACACAAAAAGAATTAAGTGAGGGTAACTATAGAAGGTGATAGATGTGTTTTAATTAACTTGACTGTGGTGATCATTACATAATGTGCGTGCTCAGTCGTGTCCGACTATGAGATCCTACGGACTATCGCCTGTCAGATTTCTCTGTCCATGGAATTTTCCAGACAAGAATACTGGAGTGGGTTGCCATTTCCTACTCCAGGGGATCTTCCCAACCCAGGAATGGAACCCGTGCTTCCTTCATTGGCAGGCAGATTCTTTAGCACTGTGACACCTGGGAAGCCCATTCACAATGTATATGTGTATCAAAACATTGTTTTACAAGTTCAATATGTATAACTTTCGTTTGTCAATTATACTTCATAAAGCTGACATAATTTTTTTTAATTTTAAACTTAAAAGTTTTAAATTCAATTTAAAAAAGGAGAGAAATGAAAACAGGGTAGTAGATGAAGATTGATGGAAGGCAGGGTGGTAACTTTAGCTATAGGAGTCTGGAAAAGTGAACTCATTTTTTTTTTTCTTTGCTTCTTTGTATTTATTTATTTTATTTCTAATTGGCAGATAAATGCTTTACACTATTGTGTGAACTCTGAACAGAGGCCTAAGAAGTGTAAATAAAGAGTAGATATGTGGACTGTAGTTCACCAACGGGGCTCCTCTGTCCATGGGATTCTCCAGGCAAGAATACTGAAGTGGGTTGACATACTTTTCACCAGAGGATCTTCCAGTCCCAGCGATCAAACCTGCAACTCAACATCTCCTTCATTGGCAGGTAGGTTCTTTGTTACCACTAGCACCATCTGGGAAGCCCTAAAAAGAATAGATATAAGATGATGAATCCTAGAATTTACTCTATGACATTATGTCTTTGGTCAACAATACTTTTTGAACACTTTCAAACTTGTTAAGAGGGTAGATCTTGTGTTAAGTGTTTTTACGATAGTAAAAAAATAATTTTTTTAAAAAAGAAATTCACAAAAGCAACGCTAAAGCTAATAGACATATGTAAAAAACCTTCATCTTCTCTGATAGAGAAACACAAACTTAAACAACACAGTCTTCCTTGGTGGTCCAGTGGTTAAGACTCTGTGCTTCCAATGCAAGGGGTGCAGATTTGATTCCTGATCAGGAAACTGGCCCCACATGCCACTTTGTGTAGCTGGAAAATAAAAAAGAAAAGAAAGTAAATAATGAGAAATTACTTTTTAAAATGTATATTCATTTATTTCTATTTTATATACATGTACATATGTATACAAATACTGTAAAACATTTATTGAAATAGAAACTGGAAACTGATCTACATATATATACACATATGTTTATATGTGTTTTTTTAACAAATTCTAGCCTCTTTTTTTTTACTTTATTTGTAGAAACTAATTTCATATCCATTATATTTGTAAAATTTTTAGAGTGTGATAACACTGAGTATTGGAACAATGGGAACAAATATTTCATGTGTATCCCCAGTGCGGAGCATTTGGTTGAACCATTTTTTAGAACAGTTTGACAAAGTGTATTAAAGATGAAGGCTTCCCTGGTGACTCAGCAATAAGGAATTTGCATGCAATGCAAATTTATCCTGTTAAACAGGATTATTAACAGGAGATGTAGGGCCAATCCCTGGATCGAAAATATCCCCTGGAGAAGGAAAAGTAACCCTCTCCAGTATTTTTGCCTGGGAAATCCCATGGACCTCTGTAGCCTGGCGGGCTACAGTCCACGGTGTTGCAAAAGAGTTGGCCATAACTTAACAGCTAAACAACAACAACAGTAAAAGTTGAAGATGCTAATATCACACAACCTGACAACTCTAACCCATGGACAGAAAAAGACAGGAAACAAAGGAACAAGAATATTCTTGTAGTAAGGCTAGTACGTGAAAGAAATGGAAAACCAAACATCCATCAACAGGGGAATAAGAATAAATTGGTTATGTTCATACAATAAGATCCAAGACAGAGGTTTAAATAAATGAACTAGAAGTACACTTATCACCAGAATTAAGTCTCAAAGATATAACGTAGACTGAAAAGAAAGCAAGTTTCAGAAGGAGACAAAAGTGTGAGACCACTTGTATGAAATTTAAAATCTGTAAAGCCAGACTTTAGAATACTAATGGAAACATTTTATGTAATTAAAAAAAGTTAAAATCCTAAAAGAGAGGAAAAAGTAATTAATGAAACTGGCTAGTTCCTGATGGAAAGGGAGAAGAGTCAAAGTTCAATCGATATTTACCATTTTGGCATTTTATTATTATTAAATTCATGTCCTGTTACTCTATGTTGTGGCTTCCCTGATAGCTCAGTTGGTTAAGAGTCCACCTGCAATGCAGGAGACACTGGTTCGATTCCTGGGTGAGGAAGATCAGCTGCAGAAGGGATAGGCTACCCACTCTAGTATTCTTGGGCTTCCCTTGTGGCTCAGCTGGTAAAGAATCTGCCTGCAATGTGGGAGAAGGGAAAGGCTACCCTCTCCCGTATTCTGGCGTGGACTCCATGGGGTCACAAAGAGTTGGACACGACTGAGCGACTTTCACTGACACGTGTTCACTATATTATTCTGTTTTTGTACGTTTATTCGAAGTGTTTCACAAACTAGATTAATTGCAATCTGTAAGACCTATAACAAAATGATCAAAATGAAATCCTCAGCATCCCTGTATTTCACACACGAAAATCTAACTAAGAGCGCCCTCTGCTGCTGTATGTGAGCTATGGCCAACAATTTACAGGAAAAATCAGCCCTGAAACCAGAAAGGTCTCCCTCACACTTCTTTCCACTCCAGCAAGAAGCAGCTTGTGCACCAGAAGTATTAGGTTTGGGAACCAGAGAATATGGGAAAAACAGAGTTTTTGGAGATTATTCTCTAAGAGAGATTTTTCCCAGGCAAATGAGGTCAGCCAGTAACTTGAGGAAAGTTATCTGCAGGGCATACATCTGTTTAGGGACTTCTGTAAGGCAGTGTGTCTAAGGCAAGAGAATGCAGAGCAAGGGGTGGACCAGAAGGGGGACACTGACTGAATGAAGGTCAGGGCCAGGATCTGAGCAGCCAGTGGTCTGAGAGAAATCTGATTCAATCTCTCTATTTGCAGTGAGGAGTTTGAGCTTTGAAGATGAAGAGTGTCTCTTCCTGGGTCACCCCCCAGGGAAAGTGGAACCAGGCATATGGTGGTACTCTGTCCTCATACATGAGCCCTAATCAACCTCCCTGATCCTGTCCCTGGAGGCTACACTCAAGCCCAGTTCACGTGCACTCCTTCCCCCACCATCTTCACCATCACCCATCTCAGTGGCAGGAGGGGTTGTAACAGAAGTGTTCTCCCAGATTACCTCAAAACTCAGAACCGCCTAGAGTTTTGCACTAGAAGGACATCCTCCCCAGAGAGAGGCAGCTGGACACGATGGCCTGCCAAAGATATTTGCCGTGGTGTACATTTTTATTGCTGCTATAACAAATCACTGCAAATTTAGTGGCTCAAAACCACACAAATCTTATAGTCCTGGAGATCTGCTGCCTGAAATAGGGCTCCATTCAAGGCATCAGCAGGGCTGTATTCCTTCTGGAGGCGATGAGAAAATCCGTTTCCTAGTCTTTTCTGACTTCAAGAGGCTGCCCACATTCCTTGGCTCGTGGCCCCACTTCTTTCAGCAAAGTCAGCAATCACATCAGTCCAATCTCTGCTTTATATCTCCTTATCTGACTCCTCTGACTCCTTGTTTCATTTATAAGGACCCTAATGATTACATTGGACCTACCCAGGTAACCTGGGATGATCTCCCATCTCAATGTCAGTTGGTTAGCAAACTTAATTCCAGCTGCAACCTTAATTCTTATTCTTTACCATGTAATGTAATATACTCACAGTTTCTGGATCAAGATGTGGATATCTGGGAAGAAAGGGAGCCTTATTCTGGCTGCCACACCCAGTCATAGCCAGTGCTGACTTGAAGAAAACCTGCACCCTTCAACTCATGTCTCCATGGCCCCTTAACCTTCCCTAATACTCCATCATCTCTCTCTTCCTCTCTCCCTCTGTCTCTTATAGACACACACACACACACACACACACACACACACACACACACACGGTCTAATTTCAGAGAGACAAGAGTGCCAAGAAAGAAGAATTAGCTCTGAGCCTGGGAAGCTTGGGGAAGCCACAGAGGAGATGGTCGTTATGCAGAACCTTGAGAATAGGTAGTGTTTTGATAACAGAAGAAAGAGGAAAGAGCACTTCAGGGAGAAGGGGTAGCATAAGTAAGGGCCAGGAGACGGGAACATCCTTGGAATGTCCAGAAATAACTGAACGTGTCCACTTCATGTTCCCAAAGGTGGAAATGGAATCAGGTTATGAAAAGCCTGGAACGCTGACGTGAGTGGGTGCCCTGACTTCTAGCGTCTCTGTGTTTCCTCACTGCCACCTCTTATCCTGAAGCTGGCACAGGGCGGGTCTCAAGACAGGAGCTTCAGAAAGGGCTTCCTCCTCTGTCCCTTGTAGACAAGGCCCAGGACCCCCTGAGAACCAAGGGCAGGAGTGATAACCGTGGTCTCTTTGTACCTGAGCAGGGTGTGGTTGGGCCAACTCTCCTGAGACCCTTTCCCTCTAACTGTGCCTCTCTCTGTTGTGGAGTTGGTCCCTTTCTTTGTCAGTTTACTTTTTCAGAACTGCCGGTGGGATGCTGCTTGGAGAAAGGCAGAAAGCAGGAAGGAGCCAGGGTACATAGCCAGATTGGAAGATTTCTGGCCTCGGTTACCACCTAGAATTTCAGGAATCATAAAAGGGATCAAAGAAGTTGCTTCATCCAGGTTTTTCCCCCAATCCTTAGGTCTTCTACCATCCTACGGGGACCACCATGGTATCCTGGCCCTTTCACAAGCTTGCTCCACTCTTTCTCCTCTCAGGGCTCTCTGGGACATTGCCGCCTCACTCCGCCTCTCCTTTCTCTGCTGACAAGCTCCAGACCAACCATTTCTCAGGCCTGTTCCTCCAGGAAGCTTTCCCAGATTATTCCCACACTCTCCAAAGTCTGAAGACTCCTCTGGGATCCCATTGACTTTTTAGGACTTAAATTTTTAGTTTGCAACACATTAATTAGCCAGCAACATTGTTGCGGTCAAGTCTAAGACAATGTTGGTTAAGTGAAGAAAGTCAGTTAATCACTTTTCACGAATAAATCAGAATGATATTTCATGAGTGTGATGGAAGAGCCTGGCAGGCTACAGTCCACAGGGTCGCAAAGAGTCGGACACAACTGAAACAGCTTAGCACGCATGCATGCATGTGGCCAAAGAAGTTGCGATGAAACATTAGAAATGAGGGGGTCAAAGAATTGGGTGACTCCAGAAAAATGCAAATTGTCTGGGATGTTAGTAGGATGTGGGATAGGAAGCTACACTGATCCAGGAACCAAAATCTTGAAAGGAAGATTCATTGTGGGGAGGTGAATGGATGAAGCAATGAGGAGGGGTAGCCAGAGGGTCTGGAACCTGCAGTGCCGACTCGGAACCAGCATGTCTGTGGGGCTCCAGCTCCCAAGCCTGGGGGGCGGACTGCCAGTCAGAGCGGGCTGCGCTTCTGGTACTCCCAGGGAAGAGGGGGTCCTGAGAACCTCGTGTTCTGTTTGTGGTTTTCTATTTGGAGGACTTCCACTTTGATATCTACTAATCCCTTCCTACTCTCTTTTGGTTTGTTTGGCTTTTACAGTTTAATCTCTAAATTAGGTGTTTTGTTCCTTTACTTTCCAGGTATCTCATTTTGCAATAAAAGTTGCCAGGAGTGAAGAATTCTCTGAGAACCACATGGACTGCAACTCATACATTAGATGTGAATTGCTCCTGTTGTCAGTTTTCAAAGAGCCTGTAGTTGAATGCCTTGTTTTCCTTTTGGCCAACAGATGTTGATATTTAGAAAACTACTTTTAAAAAAAATATTTCCATGCAAATCAAAACCACAGTGAGGTACCATCTCACGCTAGTCAAAATGGCTGCTATCAAAAAGTCTACAAACAATAAATACTGGAGAGGGTGTGGAGAAAATGAAACCCTCTTACACTCTTGGTGAGAATGCAAACTAGTACAGCCACTATGGAGAACAGTGTGAAGATTCCTTAAAAAACTGGAAATAGAACTGCCATATGATCCAGCAATCCCACTGCTGGGCATACACACCGAGGGAACCAGAATTGAAAGAGACACGTGTACCCCAATGTTCATCACAGCACTGTTTACAATAGCCAGGACATGGAAGCAACCTAGATGTCCATCAGCAGACGAATGGATAAGGAAGCTATGGTACATATACACAGTGGAGTATTACTTGGCTATTAAAAAGAATTCATTTGAATCAGTTCTAATGAGACGGATGAAACTGGAGCCCATTATACAGAGTGAAGTAAGTCAGAAAGAAAAACACCAATACAGTATACTAACACATATATATGGAATTTAGAAAGATGGTAACAGTGACCCTATATGTGAGACAGCAAAAGAGACACAGATGTAAAGAACAGTCTTTTGGATTCTGTGGGAGAAGGTGAGGGTGGGATGATTTGAGAGAATAGCATTGAAACATGTATATTACCATATGTGAAACAGATAGCCAGTACAGGTTCGATGCATGAGGCAGGGTGCTCAATCAGGGCCGGTGCACTGGGATGACTCTGAGGGATGGGATGGGGAGGAAGGTGGGAGGGGGGTTCAGGATGGGAAACACATGTACACCCATGGCTGATTCATGGGAACGTATGGCAAAAACTACTACAATATTGTAAAGTAATTAGTCTCCAATTAAAATAATTAATTTTTTTAAAATTTCCAAATGGTTAAAAAAATGATTGCAATTTAATTCTACTTAATACATATTATTTTAGAAAATGGGTCTTGTGCATTTGCAACCTTAGGGTTTTATTGAGATTTTCTTGAGAGCTTAATATTGATCAATGTCCTATATTTAAGGCCCCATGGGAACTGAAAATAATAGTCATTCTTTGATCACTGTGAGCAAAGCCGTAATAAAGCTTCTTTGTCCTAGTTCTAAAATCTTCTATGTTGTTGAGATTTATTTGAGAGAGGCGTTTTAAATGTCTCCTACTATCATGGTTGTGTTTTTTCCTCATATTTTCGACAGATTTTGTTTTACTTGTCTCGGTGCAAAGTAGTATTGATATATAAAGGTTCACGACTATTCTAGCTTCTTGGTGAATGGTACCTTTATTTTCTACATAAAAGGCATTCTTTTTTCCACTTAATGATCTTGGCCTTGATTCCACTTTTTCTGATACTTACATGACTAACCTTTTTTTGGGGGGGTTAACATTTACCTCACATATATTTAGCCTCCAGTTATTGTTTACCCTTGTGTCCATTTATTTATGGTGCCTCTCTCACAGAAAACATACAACTGTATTTTACTTTTTGACTCTGCTGTCTATTTTTATAGCATTTTCCCCTTGTTTTTTTGTATTTTTAAAAATTTTCCCCAGACTGACATTGACAAGTTCAGTTGAGTTTTAGGTTGCTCTTCCTATTTTTCTTCTAGTGGTTTTAAGGATCTCTATATAATTAGTATTTGATTCTACTGAGTAAAGCAGAAACTCTAAATGAAGCTTAATAACACACGTTCTTACATGTAAAAGAGATCTGGAGGGAGGCAGTCCAGAACTGAGATGGAGACTCCACCATCTCAGGAACATAGGTTCTCACTCTCTTTCTGCTCCACTATTTGCCAAGTGCAATTTCCAGTCTCAACATCATAAAGTGGCTGCTGGAGCTCCCACCATTATGCCCACATCCCCTGCAACAGGAAGGAAAAGGGGGGAAGGACCAAAATAGGATATCTCTCAGACTTTCCTGGTTGTCCAGTAGTTAAGACTTCACACTTAACAATAATTATTATTAAATTTAACCAAAAGTTATAATAGCAATGGCAACCCACTCCAGTACTCTTGCCTGGAAAATCCCATGGACAGAGGAGCCTGGTAGGCTGCAGTCCATGGGGTCGCTAACAGTCAGACATGGCTGAGCAACTTCACTTTCACTTTCCACTTTCATGCATTGGAGAAGGAAATGGCAACCCACTCCAGTGTTCTTGCCTGGAGAATCCCAGGGACGGGGGAGCCTGGTGGGCTGCCGTCTATGGGGTCGCACAGAGTTGGACACGACTGAATCGACTTAGCAGCAGCAGCGTCATAATAGCTTCCTTGCTTACCAACTATGAATACAAAACTACATTATCTTGTTTCTAGGATTTTTTCACCTGTTGAGAGTAAATTTTTCAGAAATGGTATATGAGTGGCCCTGTTATTTTTACCTAATTTCTGTATGATATTTTTAAACTATAGAAATTCAATTTCTCAGTTCTTTCTCCTTGAAATCAAATAGCCTCTGCTTTCTTGTCCATGGGCAATTAATCTTGTAGACAATAAACCTTATGCCATTCCAGTTGGCTTTCCTTTACGTGGAATTTTTTCTGAAAACTTGTAAATTATTATCATTAGCCCTAAAATTCAGAATTCAGAAATAAATCTCTATTATTCCTACCTTCAGTAGGGGGTTTCGATTATAAGTATTAAGTAGCCACCAGGACCTACTATATAGCACAGGGAGCTATACGCAATACCTGGTAATAACCTATAATGGAAGAGAATGTCAAATAAAAAGAGTATTTATATACATACATATATGCATACATAGGGCTTCCCTGGTGGCTCAGACGGTAAAGAATCTGCCTGCAGTGCAGGAGACCAAGGTGCAGTCCCCAGATCAGGAAGATCCCCTGGAGAAGAGCATGGCTACCCACTCCAGTATTCTTGCCTGGAGAACTCCATGGACAGAGGAGCAATGGGTCCCAAAGAGTCGAACACTATTGAGTAACTAACACTTTCACTTCATTTCACATATATTTATGTATGTATGGAGAAGGAAAAGGCAACCCACTCCAGAATTCTTGCCTGGAGAATCCCATGGACAGAGGAGCCTGGTGGGCTACAGTCCATGGGGTCGCAAAGAGTCAGACATGACTGAGCAACTAAGCACATATGTATGTTAACTGAATCACTTTGCTGTATCCAGAAACTACTAAAACATTGTAAATCAACTACATTTCAATTAAAAAAAATTTTAGAGTATTAAATGTATCTTCTCAGGAGGGAGGTGGGAGGGGGGTTCAGGATGGGGAACGCATGTACAACCCGTGGCTGATTCATGTCAATGTATGGCAAAAACCACTACAGTATTGCAAAGTAATTAGCCTCCAATTAAAATAAATAAACTAAAAAAGATTAAAAATAAAATAAAATAAGCTAAAAAAATAGATGTATCTTCTCTTCTGAAGTTTTCTACTCCTCCTTCATTAATGCCTCCTCCTCTTAATATTCTGACTTATTCTTTTCACCACCTCTTAAATATGTATGTGATGTCTTGGACCTATCCTTCATATCTCTTATCTTCATCTTCATAATTTCTATCTCCTTGTTGTTTTGGTCTACACTATGGGAGCATACCTTGATTTCCTAGTCAGTGGTTTGTTTACAGCCATGCCTAACAGTATTTGGAACTTTCTTTTGGTAAGTGACTTCTTAATTTATAAGAACTTCTTTGTCTATGATTGATTTATGAATATGATATCATCTCAACATTTTCTGAAGAGAGTAATTAATATTTTTTTTTCATTTTTCTCTATTTCCTTCTTATCTAGTTATCTCATCAATTCTTCTTAGCCTTTCTGTTTATGATGTTAATTGTCCGCAGTTCAGTTTGTTCAGTCACTCAGTCAAATCTGACTCTTTGCAACCCCATGGACTGCAGCACACCAGGCTTCCCTGTCCATCACCAACTCCCGGAGGTTGCTCAAACTCATGTCCATTGAGTCGGTGATGCCATCCAACCATCTCATCCTCTGTCATCCCCTTCTCCTCCCGCCTTCAATCTTTCCCAGCACCAGGGTCTGTTTCAGTGAGTCAGTTCTTCACATCAGGTGGCCAAAGTACTGGAGCTCAGCTTCAGTGTCAATCCTTCCAATGAATATTCAGGACTTATTTCCTTTAAGATGGACTGGTTGGATCTCGTTGCAGTCCAAGGGACTCTCAAGGGTCTTCTCCAACACCACAGTTCAAAAGCATCAATTCTTCAGCTCTCAGCTTTCTTTCTTTCTTTTTTTTCAATTTCTCCTTTATTTATTTATTTATTTTTTTCCAGTGGGTTTTGTCATACATTGATATGAATCAGCCATAGATTTACACGTATTCCCCATCCCGATCCCCCCTCCCACCTCCCTCTCCACCCGATTCCTCTGGGTCTTCCCAGTGCACCAGGCCCGAGCACTTGTCTCATGCATCCCATCTGGGCTGGTGATCTGTTTCACCATAAATAATATACATGCTGTTCTTTTGAAATATCCCACCCTCACCTTCTCCCACAGAGTTCAAAAGTCTGTTCTGTACTTCTGTGTCTCTTTTTCTGTTTTGCATGTAGGGTTATCATTACCATCTTTCTAAATTCCATATATATGTGTTAGTATGCTGTAATGTTCTTTATCTTTCTGGCTTACTCCACTCTGTATAATGGGCTCCAGTTTCATCCGTCTCATTAGGACTTATTCAAATGAATTCTTTTTAATGGCTGAGTAATATTCCATGGTGTATATGTACCACAGCTTCCTTATCCATTCATCTGCTGATGGGCATCTAGGTTGCTTCCATGTCCTGGCTATTATAAACAGTGCTGTGATGAACATTGGGGTGCACGTGTCTCTTTCAGATCTGGTTTCCTCAGTGTGTGTGCCCAGAAGTGGGATTGCTGGGTCATATGGCAGTTCTATTTCCAGTTTTTTAAGAAATCTCCACACTGTTTTCCATAGTGGCTGTACTAGTTTGCATTCCCACCAACAGTGTAAGAGGGTTCCCTTTTCTCCACACTCTCTCCAGCATTTATTGCTTGTAGACTTTTGGATAGCAGCCATCCTGACTGGCGTGTAATGGTACCTCATTGTGGTTTTGATTTGCATTTCTCTGATAATGAGTGATGTTGAGCATCTTCTCATGTGTTTGTTAGCCACCTGTATGTCTTCTTTGGAGAAATGTCTGTTTAGCTCTTTGGCTCATTTTTTGATTGGGTCATTTATTTTTCTGGAATTGAGCTGCAGGAGTTGCTTGTATATTTTTGAGATTAATCCTTTGTCTGTTGCTTCATTTGCTATTATTTTCTCCCAATCTGAGGGCTGTCTTTTCACCTTACTTATAGTTTCCTTTGTTGTGCAAAAGCTTTTAAGTTTCATTAGGTCCCATTTGTTTATTTTTGCTTTTATTTCCAATATTCTGGGAGGTGGGTCATAGAGGATCCTGCTGTGATTCATGTCGGAGAGTGTTTTGCCTATGTTCTCCTCTAGGAGTTTTATAGTTTCTGGTCTTACATTTAGATCTTTAATCCATTTTGAGTTTATTTTTGTGTATGGTGTTAGAAAGTGTTCTAGTTTCATTCTTTTACAAGTGGTTGACCAGTTATCCCAGCACCACCTGTTAAAGAGGTTGTCTTTTTTCCATTGTATATCCTTACCTCCTTTGTCAAAGATAAGGTGTCCATAGGTTCGTGGATTTATCTCTGGGCTTTCTATTCTGTTCCATTGATCTATATTTCTGTCTTTGTGCCAGTACCATACTGTCTTGATGACTGTGGCTTTGTAGTAGAGTCTGAAGTCAGACAGGTTGATTCCTCCAGTTCCATTCTTCTTTCTCAAGATTACTTTGGCTATTCGAGGTTTTTTGTATTTCCATACAAATTGTGAAATTCTTTGGTCTAGTTCTGTGAAAAATACCATTGGTAGCTTGATAGGGATTGCATTGAATCTATAGATTGCTTTGGGTAGAATAGCCATTTTGACAATATTGATTCTTCCAATCCATGAAAGCTCTCAGCTTTCTTTATGGTCCAACTCTCACATCTATACACGACTGCTGGAAAAACCATAGCTTTGACTAGATGGACCTTTGTTGCAAAGTAATGTCTCCGCTTTTTAATATGCTGTCTCGGTTAGTCACAGCTTTTCTTCCAAGGAGCAAGTGTCTTTTAATTTCATGGCTGCAGTCACCATTTGCAGTGATTTTGGAGCCCAAGAAAATAAAGTCTGTCACTGTTTCCATTGTTTCACCATCTATTTGCCATGAAGTGATAGGACCAGATGCCATGATCTTCGTTTTCTGAATGTTGAGTTTTAAGACAGTTTTTTCACTCTCCCCTTTCACTTTAAGCAAGAGGCTCTTCAGTTCCTCTTCACTTTCTGCCATAAGGGTGGTGTCATCTGCATACCTGAGGTTATTGATATTTCTCCCTGCAATCCTGATTCCAGCTTGTGCTTCGTCTAGCCTGGCATTTCGTATGATGTACTCTGCATATGAGTTAAATAAGCAGGGTGACAATATATAGCCTTGACATACTCCTTTTCCAATTTGGAACCAGTCTGTTTTTCCATCCAGTTCTAACTGTTGCTTCTTGACCCACATACAGATTTCTCAGGAAGCAGGTCAGGTGGTTTGGTATTCCCATTTCTTTAAGAAATTTCCACAGTTTGTTGTGATCCATGCAGTCAAAGGCTTTCATGTAGTCAATGAAGCAGAAGTAGATGTTTTTCTGGAATTCTATTGCTTTTTCTATGATCCAACAGATGTTGCCAATTTGATCTCTGGTTCCTCTGCCTTTTCTAAGTCAGATTGAACATCTGAAAGTTCTCAGTTCACATACTGCTGAAACCTTGCTTGGAGAAGTTTAAGCATTACTTTGCTAGCATGAGTGCTAGAGATGAGTGCAATTGTGCAGTGGTTTGAATATTCTTTGGCATTGCCTTTCTTTGGGATTGGAATGAAAATTGATATTTTCCAGTCCTGTGGACACTGCTGAGTTTTCCAAATTTGCTGGCATATTGAGTACAGCACTTTCACAGCATCATCTTTTAGGATTTGAAGTAGATCAGCTGGAATTTCCTCACCTCCACTAGCTTTTTTGTAGTGATGCTTCCTAAGGCCCACTTGACTTCGGACTCCAGGATGTCTGGCTCTAGGTGAGTGATCACATCATTGTGGTTATCTGGGTCATGAAGATCTTTTTTGTATAGTTCTTTTGTGTATTCTTGCCACCTCTTCTTAGTATCTTGTGCTTCTGTTAGGTCCATACCACTTCTGTCCTTAATTGTGCCCATTTTTGCAAGAAATGTTCCCTTGGTATCTCTAATTTTCTTGAAGAGATCTCTAGTCTTTCCCATTCTATTATTTTCCTCTATTTCTTTGCATTGATCACTGAGGGAGGCTTTCTTATCTCTCCTTGCTATTCTTTGTAACTCTGCATTCAGATGGGTATATCTTTCCTTTTCTCATTTGCCTTTCGCTTCTCTTCTTTTCTCAGCTATTTGTAGGGCCTCCTCAGACAATCATTTTCCCTTTTTTGCATTTCTTTTTCTTGGGAATTGTCTTGATCACTGCCTACTGTACAATGTCATGAACCTCCGTGCATAGTTCTTCAGGCGCCCTGTCTATCAGATCTAATCCCTTGAATCTATTTATCACTTTCAAGGGATTTGATTTAGGTCATACGTGAATGGTCTAATGGTTTTCCCTACTTTCTTCAATTTAAGTCTGAATTTGGCAATAAGGAGTTCATGATCTGAGCCACAGTCAGCTCCAGGTCTTGTTTTTGGTGACTGTATAGAGCTTCTTTATCTTTGACTGCAAAGAATATAATCAGTCTGATTTCAGTATTGACCATCTGTCAATGTTCATGTGTAGAGTCTTCTCTTGTGTTGTTGGAAGAGGGTGTTTGCTATGACCAGTGTGTTCTCTTGGCAAAACTCTGTTAATATTTGCCCTGATTCATTTTGTACTCCAAGGCCAAACTTGCCTGTTACTCCAGGTATCTCTTGACTTCCTACTTTTGCATTCAAGTCCCCTACGATGAAAAGGACACTTTTTTTGGTGTTGATTCTAGAAGGTCTTGTAGATCATCATAGGACCATTCAACTTCAGCTTCTTCTCATTAGTGGTTGGGGCATAGACTTGGATTACTGTGGTATTGAATGATTCGCCTTGGAAACGAACAGAGATCATTCTGTCTTTTTTGAGACTGCACACAAGTATTGCATTTAGGACTTTTGTTGACTATGAGAGGTACTCCACTTCTTCTAAGGGATTCTTGCCCAAAGTAGTAGATGTAACGGTCATCTGAATTAAATTCACCCATTCTGGTCCATTTTAGTTCACTGATTCCTAAAATGTTGATGTTCACTCTTGCCATCTCCTGCAGACATCGTAGTATCTTTTAAATTTGTATAGAATCATCGATGCTTTTTTTCTTTTTTTAGTTTATCTTGTTTTAATTCCTATGTAAGAAGGTTTTTTCCTACCCCCAAGATATTTTCCTAATCTCCTAAATGTTTATTTAACCTTTTTGTTTCTTTTTAATTTTAGATTTTCAGGCTATATGGAATATATTTTATGCATAAACAAGATTAGAAACAACTTTCTTCTAGATGAAAAGTTAATTTTACTGATATATATGATATTATATATAAATGATATTATTATTATATCCTTTATTGCATGATTATTTCACCCACTGAATTCCAACTACCATTTTTCTATGTATTACTCTCTTATGCATCTGGCCTGGTAAAGTTACTCAGGGCTGGTGGTTTTCTCCACAGAAGGCAGGATGGCTTTCTTTGCTGTGAGGAACTGAGACATTAGTAATCCATGTTTTTCACTCACTGCTTCACGTTACTCAGATTATCATGAGAGGTAACCTGGGACAGAGGGCAGGGGGAGAACAAGAAGGCCTCAGGGGGTCCAGTGGCTTTGGCACTTAGTTGCCATAACAACAGTGCTATTTTATAAATATCACCGTCACCTGGTTTCTCCTTGCCCTGTTAGAACTGAGGCTTAAGGGAGTGTAGGGGGGCTTCCCTGGTGGCCCAGCAGTAAAGACTCCTCCTGCAGTGCAGGCAGACACAGGAGACAGGGGTTCGAGCCCTGGGTCAAGAGTGGGGAGACAGAGAGACAGACAGGTGAAGTGGTGAAGTTCTTCACAGCAACTTAATTTTTAATGAGCTCCATTACTGTGTTTTTCTCATATAAAACTATGTGGTGGCTATAGCTGGAGCCCAGGTCCTCTGAAGGGAGACTCTTGGGGTGGGTCTTTGTAAGATGGTCAGTGAATTCCTGATGGGCAGACTCAATGAACACCATAATCTTTCGAGAGATCAGGGGTGAGATAACTGTCGGTCTTAGAAATGGCATCAAAAGTGGCCTTGGCGAAGTTGCCCAGGGTGACAGGGCAGCCCCTGGCAGAGGTGCAGCGGTGATCAGTTCCGGCCATCACCAAGGAGCTTCTTGGGCACAGGGGCTGAGATGATGCCAGTGCCCTGGGGGCAGGGATGAGGTCCACCAGCACAGAACCACAGTGGCCAGTCACCTACCTGGCCAGTGTGGGACCTGCAGATCTTATTCCCCCAGTCGCTTCACGGCACAGGGACAATGAAGAGCTTGGCAAGAATGATGGCCCCACAAAAGGCAGTGGCTATCGTCTTAGAGCACTTGACACCCAAACCAACGTGACCATCGCAATCCCTGATGGAAACAAATGCCTTGAACCTGGTCCCTGGACAGCAAAAGCATCTGCTTTTGCACAGGCATAATCTTCAAAACTCATCCTTGAGGGATGCTCCCAGGAAAAAATCAATGATCTCAGATTCCTTGATGGGCAGAGAGACAAGATATATCTCCTCCAGGCATTTGATCTTCACATCCCTGACCAGGCAGCCCAGTTTGGTGATGGGGAGCCACTCGTCCTTGGTCTTGCCTAGGCAAGACCACACCCTCAGGCTCCACAGCCTCGGCCCTGGCCCAATCCCTGTCTCAGATACTGCGGCCAAAGCCTCCACTGAAGCCACTGAGGCCTCCCATTCCTGGGCCCTAGGGGCCTCTGGGCCCTCCCTCAGCACCAGCATCAGCCACCATCTGGTGTTTTTACAGAGAAGAAGCCTTCATAGCAACTTTGAGGGAGTCTCCCATTCCCTGAGGGCTTCTGAGTTGGCCCAGTGATAAAGAATTCCCCTGCCAAGCAGGAGACACAGGTTCTATCCCTGGACAGGAAGATCCCCTAGAGAAGGAAATGGCTACCTATTCCAGTATTCTTTCCTGGAGAATCCCATGGACAGAGGAGCCTGGTGGGCTACAGTCCACAGGGTCGAAAAGAGCTGGGCATAACTTAGTGACTAAGCACAGACACTCATTCCCTAGAGTCACAGAGAAAATTGATCTGAGGACCTCAGGAAGGGTTTGATTGGAAAACTTTCAAAGTTGCAACACCAACTGAAAGTTCCACCCTCTAGGTCTCTCACACAGAAGTTAGAAGTAGGATCTTGCTGTGAGGGTATTGAGCAGACATAGTTAAGACCAAGAATTTTGAACCTTCAGATTCTCCTGAATCTCCTTGCCAAGTAAGAGCAGCTTACTGTTCACCAGTCTGGTCTTAACTCATGGATTTTTAAGGATTTTTTGCCTCTTGAAGAGCTCCTTGACTTCTTGCAAACTCAGTAATGCAGTTTTTGTTTTTTTTTGTTTTTTGTTTTTTGTTTTTTTAACCTGATCTATGCAGGTTCTATGTTTTTTGTAGTGGAAGGAACTTTCAGAATATCTGCTCCATAGTCCTGTCCCTCATTCACCTCTAAGCTCACTCTAGGCCCCTACAAATACTCTGGAAAGGCTCTTGTCAAGACCGTAAGTCGCCTTTTGATTGATTAAACTTCACTTTGTCTTCCTTGACCCATCAAAGCATATGACACAGCTCATCATCACAGCCTCCTTGAGACACTGTCTCCGAGGCTTCCGGGCCACCTCACTCTTGGTTCTCCTGCCTCCTCACAGGACAAGGTTGCCCTGTCTCCTTTGTCGATTCCTCCCATCTTTCTGATCTCATCCTCTTCTCTCTCTCTCTACGCATGTTTATGATGATCTCATCCAATCTCTTAGCCTTAAATATTAGCCAGCCCAGAAATATTCTCTGAACTCCAGCCTTACACATCAAACTGCCCGCCTGAAAGCTCCATCAGAATGTCTAATGAGCCTTTCAAACTTAAAGTGGCCGGGACAGCACTCATGATTTCCGAAGCCATCCTTACCAACTGGGTTCCCTCAGAGGTCTTCCTCAATTCAGTCCATAGAAATTCCCATTCTTATAGCTGCTCAAAACTGGTATCATCCTGGACTGCTCTCTTGTGTGAGTGACAACTAATAATTTTCTGGCAAATTCTGTCAGATTTACCAAGAAAACACTATAGAATCTGAGCACCACCAACCATTTCCTTCAATACCACCTGGTACAAGCCAACATCCTCCCCTCCCCTGGATTATTGCAACATCTTTTTAATTGTGTGGTAGAGGAGACTAATGACCCCCCAATGTCATCTTCGCCTTCTTCATTGGTGACAAAAACCTGGACAATACATGCAATAGGGAAGCTATTTCCCAGCTGCCCTGGAAGCTAGGTGTGGCCACGTGGCTCAGTTCTGGCCACATAATCAGAGGTGCTGCACAGACTGCTGGGAAGACTTATGGAAGGAGAATGAGCTAGCCCTTCCTCATCCTCCCTCCTCCTGCTGCCTTCCGAGTGCTCCTTGGCTGCAGCTTCAGTGTTCATTATAGAACATGAAGTGTCCATGGAGAGTGGAAGCCAGGCACTCAGGACAGTGAAGCAAAAATATAGAAGAAACTTGAGTCCTTAATCACTTTGTGGGACTATCCTACTAGCCATAAACTGTGTGCCTCTGGATTTTTTTAATATAAAAAATAAGCCTATCTTGGGTTTTCTGTAACACAAAGCAATCACAGTTGATGAATGGGTCTCTCTGCTTCTACAGCCTATTCTCCACTCAGCAGCCAAAATGATCCTTTTCAGGTATAAGTCGGATCATGTAGAAAATAAATTTATGGTTACCAAATGGGAGAGTGGAGCGGCAGGGAAGCAGGAGGGGCTGTAAATTAGGAGTATGTGATTAACATATTCATGCTACTCTATACAAAATAGATAAACCACAAGGACCTACTGTATACCACAGGAAACTATACTCAATATCTAATAATAACCTATAATGAAAAAGAATCTGAAAAAGAATATACTCTCTATGTATTAGTAGGTATAACTGAATCACTTTGGTGTACATGTGAATCTAACACAACATTGTAAATTAACTATACTTCAATATTTTTTAAAAAATCAGTCAGATCATATCACTTCTGCACTCAAAATCCTCCTATGGCCTTCTTTGTCACTCAGAGTAAAACCAGAAGTCCTCACAGTGGTCAGTAAGACCCTAAATGACCTGCCCACCCCCACTACTTCCCTGTATGCGTCTCCCACTACTACCCTTCTTGCTCACTAGACTTCTGCCGCCTGATTTCTTGCTGTTCCCCAATGCGCCAGGATGCTCTAGCCTCAGGGCCTCTGCCCACCCTCTCCGGCCACCTTCACTCGCTCACTTTCTGCAGCTCAGATGTCACTTACCCAAGAGGTCTTCCCTGACTACCCTGTACACAGCGTGGAGGTCTCCATTGCCAACCTGCATCACCGTTATCATTGCCTCTCAGTATACTGTGTGTGTTTGTTTTTATTCTGGGCCTCCCTCCCCCTCCACAAGGATACAAACTCCACGACCACAAGCACCTTGTCTGTGTGACTGCTGCTCTATCGCTTTCAGGGCCCAACCTGGAAAATAAAAATATACCTGATGATTTTAAAGAGGGGATTTAAAGCAGGGAACCTACACAGTTGAGTAACAGCCTGAGAAACTACCCATAGAACAATGAAAGGGAGAGAAGAGTGAGGATTCAGGGGAGGGGAGGTGAGTGTCAGTGAATTTTGCCCCTGGGCTTCAGCCGTGGCTCCCGGGAGGAGGGGGGCAGCCTCGGGTGTCCGTCCGAGCACAGTGGAGTTGTTTAGGTCCTGAACCTGGAGGAGCCCTGCTGAACATGCCACATTCAGAGGCTCACTCCACATCACACACAGGGGGCCGGTGTGCCCAGACCCCATTCTCTCTCACAGGCTCAGGCCTTCATTTCTTGATGCTCAGCCATCCCTTACTAACCCTCCTGGGGCTCCATTCCGACCCTCAACCTAAGCCAGCGAAAATGGCTTCATGGCCTCACTCTCTCGGCCAGTCCAGCTCCTGGCATCAGAGCAGGCAGGCGTCTCCCTGAAACCTCAGACCATTTGCTCCTGGGGATAGAGGCTGGGTCACACCCCTCTGAAAAATAAGCCACCCCATCCAAACTTCAATTTCTCTTCCAGCCAGGTAAAGCCCATTGCCTTTGGAAGGTTATCTGCTGACACGCAGTCTTATCCTAATGCCCAGGGACCTTGGGAAGCCTTTCCAAGCTGCAGCCACCAGGGTCAACCAGGGTCTTTGCTCCATGAACCCAAAGGTGAAGAAGAAGGAGTTTCTCAGGACAGACATGTGTGTGCCGTGATGAATTTATTTCATGATGTCTTAAATGATGGAATTTATATTCTCAGAGGGGGGAAATATGTGTGTTATCTGATTCAAGTTCAAAGTAATTAACTAGTTCAATCATCAGTATCATAAACTATAAATCATAGTCAGAGACACGCAAGGAGACTCCCTTTAAACTGGAATATTAGTGCTACTAAAAAATCAGTATGCAGAGAACAGCCTCTGATAAGTCTGTCTGGGAAAGAATAGGACTTTTGATACTGGCATTCACCAAGGGATGGCAATCCTAATGAAACACTGCCATGATTAGGGGATATTGTATAAGGTGACTCAGAGAAAGCTCCTTTGCACACTTATTCCTCACCTGTTCTAAGGACAGACCTTTTCTTCTCTCTCTCTGAGTCTCTCACTCTGGAAGTCTCTTAACTTTCTCCCTCTCCAGCCTCTCCCTGTCCCTACTGGTCTCTCTCTTCCTATCTTGCTTCGCAGGTGTCTCTGTCTCTTTGTATCTCTGCCCATCCACCTACCAAACCCTGCTCTTCCCTCTGCCCTGACTCATTCAAATGCCCCTTTCCATGAGCAGGTACTGCTGCTGCTGAGTCGCTTCAGTCGTGTCCGACTCTGTGCGACCCCACAGAAGGCAGCCCACCAGGCTCCCCCGTCCCTGGGATCCTCCAGGCAAGAACACTGGAGTGGGTTGCCATTGCCTTCTCCAATCTATGAAAGTGAAAAGTGAAAGTGAAGTCGCTCAGTTATGTCCGACTCTTAGCGACCCCATGGACTGCAGCCCATCAGGCTCCTCCATCCATGGGATTGTCCAGGCAAGAGGACTGGAGTGGGGTGCCATTGCTTTCTCCGGAGCGGGTACTACCAGTTCCAAAATCCTCACCCACAAACCTGAGAGTCTGACGCCAGGGCCTCAGCCATGAGACAGGAAAACCACCCTCAGTAACCTTGACAGGGTCAGACCACGTGGCCAAAAGACCCGTCCTTCAGTCTCCTTTCTCCTTCTTTCCCCTGACCCTAAATCTATTGATCCAGCTCCTGCTGCTTGAGGGCATTGACTCTGCGCTTTGTCAAGTGTTCCCCAGGGTTCCTGCCAGCACCAGCTTGGCATTTACTTTGGCATTGATGTTGCCCCGCTTCATCCTCCCAAAGTCACAGTGAAAGTAGGCTGGGGAGGTGGGGCGGGGCGGGGGCAGCAGTAGAGAGCGAACTTGTGCAAGAAGTTTGCAAGTCACCTGGGGACCCCATCTCCCCTTCATAGACAACCCAGAGGGCTCCAAGCCCTAAGCTTAGAACGCCTCTCAGGAGAATGGGATGGGGGGGGGGGGCGTGCAGCAGAGAGCTGGGAATCCAGGCAAATGGACCCCCTGGCCCTCTCTGCAGGCTCCCCTGAGCTGTTTACATGCTTCCTTCAGGTCTCATCCTCTGTCCTGCTCCTTGAGGCACTCCTTTCCCCAAGACTAGCTCTGGGACGTTACAATTCAATTAAATTATTAAACTGAATTAAACCGAACACAACGTGTGCACAAGTTCACAAACAAAACAGATACACAATACACACACACCACACACTCACTCACAGTGCACACACAGACACAACACTACCAAACATGTAAGATGCACACACATTCTCAGACACATGCACACGTGTGCACACCAGCTGCCCCCCCGCAGTAAACCCACACACAGGCTGCAGCACCCCTCTGTCTGTCTGTCTTCCCTCATCCTGTCCTCGGGGGCTCTGCAGGGTTTAGCTACCGCTCGCACTCTGCCCACACCCTCTGTCCTTGGACCATCACAGACCCTCATCTCTCCCTTCTGGCCTTCCCTCTTACATTACAGGCTAGAGTGTCCACTCCATTGAACTTTAATCAAGATGAGATGGTGAGAATGCGGTCATACCTTTCTTGTAGACTCAAGAGCTCAGCATCTCCTCAAGGCCACTCAGCAAATAAGGGCAGAATGGGAATTCAAGCCCAGCCACTCTACCCTAGAAGCTGTGGTTTGCTACCTCATACACAGGGTCCTGACCTTCCGGTGGTAAACTAAAAGCCACAGCTCATAGGCCATCCCGTCTACCTTCCTGCCTCCCTAATAGCTGACCTCCAGCTGCCCTGAAAGGACAGGCAGAAATCCGCCCCCACCTGGAGAACTCACACCCCTCCACCCAGGAGCTCTCCAATGTCACCGTCTCCTCCCCTTTGACTGCCAGGAGACGCCCTCCTCTCCACACAGGGTCAGCTCGGCCGCACTGGTCCCTGGGAGGCGTCGGCCAGAGAACAGGGGACTCATGGGGAGCCTGGGAGAGAGGATGGCAAGGAGGCTCCGAGGCTCAACGTCAGAACCTTGCTGTGAACACACATTGTCTACACTGCCTAGGGGGTCTCCTCACCCTGCAATGGGACCCTCCCTATTCTCCCCAGCCCTTCACTCGAGCATACACGTGCACACACACATACACACACTGGCACACTACCCCTAATGCCCCAGAGAGTAAGAAAACTTCACAACAAAAATAACTACAGCCTCGATTCCTGGATCAGGATGATCCGCTGGAATAGGAAGTGGCAACCCACTCCAGCATTCTCATCTGGAAAATTCCAGGGACAGAGGACCTGGAAGGGCTACAGTCATGGGGTTGCCAAGAGTCGGACACCGCTGAGAGACCGAGCACCCGTCTTCTAGAAAAGCAACAACTTTCATCTAGGAGTAGATGGATTATTGTTTGGGCTGTTTTGTTTTGTTGCTTAAAAATACATTCTGAGAACCTCTGACAGGCCTTTTAGTCTAGTTTCCCCTGGGCAACAAGACAGAAAGAACCAAACTCACCCCTGTGCAGAATGGTGCCTGTTACCTGCAGCACTGTCAGTTCAGTTCAGTCGCTCAGTCGTGTCCGACTCTTTGCGACCCCATGAATTGCAGCACGCCAGGCCTCCCTGTCCATCACCAACTCCCAGAGTTTACTCAAACTCATGTCCGTCAAGTTGGTGATGCCATCCAGCCATCTCATCCTCTGTCGTCCCCTTCTCCTACTGCCCCCAATCCCTCCCAACATCAGGGTCTTTTCCAATGAGTCAACTCTTCGCATGAGGTGGCCAAAGTATTGGAGTTTCAGCTTCAGCATCAGTCCTTCCAATGAACACTCAGGACTGATCTCCTTTAGGATGGACTGGTTGGATCTCCTTGCAGTCCAAGGGACTCTCAAGACTCTTCTCCAACACCACAGTTCAAAAGCATCAATTTTTCGGCACTCAGTTTTCTTCACAGTCCAACTCTCACATCCATACATGACCACTGGAAAAACCATAGCCTTGATTAGACGGACCTTTGTTGGCAAAGTAATGTCTCGGCTTTTTAATATGCTGTCTAGGTTGGTCATAACTTTCCTTCCAAGGAGTAAGCGTCTTTTAATTTTACGGCTGCAATCGCCATCTGCAGTGATTTTGGAGCCCCCAAAAATAAAGTCAGCCACTGTTTCCACTGTTTCCCCATCTATTTGCCATGAAGCGATGAGACCAGATGTCATGATCTTAGTTTTCGGAATGCTGAGCATTAAGCCAACTTTTTCACTCTCCTCTTTCACTTTCATCAAGAGGCTCTTTAGTTCCTCTTCACTTTCTGCCATAAGGGTGGTGTCATCTGCATACCTGAGGTCATTGATATTTCTCCTGGCAATCTTGATTCCAGCTTGTGCTTCCTCCAGCCCAGCGTTTCTCATGATGTACTTTGAATATAAGTTAAATAAGCAGGGTGACAATATACAGCCTTGACGTACTCCTTTTCTTATTTGGAACCAGTCTGTTGTTCCATTTCCAGTTCTAACTGTTGCTTCCTGACCTGCATACAGGTTTCTCAAGAGGCATGTCAGGTGGTCTGGTATTCCCATCTCTTTCATAATTTTCCACAGTTTATTGTGATCCACACAGTCAAAGGCTTTGGCATAGTCAATAAAGCAGAAATAAATGTTTTTCTGGAACTCTCTTGCTTTTTGATGATCCAGCGGATGTTGACAATTTGATCTCTGGTTCCTCTGCCTTTTCTAAAACAAGCTTGAGCATCTGGAAGTTCATGGTTCACGTATTGCTGAAGCCTGGCTTGGAGAATTTTAAGCATTACTTTCTAGCGTGTGAGATGAGTACAATTGTGCGGTAATTTGAGCATTCTTTCGGATTGGAATGAAAACTGACCTTTTCCAGTCCTGTGGCCACTGCTGAGTTTTCCAAATTTGCTGGCATATTGAGTGCAGCACTTTCATAGCATCATCTTTCAGGATTTGAAATAGCTCAACTGGAATTCCATCACCTCCACTAGCTTTGTTTGTAGTGATGCTTCCTAAGGCCCACTTGACTTCACATTCCAGGATGTCTGGCTCTAGGCGAGTAATCACACCATCATGATTATCTGGGTCGTGAAGATCTTTTTTGTACAGTTCTTCTGTGTATTCTTGCCACCTCTTCTTAATATCTACGTATCGACAAACACTTGTTTCCTGAATGAGTGAGGAGAAAATGTGAAAATAATTACGGGGCAGAGGGCTGAAAGCCAAGAGCCCAGGGCAGTGGGGAGCCAGGAAGAGAAGTGTTGTGGGAGAAAGAGAGGCTAGAGGAGGAGGTTAGTGGGAAATTGTGTCCCCCATAGCCCAAGAGCATACACTGTGGGTGATTCATCCTCAAAAAACTGTTTTTCATCCTGTGATGTCAACACAAACCTTCAGCAAGAGCCTGTCACACACAATAGCTTCATGCTGGTGATGCTGGAGTGGGGGCTGGAACTCAGAGAAAGGGAACTAAGACTTGCGTTTGGGGAGATTGAAAGCCAACAGAATAGCTACCGAGAACAAGATGCCAATGAGACCAGCAGTTCTGCAGGAAAAGGAAATCATAGGGAGAGTGACTGTGAGACCAGAAGCCTCTGGGGCCCCAGTGGTATTTAGGGGTGGGAGCTCGACTTCCGTATGTTATTTTTCATGTCATAGAAGGAGATTAAATTAAAGAAGTTTGGAGAACGAGAGACTCCCAGCCTTGACATGTGCTTGCCTGCTAAATTGCTTCAGTCATGTCTGACTCTTTGTGACCTCATGGACTGCAGCCCACCAGGCTCCTCTGTCCGTGGGGATTCTCCAGGCAAGAATACTGGAGTGGGTTGCCATGCCCTCCTCCAGGGGAGCTTCCCAACCCAGAGATTGAACCTGGGTCTCCCACATTGCAGGCAGATTCTTTACCATCTAAGACACCAGGGAAGCCCTAGCCTTAAGATAGATGTATCTATAAATACCCAACCATAGCATGGATCCAGAAAACAGAATCACAAACTTATAGCAAATGGTAAAGCCAGAGTCAAGACGTAGTCTCTCCCCCTACCTCCTCCCCTCTCACTGCCAGTCTGACATATATGTGTGGAATGACACCCACCTAAGCCCCTTCGCTTCTAAGTATCTCTGAGTTACTAAGGAAGCAAAATCCCTCCATGTACCCAGCTGGTTCCTTCCTTGTTGCCAACTCAGAAGAGGGAAAGAGAGTGGAATTCTACCCAACACAGAATGAGAGGGAACCAGGGATCGTGGCCATTTGGGAGCATTTTAGGACACAACGGCCTCCCAGGGTTCCTGGAGTCTCAGCAGGAAACAGGAACCCTTGTGTCCTTCATACTCCACTGGGCAGCTTTTTTCCCCACCCCATGAACTAACAGGAAAATAAAAATTCTGTTTGTCCAAGTCATTTCCATGAGTAAATTGGCAATTCATGTGTCTGGGCTTGCCTCTCTGATGCCTCCAGGGATTAAAGGGATGGGTCAGGAGGACTGGGAGTTGGCAAGGACCTAGATCCGGTTCAGGTACCATCCGTACTTTAGAACTGGCCCCAAGGGCCAAGAGTAGACCGAGGCAGAGAGGTAAGCTGGCAGCCCCCTTCCCTCCTGCTTAGGGTTCCATCTTATCACAGCCTCCTGTAAGAACCATCCCAGGCTCCAAATAACTCCCTCCACCTCACATTTATGCCACTCTTCATTTATAGGGGTCCCCAAAATCAATTCCACCAGGCTGATTTGTCCTGGTTTTGTCTCTCCCCTTCTATATCCAAGATCCACAGTAAACAATCTCTAGATTGGCAGCCCTAATTTCTACGCACCCTTCTTTCTAACTGCTTCATAGTTTCTTCCTTCAGTACATCCCCAGAAGGAAGAAATCTATGAAGTTCCCTCCCCCACAACTTCCCACGATCTAATGATGCGTCAGCCCTCCATCTCTTTAGGGTGAAGGAACTTAGCTTCCACTAAATATGCCCCTGACTTTGCTAGGTAAAACCAAGTCCAAGATACGCAATGACAAGGTGAAAACAGCTTTGTCACCAATAGATTGGAATTTCTACATCAAAGTGGCCATTATCCTCTCCAAATAAGTCGGAGTGACGAAGCGCTTACTCCAAAAGAGCACGCAGTGCTCACTTCGGCAGCACATATACTACAATTGGAACGATACAGGGAAGATTAGCATGGCCCCTGGGCAAGGATGACACCCAAAAGAGCATGCAATGACCAATTTCATGTGGAATCTAAAAGAGTCTAACTCAGAGAAAAAGACTGCAGAGTGGTATTTACCATGGGCTGGGGGAAATGGGGTGATATTGGTCAAAGTGTACAATTTCCTAGTTATAAAAGTAACAAGTTTGAAAATTCAATGTCCAGCATGATGATTATGGCTAGTGATACCATATCATATGCTTGACTGTTGCTAACAGAATGGATCTTAAATTTTCTCACGGCAAAAAAACAAATGAAAAACTATGTGATAAGAGGGAGGTGGTGGTTAGTACTATGGCAGTAATTATTTTGCAGTATATGTGTATCAAATCAACACACTGTACACCTCAAACCACCTGAAACTCACATAATTTTATTATATTTCAATAAATTCTGGGGGTGGAGGACTCGAACATTCATTGCTCTAAAAATGCTTGTAGAAGCTTCCCTTTTTTTTTTTCCCCTAGAAATAACTTTATTTTTAAAAAGTAATATGGAATTATATGAAAGGCAGCAAGCATGTAATACTTGAATAAGACAATTTTCTTAAAAAACTTACACATAAGAAATGTGTATGGTAGAAATTTTAACATTAACAGAATGCATTTAGAAACATTACCAAGAATACAATTTGTAGCCAAACCTTTTTTGGTTTCTACTAGTAACGCTTTTTTACCACTTAAGTATGCTGCTGCTGCATCGTTTTAGTCGTGTCCGACTCTGCGACCCCATAGACGGCAGCCCACCAGGCTCCCCCGTTCCTGGGATTCTCCAGGCAAGAACACTGGAGTGGGTTGCCATTTCCTTCTCCAAGAAGCTTCCCTTTTAAAATGACCTTTTGAAGCTCTTTTGCAAACCATGCAGACTAGAAAACATTATGTTGGTGCCATCAAGCCCTATTTTCATTTTTCTTTTCTTAATGTTTTAATTTTGTTTTTATTTATTTTAAAACTTCAGTTTTTAAAATATAAGCAATGCATAACACATAAAATAGTTTTTTTATTTTTTAATTGAAATATAGTTGATTTACAATGTTGCATTAATTATTACTCTACAGCAACGTGATTCAGTTACACATATATGTGCGAGTTAAGTCGTTCAGTCATGTCTGACTCTTTGCAACTCTATGAACTGTAGCCCTCCAGGGTCCTCTGTCCATGGGATTCTCCAGGCAAGAATACTGGAGTGGGTTGCCATGCCCTCCTCCAGGGAATCTTCCTGACCCAGGGATCAAACTCACACCTCTTACATCTCCTGCATTTGCAGACAGGTTCTTTACCAGTAGCGCCACCTGGGAAGCTCTACACACACACACACACGTGTACATTCTTTTTTTAATATTCTTTTCCATTATGATTATCATAAGGTATTGAATATAGCTGTCTGTGTTATACGGTAGGACCTTGTTTTTTATCCATTCTATGTAAGTTTACTTCTATCAAGCCCTATTTTCAACCTAAATCTCTCTCCTCATGTATCTCACCATTGGAGCTTGATGTCATTTGACTATTTCCAAACATCAACTCAAACTTCATAGGACTGCGATGTGTCACCTGAGAGTACTCAAAGTCTGGGACATTTATTCTCTCAGGCATTTTTCTGGTAAGTCGACTTCTCTGCCTTCTGGTCATACCAGCTTGCATCTATTCAGGGAGACCAATCGTTACTGTGGGCCTTGGCAGAAGGACCAGTGAAGTCAGAGTAGTCGGGGGAGATGACTCATGTAAAGACAGTTTATACATGTGTCTTGGAGATGAGAGGTGCTAGCAGCTCCTGGAGGAATCCGGGCCATTTCTTTTCGCTGAGTTCTGTGCTATCTATCTCTTACTCTCTGGGACAAGGCTCTCACCCAGGTGCTAGAGAAAGAACATGAAGGCGTGAAGACAGTCAGACATACAATCATTAGGACCTTCCACAGCAGGTCCAGGGAGGACAGGCTCTCAAGCTACCCAATACAAAGGGTAGGAGTATGTTTATTAGCCATCTCAGGAGAAAACAAATAACCCTTTCTGGAGTAACCCCTACCTCTTCCGTCCTGTGCCTTCCCACTCTGTCCCCATGTGCTGGCGCTAATTGTTTCAGTAGTGTCCATCTCTTGGCGACCCCTGGACTGTAGCCCACCAAGCTCCTCTGTCCTTGGGATTCTCCAGATAAGAATACTGGAGTGGTTGCCATATCCTCCTCCAGGGGATCTTCCCAACCCAGGAATTGAACTCGCGTCTCTTAAATCTCCTGCGTTATCAGGAGGGTTCTTTACCACTAGTGCCACCTGGGAAGCCCACTTGAAATGAACATTAAATTTAGGTCACTTTTAAAAAATCAATGAGAAGGTCTTTACCACTCAGATACCTGCCTTCGTTCTCATGAGTACACCCCCTTCAATCCCTGGGTCTCAAACAATAGAAAGGTGGGGAGGGCTGAAGCTGAAGAGGCATTTCCTGCTGTAAATTCTGAGACAGGAATCCTGCGGGCCAGTTTCCATCTGAAAAAAGCCCGGTGGGGATAGCAGGACCCGCCCCCACTGAGTTTTCTTTCTTTTTTTTTATTTTTTATTTTTTATTAGTTGGAGGCTAATTACTTCACAACATTTCAGTGGGCCCACTGTGTTTTCAATGATACACCACGGAGAATGAGAAGACCCTCTTCTGTGTGCACATCCTGCAAACACACCTATGCACATCTGCCTGTGTACACATGCGCACACGCACACACACACACAATGCCCCACCTGGATCCCTGTCCTCCCCATCAAGTTCCCCCATGCCTGTCTAGGCCAGTCACCCTCTTACTCACTTACAGGGAAACCCCCAGGCACTCAGCACCGTCCCCACATCTGGCCAGCTCCCGAGTCCTGTCTTTACAGACCCTGGAGTATTTACCCAACACACCCCCTTTCCTCCACTTCCACTGATCCTACTCTATTCTGCCTCTCTTTTAGAGGCTTCCTATTACAGTTTAGATTAATCTCAACATTGTTTACATAAAGCTCAGTACCAGTCCCACCCTATAAACTTCTTGAAGGAAGAATCTTATCAAATTAATTTCTCTTACCCCAGTGCCTAACAGGGCTTTCTTGGGCTCAGATATTAAAGAATTCACCTGCAATGTGGGAGACCTGGGTTCGATCCCTGGATTGGGAAGATCCCCTGGAGGAAGGCATGGCAACCCACTCCAGTCTTCTTGCCTGGAGAATCCCCATGGACAGAGGAGCCTGGAGGACTACAGTCCATGGGGTGGCAAAGTGCCAGACATGACTGAGCGACTAAACACAGCACAGTGCCTGACAACTGAATGGAGAGCCAGAGAGGATAGCGTAAGGTGGAGTGGAACAGAAAATGTCAGCTGGGGCCTCCAGCAGATATGAAGTATTCCAGAACCAGGCCACAGAACTGCCCCCTCCCAACTCCCTCCAGCCACACGCCTTGCCTGTACTGGGAGGAAGAAAGCAGATGAGGTTTATACTAAACTTGATAGTAAATTTCAAAAATGGACTCTTAAATAATCACATGACTAGAAAGTCATGGTATCTGCCCAGAGTGTGGTTAAAGAACAGGAGAAGATGATTCGACAAAGCTCATGTGGGAGCAAGAAACAGCTTAACAACTGTTTCCAAAAGTCAAATCAGCCCACAAAAGACCAAGATTTGCCACATGTTGACTCTCAAGGACTGAAGCAGGGATCTTCTGAGGCATCTAGTGAATATTCAGTACCATTGCTTTCTGGTCATATGTCCCCATGAGGCAAAGGTGAAGGGTCAAGGGCATCAAGGATGTGAAATGGCATCACAGGTGCCTGGTGGAGAGCAGTCATGTCAATCACAGCAGTCAGGGTAAGATGGCCCTCACAGAGACAGCCTATCTCTATGTCTTGATTCCAATGGGTCAGATCCCAATGAGTCCCAACTTTCTCTCTTCGGAGTCTCTGTTACCCCTCCCACTCCCAGGCAAGGTCTGCACAAGTGGGCATAAAAATGGGAAAAAGAAGTTCAGAAAAGCCTGGTGGGTGAAGGATACACAACTGGGCAAATAGATGGCTATTCATCAGCTCATATAGGACTTCACAGAGAACAGCCCTTCCACAGGACACAGCAAAGAGGAGGAGGCTTCATCTTAATAGTCCCTCCCCTAACACACAAAGTGGATTCATTCCTTTCCCTTGCAGTTAATAACTTTGAACCCGGGGCCTATCACAGAATAGTGGGGGACAATACTACAGCACACATGCCCTTATCTCTCAAACTCCCATTTCTGTGAATAATTTGCTTGGTAACTCCTGGAGTCAGGAGTGAGGCAACTAGAGAAATGGGTAGATAGTAAGTAGTGATAGTGATATTTGGAAAGACTCTGCTCTGGCTGGAGAAGGAAATGGCAACCCACTCTGGTATTCTTGCCTAGAGAATCCCGTGGACAGAGGAGCCTGGTGGGCTGCCGTCTATGGGGTCACACAGAATCGGACACAACTGAAGTGACTTAGCAACAGCAGAGGCTGCTGCTCTGTGGCTATTCTGGTATTGGTTTTGGAGACCCAGCCTCTTCTTTTGTGAAAAGTGTTAGTCACTCAGTCGTGTCCAACTCTGCCACCCTGTGGATTGTAGCCCACTGGGCTCCTCTGTTCATGGGATTCTTCAGGCAAGAATACTGGAGTGGGTTGCCAAGCCCTTCTCCAGGGGATCTTCCAGACCCAGGGATCTAACCTTGTGCAAGTTACAGAGTTTGAAATGGTTGACTCTAACACTCTGCTGCTGGAGACCATTTGGGTCCTAGAGTCAGAGCTCCTCCCCTTGTCCACAGACCACCATCCACTCATACACTACATACACACACACTCATTTATACACACACACTCACATACTCAAACTCTCAGACATGCAACCCTTATCCACACCCTCACTCCTCTCATCCAGTCAACAACCCAGTCCACACTACTTCTGAATATTTATCATCACATACCCTTTTCTCCTCCCACTGACCCTAAAGCACATCAGACCTTCATTCTCTCTCTTCTGGATATCTCCCGTTAGAAACCAGATAAATCTCATATTGTTTAACTCATATTTAATCCCAAACTTGACTGTGGGTCCTTCGAGGATAGGGATCTGCCAGATTCTTCTCTCCAGCAAAACATTCTTCCAATGAGAGTACGTGGGGTCCATATCTATCTCTCCTGTCCCACCTCCCACTCCCAACCCCCTCCACCCCTCAGTGCCAGGAATCTCTTTCTGGACCCTCCTGATCAGAGAACCAAGTGGCTCAGCCCCTATAATTGCTGCTCACTTTATTTCCACCTCATACTGAACCCCATGTGGCACTAGTGGTATAGAACCCACCTGCCAATGCAGGAGACGTAACAGACACGGGTTCAGTCCTTGGGTCGGGAAGATACCCTGGAGGAGAGTATGGCAAGCCACTTCAGTATTCTTGCCTGGAAAATCCCTTGGACAGAGGAGCCTGGTGGACTGCAGTCCGTAGGGTCGCACAGAGTTGGACATGACTGAAGCGATGCGTGCATGCACACTGAGCCTGCTGTCTCCTGCAGACCTACCTGACCCTCTTTCCTGCATACCAGCCCCTACAAGAAGCAGCCATTCAGGTGGACCAGGGCTGTTCTCCACCCAGCGAGCCATGGTGACTTCACCATCCTTCTGACACTTCACAGAGCCCATCCTACCCATCCTAGAGAACCTCAGGCAGGCCACACTCGATAGGGCACCATGAAGCCCACAGGCATCATCCCTGACCCAGACTCGAAAGGATGGGGAAGGTTCAGAGAACTCCAGGAAAAGCTTCAGGTAGGAAGAGATTCCTGGTTTGAGACTTTAGGATGAGTACATTTAGACATCTATTAAATCCACCAAGGGCTCTCGGGTTTAGAGAACAATGTGAGGAAATTTAACAACTTAGTGGAAAACCTTGATTTACTGAGCAACATTAAAAAAAAAAAATCTGTCTCGAAAGCATAAAGTCTGAATGAGGGTTTAAAAAGTGAAAAAACTGAAATTGTGACTGGGCCAGATCATGAAAGGCTATGTTGGCTCGGCTAAATAGCAAGGGTTTATCCTAAAGGGAAGTTGAGAGGCTTTGGAAGATTTTAAGCAAGAAGTGACAAGACCAAATTTGCATTTTAAAAACTATTCTGGCAGCATTTGGAGGAAGGACCAGATCATCAGAAAACAAACCCAATGTGAGACTGTTCTTTATCAGGGTGAGATGCAGTAAGGGCTTGGACTGAAAGGGTAGCACTGAAAATAAACAAATAAAAGGGTGGCATTAAAAATAAGGACAGGGAAAGAATCCGGAGGACCCTGCAGGGAAACCCCAAGATTTCTGACTTGGTTGTTTGAAAATGTGCTCACATCATTAGGCCAAGTGAGAAACACAACAGGAGGAGCAGTTATGGGGGTGGGAGGTGAGAATGATAGAGGGAGTGGAGATGATACTGAATCTGAGACACCTGTGCAACGTTCAGCGGGGAGCCACCAGGAAGGTGTACAAACGTGTCAGAAGAGCTACCTGGGAAAGAGATGGAAACAGTCAGTAGAAAAGGTGGTTGAAATTATGCAAAGACCTTGAGCACGGAAAGGAGCTGAGGGTTCATGGAAGGTTTGAGGAGGAAAGCACTGTGTGAGATAGCTAATTGGGTAAATGGGGAGCATATTTACTGGAGAAATGTTGTAAGACTGATAGGCAGAGATAGGAGCCCAGTGTAGGTTTGTAGTAATAAATATAAACTAGGACCAGCCCGCATGTGATTTTCCCTAACACTGTTCAACTGAAGAAGTATAGATACCAAATAGGCAGGTTGGGATTCTTAGAACTGCATATGTGCTTAAGGACTCTCTGCCAGACTCTTTTCCATTTAAATGAACATATGAACACAACTATATTTAAAATATTTAAAATGGATAACCAACAAAGATCTATTGTATAGCACATGGAACTCTGCTCAATGTTTTGTGCCAGCCTGGATGAGAGGGGGACTTGGGGGAGAATGGATACATGTACATGTTTTGTGGAGTTCCTTTGCTGTTCACTTGAAACTACCTCAACATTGTTAATTGGCTATTCCCCAATACAAAATAAAAACTTTAAAGCTTGGGGGGAAAAGGAACATATGAACAATTCTACACAAACTGCATTATTATTCAAATTATTAGTTAAATGTCTGTAATAAACCACACTGGATTCGCACATATTCTCTGCAGGCCCATGAACAACATTCACCTACTTCCCAGGCAGGTAGAAACTTCACTTTTTAAGTGTTTCAGCCTTGCTGGGGGTCTTCTCATGGCTCTCACAATTTGTATGAAATTCTTACCACTCTTAAAAAATGAATCAAATGTTTTCAACATTTGAATCCTCCGAAAGAAGATTAATATGTAGTGAAAAACTAGCAAAGAATCACTTGTTGTGCAGGTGACTCAAACCATGATCCAAAAATCTAAAAATTCAGGAAATGAGATTATTGCTTAACACTGAACTAGTCATGGAGTGGTGTTTCTGAATTTTCTATCCCTTTTGATTTCTGGAAGGCATGGATTCTGGCAAAGAAGTTTTCCCCAAATCCTGCTTTGACTTTTTCCTCTCCATGGGGGGTCAGGGGGTGGGGGTCAGACCTGACAGCTAAGAGCAGCTTTGTCACAAGAAGTTTCACTACCTTTTTCCTCTTTTTTTTCTCTTTTGAATAATCAGACACAGATAGAAAGGCCAGCTCCCAGTGCTATGTTTTTAAAAGACCCAGGTGACCTATCTCTAAAAAAGAAATTGTTTCAAGGAATAAACATTCTGATATATTGATCTTGTTGACCCAGTATTTTCCAGAGGTCCCCAGAAGTCGGCAGGGAATGTGATTAAATGTCTTTCACCCAGGGAGTTCAAGGTGGACTGTTTCTGAAGACCATTTATTTCCAACAGTTCCAGAGAGCAACACACAAAAAAATTACAGATTAGCAATCACTTAACTTTAATATTAAGCTATAATACAAGTGCAAGCATTGACATTGCTAGGATGTAATAGACACGCCATGCTTCAAACCATACATTTAAAAATAACATAAATAACATAAGAAAAATAATTCTTCTCGGAATGTATTCACAGGTTTTAACTGTTTCTCAACCATCTCTGCTTCTAACACCATGTCACTTTTATTCTGAAGGATATTTTTAAACAGTATTTTATTATTTTTTACTTCTTATTAAAATTGCCAGTGACCATTCCCAAATTTGCAAGCTATGAATAATAAATCTGAAATTGTTGGCACTTTTATGTAACTCTTTTCTGTAGACCATGTATGTGTGTTTAGGTAAGGAATGGATCTATTTAAAGAGAAACACTCCACAGACAAGAGCGTGGGCCATCTCAGAAGGCGAGAGGCCCTGAAATGCAGCATGGTTAGTTTTTTTTAATTGGAGGATAATTGCTTTACAATGTTGTGCTACTTTCTGCTGTACAACAGTGTGAATCAGCTATTGGACCAGAATATTTTAAGTGAGAAAAATACTCTTTACAATTGCTGAAGTAACCTGGTAAACTCAGAAAATTCTGCCAAGTAGAATACTCTATCTCAATTTTTTCTTTTGAAATGTGTAAATATTTTCACAGATAACTGTATTTTAACATGTTGACAAATATTTTTAGAAGGCAAAAAGAACTGATAAGTAATCTTTAGTTTATGGTTCTTAGAATGTTTCACCAGATTGAGATTCTACTCAATTTCATCTAATTCCAGAAAAGAATATCAATTTGTTTGCTTCAATATACGAGTTCTACCAAAACATTCTTTCCACAAAGTTGAGATAATCTAAATTCTCAAAATTAAACCTTGTAAACTGTTTGCTAGTCATTTGATTTGTTTGATTTTCATTGGCTTTTGTGGAAATAAATTTCAATGTCTCCACAAGCAAACTGTATTTTCCATTATTGCAGTTTACTAAAAACTTCAAATGCTGAGGTTTTGGCATATCATTCAATGAATATTTTGATTAAAGGTTTTCAATGAATTTTAAGCAAAATGCACTCACAATTCACAGGTTACTGTTTATGAATATATACCTATAATAATCAACTCACTTTTAAAAACTTAATACAATTGTAGAACATTTAGGTTGATGAAATCAACTTCTTCATAAATTATCTTAGCTCATACATATATAATATATTGCACAATATAATACATAAATATCTATGCTCATACATGTAAAATTTATATATGTATGTTTATGTATGTATATTTATTATGTATATATGTACATTGGTTGTTTAGTCACTAAGTCATGTCCAACTCTTTTGTGACCCCATAGACTGTAGCCTGCCAGGCTCCTCTGTCCATGAGATTTCCCAGGCAAGAATACTGGAGTGGGCTGCCATTTCCTTCCTCCAGGGGATTTTTCCTGTCCCAGGAATTGAACCCATGTTTCCTACTTTAAAGGCAGATTCTTTACTGCTGAGTCACCAGGGAAGCCTATATGTATGTCTACACATGTATAAGTTTGTAATTATATGTATATTAGTAAATTTAATATATACGTTTGTAAATTCTTACAGTTATAACTGTTTGGATTGGTAAAATACTGTCACTTATTTTGCCTCAGTTATAAATTATATATGCACCATAGGTACTTTTTTGCTTCATAGTTTTGGGGTTTTTTTTAATATATATTTTACCATAACATTATGATCCTCCAAAAACTTTACTCATATTATCACCACAAAAACACATGATTTCCTCTTCAAACATAAATTGCTTAGCTAAATTTATAATAGCATTCACAATAATGTCTAATGAACTTCCAAAAGCTTCATTTTGATTCTATAAATTGAATGAGAACAAAACTAATTATTGGAATTAATTTTCTACTTGAAATATCCAATAACACTGATATAAAATAGATATTATTTATTTATTTATTTTTGGTTGCACTGGGTCTTCATTGCTTCATGAGAGCTTTCTCTAGTTGTGACAAGTGGGGGTTACTTTCTAGTTGCAGTGCTTGGGCTTTTCATTGCAGTGGCTTCTCTTGTTGCAGAGCATGAGCTTCAGTAGTTATGGCATACTGCCTTAGTTGCCCCAAGGCATGTGGAATCTTCCCAGAGCAGGGATCGGACCTGTGTTCCTGCATTGGCAGGGGGATTCTTATCCACTGGACCACCAGGGAAGTCTCAAACAGGTATCTTTTAAATGTTTGCAAAGTTCCTTTGTTAATAGAACCAATAGCTTAACAGCTATAAGTTCGCTTTTCACACATGCTCAACAAAATTCAAAATGCAAAATTAGTTTAGAACAGACATTTGATCTAAATGAAAAGTCATGTTTCCACAGAGTAATACAAATATGTGCTTTCTGCAGCTGCAGATGTAAATCGTCTCAAAACACAGTCTTTTTGAATAACTACAAACCTGAAGATTATAGTGCTTCTTTGGTAGGCTTGTATTTTCTTGCTTTCATGTGGTCAGTTATATGACAAATGTGTCTTAGTTTCTGTAGGCTGTTAAAACAAAAATGCCACAAATTGAGTGGCTTATAAACAACAGAAACTTTTATATCTCAATTCTGGAGGCTGAGACATCCAAGATCAAGACACCAGCAAGGACAAGTTCTGGTGAGGGCCCCCTTCCTGGTCCATTGGTGACTTCTCACTGTATCCTCATATAGTGGAAGGGGCATCCATGAGGTCTACCCAAGAATTTTACAGGGACACAAACATCCAAACCGTAGCACTGTGGTCCCCATAATGGATAGTGAATGTCAACAAACATTTGGTACATGGTACACCTTTTCATGTCCTTCAACAACTTTCTCTAGGAAATGAATATCAGTTAATTTCTCATTTAAATGCTTTCCTCTCTGCAAACACCCTCTGTATTTTTTGCAGTTTTCTAACTATTGAGGATTTCAGTGACTAAGTCAAAGCTATCTTGGTAAATGTCACATTGCACTTGAAAAATACATGGGTTACTTTCAAATATCTTTTGATATTGATTTCTAGCATCATTCCACAGTGATGAGAGAACTGATTCTGTATGATTTCAATACCTTTAGACCATGAAATTTTTGTACCTTGTTATGTCCCTGAATATGTTCCAATGACTCCTAGTTTATAGTTTATGGGAACTTAAATAGAATTTGTATCTCACTGTTGTGTGAAAATTACGTAAATCTTAATTATGTTGAATTGGCCCATAGTGCCTTTCAGGTCTACTATATCCTTCTACTTTTTCTGTGTATTCATTCTATTAATTTTTGAGAGTTTGATATTGAAACTCCAACTAAAAATCTTAATTTATCTACTTAAAAAATTAATTATAATATATAGTGGAACTATATACAACTTTGTTCTATACTTTCCAAGTCTCCTGTAAATATGTTATCATACTTTTATAATTTAAAAAATAAAAAAGAAAGGGGAAAAAAAAAGAAAGGGAAAAACTAATAATATTGCAGAAACTTTGTATGTTGACATAAGGTTATTAAACTTACCATGTTGATCAATTAATAATGTGTATGTGTTGAATCACTATATTGTATACCTGAAGCTAATATAATATTGTATGTCAACTATACTTCAATAAAAAAATAAAATAAGTAAATAAAAAAGAGAGAGAAAAAATAAATGAATATCATACTTCTCTGGCGGCCCAGTTGTTAAGACTCCTGGCTTCCTCTGCATGGGGAGTGGGCTTGGTTCCTGGTTGGGAAACTGAGATCCCAAATGCCACATAACCAAAAAAAAAAAGGGAAATGAATATCAAGTACTTCATTTTTGTTTGTTGTTTTGATTCATTGCTGTCAAAAGTGTTCAAAATTTAAAAAGCAATGCCAAACAAAATAAGGAAATGAGATCTGTACCAAAAAATAAATGACGAAATCACTTAGCTAAGAACATCAGGCTATTTACTGTGAATCTATTACAAAACTGATCAGCCTCTGTCTCTCACAAATATCTCATGTAACGTCCAAGTTTCCTGCTGACTCTTGTCAATCTATGCCCTGGTTTTTATTGCACTTCACAAGTCACTTCACAAGCCATTATATAATTGGCTGACACCCCAAATGGCCAGCAGGAAGTATTGTGTCAAATATTTCTCCTACCGCTGTCCAAAACCTGAAGGAAATAACTGTCCCTCACTGTTCCAAGTAAGTGCATTATTTTTTTTATCAAGAAGTGCCCTGCCTGCAGGCCCTGAAAGGGAAGTGTTAGTCAAATTGCATCTGTAAAAGGTAAGAAGAAGGAAAGGTTATCACTAAGCTGTCTTTCAGATTTATTCACACTTCAAAGTGAGAATATGGGTTTCTCACACTTCTCAACAATACCACAACAAATACACAGCGAAGATCTATCAAACTATCTCAGTTTACTGTAATGTGACTATAAATAATCATATTAATATCTTATTAAAATATGAAAATTCCAGGTCAGATGTTAACCTAGACTGAAGACTAGGAAAAAATAACCCTAGAATGGGACTGTCCTAGGCAAAGAAGACATGGCCACCTTACTCAGTACCCACTGTAAGCATTTTATACTGTCTGCTTCCACCACAGAAAATACAAAATTACACGGTAATAATCCAATCCCTCAATAAAAAAAAAAACTATTCAACTAAGGGATATTTGCTAATATACCTAAACTAAGTAAGGTGTCCAAGCAGAATTGCATTAATAGAGCTTAAATGTTTTTTTTCTCAGTTTTATGGATTAGACTTCGCCACTGAAGGATATCATTGTATTGGTCTCTAGAGGAAGAAGCTCAAGGTCCCTCTTCACTCTTTTTCAAGGAGAGGCAGTAAATTCTTGGAGGCCAGAGCAGACTGCAGACCCTCACTGAACCATGTTTTCTAGTTGGGTGAGGGGCAGGGTAGGATAAATATTTGTGTACAGTGAAAATTTCTCTCTGGTTCATTTTCCTTTGACACTGATGACTGTGGATTTCATCTCTCCTGAGTGGAAAATTTCAAAATTTAAATTTGGGCTTAACAAATGTCACCATTTAGGATTCTAAATCAAATAAAATGTATTTCCCATAGGGTCCAATTAAGCTTCCTAAAGTTCTGCATTTTGCCTTGAGGCCAAAGAGTCAGTCAAATGACTGAATCAATCCAACAAAAAATGAATGTTGAGTGGTTTTTGTACACCTGACGTGTTCCAGATGCCAGAATTCAACATTGAATAAGAAGTCTTTTTCTTGTTGGAAGAAGCAAGAGTAGAGAAGCTCAGAAAAATAAATCTCTTAGTAGATTTCAAATCAGTAAATGTTATGAAATGATATTATAGGGTCCAGGATATTTTATTTTAAAATAAAATAAAATAAATAAAGTTTAGTTCTAAAGTTTATTAGAACTCTGCCTAATCAAACCTTAAAGAATAGTGATATCTCTTTCCCAGAGAAAGTGATATTTGATGAAAGATGTAAAAAGCATTGGGGATCCAATATGGAGACTGGAAGTGAAGAGGAAGAGAACATTTCAGAAAAAATGACCAGCATGTGATATTTAAAATGGATAACCAACAAGGACCTACTGTATAGTCCAGGGATCTCTGCTCAATGTATGTGGCAGCCTGGATGGGAGGGGAGTTAGGGGAAGAATGAATACATGTATATGTATGTCTAAGTCTCTTTGCTATTCACCTGAAACTATCACACCATTGTTAATCAGCTACAGTCCAATACAAAATAAAGTTTTTCTTTAAAAAAAAATAGTCAGCATGTGCAAAATCCCAGGAATAAGTGAGACAAGGTATGCTCAAGGAACTGAAAGAAAATCTACAGGGCTAGGACACAGACTGAGAGTGAGAAGGGGTTTTAAAAAAAGCCAAAGAGGTGGTAGGAAGAAGCCAGATCACACTGCGCTATATAATAGGACTTTGTTCTATATTGATTTTATGTAAAATAGTGTGTATTGCTTAATCCCAAGCTCCTAATTTATCCTTCCCCACCCTTTTTGCTTTGGTAACCATAATTTGTTTTTTATGCCTGTGAGTCTGTTTCTGTTTTATAAATAAATTCATTTGTACAATTGTTTAAGATTCCACATATAAGTAATATCATATATTTGTCTTTCTCTTTCTGACTTACTTCACTTAGTATGATAATTTCTACGTCCATCCATGTTGCTGCAAATGGCATTATTTCATTCTTTTTATGGCTGAGTAATATTCCATTATATATACACACCACATCTTCTTTATCTATTCATCTGTTAATGGACACTTCTGTTGCTTCCATGTCTTTGCTATTATAAATAGCACCAATATAAACATTTAGGTGCATGTATCTTTTCAAATTAGAGTTTTCTCTGGATGTATCTTCAAGAGTGGGATTGCTAGATCATATGGTAGCTCTATTTTTGGTCTTGTAAGAAACCCCCATACTATTTACATAGCAGCTGCATTAATTTACATTCCCATCAACAGCTCCCTTTTCTCTACACTCTCTCTAGCATTTATTTGCAGAATTTTTGATGATGGCCATTCTGACCCATATGAAGTGATACTTCACTGTAGTTTTGATTTCCATTTCTCCAATAATTAGTGATGTTGAGCATATTCTCATGTTGGCCATCTGTATGTCCTGTTGGCCATCTGTATGTCCTCTTTGGAGAAATATCTTTTAGATCTTCTGTCCATTTTTTTTTTTAATGAACCCAGGACTATGGCCCACCAGGCTCCTCTGTCCATGGAATTTTCCAGGCAAGAATACTGGAGTGGGTTGCCATTTCCTTCTCCATGTCCATTTTTTAAATGTATTGTCTGTTTGCTTTTTATGTTGAGCTGTATGAGCTATTTGTAAATTTTGGAAATTAAACCCTTATGGTTCACATTATTTGCAAATATTTTCTCCCAGTCTGTAGGTTTTCTAATTGCTGTTTTTTGTTTGTTTGTTTTGTTTTTAATGCCAGGAGAAAGTTCAGGAGAGAATGAAGATAATCAACAGAGCAAGATTCCCGAGAAGGCAGAAGATGGGAATTCGGAACATAGATGAAGAGTCAGTTGTAGACAAGAGACGTAAAAACTCTCACACAGTCACTGTAGAAGAGGAGAAAAAGGTGGGGTGTAAGTATATGTAAGATTGCAAGTATTACCAGGAAATATAGGGAATATATGTCCAAAGCCTTCTATTTTCTCTGTGAAGCTGATGGGGTTACCTGCTGTGGGTGAGACGTGATGTGATGGGATAGGTTTAATTGAGATTACACACCAGAAGTTTAAATATATTGTCTTTATAATTTTGTATCTTTTCCTCTATAGATCTGCTCAATATACCTGGAATAGGACCAGAGAAAGTAAATAACTGGGTTCATCAAGGGTCAAAATTTTGTCAAGTTTGCAAAAGTAGAGTCAGTGAGGACAACGTATTGGTGGAAGAGTTGTCAAAGTGGGTGGACTGTGCAACTTAAGCTGGAAATAGAAGCAAGTAAAGGCTGGAGTGGGCACATACAAAAAAGAAAGAATTAGGTCAAGGAAATGAGTTTTGAAAAAGAGATATAAAGAAAATATCACAATAATAGAGTTAGAAGAAAAGGAGATCGTGGTCAGAGAGTGGGTGTTTTCGGAAGTGGAGTAGCTCTGAGCGAAGATCAGGTCCCTGTCGGGCATGGGAGTTGGGATAAAAGTCACGCTGAGCTCAAGAAACTGGAAACCCAGGTTGCAGGTGGGTCACACACATGAACCTTGAGGTTGTCCAGAAACTTGAAAGAAAAGAGAAGAGAGAACATCCAAGGGCCAGTCTTCCATGAAGGAGGCGGGGTGACTGAGAGTTCTGTCACTGAAATAAAGAGGATGGGTAGACAGATGACCCAGGACTCCTCAGATGAGGAGTTGTAAGTGACAGGTCTGGACACTGCTGTGAGTCCAAAGTGATCAACATGGTAGCGTCCTCCACTGTTAATCTAAGGAGCACAGCTATGGGAATGAGTGGGCCACACTTCAGAGAGAAAGGGAGATGCCTGGGAGAGCTGTGATTTTCCTATTGGGATTGCTTCTTTTCTTCAATTTTATTTATAAACTATAGTTGATTTACAATATTGTGTTAGTTTCAATCGTACAGCTTCAGATTCTTTTCCATTATAGGATATTAGTTTCTTTTTCAATTTAGTTAAATTAATTCTATTTTTATATCTATTCACATTCCCCTCTCTTCTTTTTCTCAGGGTATTTGATTGGCCATTTCCTAACCACTAAACCTGAATTTGTTTTTGCTAGGTATTCATCTCTCATAAAAGCACTAAACACCAGGAATCCTTTAAAAACTCCATTGACTTCAATCCAGGGAGAAATGTATAGTGTTCATATAACATTCTTTCCGAACAATCATAATTTAAGTTTCGGTTTTCTTCTTGACCCCAAAATTATAAAGAACATTGTTCTTTTACCCCGATGGTTAGTTTTAGGTTTTTTTTTTAAAATTATTATCAGTTCCCTTTCATTTTTAATTTCTAACTTGTATTTTACTGTATTAAGAGAATGTGACCTTTATAATCTCTTTTTGGATAATTAATTCAGATTTTCTTTGGTACACAGTATTTAATCAATTTTGTAAAGTCCTATGGGTGTTGAAAAAAGTGTTTATTCTCTTTCCATTGGGTATAACATTCAAAGCAAACTTGTCTATTGTTATTCAGATCTTCCATATATAAAATTATATTCAGTTCACATGAATCATCACTTCCTGAGACTTCCTACAGAGATCATGGCTTTGTCAAATATTCTTCATATTTTTAACAGTGTCTGTTTTGTTTCAATGCAAATTCAGTGCATGAATGTTGGTAACTACTTTATCCTCTTGGTGAATTTTACCTTTTTTCTATTTAAGCTATCTAAATAGCACTTGATATTCCCCTAAGTATTTTGGTCTTGAATTCTATTTTGCCATATATTAATGTTGCCATCTCTTTTACCTAACATTTCTCTCACTATCCCTTTATTTTCAACTTTTGTGATCTGTCTCTTACAAAAGAAATCAATGATTTCAGTTCACTTTCTAACCCTGCCATTTCTTTACTTGGTTTTCTTGTTCTTGATTTCTTTTTTTTCCTTGCCTTCTCAACCGTCACCTGGGTGGATCAAACTTTTTGCTGTTGTTCCTCTTTTCCCTTTCCCAGTATGGAAGATTCTAAATCAGCTAAAATTCAGTTCGGCTACATAAAACAGAAATTCCAAAATAAGCAGCTTAAAGACATGACTGCTTTTTTCCCAAGCAAAAGAAGTCTAGAGACTAAAGTCAGTACACATCAGTTATATCAAGACTGGAAAGGAGGCTCCACTGTGCTCAGGAATCCAGCCATCTTTCCTCTTTTTGCTCCACGGTTCTTAGAACATAACCACCGTTTCTCAAGGTCATAAAGCAGCTGCTTGGGCATTAGCCTTGTGGATGATTTCTAAGCAGTAGGAAGAAAACAGGCACAAAGGGCAAAGGTCAGGTGAATCAGCTCCTTTTGAGAAGCCTTTCCTGACACATTCACACAGCACTCCACTTACGTTTACTAATGGGACCACTACTTACTGCCAGAGTGGCTAGAAAACTTCATCAGAATTCTCCATCTATGGAAGAAACCAAGAATGGATACTGAGTAGGCCAGTAACACACTGCCACAACTCCATACTATACTCATTCTGTTGATAAATATATTTCTAACAAACCTATTTTAGTATTTTTATATCAATATCAACAATAATATCCATGACTTTCCCCTGCAAAAAATGAGACCTGTGTCACGTATAATTTTATATGTAATTTACCCCTCTTTCCTATTTGGTCTGCAAAATTTTGATGAGATTATAATTTTATTTCAGATATTGTTAATTTGTATTGTTATGATGTATAATAATGGGCTTCCCAAGTGGTGCAGTGGTAAAGAATCCGCTTGCCAAGCAGGAGACACAGGTTTGATCCCTGGGTCAGGAAGATTCTCTGGAGAAGGAAATGGCAAGCTACTCCAGTATTCTTGCCTGGAAAATCCCATGGACGGAGGAGCCTGGCAGGCTATAGTCCATGGGGTTGCAAAGAGTCAGACACTACTGAGTGACTCACTTTCACTTTCTGTTTTCTTCTCTTTCTCTTTTCAATGAATATATATTCTCCTGGACATATCCTCTATATCTCTTAACATTAGTCCCATTATTTCTGTTGTCTTTTTTGCTTTACATTACAAAAAAAAAAAAAATCCCTTCTTTTCCAAATTACTGATTTGGCTTTCAGTCATGTGCTTTCAGTTACTTAGCCCTCCTATTCATTGTTTTACTTTTAAAATTATAAATCTTTCTTGTTTAGAAATTTGCCTTTCTTCATTGAAATCTGCCCTAGTTTTATGAATTTAATATCCACTCAAGGTTTCCTAAATAATAATAATTTTTGTGTGAAATGAAAAAACATTTGCTTCATCATGAATTGAAGTGAAAAGTGTTAGTCACTCAGTCGTGTCTGACTCTTTGCAACCCCATGGACTATAGCCTCTGTCCATGGGATTCTCCAGGCAAGGATACTGGAGCGGGTTGCCATTCCCTTCTCCAGGGGATCTTCCTGACCCAGGGATTGAACCGGGGTCTCCTTCATTGCAGGCGGATTCTTTACCGTCTGAGCCACCAGGGAAGCCCCCCTATTAGTTACTCTATATTATTATCTTGATTCTTTTTTTTCAAACTGTTCTTTTTCTGCAAATATTTGGTAAGTCTTTGTTTTAAATGAGGCACCTTTAGTTCTTTCTCTCCTACCACTGTATCATGCTATAAATAGCTGGCACAGGTTTCCATCATAGATGGCTTTCCTTCTTCTGGAAGGCCTAAAGGAGCAAACATGATGAGGATGTTGACAGAAGGTTTCTTATTAAGATATGTAGATGTTATGGAAATGGGGTCAACAGGTAAGCCAGTGTCCCCCCAAAGAACAATTTTACCTTTCTTTTCTCCTCTGTAACCATCTGAAGCCCCAGAGTCACGAGAGGCCCCGGTTCACTCCTCTCTCTGTTTGCTCATTCCAGAGCAAACCCTTCAGTCAGTCACTCTGTAAACATGAGGTGTGGCGGGGGGATGACTAGCCTGGCTATTCCAGGAACAGTCATTTGCTTATTTATCTTTATGATTATCCCCTCGGTCAGTTTCTCCTCAAGCTTATTAATTCCTGGCTTCAAGGTTCTCCAGGATTCCTGGGGGAAGAGCAAGTCTCATTTCTGGCGGTAGCCCTGTCCTGCTTTTATTTCTTCTTGAGTTTCCCAACACCTGTCCCAAAAGTTTTCTTTTAGTTTTTTAACTTGAAATGTATTTGGTGTTAATTCATTCAACAAATACTAAATTGAGGGATTTTTCTGGACCTGGAGATACAGCAGTGAAATTTTCCAGACTGAAGGAAGCTAAAGAGATATGAAGACCAAATATCATGCATGATCCTAGATTCAATTCTGGAAAGTCCAGGCACTACAGAAGAGATTTCTGTTGTTGTTGCTGGTTTTCTTTTGTTATTGATTTTTCTGCTACAAGGGATATGATTGGGACAACTGACATTATTTGAATATTGAATAGATGGTAGTATTGTATCAGTGTGAAGTTTCTGATTTTGATGGGTATACTACGCTTATCTCAATTAATGTCTTTGTTTTTAGGAAATATACACTATTTATTTAAAGGTAATTGGATGTCATATCACAAATGACTGAAAATAATAAAAATAAGTAAGAGAATAATAAGGCAAATGTGGTAAATTATTAACAATTGGGAAATCTGGGTGAAGGGTATATACAAGTTTTCTTGCTTATTTGTGTGACTTTTATTGAAGTTTGAAAGCATTTCAGAATAAAAAGTTGATCTTTTTAAGGAATATGGCAAAGGTTGATTAAGATATTACCATTCAGGCTTCTCTGGTGGTCTAGTGGTTAAGGATCCACCTTATAATGCAGGGTTATTCAATCCCTGGTCTGGGAAGATCCCACATGCCACGGAGCAACGAAACTCTTGTGCCACAACTACTGAAGCCCGTGTTGCCTAGAGCCCATGTTGTCCAACAAGAGAAGCCACCGCAGTGAGGAGCCTGCACACTGCAACTAGAGAGTAGACCCCACTCGCTGCAACTAGAGAAAGTCCTCTCAACAGCCGAGACCCAGGACAGTCAAAAGAAAAAAAATAATAAATTAATTAATTTTAAAAATAGATACTACCTATATATAGGTACTACCTATGTATAGATACTATCTATATATAGATATTTATATATCTGATCGTGGAGAACAAAGCTCATGTCTATACAAAAGAAGCTTTCTACCACTGGATCCCAGAGTTAAATACAGTTGCCCATCTACTTACAGATCTTGTTGGAGGCGCCCCCAGCATGGGAGGAAGACTGCAGAACAGATGCACTCCAAGGGCAGGTTGGGTCCCAAGGGAAGGAGAACAGGTGCTCAGCCCACCACACCTGTCGAATCTGTTCTTCCAAACTCCCCACTCATTTTGAGTCAGTTCTGCTTAGGAGTGAAGACAGGCCATGAGTGTTATGCTTGGAGTTTTAACATGGAAAGAGCCATTCTGAATAGAAGAAAGCTGATTAGTCTTCTGACAACATATGATAAAACAAAAGGTTAGTAAGGAAAGTATTTTAAAGGAACATATCCCTTGAGCCAGCAATTCAACTTCTAAGAGTCTATCATTCAAAAATATTCACACATGTACACAAGGAATTCCACTTAAGTGTTATTAATATAGGGGGAAATTGGAAATGGCCTCCAAAAATCTATCAACAGAGAAGTGGCTGAAGTAAAGAAAGTATATTCATTCTTTGAAATAGGAGGTTGCCACTTTTCACAATGAGGTAAGGCTGTATATACTAATAAAATAAGAGCAATGCACAAGATGAGAAGTCAGTGTTAAGTCATTGAGCTGTAAATAAAATATAGTCCTATTCCTAATTTTTGTCTATACATATGTTTATACATTGGTGATAAAAAATTTGGAAAGAGGTACATATACACTATGGAATATTACTCAGCCATTAAAAAGAATTCATTTGAATCAGTTCTAATGAGATGGATGAAACTGGAACTCATTATACAGAGTGAAGTAAGCCAGAAAGATAAAGACCAATACAGTATACTAATGCATATATATGGAATTTTAAAAGATGGTAACGATAACCCTATATGCAAAACAGAAAAAGAGACACAGATGTACAGAACAGACTTTGGCACTCTGTAGGAGAAGGTGAGGGTGGGATGTTCTGAGAGAATAGCATTGAAACATGTATACTAACAAGGGTGAAACAGGTCACCAGCCCAGGTTGGATGCATGAGACAAGTGCTCAGGGCTGGTGCACGGGGAAGACCCAGAAGGATGGGATGGAGAGGGAGGCGGGAAGAGGGATCGGGATGGGGAACACATGTAAATCCATGCCTGATTCATGTCAATGTATGGCAAAAACCACTACAGTACTGTAAAGTAATTAGCCTCCAACTTATAAAAATAAATGAAAAAATTTCAAAAGACACATAGAAAATAAAATGACTTTTTACAGAGAGAATTTCAATAGCAAATAGGAAATTTCGCCTTTCCATATTTTCTGAATTTTTGTGTGAGCTTTCAATTATTTCACTTAATAATTAAAATGAAAATTATACTCCATTAAGGTAAGATATGCATGTACAGTTATTACAGTATAGTGTCCACTGAAAAAAGCAGTCTATGTATAGCATGACAAAGTTCTTTTGAATGTGTCTGTGTCCTATGTGTGTAACTGAATTTTGAATGGGATCTTTATGTCTTTGTTTTGACAAAAGCCCCCAAAACTAAATAATAATAATAAGTACCAAGTACCCTCACTTCTGGGCTGCCCTGGTAGCTCAGTGGTAAAGAATCCACCTGCAGTTCAGGAGACATAGTTTCAATCCCTGGGTTGGGAAGATCCCCTGGAAGTTGGCATGGGAACCCACTCCAGTATTCTTGCCTGGAGAATCCCATGGACAGAGGAGCCTGGAGGCCTACAGTCCATGGGGTCGCAAAGAGTCAGACACAACCAAAGCAACTTAGCACTCACAAGCACCCTCACTTCTAAAGCAAGGTGTTACACCACCTGTGCAGAGCATAGATAGTTCAAAGGACTCTGTCATCCTCCATCTCCAGATTCTATGAGGGTAACCTCAGAATTCATCCCCATCACTGGGAATTCCTATGGAGAGGAATGTCAGTGTGCTGAGGAGGAAGAATTTGCTTCCTCCCTTCATGCTAAACTAGATGAGAGAGACTTCCAGAGAAACATGCAGGGGGTATGACATGTGTCCTCTGGATCTGAAGGAACGGGGAGTGATATCACTCTTTCTCCTGAAAATCCCAAAAGAAGCAGCTATCCTGTCACACTGCTCTACAAATGAAATCAAAATGGTTCTGTTGGTCACAGCCCACATGTCCAGACATGGGCAGGGCAAATTTTCCTGTGGGCCAGAGATCGAGTGCACTTGGGAGGAAGGCTTACTAGGTCTCCCTGAGAGAGACTACCAGTAGGACTTCCCACAAATCAACACAGGGGAGAGGGGGTCAGGGATATATAGCAGGAGGTATTGGCAATCATCCCAAAAATGTATGCTTCCAGGCCAGAATAGTCCATAAGGGAAGGGAAAGATTTTAAATGGATAAAAGTTTAGAGTTTTTATATCATGTATATTCATGCTAAGTTGCTTCAGTTATGTCTGACTCTGCAGCTGCAGCCTGCCAAGCTGCTCTGTCCACAGAATTTTCCTGGCGTGAATACTAGAGTAAGTCGCCATGCTCTCCTCCAGGGCATCTTCCCAACGTAGGGATAGAACCTGCATCGCTTATGCCTCCTGCATTGGCAGTCATGTTCTTTACCACTAGCACCACCTGGGAAGGCCTTGATACCACCATACTTGACTTCTTATTTATTTGACAGTGTTTGGAAAAGGTAATAAAAACTGTTTGTAGTTTCTTCTGGGGGTGGAAAAAAATGGTTTTATAGAGAAGGTTTTCAAAGGTGGTGATGAGAAAAATATTGTTTCCCTTATTTCCTCCTACCAAGTCCAGCTCATTCAGTAAACAGTTTACGTATATTAACAGTGGCAATGACCCCACTCGTCACAGTGGCTCCTAGGAAGGTCCTCAATGACTCTGCCTAGTTATCCTTGGTCCAGAGGGAGCTCAGCCTCATCATAGATCCCAATGTACCACCTGCCCAGGGAGGCTTCGGAAGAGCCCAGGATTGTTGTAGGGAGTTTTCTATAGGATACATGGACTGTGTGGGTCCACATTCAAGAACTGGTTCAGCACTGAGTTCTGACAGGCAGCTCCCAGGTCCTCAACATGCAACTCGAGGACTGTGACCCCTCATCTTCTCCAACTCCACTCAACCCCTCCTTCTCTCCTCCAGCCCTGTCTTGTCTGGTCTCTGGGAGAGGGAAACCATAGCTCAGCAAGCATGCAACTGTATCTTTCTGTCTTGAAATTAAGCTGAGATTTAAATCTTTGTATCTGCCCCAGTGTTGGCTGGGGGAAAGAGAGAAATATACACAGTCCTTGAGACCCTGGAACAGAACCACAGGAACTGAAGACCTGCTATATCCATATGCATATATATATCCCCCCAAAAGCCAGTAAAGGTTAACAACAGCTACCTCTCAATGGTGACATTCCAAGTGATTTTTTTCATTCTTTTTTGACTGTTTTATATAGTTTTTTATTTTTCTAAAATTATCTTATGTATATGTATAAAAATATATGTTGTAATGTAATGGCCTATATGGGAAAAGAATCTTTAAAAAGTGTGGATATGTGTATGTGTATAACTGATTCACTCTGCCATACACCTGCAACTAGCACAACATCGTACATCAACTACACTCCAAGAAAAAATTTTAAATAATAACACCACATAGAAGTGGAAGCACAGAGATCCAGCATAAAAAAAGAAACATATCTGAATGTGTAAGCATGAAAAAATTAACAGTGTTCATCTGCAGGCTCCTTTCCATCAGCATTTAAATATAGTCAAGCCTCTCTTAACTTAGAGAAAACGCACCCTCAGCACCAAATCTCTGCCAGCATAGATCTCTCACCACTCAGACCAAACTCCTTCGAAGTGTCTATACTCCCTGTCCTCACCTCTTCATTTCCCATGGACCCCTTCTCACCAGAAGAACCAGCCTCTAATTTTCCTTCTTGGCTGCGTATCAGAGGTCAGATGTCCTTCTCACGGTAACTACCGTGGTCACAGATGACGAGGTGTCCAGAGAGGCCAGCCTGTCTACTGATCACCAAAGAAGACACTCCCCTTACCGGGTACATAGGGAATTCAGTATCCTTTCAGTCAAGACTAAGAACTATTTTCTTACTTGGATGACATGTGGTTGAGATTGTTATTCTTTGCTGTTGGAAAACCTATGAGGAGAAAAAGTCAAGCCACGAGGTCCAAAGGAGGGAGAAAAAGAATCAAACATTAAGACTATGAATTAATCCCCTAATAGTTGGGCTAGAGCTAGAAGTGGTGGTGGTTTAGTCGCTAAGTCGTGTCCAATTCTTGCAACCCCATGGACTGTAGCCTGCCAGGCTCCTCAGTCCATGGGATTCTCTAGTCAAGAATACTGGAGTGGGTTGCCATTTCCTTCTCCAGGGGATCTTCCCAACCCAGGAATCGAACCCAGGTCATACATTAAAACATATGCATCTCTTAAGGAAAATAAGCCAAAATATCCCTATATCCAAATTAGGAATAAGAGAGATTGAAATTGAGAGAGGCTGAGAGAGGAAGTACACAGGAGAGGTTACAGTGTGGACTCTGGAGAGTCCACTTATTAACCTGGCTAAGCTGCATAACAGCTTTTGCTTTAATTTCCTAATTTATAAAAACAGGATTAGATAAGGAAAGTAATTTAAATCTCCCAGTGCAGTATCTAATACACAGTCACATTATTTTGTTATCACTCTACTCCCAGCCTGAAATCTTCCCTGAATTTCATATCTGTACTTTGAACTGCCTTAATGACATACTGGATAACACCCAACCAGCTCAATACGACATTCTAGGAATCAAATTCATTATTTCAATCCACCCTCCAGCCTGTGCTTCCTCCAGTGTTCAATAAATATTTTTAATAATAGATTCGTTCTCATCATTTTTTATCCCTATTTTCAAATACTTTAAGTGAACTTGTATAAGGAAAGATGATCAATACCTTTATTTGTTAAAAAGGAAACCACTCAGCAAAATCGAATTTATAAAAGAAATATCAAAGAAGGATTCAAGGATTTTTTTCTGCAGAAATGCTACAGCAGAATCAAGATAAATGGATGAAGGAGTAAATAGAGAGATGAGGAATAGGATAAAAAGTGTGGAGGAATCAGGGTAAAATGTTTAAAAGTGACAGAGCAGGAAGAGGGGAGCACCTGCTTAAAAGAGAGATTTCTCTACAAGGAAAGAATAAAATAATTGTGGACAGGGGGAGAACTACCAGAAGAGGAATAAATTCAAGATGTTGCAGAAAAATGTGGAAATAAAATCAAGGTAGGAACAATGCTTTATCCTCTGAGATTTGAGAGCAATGGAAAGGGTATTGAGAGCGAAGGTAGGGGAAGAAGGTGGAAGAATGGAAACAGATGATACTATGTATGTATGTTTAGTGTGCGTGCTCAGTCGTTTCCAGTTCTTTGTGACCTCATAGACAGTAGCCTGCCAGGCTCCTCTGTTCATGGAATTTTCCAGACAAGAATCCTGGAGTGGGTTGCCATTTCCTTCTCCATGGGATCTTCCTGATCCAGGGTTCAAACCCATGTTTCTTGCATCTCCTGCATTGGCAGATGGATCCTTTACCACTGAGCCACCTGGAAAGGCATGTGTAAATATACTTAGGAAATTGGAAAACATTTTTTCCCAATATTTGGATATCAAATGAATAATGAAATGACCTCAGAGAAATACAGATGAAGCCTCTGAACCAAATGTCAAAGAATTTGATGAACCTTAGAGACTAACCAGGAAGTCAGTGGGTAAACAACAATTCAAACACAAAATGAACTCCAAGTTCTAACCAGAACCCCAGGTGCTTGGCTTAAGTTGGATCTGGAAATGTGTTCACTTCTTGTCAGATGACTTCCTGCTTCCAAAAAACCAGACTCTGCTTAAAGAAAAAAAAATCAATGTATCTATCTTGTTTATATTAGATGAAATAGGGAAAAAAGAAAATAGGCCTGTGTTCATCAGGTCAAAGATTTCTGAGTTAAGAGTGTGGAACAGATCATTCCATACAGATAATAAAGGGGTATTATTATCTGTATGGGTAAGATCGGGAATTCCCTGGCAGTCCAGTGGTTAGGACTCAGAGTTTCCACTGCAGGGGACGTGAGTTCAGTCCCTGATCAGGGAACTAGGATCCCATATGCTGAGTGGCATTCCTTATGTAACTAAATAAACAAATAAGAGTATAACTGATTTACTTTGCTGTCCAGCAGAAAGTAACACAACACTGTGGGTCAACTATACTCCATTTTTTAAAAAAGATTTTAAAAGGTGAGATCAGTATTCCAGGTGGATAGAAGACCATGGGCAAGGTAGCCTAGGCATAGCCAGAGTTTCCAGAACTCTAGAATTCCTCTGCACCCACCCTGCCTTCCTTCCTGACTTACGAACTGCTGTCCTAGCAAAGCCCTGCACAAAATATCCTGAAATATAAGACTAGGCAAAGGATCTTATGAGCTCAGGCTCCAGTTCTTCACCCCAGCTCCTACGAAATAGGCTCTTTCCCCTTTGGTGGAGTCGTCTCAGTCCAGGTGTCCTCTGATTGGCTGTCTGAGATGTTCAGTAAATTCCAGCTTAATGTGAACAGAATTGTGCTAAGCTGGACCTGGGTCACTCTGATGCGCTCCTTAGCTTTCATACAGCCTATACCACAGGAGTTCTGAGTGATACTTGGATTTAAGAGTAATAATAAATTACATTTTATTTCATCTTCCCCTCCCCACCATGTGCCAGACCAGCTGAGAGACTGAAAGAGGAGTGAGGCAGTCCCAAAGAAAGAGTGCTGTTGAAAGGAAGCAATAGATATATGGTTCAGAAGGCAAGGGGGAGAAGGCAAACAGGTGAGGACCAAAATGTGTCAGCCCTGCTTCCTGGCCCCGAGACAGAGGTGACGTGGGGGGAGGTTGAACAGCCTCATCTCCAGTGGGCTTGGAAGGAATAGAGCAAATATTTTCATCATTATCACCCACTAATCAGACAGTGCACAGCTTCTGGTCAAGATAAGTTACCAAGTGCTTAAAGAGTTTATCTCACTTAATTCTCACAACAAACCATGAAGGAAACATTTTACTATAATCTCTGCTCTGAATGAAAAAGAAACTAAAATTTAGAGATGAAGAATTTCCTTGCAGCTACATGTTTACTGGGTGGTGGAAACAGGATTCCTTCATTCTCTTTACATCCACTCTCTCATTTAATTCTCAGAGCCACTCTTAACAACAAGTTGGGTTATCCTTCTCTTATAGGTGAAGACACAGACTCAGAAGCCAAATTACTGTTTGAAGTCCTAGGAGAGGGGAGCTAACATATTGTTTCTGTCAGGAAAGTTAAAGGTGGCCAAACAACACTGCCCTGCTGGCTGCCCTGTGGCCCAAAGGTAGCAGCTTTCAGTTAAAGCTGGGAAGCAGAAGAAAGTTCCAGAAAAAGGTTCAGTTGTAGAAGAGATTCTTGGGGACAAAATGTAGTTTCAGGAGTAGGGGAAGGAGGAAGTTGAAAGTCTGGGGAAAGAGGTGTTAGGGGTTATCATTGAAAACAAAATCTCCCACTAACCCAGGAAATCCTTCCACAAAAGTTGAAGAAGAAGAAACACTTGTATTATTGAATAAGCATTAAACCAGAATGTGGCACACAATACAGGCAATTCACTAGAGATGGCAAAGATGGAAAGAAATCACCTTATGTATAGACAAGTACATACAACTTTCATACATGGTCTCCAGATAAATGATAACCATAAGTGATTCATCCTAATTTACCTGTTAATTGGGGTGATTATGCACATTAGCTACTTGCCTTTATCTAAAGGAAAAATACCCTTCTCTCATCTTTATGACGGGAGGTAGTTTTGTGTTGGAACCAGGCATCTTAATTAGACTTACAGCCTCCACCAGACCAGGAGATAAGGGGCTCTGGTCCTTGATTACATTTCAAAGAGATGGCTCCCAGGCCCTGAGAAAGATGTTCCTTGATTATAAAGCCTACAGGAAGCTTTTTTTTTTTTTTTTTAAGATTTACATCTCAAAGGAGCAGGGAAAGGATTTACAATTTCAAGTTTTCTGAAGTAAATGCTCCAAGGAAAGGGAGGAGGGATAAGACTGAGGGAAGAGAAAATTTCCCTCAAAGAGACAGGGGATCGTGGATGAGCTGTGGAGTTTACTCCTTGAGCTGCTGCTGTGAACCGTGGCTTCTGAGCAATGCTTCAGTCCAGAGTTGTTTTGTACCCTGTCAGCCTGTCTCTCCCAGGAGCTCTAGGAGGGCCTGCCAATGGTATTACAGATTTGGGTACAAGCTGCCCAAGCAGGTAAGTTCACATGGGACCTACAGGTACCATTTATATACACAGTGAGCACTGGTCATTGTCAGCTGCCCCCAGAAACCCAAGAGAAAAGGGGGGAACCACAGGACTCATTTTTAAGCATCACCACCCTTCCAAGGAAGGTGTTATCATCACCCCCTTCAAGCACCAAGGTGTATGTTTCTCTGTCATCATAACAGGGAAGTGTGTCCCTTAAACCCACGTTCTCTTTCTATCTAGTGTTGTCCTCCTGGGGACAGGGAAGCAACACCTGGCCCTCAATGCAATGATTCATTTGTCCTGTGATGGACATGAATAAGCATGCAGAGCAGGACATGCGTCCTTCGAGTCTCAGCAGAATACCCTTAAGGAAGCCCCGAGATGGTGTGTGTTCTGGATCTATGTCACATAAAGCAAAGTTTCCCTGCCTGGGTTACCCAGATTTCTAGGGGTCCATGGAGGTGGTGATGTAGGGCCTGTATTTGCTGTCTTTCAAATACTCTAATAATAATTATACACATAACTAATAAGGATACACAGGAAAAAATGTAAAATATCACTCCCTTTATTTTAAGTTATATAAAATCAACATGCCAACTCTAATTAGCTTTTGTCAATTTGGTTAAAAGTGTCTTACACGAATATTGGAACTGATTATTACTTATATAATGGGATGCTTACTAAGACAGAACTTAAGATTTCTGAGTGGATTTTCATTATTCTGGCGCATGTTCATGGTAAGTCGCTTCAGTAGTGTCCGACTCTGTGCGAATGTATGGACGGTAGCCCAGCAGGCTCCTTTTTCCATGGGATTCTCCAGGCAAGATACTGGAGTGGGTTGACATTGCTTTCTTCAGGGGATCTTCCCAACCCAGGAATGGAACCCGAGTCTCTTACTTCTCCTGCTTTGGGAGGTGGGTTCTTTACCTCTAGCGCCACCTGGGAAGCCCCATTATTCTGGTTGCTGCTGCTGCTGCTGCTGCTAAGTCACATCAGTTGTGTCTGACTCTGTGCGACCCCACAGATGGCAGCCCACCAGGCCCCCGCCCCTGGGATTCTCCAGGCAAGAATACTGGAGTGGGTTGCCATTTCCTTCTCCAGTGCATGAAAGTGACAAGTGAACAATTAAATAGTTATTTTAATTGTACAGTTGGAAGGTGGGTGGGCATCCACTCTCCTGGGGAAATGGTATAATCAGATATCTTATATATGGCCAGACAAGGAAGTTTATTTAAGATCCTCAGCAATTAGAGCAGATCGCTGGGGTGAAAGTGGATATATATGCATAGAGTGCAACAAGGCTTCTAAGAGGAAAAGGTCAAGACACTGAGCCCTTTCCTCCTAGGATTAAACAGCAACTATACTCTCCCTTCTTGTTATCCCAATAACAAGATATCCCAATTGTGTCTGTTGATGGAAAATGATCCCAGGGGCCCCCAAAAGGGATTTCACTATATAAGCCTGTCAACTAAAACAATGCACAATGTGAGAGCTGTGAATTAAGTTTTATTGGGGGCAAAATGAGGACTGTAGCCCAGGAGACAGTATTTCAGATAGCTCTGAGAAACTGCCCCAAAGAGGTGTGTGTGGCGGGGGGGTGGTCAGTGTATATGTGATTTTGGAGGAGGGGAGTACGTGCAGTCAAGCACAGACTTTTTGCAGAAGGTTTCTGCTAGTCTCCTAGAAGTTACTGCTAGTCATGAGGAGCAGATGTCACCATGAAGGATTCTAGTACTTTTCTAGCTATGAGGAGATATAAGAATTGGGCTCACAAAATCCTCTCCTGAAAATATCTAACTATCTGAAGGCCTGTCCTGCCAGTTTTTCCCAGAGCACAGAGTGCCTCATTCCTCATTTCCACTCTGAACTCCTTTCAGGGGTGTTGAAGGCCAGCAGCTGCAGCAGCACGTGATTTAATCCTTGTAGAGGTAGATGTGTGTGCATGCGTGCTAAGTCTCGTCAGTCATGTCCAACTCTTTGTGACCCAGTGGACAGCAGCCTACCACGTTCATCTGTTCATGGGGTTCTCCAGGCAAGAATACTGGAGTGGGTTGCAACGCCCTCCTCCAGGGGATCTTCCCAACCCAGGGATTGAAACTGCATCTCTTATGTCTCCTGCATTGACGGGTGAGTTCTTTACCACTAGCACTATCTGGGAAGCCCAGAGGTAGATGGTAAGTGCCAATTAGTAAGGCCCAAGGTGGGATATTGGAGAAGCTGGCTATAGTCCAGCATGCAGCTTGTGACCATAAAAGCCACTTAACCCAAAACCTCTGGCCTCATGCCAGGCTTTGGGAACAAGGACAGGACATGGCGTCAACAGAAAGAACCATGATTTTGTCCCTGATCAGGCCTGGCACCGCTGTTGTGCTGGCTCATCATCATTTACCACACTGTCTGTCAAATTACATATGGTGTGTTCTTGCCTGAAGTTAAGACTAAGAAGATTAGAACTTCCCAGGTAGCCAGGAGGAAGGAGAGCAGTGCCAAAGACCACAAATTTTAAGAAACTCAGTAGAGGGAACATAGTCCTAAGTTCTGAAGCCAGAGGCCCTAAAAAAAGGTGGGGGCATCTAAGAATTATGTAGGTGACGAAAGACCCTAGTCTCATTCAATTAGCAGCCCAGGAGACTTATCACCAAAGAAGTAGTAATGGTAGGACCAAGCAGATTTCTGAATCTATTTGGATTATGAAAGAGGAACAGCATACAACAGTGAAAAGAGCCAGGACTAATAATCAGCCAACTCAACTTTGTAATTTATTCGCTGGATGACCTGGAAGGGTTATTCTAGGCAAAAGGAGCAGTTAGGCAAAGTTGTGGTTGGGGAAAGTGCACTGAGCTGTCAGAGGAACCATTAAGTGGTGCATGGGAATATGGAAAGAAATTTCCAGAAAAGGACTAAAATTATGTTAAATTTTTGTTGTAAAACAAAATACAGATACAGAAAATTTTCTATACATAAGCTATAAAGCATTACTGTTAATATTATATTACTAACTAATAATTAGTAATAAATGAAGGAATAGATCATATCCATGATGAAAAGACTCAATATTGTAAAGATGTTTATTTTTTCCAAATTATCTATAGATTCAATGTTATCCCAACAAAAATCCCACTAAGTTTGTTTTTCTTTCCTGGAAAGTAAAAGGAATCCTAGTTCTTAAGAGCACAAGATGATGGAATAGCCCCATAATTACTTATTTACATTATCCTATACTATATAACAATAGTCTGAAAATAACAATGTTGAGACTACCAACTTATTGCCTATGCATGCTCCTCATTCTTCAGTTCAGTCACTCAGTTGTGTCCAACTCTTTGTGACCCCCACGGACTGCAGCATACCAGGCTTCCCTGTTCATCACCAACTCCTGAAGCTTGCTCAAACTCATGTCCATCAAGTCAGTGATGCCATCCAAACATCTCATCCACTGTCATCCCCTCCTCCTCCTGCCTTCAATCCTGCCCAGCATCAGGGCCTTTTCCAATGAGTCAGTTCTTCACATCAGATGGCCAAAGTATTGAAGCTTTACCTTCAGCATCAGTCCTCCAATGAATATTCAAGACTGATTTCCTTTTGGATGGACTGGTTTGATCTCCTTCAGTCCAAGGGACTTTCAACAGTCTTCTCCAACAACAGTTCAAAAGCATCAGTTCTTTGGGGCTCAGCTTTCTTTATGGTCCAACTCTCACACCCATACGTGACTACTGGAAAAACCATAGCTTTTTTTTTTTCATTTATTTTTACTAGTTGGAGGCTAATTACTTTACAATATTATGGCTGATTCATGTCAATGTGTGGCAAAAACCACAGCTTTGACAATACTGACCTTTGTCAGCCAAGTAATGTCTCTGCTTTTTAATATGCTGTCTAGGTTTGTCATAACTTTTCTTCCAAGGAGCAAGCATCTTTTAATTTCATGGCTGTAGTTACCATCTGCAGTGATTTTGGAGCCCCCCAAAATAAAGTCTGTCACTGTTTCCATTATTTCCCCTCCTATTTGCCATGAAGTGATGGGACCAGATGCCATGATCTTCATTTTTTGAATGTTGAGTTTTATGCCAGCATTTTCACTCTCTTCTTTAACTTTCACTAAGAAGCTCTTTAGTTCTTCTTCGCTTTCTGCCATAAGGATGGTGTCATCTGCATATCTGAGGTTATTGATACTTCTCCCTGCAATCTTGATTCCAGTTTGTGCTTCATCCAGCCCAGCATTTCTCATGATGTACTCTGCATAATGTACTCTGCATAAGGCTTCCCTCATAGCTCAGTCAGTAAAGGATCTGCCAGCAATGCAGGAGACCTGGCTTCAATTCCTGAGTTGGGAAGATCCCCTGGAGAAGGAAATGACAACCCACTCCAGTATTCTTGCCTGGAGAATCACATGGGCAGAGAAGCCTGGCAGGCTACAGTCCATGGGGTCGCAAGAGTCAGACACGACTTTGCGACTAAACCACCCACTTTGCATATAAGTTAAATAAGCAAGGTGTCAGTGTACAGCCTTGATGTACTCCTTTCCCAGTTTGGAACCAGTCTATTGTTTCACGTCTCTTTCTTATAACACTATATCTTAATTTGTGTGTGTATAACTATTTCATGCTATACCTCTGGGGCTCAGGAATCTTGCAAGTGCTTGTGGGATCTAGTTCCTTGATGAGGGATAGAACCTGGGTCCCTTGCATTGGCAGCACGGAGTCTTAATCACTGGACCACCAGTGAAGTCCCTAGCTCATTTTTTAAAAAAAGATTGTAAGATTTGATAAGTTCTGTAGATATGTTTTCTTGGCATGTTTTCCTTGTCTGTAGGAATGCTATTCTGGTATTTTTCCTTTTTTATAAAAAAATAGTTTTTATAATATTTGACTTTAATACCTTTCTTTTGCTCATTTTTACATAAAATTGGTATTCTTGAACTTTCAGAAGAAAATGTGGTTCAGGGTGGCTTTTATAACTTCACCATTTCCCCCTTCTGCTCTTTTCACATGTGTTAAAACATAAACATGGTGGCTTCCTTTGTCAGATTTCCCATTCTGTTCCCTTACCTCACCCTTACCTTTTCTTCCCTGTATTTTTTTTTTTTTTTTGGCCACTCTTGTCCCTATCCTGCTTGATTTTTATTCCACTCTCACCAGTTTCTCCTCCCTGGAAGGGAGCTCTGATAGTTTTATATCAACAAGGGGTTGACTGTCCTGGCCAATCAGCCCCTTCAGACTCCCACAGGCCCCTGGCACCCAGGGTGAGGAAAACCTCACTCCATTAATGATGCCTTCCAGGGAATACCTGTTGGATATTTAGGGGATTTTCTGCTCTCGGGTTTGCAAGGTTTCCTATCACTTGCTTCTGCTCTCTCCCTTCTAGACATTAATAACACACTCTCATGTCAGAGGTGACTTGCCCTCATCCCCTTGCATCCTGGAGTTTGTGAAGATATTGTAACCTAATTTTCTTATAAGTATTGTTCATGACTTGGGGATTTTGCTATTTAGTCACTCTGTATTTAAGTGGGAATTCAGAAAAATTCTAAATCTATGCTACAACTACCCCATTTTCTCAGAATCTCCTAAAAAAGAACTAGTGTTTTTTTAAGCCTTAATGCCATGCTAGAGTTTAGAATTGATCCTGCAGGTAATTGACTGACAAAGATTTTTAAAGTGAAAGCTGGCATAACATATACTTTTTCAAAACTCATTCTGACAGAACCATGGGGGACAGAAAGATTGGAGGCCAAGATACCAGTTAGGAGGTTATTGTACATAGTTATAACAGCCTGTATTTAGAAGGTGACTATAATGATAGATGGAATTTAGAGAATTGATGCATCAGTTCCCCTAACATATATGACATGAATATTGTTTGGACATGTTCTTTCTTAGGGAATATATACCCTTTTATTTTCAGGCGCCTCTAAAAACAACAACAAAAATTTTTTAATTAAAGAAAAATATACTCCTTTACACATTGTGTAAAGTGTTAGCTGCTCGGTCATGTCCGACTCTTTGCAACCCTATGGACTGTAGCCCACCAGGCTCCTCTGTCCACGGAATTCTCCAGGAAAGAAGACTGGAGTGGGCTGCCATTCCCTTCTCCAGGGGATCTTCCCGACCCAGGGATCGAATCTGGATCTCCCACATTTGCAGGCAGATTCTTTACCATCTGAGCCACAATACGTAAATACTAACAAATGAAAGTCCCCTAGCCACAATTAAGTTGCCCATCCAGACTCATCTCATCACATCCTTTCTATAGACTGAGGTGATAGCTCCTCATGACCACGATCACCAATTCCCTCTAACCCCCACTGTCAACTCCCAAAGCAGGGATCACCTGCCACCTCCTCCTTAAGTCAGCTGTATCCTCTGCCTGGTCCATGAAGCCTCCTCACTACTCCCGTGGGTCTTTCCTTCTTGCACCAGGAGCCCGTATTCAGCACATCAGAGACCACCTCTGAAGTAACCTCCACTTCATCTTCTCTCCACACTGCTCACCTGCAAGCTCCCTGGAAGCCCAGGACAGTTCACTGGGGCATCCTCCACGGTGTTCAAAGAACAGCCTGGCTTCTTCCCCCAGAGGACCAGACTGCAGAGCTCTCAGGTCATAACCCCACCCTCTTGCACATCAGGCCTCACCCGGCGCTGGGTGAGAACCACCTGGAGAGGTGGACACGCTGCCCCACGATCCCAGATCCTCCAGGACCTCAGTGCCTCAGTTATTCTCCTGTCAGAGACAGTGGGAGGACAGCCGCCTTCCTCTGGTACGTAGTCCTGGTCTCAGGCTCACTGGCCTGTCCATCGGTCTCCCTCTCAAAGATATTCTAGACCTAGGCAATCCCTGGGACTTAGTCAAATAAAATACAGAGCCTGGGCACAGCCAGAACAGTGACTCAAGACTGCTGTTCTCAAACAGAAGCGCTGCCATATATACACCGTGCTTAGTCACTCAGTCGTGTCTGACTCTTGGCAACCCCAAGGACTATAGCCCGCCAGGCTCCTCTGTCCATGGGAATTCTCCAGGCAAGAGTACTGCAGTGGGTTGCCATGCCCTCCTCCAGGGGATCTCCCCACCCCAGGGATTGAATCCAGGTCTCCTGCATTGCAGGCGGATTCTTTACCAGCTGAGAGACCATGAGTAAAACTGATAACTAGTGGGAAGCTGTCGTATAACCCAGGAAGTACAACTAGGTGCTCTGTGCTGACCTAGAGGGCTGGGATGGAGGTGGGGACTCAGAGGGAAGGGATACATGGATACGTAGAGCTGATTTACTTTGTTTTAAAGCAGAAAATAACACAACATTGTAAAGCAATTATACTCCAATTAAAAAAAAAAAAAGGCTGCTGCTCTGGACTCAGCGCTGCCTGCTTCCTTGTCTATAGACACTTGGAAGCAAGCAGCTTTGGTGGGAGACTTTGGTGTTCCAGCAAGGTTAGAGAGGGACAGGAAACCTGCTGGGGCAGGAGCATTTCTCCTTTGTCCATGGAAGAACTGAGAAGAGATTTGTTTCTTTCCAAAGTTCATTCATTTGACACACACCGAGCACCTTCCATGTACAGGGAATTATAAAATTACAAAAATGAAACTGCTAAGGGGCTGGACTGGGCTGGATGAAGGTCAGTCTGGTTTAAAGGCGGGGTGGCCTGAGATGACCTCAGAAGGGAAAGGCGGGTTGCCAGGGCAGCAGCAGGCTGCTTCCACAGTGCCCTCTGCTGTCCGGGGTTTGCTGCAACTGTCCAGACAGCTGACCACGCTTGGACTTGCCTCCTCCAAGCACTTCTGTCCTCGTTCGTTCACGGGAGGGCAGCCTCCAAACAGAAAACACACAAAGCTGGTAGGAAGCAGTTGTTAATCCAGGGTTTCTCGCAGGCAGAAGTGTCCTGGGCCTGGAGGGAACAGGCGAAGGAGGGGTTGTAAACCCCGTCAGTCCAAAGCAGGGACTTAGCATCCTCCCTGGAAAGGAAACTTTCCACTCAGGCCTGGTTCCAGTCCCGATGTCAGGCAATCTTGCATCAGCCAGAAAGCACTGGGAGAGCTGGCAAGGGGCAGCCCACATGCTGGGACGCCAGAACTGGCAAGGACCAGAGAAGGTTCTAATGAAACCCATTTGCTTTACACGGGAGGAGGGCAGAGGCCAAGGGAGGGGCAGTGACTTTCCAGAGAGACCCAGTGAGGCTGCGGCAAAGCTGCGAGAAGAATCCAAGTTCTCCCGGCTGTTCGGCAGAGATGTTCCCTGGGAATGACATTCACAGACCAAAGGTGAACCAGACACACGGCAGGAGGCTTCCTGTAGAGGTGATATTGTATAACCAGGGGCCAGAATTGCACAGCTTTCAAGCATCCACAGTGGCAAAAGTAAAAGCATTCTAAGACAAAGGGAAGGGAGGTAAGACCAGGTGACTGCTTAATGAATATGGAAACCCAGGCTGGGGCCCTAGCGAAGCCCCCCCAGCTGGTGCATGCCTGCGTGCTAAGTCGCTTCAGTAGTATCCGACTCTTTGTGACCCTATGAACTGTAGCCCACCAAGCTCCTCTGTCCTTGGAATTCTCCAGGCAAGAATACTACAGTGAGTTGCCACTTCCTTCTCCAGGGGATCTTTCCAACCCAGGAATCGAACCCGCGTCTCTTCTGTCTCCTGCATTGGCAGATGGGTTCTTTACCACTAGCGCCACTTGGGGAGCCCTAGAGAAGCCCCCATCCACACCCAAAGCACGTCCCCAGTTCTCCCAGAAACCATCCTACCATGTGGGTCTGTTTTCACCACTATTTCTCACCTTGATACTCTACTTATTGGGGCTAGTTTGCTTGGCATCCCCCATACCCCCAACTCTCCTTGAAAACTCAGTCCTTAAAGGAGCCCTGGATATAAAAACTGTCCTCTTTTCCTAATTGTAAACTCAGAAATGCTAAATAAGAGTTTTGTGCTGGAAGAAAGAGGGGAGAGAGCCAGGCCGGACAGCCAGGATGTCCCTGTGAGATGTTCAGGAGAACTTCCCTGCCGCACCATCATATTCTAGCCCCTGATATCCCCCAGGCTCGTGTGTGGAAAAACACCCTTTGTGGAATTGGTTTAGCACAGCAGAACTAGTCTAGAATGTTCAGCATGAAAAAAAAAAAAGAATGTTCAGCATGATTTTACTTAAGGAAAATAAACAGAGAATTTAAAAATGAAAAACCAGGATTCAAACAACCCAATTAACGGAATCCTGATTCTCCCAGGGAGCGCTCACTGCCAGGGTTCACAGCAGCCCGCCTCTATCCCCTGCCTCAAAAGACAGCTGCTGGAGCTTCAGAAACAACTGGTGGGAATCTGCAGGCGCCCTATCTGGCCTGTGTTCATTCTAGAAAACTTTCTTCCATGCCACCGCCCAGAATATATCAGTGATAGAGCCAAGTGCTGCCTCCAATAAACTCTTGTGGCAAGAAAGACAAAAATCCGGGGTGGGTGGTGGGAGGGGGTGAGATGGAAGAGAGGCAGAGAGTGTGTGCCAGGCAAGGGCCTGAGGGTCGACCATTGCTCAAGGAATTACCTCAGCCTTCAGGTGGGCCCTCCTCCTTCTCCCCAGAGCCTCCTTATATAAATCAAATTACATCATTCTTATTATAGAATAAATTATATCAAAAATAACTGGCTACAGGGTACTCCTCTAGTAGCCCAGTAGCTAAGACTCTGTGCTCCCAATGGAGGGGGCCTGAGTTCCATACCTGGTCAGGGAACTAGAGCCCACGTGCCACAACTAAGAGTTGGGCATGCCGCCGGCACAGCCAAATAAATAAAAGTGAAAGCGAAAGTCGCTCAGTCATGCCTGACTCTTTGTGACCCCATGGACTAGTTCTTGGAATTCTCCAGGCCAGAATACTGGAGTGGGTAGCCTTTCCCTTCTCCAGGGGATCTTCCCAACCAGGGATCAAACCCAGGTCTCCCACATTGCAGGTGGATTCTTTACCAGCTGAGCCACAAGGGAAAATATTTTAAAAAATAAAAAATAACTGACTACTGACCTCCTGCCTTCCAAAATAATGGCCTTATTTATCCAGGTGTACATCTTTTTGTGGATTAGAGAATATTGCAGTGAGCGTTGGGTAACGGTAAAAGAAAGGAACTTTGACTAGTATCAAAAGAAAACTAGAAGAGTCAGAGGCAAATCTGACCATTTAAAATAAAATACTTTTATTTTGCCTGGTTTACAAGGAATTCCTCTAGAAGAGCTGGGTTCTCTGAGTAAGACACATAGTCAGTAAATGAAAATGCAAAACAACTGTTGGTCTGTTCCCTATTTCATTGGTAGGAAAACAGCAGTTACCCGCATGATTATCATAGTTACAAGGATTAGTATATGGTCTGCAGTCATTGGTATTATAAAGCTAGAGATAAATTTCTTCTCACTAGTGAGTCAGCAATTCGTAGAATACAGGATCAGGAGAGAGGGACGGTGCTTGACAGTGCTGTGGTTTGTCGTGGTTTATCACAGGATACAAAGATTGTTCTCTGACTGAGGTATGTGATGTGCACATTTGGTCAAAGATGGCTCCCTTGACTGGAGCTAGTTTTGCGTTCTCAGTGGAGAAAGGTGGGGTTCCCTTGGGTGCAAGAGACAGAGAGAACGAAACCACTTATACCAGTCAGTGAGCAGAATAGTGCATGTGGTAGTGATTCAATAAACATTTATCAAGGGCACAGATGAAGAAGGAAGTTCAGGTGCCAGGGAAAGAGCATGGTTGGGGAAAGTGAAGGTCCAAGGAAGGATCCAGAGATGGCGCAAAGCTTTCTTGGCACAGGGGTGATTAATAGTCACTGTTAGTGTTTATGTGCTAGAATTTAACCCCAAATTTTCAGCCAAGACAAAAACCTTATGTTGTTGGTGCTCAGAGAAATTTAGAGAAAGGGGTTGTGTTCCATATTTGGGCGGGGGGGGGGGGCGGGATTCAGGTCTCAAAGAGGGCTTCCCTAGTGACTCAGACAGTCAAGAATCTGCGTGCAATGCAGGAGACCCCCTGTATTGGGAAGACTCCCCTAGAGGAAGGCATGGCAACCCACTCCAGTATTCTTGCCTAGAGAACCCCATGGACAGAGGAGCTTGGCGGGCTACAGTCTATAACATAGCACAGAGTCGGATATGACTGAAGTGACTTAGCACACACACAGGTCTCAAAGAAGAGCTTAAGGGATTAAGACAAATGACACTGTGACAGTGCAGCAGGAAGAGGAAACTGTAGGGATCAAAAGAGCAGGAGCTCCTGGGAATCCACACAGATATTGACAAGACAGGTGAATTTCTCCCGACGGGAAGGTGGGTCAAGTCTATTTATTGTGTATTAAAAGTAAATATTAGAGAAATGTAGAGCTGGAGTCTTTGTCCCCACATTGAGAAAGCTGGACTATAAATGCATGAAACAGAGAACATGGCGAACAGCAGAAATCATACGTCTGAGGTATACGTCAAAGCCTGACCCCATGAAGGCTCCTCTGTCCGTGGGGTTATCCAGGCAGGAATGCTGGAGTGGGTCGCCATTCCCCTCTCTCTGCTGGTCTGATGAATATGGATGGAATGAATTCTCCCTAAGACTCTTCTCAGCTAAGTGCCTGAGGAGGTTAAATGTTTCTCCTTACCCAATGGGCCTCTTCCTTGTCATTAACTCAGAACAGGAATAGGAAAGAGGTTAGAATTCTACCCAGGAGAGCACCAGGGGACCAGAGGGAGCCAGGACTTGTGGCCAACTGAGGACTTTTCAGGACAGCAGCCACCCCAGAGTTCCTAGAATCTCCACAGAGAGCAAGACAAGCTGCCTCCTGTAAACCTCGGGCAACCCTTTACCTCAGCCTCCATCCCACAACACCCCAGGCATTCACATAGGCTATAAAAACATAAAAATCCTATTCATCCAAGTCATCTCCATGAGGAAACTGGCTCTCCATGCAGCCGGGCACCTCTGGGGATTAAGGAGGTTAGTCAGAAGTACTGGAGCCTGGAGAAGACCCAGACCCTACTCAGCTGGCACTGGGTACTTTAAAACTGGTTGCAGTTGTCCAAAGGCAGAGAACGGCATGCGACCCAGATGAACCTCCTTTCCTCCTGTTTAAAACTCCACTCTGATGATTTACCTTGGATTTCTACCAACTGCCCACCTCAGTTCATATGCCCCGGGTCTGGATCCAAGCCTTACACTGACAAGTCCTCAGCACTGAAGGCCCACACTTCCATCTCCCCTCTTTGGCCTCCTTGTCCAGGAAATCGCCCCAGATTAATTGCCTCCCTGCAAGTTCTGATGACTCCTCAGCTCTCCATCCTGTCAGGATAAAGGAATTTAGAATGTACTAAATGTTCCAAAGACCTGGTTAAGCCAAGTCCCAATCTGATGGGAATAAAAAGAGGAGAACTTGTCTCAAGTAAATCAGAATATCATCATCTTCAGATTTGTCAACTTGGGAAGCCATACTCATCCCAAGCAAACTTCTGTTGTTCTAGAACTGTCTCCCCTTTTGAATTGACTTTCAGAGTGAGTTCAGGAGCCAGACAAAAAGGGAGCTTTGTGATGAATTAACCAGACTGAGCTTCAACCCAAAGCTCCCTCCACCTCGTTCCTCACCATTGGCTCGTGATGATTAGTTGATCATTTCCAAATATTAACTCTCCTTTCAGAGGCACATGATGTGTCACTCTGAAATTGTTCACAGCTTGGAACATTGACCCTGAGGACATTTTTCTGGCAAGCTTATATAAATTTCAACCAGTTTACCTTCTGGTCCTCCTTGGTGCACTTGACAGAGGTGACTGATCAACTTCTACCAGCTCAGGGAAACTACTTGATGCCAGGGTGCCTAGGGGCACTCGAGAAAAAGACCAGTGAAGTCAAAGTGGTCAGGGTGAGATGACCAGGGAAAGGTACCTTCAATCTATGTCTTAGATGCAGGAAGCTCCCATCCTGTTTTTATTTATTTATCTGACTGCACTGGGTCTTAGTCACGGCACACGGGATCTTCGATCTTTGCTGTGGCGTGTAAGATCTGGGTCCCTGGCCAGGTATCGAACACAGGCCTCCTGTATTGGGACCGAGGAGTCTTAGCCATTGGATCACCAGGGAAGTCCCTCCCATCCTCTTAGAAGAAGGGACACCTCCTCCCTCTGGATTCCGCATTCCCACCCTCCTTATATTGAGGATAGTGGAAGAGATGACCCAGGACAGGAGGTGGGTCAGGCAGCACTCTGACAATCACAAGGATGTTTAGCCAAGCATCCAGCAGTCACCCCCTGAAATAAGGAGAGAGCAATGGCTGTCTTCAGCATGCCATCCCAGCCCCGGATCTGCCCCATGCCTCCATTCCTGCTCCATTCTGAGTAACAGCCTAGGCTTGGTAATGGGTCCTCAAGGATCTGTTTTAAATGAATGAAAAGCATCTTGTTTTAAGTTAATGAAAAAGTCTTTACCATACAGACCTCTGACCCCTCACTACCACTCCCAGGAGTCCCTGACCCTCTAATTCCCAAGGCCCAGAAAGTGGAGGGAGTCAGAGGGGCAGGATGGTGCAGTGCTGACCCCAGAACCCAGGGGCTGGCTTCCTCCTGGAAAAGACTTGTGCAAACAGCAAGAATTCTTCCTGTTGGTTGTGTAATGGTCTGCCCAAGATGACTTTTGGATTAAGAAGAGAGTATCTTTCCCACATACCTCCCACTCAGACACACACTCCCTCACATACCACATACATACCTCCACATACCCCACATTCCACATACTCTCACCACATACACCACAGACACACACCACATACATACACATAGATAAACACAGCACACACACATTGCATACAAACAGACGTACCACACACATATTACATATACACACAGACATACCACACACACCACATATATACCACACACCATACACATACACCATATACATACCCACAGATACATACACTACACACACATTATACACAGACACACAACACACACATGTGACATATACACACAAACACACCACACACACCACATACATACCACGTACCACATACACATACCATACACGTATTATACATGCACACACATCACACCACATACACACACCACACGACATATATACACAGACACACCACACATCCTACATACATGCCGCACACCATATACACACACCATACACATACACACACACCCCACACCTCATACACAGACACCACATACACACCCACAGATAAACACACATTATACACACACCTTACATACACACACACACACCACACACACACCACATATGCACACCATACACACACACAGAGATAAACACAGCACACACACACATTACACACACACACACCACATACACACAACGCTCACACACACACACACATACAGGCCCCCGTGCTCTCCTGTAACTGGAACCTTCGGCCCACCCCAGGCCCTCCGCATTGACCCCCTCCACACTGGGCTGCAGACCTCAGGAGCAAGTACTTCCTCTCCTCGCTCTCGTGACCAAACTGCCTCTGAGCCTGTCATCTAATGTTTCAGCTCTTCTCCCCGCAGCATCCCTGAACCGCTGCAGATCTTCTCTTTTACCTCTTCTTGGAACTCCCCACTACAGGCAAAACTACTAATAATAGCAAATTCCTCAGGGAAGTTTATTGCCAAGCCTGGACAGTAGCCTCAGTGAGGGAAGATACCCTGTCACACTGACCCTTGTGCTTCCAGCGCCCGGTACCTGCAGAAGGACCGGAGCCCCAGGCATCTTCCTTTGAATCCTCCCTGCTCCCCGTCAGAGGCCTCCTCCCCACCTCCGATGCGAGAACTGACTCACCTCCTGACTCCCAACTTTATTCCCACCCTGAATACAGGAACTCCCCGACCCTTCCTGCTGGAGATCCTGCTGGAGCCCCAGTTAGACACAGCACCCCATTCTCTCCCAAGCCAAGCACCCCCATATCTTCCCCTGTCCCGGGGAGTCCCACCACAGACTCCTGAGGAATTTGAAGCCCACAGCCAGCTCTCTCCATCACGGAACCCCACAGAGACTCCCCACACCTTTGAGAACATGCAGGCTCTCTTTCCAGTTGTAAGAAAGCTTCCATGGCCTGAATCACCAGGTTTCTGCCAGCACCAGAGTACCTCACAAGACAGAGAAAGGGGCTATCAGGCTAGGTTCCCTATAGAAACCCCGCAGATAATCCAGCAAAGCATACGTCAAAACAAGCAGCTGAGTGTATTAGAGAAATTCCCAGTTTCCAAGAGATTAATGTTGCTAAGTAATCTAACCTGAGTCCACCAGCTCCATATCTCTTCAGCCCATATTCTGAAGATATATAGTTCCACTTGTTTATTCTCATGCCATTGAAATATGCAGCTTTCTTACTTTGGTCAAGCATCTTGGTTTGGACCAGGGCTGCATGGACAGACTAAACACAGTCGTCTGCTGCAGGGTTTGAAGTCTCATATGGGAGACCCAGCTCTGCCCAGAAAGCCTTAGGTCAGCCTGATTGATGCAAAGATAGAAGGACAAGGAGCCCACGAGATATCCCACCCAGGACTCTGACCTAACTCAGTGGGGAGGGGAAGGAAGACTGGAAAGCCAAGAAAATATCCAAGATCTAAATCTTGGAGGATGGATAAAATGAAGCCATGTCATCCAAGGACATTAAAGGAGGACATTAAATACAGTACATGGAGGAAAATACATGAAGAGGCAGAGGCAAGAATAACAAAACTTTTGGGAGAAATTGAAAGAAACTTGATGTTTGAGGGAAGGTTTGGTTGAGGGAGTAGGAAGCGGTTAAAACTGAAGCAACAGACCAGAGCCTGTTGGTGAAAGGACATGTGTGTCCTGCCAGAGTTTGTGAATGGGAAATCACCTTAATAGCAGGGAGATGGGGGTGAGCTGAGACTACCAGAGGGAAGATTGGTTATGAGGCTGCTTCTTTCGTGTTGATAGGAAATGCTGAGGCCCCACAAATGACAAAAAGGAAGCACATAAAAAGGAAGACTTGATAGCCCTCCAGGTCCTTGTAACATAGGTGTTTAGGAGGGAAGGGAAAATGTGAAATTACTGTCAGATCTTGATTTAGATTTCTGGTGAATGCTGATGCTGTCAGAACAGAAAACAGTGGCGGAGGAGGCACAGATGATGGGGAAAGGAGGGGGAGGCCCACTGAGACCAGTTCTCAACTGGTAGGGTTCGGTAGACCAGTCCATGCTGGGATGGGCCATTGGTTGGTGGATGTTCATGAGCAGGAAAGGGATCAGGGCTGAAATGAACATGTGGGAGTCACAAGCGTGACTCCAAGGATGAGTCACAGGAGAGAGTATGTAAGAGCGAAGAGAAAGGGGCTAAGAATAGAGCAGTGGAGAACATTGAAGGGGCAGGGATAGGTGAGTCAAAGAGGGTGAAGGGTGGCCAAAAATGGGAGGGAGCGGGGAAAGAAAAAGAGAGAGGGGAAGACCTCCCAGCATTTCCCAAGATGAAAGTGTAGCAGGGTCACAAGCCCACAGGCTGGAAAGCAGAGAGTGTACTTGAGTGTACTTGTACACTCAAGAAAGAGAGAAAGAGAAGAGAGTGAATGTACTTAAAAGAGAAAGTGCACTTGTACTCAGCAAGGAGTGTTTCTATTCCAGGGATGGTGGTGGGAACATTGCTGTGCGGTAACAATGGAAAGTTAAATGAGGATGTCAAGGCAAAAAAAAAGAAAATACAGCTTTTTCCAAAAGCTTGATTGTTCAAGAGTTGGAAAGAAGCTAAAAAGGATTCATGTAAAGGAAACATTTTGCTTATTTTTAAGATGTCTTTGTGTTGAAGGGAGAAAGCCCAGACATGCTCACAACTAACCAAGGATAGAGGAGCTCAAGCTGGACAGAACAGGCGGCCAAGAGAGCACATCCAGAGCTCCAAGAGGAGCTTCCCCCAGTTTACACCCCTGAGCTTTTCCCATCGGAGCTTCACGAGTGCCCTGGAGACAGAGCCAGAGAGCGTGTATGACCTGTGACACAACCCAAAATCACCCAGCTACTAAATGGCTGGGCAGAGCTTCGCCCCCAAACCTGTGAACTAGGAGGGGCATGCTTTTTCTTCCTGGTCAGGTGGTCTCCTGCTAATAGTACTGTCTCTTAGTAGCATCAAAACATATACACTACCACATGTGAAATAGATTGCCAGCGGGAATTTGTTGTATGACACCGGGAGCTCGCCCCAGTGCTCTGTAACAACCTAGAGGGGTGGGAGGGGGAGAGAGGTGGGAGGGAGATTTAAGAGGGAGCGGGCATATGTATACTATGGCTGATTCGTGTTGATTTATGGCAGAAACCATCGCAATATTGTAGTGATTATCCTCCAATTAAAAATACAATAAAAAATTTAAAAATAGTGCTATCTCATCATCTGTCAGGGGCCCTTGCCACCGCAACATCCCTCAAGACAACACCACAACCTACTACCCATCTTTGTCTGTCTGAACCCATCATAGTGCCCAGCACGGAGAAAGCAGCTCAAGAGATGAATCTCAGTCCATTTTCACCACGGCCCCAGGGAATGAGTAAGAGCAGGAGCCACTCCAAGCAGAGAAGGCACCTTAGGGAAGTCAATGGCTTTGTCAGGACCAGAAACCAAAGTTTTCAGTTATCCTCTGCTCCCCAGCTTGGACCTAGTACAGATGGAGGAAGGAGATGGCCAATCCTGACATACATATTCCTCAATAAACACGTCAGGTAAGGACTATAATTTCCAATGATCAAATGAAAAACAGTTGAAGCAGGGCAAATGAGTTGCCTCTCCCAAGACCATGCAGCCAGTCAATTACAAAGCTGAGTCACAAACTCATCACTCCAGGACTGATTCTGTCATCCCAGCATAGATCCAAATTCCCAAGCAACAATGCTGAGGGAGACCGAGCACCTTTGGATTTTCCACCCTGGATTATCCCATCACTGGTCACCTCCTCATCGGAAGGGCAAGCCGAGAACTGACTACATCCTCTGGCTGATTTGCTGGGAGAATTTTCTGGAGCTCAGAATCATTATCTGGGCCTGCAAACCTCTTAGTCAGAGTCTACAGAGGCTGGGAAACTCTGGTTACTCTGTGGAGATCCCCAGAGATAATCCTGGCATCTCCAGGCCTTACTGAGGAGGGGTCTCCACATACCCTGAGGGCAGCCTCCTGAGGTGGGCTTGGCCCACTCCTGACTCACACACTATATACCTAGTAGCATAACTGATGCCATCTTAGGCCCCTGCAGTTACTCCTGTCCTTTCCCTTGTCCTGACCTGGGACTGTACTGTGTAGTGAATTGCTTCTGTCATCAAGGGCTTTGTAGTTAACAGATAGTTTAATAGTCATTAGGACCAGGTGGCCTCTATGCTTTGTTGATGCCCAAACAGTTATGAAAACTTCCCTGACATAGGATTTCTCTGGTGGTTCAGCTGGTAAAGAAGCCACCTGTAATGCGGGAGACCTGGGTTCGATCCCTGGATTGGGAAGATCCCCTGGTGAAGGGAACGTTACCCACTCCAGTATTCTGGCCTGGAGAATTCCATGGAATATACAGTCTATGGGGTCACAAAGAGTCGGACATGACTGAGCAACTTTCACTTTCCCTTTCCCTGACATGTTCCCAGCACCCATGAGACTGTCCACCCATTCATTAAAGTTGACTTGGGAATGCAGGTCCTGTTTCAAGCTCCTACCCCCATATGCTAGGTTAACTATAAAATTGTCCCAACGGCCCCTCAGTGGTGTGGAGAGCAGTCAAGAATGCTCCTGGATCAGTGTCTACGCCATCCCACCTGGTGAGTCACAACATATTAAACAGATCCATTGATTGTATGGAACTGTCTGCCTTGGTATTTTTTTGTCTCAGGATGCCTTCTCAGTTCAGTAGGCACCTTTCATTCCCTCCATCTGCCAACACACGCCCACTTCCACATGGAGGGAGAGATTTCTGGGCACAGCCCTCCTGCCACAGCCCTCCCCAGAAACTTCTCATGGTCTCCCAAAGGACCCAGATGTCGCTGGAGATGGCAGCCCAAGTGTAGGTGGGACAGCGTGGGGAGGGGCAGGCAGAAGATACCTGGATGCCATTCAGATCAATGCCAGCTCAAGCTGCTGCCCCGGACCAGCCTACAGGGAAGGTGGGCACCAGCCAGCCCAGCCAGCCCAGCCAGCCCTCATTGACTTAACAGGTGACTCCGAGGTGGGAGAAGAGGAGGAGAGACCCACCACCAGAGGACTGGCTCCCATGGGTCCCAGTCATTAAAAGAGGCCCAGAGAGACAGCACAGACACACTAAAGACCAGAATCTCCCAGAATTTTGTGCTAAACTTACTCTTGCACATGGATGCATGAGACTGATGGCTCCCCTCCTCCTGGCAGCTCTGGCTGCGGCGCTAGAATGGGCCCGTGAGCATGGCCCTTCCCCTGCACCCATCCTTAGGCCTCTAGAAGACAGTCTCCTGCCTGTGCACCCCTCTTTCTTTCTTGGTAGAGGCGCTTCCCTCAAGTTCCTCTCTGCAGCCCACTCCTGCCTCCCAGCTGGTTCTCCACACAAGGACCTGAGCCCACCGACCAGTGGAAGCCAGGCACCCTGTGTGTCTGGTCTGCCCCCTCTCTCTACTACTCGGGCATTCATTTTCAGCTCCAGCGATCCACTCTATCTCCCTTCTACCCAGACTCTTACACTTCTACTTGTCCCTTTTGCAGCCCACTCTTTGACTCCCATTGCCCCATCAACCCCTCCTGTCCAGTCTCCCAATGCTGGCCTGTTCATCTCTCCACATCACTGGATTTCCTCAGAGCATCCTTACTGAAGCCCCAGAATGATTTAGGTTCCTATTTTCCATTTTATTGCCTCCTCACTTTTCCTTTCTAGCACCATCACGAATGTAATTAAATCATTTTTTGTGTAACTATGTTAATTCCTCCAAATCCTCTATGGATTACCAGCTTCCCCCAAAACAGACTGTCTATCTTCCTTGAAGCCATAGCCTCAGCTCCTAACACAGTCTCTGGTGCATAATATGTGCCTCATTCACGCGGTTGAAAGAAGGAGGGAATGGGGGCCAGGGGCCTCATATCACATAGTAATCAGAACTAGTCCTGACCCATTACTACAACCAGGTCCTGTCTCTTCCATTTTAATTGTGAAACTCTAACATTTAACAAGATTTGGAAGAGAATCCAAGAACGATTCCATATTCATAGCGTTGGTATGAGTAGCCTAGGTCTGGAGAGAATGACAGAGCAGGGTTTGATTTCGATATCAGAACATGTTCCTGGTGGATCCTGGTATGACAGAGATTTCTCTCCCATCTGTCCATACCCATGCTCCTGAGATTAGAGGTCTGGGGACTCCAGGCAGCGCCCGTTGGATCTGGCGCATGGGCTTGGCCCTACTTGTCACAGCCACTCTTCCCTCCTCTGCAAGTGACCCAGAGGCTGCCTGTGCCCCAGGATTGGTGAGTTATAGGTTCTTCCTCTCCCTCCTGCCCCAACCCTGGGAAGGTTAGTGACTGGGGGTGTAAGTGAAGGGAAGATGAGAAGTAGAAAAGGATGGAAGGGAAGGAAGACTCCTGGGATTCCTACCTTTAGGAGCTGGGGAGAGGAAAGACTTTATGAAAGAGTCATGCACTGGAGCAGAACAGAGAAAAAGGGTGTTCTCGCCTAGAAGCAGAGCAAGGCAGAGGGAAAGGGAGGATGTTGGTCCTTTATTGGACCGGAACCTGGTGGTCCGGAGTCGACGATGAGAGAGTGAAAGAAGGAAAGAGGCTAATATTCCCTGGGTTACGCAGATGGCTTTCCCGCTCCAGGGAATCAGCCAGAAATAGAGAGATAGAGAAAGAAAGAAAGACACGGGGACCCAAGCTCTGACGGAGCAAAGGTGTTTTAATCAACATGGTGTGGGCATATATACTGTCTTACAAAGTAGTTATTCTCAGCAAAGATGAAGATTAAAATTCCAGACTTACAACACATAAGGTGATCCATATTAAAGAGAGAGAGTTGTAAACAATCCCTTTTACCGTATGGTTCATAAGAAGGAAGAGGGTACTTATCACCGTATTGAAAAACGAACGAAGGAAATGTCCGGATTTCTCAGGCCCAGGAGAGGCTTGCCCCTCCTCTTAATTCCTGAATATTCAGGAATTAATAAGGAACAGAGGATTCATGACAGATCCAAAACAGCACACCGGAAGCCTCCTGTTAACTGCTTCCTGACAGGAGGAACCTTTGTATTAAATCGCAGGAGATAGATGACGGTAGGTAGGTTTAGAAATGTTCATCATGTCCCACTCTCACTAACACTTTTGATTTAAAATCCTTTCATGGGATTCCCCATTTTCCACCACAAGACTCCCACTTCCTAACCTGACATCCAAGGTACCCATGGTCTGGATCCAGGCTGCTTTTCACATCTAATTTCCCCAGACTCCACTTCCTGCCCCTTCCAAGTCAGGCAAAATGAACTACTTCCCATGCCACAACTTCCCTTTTCCTGATCACCTTTCCAACCCCTCACCTGTCCAGGCCTGACATGCTCGAGTCTGAGCTGCTTTCTGCAGCCCTGCCCGAATCCCCCACATCCCCACTCTGGGAAAGTGGTGCCTGCCCTGCCCCCTTCCCTCAGCTTCCCTCCTTCCAGCTCCCAGCATGAGCCAGTTCTGTCTACTTTCCTAGACTTTACCTTCCGAGGCAAGATCTAATTCTCATTCATTCCTAGCGCCTCAGCAATGTACATTCAGTGGTGCTTAATCACTTGTCGGAAAGAGGAAATGTATTTCCATCCACCTTCACCCACTATGAGCCCCAACCATATCACGCTCCTGCCAGCCTCCTCATACACAGCCTGAAACCACCCCAGCCTTACCCCAGGGAACACCAGATACCCTTCAGCTCCTCCCAAACACCTCTGGCACCTTTCACACCCGTGGGAGGACAGATGTTTTGATTTTCTGAATAAACAAATGGATGTGTTTATAGCTGCAGGATCCCCTTCAGGGCCTGAAAACAAGTTTTAAGGCACCAAATCCATCAAGGAAGCACAGATCCAGCATTCTGGATAAGTGTCTTTGTCAAGGCTTCAGTTCCAATGCAAGAAACAGATGAATTTCCAGGGGGAACATCTGCCTGAGGCTTCACTCCCAGGCATAAACACAGGAACAGATACATCTGGACTCCTAAGTGTAGGTATGGGCTCAAGGGGGTGGTGTCCACACAGTAAAATTTGCCTTGTGAGCCAGCCCGCCAACCTTCTCATAAGAAAGAAGTTGGATTCCTCAGATTCCTCAGCAAAGGCAGTCCACCCTAAGGGTCTCCATGATATGGGGGCCAAGGGAAGGAGGGTTGTGTTACAAATAAAGCCACTTTTCTGCCCTGAATCAAAATCTGTCCTTGGAAAGGACAAGGTGGAGCAAGCAAAGAGCCAACTCATTGGAAAAGACCCTGATGTTGGGAAAGATTGAGGGCAGGAGGAGAAGCGGGAGGCAGAGGATGAAATGGTTGGATGGCATCACCAACTCAATGGACTTGAGTTTGAGTGAACTCCAGGAGATAGTGAAGGACAGGGAAGTCTGGCGTACTACAGTTCCTGGGGTTGAAAAGAGTCAGACACAACTAAGCGACTGAACAACAATAACTTTGCCATGTAGAAATTTAGGGATTCATGTTGGCAACTGCTCTGCCACCCTCAGTACCTGGCATCAAGGTCATTCTGTCATCTTCATCACTGTTCCAACCATAGAAGTGGGGAAGCTACATGGCTTGGAGGTTTCCTGGGGCTCATTCTCTTGTACCACCAAGTGATATGTGTTGATGGAAGAACTCAGTCTCATGGCCACACCTACCTGCAAGGACTGGGGAATGTCTGACAGGACACACTCCGATTTATTCCAGCTCTCCCACTTCCTCCTGACTCCCAAACCCTGAGCCGAGGGGACATTTATCATTGTACTTCTGCAGTTGTCCTTACACCTGGCCTGCCTGGTTTATTTACGTTACCTGCTTGAAATTTGCAACCCTTATCACTGGTCTTTGATTCTGAGTCCTGTCTGAACATGCTCAGTAAAGTGGCTGGGCCACGTGGGAGCCGTGAGAATTCCTTCTGCTGAGATCAGGGGCAGAAGGGCCAGGTTTTTTGTTTTCTTTGTGGACTTGTTCTGTGGCTCCCTGGGAACCAGGGACAGAAAAATAGAGTCTTTTACTTTAAGTCTGGAGAAAGCTTTCTGAAATTGTACATAATGTACCTTTTTTCCTCTGGGCCCTACCTAATGTCCACTAACTCCTCCAAAATCAAAATGTTGAAAGATAATGTAATGGTTCATTTTAAGTGTCAACTTGGTTGGATCATGGTGCCCAGATATGGGCTCAAATATCAGGGTATTTTTGATGAGATTAACATTTAAATCAGTGGACTTTGAGTATAGCAGATTGTCCTCCGTTATGGGTGGGCCTCCTCCAATCAGCTGAAGGCCGGAATAAAATAAAACACCAACTTCCCCTGAGCAAGATGGAACTCTGCCAGCAGATGGCCTTCGGACTTGAACTACAACATTAGCTGTTTCCTGGATCTTCAACTCTTAGATTTAAACTATAGATTTTGGACTTGCCAGCCTCTATAATCTTGTGAGACAATCCCTCAAAATAAAGAAATAAACACACATACACAATTGGCTCTGTTCTCCCTAGAGAATCCTGAATAATAAGGCACTGATTAGTTAAGACTACAGAAACCTAAGCTGCCCTGGGGGTCCAGTGATTAAGAATCTGCCTGCCAAGGCAAGGGCCATGGGTTCAATCCCTGGTCCAGGAAGATCCCACATGCTGCAGGACAACTAAGCCCGAGAACCACAGCTACTGAGCCAGTGTGCTACAACTGCACTATTGAAGCCCGCGTGCCTACAGCCCACTCTCTGCATCAAGAAAAGTCACTGCGATGAGAAGCCTGCGCACTACAGCTAGAGAGTAGCCCCCACACGCTGCAACTAGACAAAGCCCACAAACAGCAATGAAGACTCAGTGTAGCTATAAATAAATAAATAAATCTTTTTAAAAAAAGACTACAGTAACTTAATGTTACGGAGGTCTAACATTTCTTATAAAATGGACTTTACTATTGAAGCCGAGAGTTGTGGTTGATAGCAGACTCGAGCCAAAGAGCCCATATTTGAAACAAGTTCTGCTACCTACTAATTGTGTGATCACAGGCCAGTTTCTTAACCTGCATTTGTCTTAGTTGCTCATCTGTGAAGTGAAAGTATTAATAGTACCTATCTCTTTGGGTTGTTATGAGGATTAAATAACATTAAAATTTATAAAGCTCTGAGAACAGTGCTTGACACATATTAATGCCATGCATTTGTTAAAAGTAGAATTGGAGTTTTTAAAATTCCACTCCATTGCTTTGTCTTTCACCTCCCTGCATTGGCCTAGATGAATGACCAGGGGCATCAGGGGAATACGGTAGAGCTTGGGCAAGCCCACCAGACTGGGCAGAGAAGACCAGACAGGTGAACCACAGCAATCAGAGTAAGATGGCCTTGTAGATATAACTTAACGTCTGTGACCTGGATGTGTCAGCTCTATACCAAAGAACCTGGGTCACTTCATTTCACCCCTTTGGAGCATCTGCTACCTCTCCAGTCCAGGCCACAGGTGGAGGGGAAGAGGAAAAAGACATTCAGCACAGGTCAGACAGGGAGGGGTGTTTCAGTCCATGTCCTGGTAGAAAGCAGATGGCACATGCAGAAGAGATTTTTTAAGAAACTCTTGAATGAAAAATTAATAATATTCTACAGAGGTGCAAGTAAGGACATGCAGTAGCAGGAAGCCATTGCCATCCCTCAAACAGAGGCAGCAGGGCAAGGAAGTGGTCTTTCCTGAGATCAGTCAGGAGATGAAACCGGGGCCACCAAGCAGAAGCTAGAGTCTCAGAGGAACATGGCCATTGCCACACCAGGCTGTGTTCATAAACTGTGGCCACATGACAAACTATTCCAAAACCTAGTGACTTCAACTAACATCGTTTCTCATCTCGTGGCTGCTGTGGGCCAGGAGTCTGGGACAGCTGAGATGGTCTTCCTCTCAGCATCTCTGACAAGGCTGACAGTGAAGACATTGTCGAGGCTGCAGTCACCTCAAGACTCAGCTACAGGAGGATCCCCTCCAAAGCTCAGTCATGTGGTTGCTGGCAAGATTCAGTTGCTCATACATAGTTTGACTGAGGCCTCTACTCCTCCTTGACTGAGGCTAAAGCTGCCACATGGACACCCCCACTAAGCAGCTCACATCACAGCCACTCATTTCACCAGGGCAAGAAAGCTGAGAAGATCCAGAGAGAGAGTGTATGTGTGTATGTGGGTGTATAAACAGGACAAGAGTCACAGCCTGTTATAACCTAATCTCAGAAGTGATAGTCCATTCACTTTTGTCACTTTCTGGTTGTTAGAAGTCAATCACTAGGCCCAGTTCATGCTCAAGCAGGGAGAATTACACAAGGGCATGCATACTGGGAGTTGGGACCACTTGGGAGCATCTTAGAAGTATAAGCAGGGAGGGAGCAGGAGAACAAATGCCTTGACCTCTCTCTTCCCATCAATGTCTCTCATTGGCCAAACAAAGCTAGAAGCTAGATGGTAAGGGAGCCCAGGCAATATACACGCCACTAAGTTCATCTTTCCAGACAAAGCAGAGATGGACAGAGAATAGATCTGAGGCATGGAGAGGAGGGAAGGATGATGGACAGGGAATAACCAGGACATAAGAAAAGACACAGATTGGCAAACTGACAGTTCCACGAAAGTCAGATACCCTAGAAGACATGACATCACAGAGAACAGACCCTCACCCAGACACGTGAGGTGTGTCTCTTTTCTCTAACATTCATATCCAAATCTTTCCCAAGTGCTAGAAAGTGGGGTAACATTGAACCTGGGCTCTTATATAAAATAATGAAAGTTTTCTGTAGAACAAATATGCCATCTCACTTCCATTCACTCCCTTATGTCAGTACCTGCCTCTTTAATTCCTGAGGCTAGAAGGAGAATTGGGAGAGGAAAAAGGCTGAGCAGTGACATTTGCAGAGACCCTGCTCTGTGACAGCTCTGGTGTTGTTGCCAAAATTCTGATTTCCTCTTCGAAAAAACATGTGCAAATATTATAGTTTGCTTCTGTTGGCTTTTTTAATGTGCTCATTGAGCTTGTTTGGGATCTAGAGGCAAAGCTTCCCCTGTTGTGTACACGTGGACACACATACACCCCAGGGCACTGATGCAATCAACTCTTTCCTCTCCATCAGCCCTCCATCCCAGTTAAGACCACCACCACCATCAAGGCTCCCAGACCTGGACCCTCAGGCAGGCATGCCGTTATCAAGTCCTGTCTCTGCATTAATTCAGTGCATCCTTCACCTACTGGCCACCATTAGGTGCCAGATAAATGTTAAATATCAAATCACACAAGGAGTTAGTTGAGGAGCCCTTACTTGAACCCCCATTCCCACGCTCTACATCTGGAGATCATCTGCCTGTGTGTGACAGTCCTCTTAGCTGGAGATAAAGGATGGATGAAACGGCCTGAAAAGTCTCCCTCCTCACACCTATCATGTCACACTCCATTCATTTTCTCTTCCTTTATCCCCTGAAAGGATTAATGTCCTGAGCCCAAGCAGCCAAATCACCCTCACATCAAAAGCTCCCCGACACTCCCTTTTCCACCTGATCCTCAGAACGGCTGTAAGGAGGAGAAACCTGCAAGGCTTCTGGGGCTGCTGAGAGGCGAGACCAGCCTGATGTAGAACCACAGGTTGACATCCAGTACCCTATTCTTCAGGCTTCCCTGGTGGCTCAGTCAGTAAAGAATCCACCTGTGATGCAGGAGACCCGGATTCGATCCCTGGATTGGGAAGATCCCGTGGAGAAGGAAATGGCAACCCACTCCAGTATTTTTGCTTGGAGAATCCCATGAGCAGAGGAACCTGATGGGCAATAGTCCATGGGGTCACAAAGAGTTGGATATGACTGAGCAGTTAATCACACATGCACTGTTTTCTCCATCCATCAGCCCCTCGACGGACTGCAGTTCTCCTTGGCCTTGACTGATTAAGCTCTTAGCACCAGTCTGAACCAAACCTACCCAGAAAGATGAGCCCTCTGCCAGGTTTGAGAATTCCACACATCTCCCTAGAAATGTATTGTCTACAAATGCTTAGCCATATGTTGTTTCACTCGATCTCTATTACCATCCTGCATATAAGAGTCATGTAACTCCTAGATGACAAATGAAAATCTTACAGTTTTCAGTATCTGATAGTAGTATACTTTCCTGTGTATGTGGCAAAAGTGAAATTGTTAGTCGCTCACTCATGTCCAAGTCTTTGGGACCCCATGGACTGTAGCCTGCTAGGTTCCTCTGTCCATGGAATTCTCCAGGCAAGAATACTGGAATGGGTTGCCATTTCCTTCTCCAGGGGATCTCCCTGACCCAGAGATCAAACCCTTGTCTCTTGTGTTTCCTGCATTGCAGGCAAATTCCTTACCATCTGAGCCCTAGATGTGACAAAGCCAGAACTCAAAATTTAGGCCTTTTAAATCTCAGCTCAGGGAAAGAAGAAATCTCAGCTCCAAAAGAGAAGCTTCTTCAGAATTATCTGGATACCTGGATTGTTCACACCATGGATCAGCTCTCCATTTGAGGGGAGAACCTAGTCCCAATTTCAGTAAATGTGGGGAACCTCTCAGAAACAGGGCATCCCACTGATTAGGCCTGAAGATGGAGGTTGACAGGGGCCCAGATGGAGCAGAGAGACGGCCTCCTCAGGGAAGAGAACTTCAAGAACAGGGGACTCCTTCAGAGAAGGCACACAAGCCTGCAAATCTATCTCCTCAAGAGCGAAAAGGAGCCATGAACTCAGCCCCCAAGTGTCCTGGGGGTGGCCTCCCAGGGAAAAAGCTCACTCCGTCTGGGGAAGTCTTCAAGTCCTGCTCTGAGTCCTCTGGGAATGCAGGCAGGAGGCAGATGGGATTCCCTGAGCCCCAGGATTCCCCCTGGAGAGATGCCAGGACTCCTGTTCCACTAGTACCCTCAGCAAACACATTCCAGAATTGCCCCAAACCAAACTGGCTCTGCCTCCCATCCCCACCATTCCAGAGATGTAACCCCAGAGAGCAAGTGGGATGGAGAAGGAGGGAGGGAGAAAAGAGATGGCTGGAAGTCAAGAGGGAGAGGACCTCCTTGTAAGGATGCCAGGCAAGAGCCTTGTTGACTTAGCAGGTGACAGTCTGGGGAAGTGGGGGAGGAGGGTGCAGATGTCACACCCCTCTGAGCTTGATTCCCATTGGCTCTTGAAATCCTTAAAAGGGTCCTGCAGTCTCAGCAGTGGCATTCTCGGACCCTCAGAGGATTCTGTGGTTACACTCTCTCCTCAACCCAAGGCATGAGACACACGACTCTCCTCCTGGCAGCTCTGGTCGGGACTCTGGTCTTTGCCCGTGAGTATGGCCCTTCCCTTGCACCCCACCAGAGCCTTTGCGGTGCAGGGCCACCCTCACTCCTGTCTTCCTGCCTCTCTTTCTCTCCCCAAGCTGTCCCATCTGCCGGCCTCTACAAGTGACTCCCGCCCCCTGTTCTTCACACGCAGCCCCTTCACCCCACTGATTAGGGAGCCAGGAACCGCCCGGACCCACCTGCGCTCCTGGCCCATCACCTCACACACCGTCCTCCACCCACTCTGCTCTACCACACTGGCCTTCTTGCAAGGCCTCCAAGCCGCTGCATATGCCTGGGCAGGTTGTCCCCTGCACAGGAGTGCCAGGCTGGGGGTGGTGGGGACTGAAATCTGGCCCACATGCCACTCGCCCAGCAGTGTACCCTACTCTTGGTCATGCCTCCCAGGATGCCTTTTCCAACCCCACAAGCATTGTTCAGGCCAGGACGACCCTGCCATTCCTTGAACATTGGGACCTGCCTTCCTGCTCTTCCCTCTGCCTGGAATGCTTTTCCTCCCCTTGTCCCTTCCCCTAGCTGACTCTGAGTATTGCCCGGCCAACGCTTTTGTTATCTATCAAATCTCAGTTGAGGTATCAGTTCCTCAGAGGTGTCTTCCATGAACATGGAGAATAAATTAGACCCCATTTGCCCTTATCACCTCGTGCTTTACCTGCCCTTCTAGCATCATCACCCTGGGGATTAAATTATTACATAATAGACTGCACTCTGTCAGGCAGGGTCTGTTTTTCTCAGCGCTGAACCCCCTTAAATTAGCAGAGAGCTTTGCATAAATATGTTGAAAGACTAAAGGAATTGCGGGGCGGGGGGGGGGTCCAACCTCAGAAATCACCAAGCCATGCACTGTCCCTCTGTACTACAGAGGAGCCTGAGTCCCTCTGACCTTGGCCAGCTCCCCAGTAGGGATCTCAGAGAAACTCATAGGCCAGAAGTAAGTCAGAGGGCAATTTTTTGTTGTTGCTCTTGTTAAATTTTGGTAAAACTTAACAGAAAAAATTCATCAGAATTTTTAAAAATAAAATAATATTTTAAAATAAAACAATAACATAAAATAATACTAATAATTATAAAAGTAATGTAATAGTACATATTTTGTTTATCTTAGAGAAATTGTATTGCTTACAATTATTTAGCAGCCTATTATATTCAGTTAAATGATGGAATGCTTGAACCACAGGACTAATTTTAAGTCTAGGCTTTTTTCCCTTAGTTTTCCAGTTCTACTAATTAGCAAATTCGATTTCAAAATAACAAATTATCAGGAATAACTACATGATCCTGCTGGATCATTCTTGAAAATTAGTCTAAGAAATGATGGACAGGTTGAGGAGTACAGAGCCTGCTTCAAGAAACTGCAGAAGTTGAACATCAGAAAGAACACCTGGGTAGACCTACTGATGGGGCAGAAGGCTGAGTTCAGGCTCCCCATCATGTCCACAGGCATCCTGAGAGCTAAGGATTGGGAATGGGATGGAGGGTGACTCTAGGGGCAGGTTCAGTCCTCACTGTCATCTCTTTCCTCCATTACAGAAAATGATTGCTCCACTTCTACCCAGGAACCCTTGACTAGTGAGTCCTTCTCTCCCTCAGATCCCTCCCTGGGCAGGGGCGGGGGTGGGGGGTGGTGGTGGGGAAGGTTAGGTGCTGGGAATGTCAGTGGAGGCTGGGAGAGGAATCCAGGGGGAGGGGAGAAAGGTCTTGCTCTTGGAGTTGATGGGAGGAGTGTGAATTGAGGTGGGACAGGGGTAAGGACAAAACTAAGGCTAAGGATAACTAGGCAAGGAAAAGACTTTTTGTGAATAAAAGTGGAAAAAAAGATGAGGTTAAATAACAAGGGAAATATCCCCACGGTATTAAGATCTTCACCCACAGACACCTCCCCTCACTGCTCCTCATCAACCTCACTCATTTCCAGCCCCACATTCCATTTCACTCCTTCCTGTACCGCCCACATCAGCTCAGCTGAACTTGTTTACATTCCCCACACCTGTCCCACCCATGCCCCCCTCCCCTCCACCCCCACCAGCTCTTGCTGACTCATTTCCTACCCCCCAAGGAAGAATTGATGCTTTTGAACTGTGGTGTTGCAGAAGACTCTTGAATTTTTTTAAATATTTCTTTATTTTATTTTCTGGCTGCATTGGTCTTAGTTGCAGCGTTTGGGATCTTTTCATTGCATCGCGTGGGCTTAGTTGACCCTCGACTTGTGAGACTTAGTTCCCCAATCAGGGATTGAACCCACATTCCCTGCATTGCAAGATGAAATCTTGCAATTGAAATGAAATCATTGCAAAATGAAATCTTGAAGTTCCCTCAACATATAGATTTGAGAGGGGTACAAACATTCAGTCCATAACAGGTATATAGTGTGTAGAAATTTTATCTCCCTTAACAGGACAGGATTCATGCCACACCATTTCTGTATTCTGGCAGCCAGCAGCACACATCAGGTATCCTGACTGCCCATTCCAAAGGGAAAAAACACTTTTGATTTTGTTAAAATGAACAAATTGGTATGTTTGTACCTAAGTTGATGAGGGGACCACAGCTCCAACAGAATCTGCTTCACCCCAAAAATACAGCCCCAACAACCCAGGAGATTTCGAGAGCACCTCAAGAGAAGCCCAGCTCAGAATTCAACCCACTGCGTAAGTATCCTCAGAGGACTCTCCAGTAGCATGCTTGCATGACACCTCCAAGCAGAGACAAGTCCAGGGAGAAGCAGCCATATGCATTCACCTGAACACAAAGGCACAAATGGGGTTCACCCTGCACCCACCCACACACAGAGTTTCTACAGTAGGTGATGGTGCTGCCTGCACCGCATGTGGTTTCTTCCTGACCCACCCACGCTCCCATGAAAGAGAAGCTCGGTCCCTCCTTAAAACCTCTCCACTTTAGGAATTTGTCCAAGGATAATGTCTGGTGGGGGACAGGATTGGGGGAAAGGTGGGAGTCCTCTTTAAATGATGTGACCTTTCTGCTGACGTGATTCTTCTGCTCCAAAATTAGAATTCGGGTTAGGTAGAGGTCTCCCGATAGCCCAAGATATAAGAAAAAGAATACAAGAAAGAATTGAAGAAGGAAAGAAGTTCTTCGAAGGTGAGTGCATACCAACTCAAAGTCTTGCGAAACTGAGAAGACTCACCCCTTTCCAGGGGTGGGAGGTGGACCGGAGCATATTGTCACCTGCCCCCCACACCTGAGTCCTGGCACTGTCACTGCCCGTCCACACTGAAGCTGCCCCCACGCTGGGCCTTCACATGCCTCCAGCCTCTCACCCACATTCAAACCACCTGATATCAGATTCCCCCTGGGGTCTGACTGCCAGACTTCCCACTGCACCGCCTGCTTCTCTTCCTCTTGCTCCTGCCCAGGTTGCGGGGGGGTGGGGGGCAGTTTGGGGGGCAGGGATGGGCAGGTCCTTCAGCCTCTGCTGTCTCTAACCTCCATCCCTGATTCCTAGGTAAAGCCCTCCTGCTGGGAAGCAGGAGATGGCATGAAGGAGGGTGGAGAGGGTGGAGCTGGTGCCTGGGACCCCTCAAACCTCATTCTCATCTCCACTTTCTTCTAGAGGGAGCTGAAGTGGCACAGGGCATAAGGAGAAGACTCAGTCCAGTGACATTGTTACCCGGCTTTTTGAGAAGCTGAAAAAATGGAGTCCCTGGACTTCAAGCCTTAAACATACTTGTAGCCCATAGCAATTAAAGTGAATGCATCCAACTTGCCCCGTGCCTGTGTTCTGTGGGGTGGGCCCAGGGGCAGAGGGGGAGGAAAGCCCGACGTGACCCAAGCTCCCAGTCTGTCACAGCCTGCCTTGAGGACACAGCCTGTGACAAGCGCTTTCATCCACCTGAGCCACAGTCACATGGACTGGGCCTCGTTCAAGTTCAAATGCCACTCCAGTTCTGGTCTGCCTCCTTGCTCTTCACTCATGGCTCCCAGTGACCTTTGAGCATTTCCAAAAACTAAACCAACCTCCAGAGAAACAGGATTTATCATCCTGAAAAATAATCGAAGCCCGAACCATTGCTATTACAGCCGTGTTCTGGCACTGTTATTAAAAACACATCTCCCCTGCCGTACATTCATACTTTGTACACTGGGCCAAAGTGAATGGCAACGGCCAGTTAGATCAGACCAGTTAAATAATGAGCTGCTGCAGCAAAGGCTTGACCAAAAAGGCCAACTGAATCCATCACAATTACCCAGGTGCTCATCCTGTTATCTCCTCCTTCCCTGCATCCCAGTCCAAGACAGCCCTTCACAGATGGACAGGAAAAGACATGCATGACCACAGAAGAAGAGAGAACCATCAGCTCTCCTCCCGCCTGCCCTCTCCTGAAGCCCAGTCCATAGCACGCCTGGGATCTAACACCCCCAGAGCCACTGATTCTAGACTAGCCTTCTCCCACTCCATGAGGTTCCCTCCCCTTCTAACCTGGGCATGAGGGGCATTCAACCTAGACCTTGTTGCTTTTGATTTTGTTTTTTTTGTTTTTTTGCCACATTGAGTCTTCACTGCTCTATGTTGGCTTTCTCAAGTTGCAGTGAGCAGGGGCTACTCTCTAGTTGCAGTGCTCAGGCTTAGTTGCTCCAAGGCATGTGGGATCTTCCCGGACCAGGGATCAAACTCATGTACCCTGCATTGACAGACAGAGTCTTATCCACTGTCTTATCCCACCAGGGAAGTTCTAGACACCGTTTTCAATTAATCAAGCAATGTATTCTCCTACTCAGCCCTCCTACCTCCACCGCAGATCCTCCGTTTCCAAGACACTGCCAAGGAAACAGAGGGAGACCCTCAGGAACAGGCACCCTTGGAGCACCCATTATGATCAACACGGTGCACAAAGCATGTCACACTCGAGTAGCCTACCATCCTGTACGTGGGTTGAATTGTTCCCCCCGCAAAAGGCCTATTGAAGTCCTAACCCCTGGCCGCTCAGAAAGTGACCTTATTTGGAAATTGTATCCTTGCAGATGTAGTTAATTAAGGTCCTACTGGAGTAAGGTGAATCCCCAAACCAAAATGACTGTTGTCCTTATAAGAAGGGAGGAATTTGGACACGGAGACACACAGAGGAAAGACAATGTGAAGACACACGGGATAGACAGTCAAGTGAAAACAGAGGCGGGGACTGAGTGATGCCTCCAGAAGACAAGGGAGGCCAGGAATCACCAGCAGACACCAGATGCTCTAAGAGGTCATAACAGACCACCGGCCCAGGTGGTATGCATGAGACAGGTGCTCCGGCCAGGTGCACTGGGAGGACCCAGGGGAATGGGGGGGGTGGGGTGGGGAGGTGGGAGGGGGGATCGGGATGGGGAATACTTGTAACTCCATGGCTGATTCATGTCAATGTATGACAAAACCCACTGCAATGTTGTGAAGTAATTAGCCTCCAACTAATAAAAATAATTGGAAAAAAAAAAAAAAGCTCCTCAAAGGTGCCACAACCAGAAAGGAGTCTCCTGGGACTTCCCTGGTGGTCTGCGCTTCCAGTGCAGGAGACACAGGTTCAGCCCCTGGTCTGGGAACTAAGATTCCCTATGCCACGTGCCCAAAAAAGAAAAAAGAAAAAAGGAGTCTCCTGTACAGATTTTGGAGGGAACATGGCCCTGATAACACTTTGATTTCAGACTTCTAGCTTCCAGAACTGTGAGACAATAAATCTATTTTGTTTTAAGTAATCCAATTTATGGTATTTTATTATGGCTACCGTAAGAAACTAACACACAACACCATCTCAGATTCATCCACACATCAGGCTACTCATCTTCTACCTAAACATTCAGATCCCGTGACCACCATCACCTATTTCTCCCACCTCCCAGCCCCTGACAACCACAGTCTTCTTTGTTTTGTGCAGTTTCGTTTTAGATTCCCCATATGAGATCACACTGCATTTGTCTTTCTCTATCAGATTTATTTTGTAGCATAATGCCCTCAATATCTATCTATGCTGATGCAAATGGCAGTATTTCCTTTTTTTCTCATGGCTGAATGATATTCATATAATATTATAATATAATATCCATATAATAAATAATGGGGTTTCCCAGGTGCTCAGTGGTGAAGAATCCACCTGCCAAGCAGGAGATGCAGGTTCAATTCCTGGGTCAGGAAAGTCCCCTGAAGAAGAAAATGGCAACCCATTCCAGTATTCTTGTCTGGGAAATTCCATGGACAGAAGAGCCTGGCAGGCTACAGTCCATGGGGTCACAAAGAGTTGGACATGATTTAGAGGTTAAACAGCAGAACAGCATAAAAAATAATATTTATATAATACATATTTTTATATATGTCCTGAATTTTCACCTCACAGATTTTTTACCTCCTTGGTTAAATTTATCCTTAAGTATGTTATTCTGTTTGATTCTATTGTATATGGGATTGTTTTAATTTCTCTTTCTTATAATTTGTTCTAAAAGAATTTTTTAAATGAAGTTTTAAAACCCCTTCACATATGTTAAAGCTGGCATCTAGAATTTTTTATTCAGAGTTTAAATAATTGCAAAAGATATGTATTAACATCAACATGTAATCTAATGATTCACCCCCTTACTGCCATCAAATCTTTGTTCAAATGCCACTTTTTCAGAGAGGTCTTTCCTGGCTAGCATGTCTAAAATTGCAACTTGCCCCCACATAATCCCTACTTTATTTTTATCTTTAGCATTTCTTTTTTTTTTTTCAGGTTTTTGAGGTGCAGTTAAGATTTTAAAAAATTGCACATATTTCATATATACATTTTGGTGAGTTTGGACATAGGCACAGACCCATGGTACCACTACTGTAATCAATATAATTAACATATCCATCACCTCCAAAAGATTTCTTGTGTCTCTTTGCTGTGTGTGTGTATTAAGGACACTTAGCATCTTAGCATGAGATCTACCCTCTTAACAAGCTTTTAAGTGCACAACGTCTTATTGTTAACTACTGGCATTAGTTCACACAGCAGATCTCAAATTCATCCTCTAGCATTCCTCACTATCTCACATACTGTATAATTTACTTATTTGTCTGTTTCCTTCACTGGAACTGAAGCATCCTGAGGGCAGGAATTTCTGTTGTTTTCACTGTTGTAGCCACAGGGCCTAAAACAATGCCTAGAATGTACAGGCACTCAATAAATGTTAGTGGAATGTTGAATGAATTCACCACTCCTGCCCACCTCTCCATTCTGATCCTGTGAAGTTAATGTCTCCATCCTCTTGTTTTATGCTGGTCTGAGTCTATCAAAGACGAATGCTGTGGCTGGACAGCCCTTGCAGTCCTTCAGCAGTAATTGTCAGGAAACCTTCCGGCCGGGGAGGGAGGGGGGGACGTATTTATTACCTTCAGAACTGAAACCTGCATGCCCCAGCTGGGACCACACAGCATGTTCATGGCAGCAGGGTGGAAAACTCAGGCCTAGGGTTCTGCTTTTATTGAAATTGAGGGCGTAGGCCTAGGGTTTCAAGGGCTCACTCTTTATTGGTGAATTTAAAATGTAAGGGCAGAAATTTAAAGTATGGGAAGAAAGGGCTTTTCTGCTGGCTCAGTGGTGAAGAGTCTGCCTACCGGTGCAGGAAACATGCATTTGATCCCTGATCCTGGAAGATCCCACATGCCGTGGATCAACTGCACCACAACTACTAAAGCCTGAGTGCCCTAGAGCCCTCGCTCCACAACAGGAAAAGCCGCTGCAATGAGAAGCCCATGCACCATCTCTAGCCCAGCTACAGGGCAGACCCTGCCCCCGCCAGAACTAAAGAAAAGCCTGCACAGCCACAAAGACCCAGCGCAGTCAAAATAAATAAAGTTTTTTTAATTAAAAAAATAAAGTATGGGTAAAGAAAAAGCAAGTGACCCCAAAGGCCATCTATCAAAACCAGCCAAGATCTCTAAAATAAAGGAGCCACTGGTGGGAGGTGGAGAGGTGTTTCTTCACCTAGTCCTGTGGCTGGTAATTGTGTTTATTCAAAATAGTCATCTTTTCTTTTTTTTTCAAGATAGCCATCTTTGAAGTGGATGCCTCTCTCAAGAGGATGTCCTGACAAAGAGTAAGTTAGGCACTTGTGTTACCAAACTAGGAATCAGATTCTTTTGCCCAACGTGCAGCAAGCCAAATGCTGAGACACCAAGAGATTTGCAGCTTAGAAAGGATTCATTCACAAGGCAGCCTTGTGAGGAGAACAGATCTCAAATCTGCCTCCCTGAAGGCAGGGAGCATGGAATATTTAGAGAAGCAGGGTGGTCTGAGGTGTAGGCAATGGTATTTGGAGGTAAGAAAAAGATGAGGTAATCCATGTTCTGTGCAGGTGTATCTGAATTACATGCTTCTTCATGGAATGCATGTTCAGAAAATAGCCATGTTAGCATGATCTGAGGATGGAGTTTCGGGCCCTCTGACGTCAAAAGGTCATTCACTGGACACTTACATGGACCTAGTTTGAGGGTCAGGGTCCCCATGACCTGGGTTCCCCTTACCCAGTTCAAACTGGACAAGCGCTGACTTCCAGTTCCTGAAAACAACTTAAGCAATTATTACTATAGCAACCCATCTCTCATCTGTCTGATTAAGCAAGTTTAAGGGATCTTATCTGATGACTGCCCTCAGTTTCACCTGCATTACAAAAAAAGAGAAAACTGTCAGGACTAATGTTACACCTCTCTATTCTCAGAACATGCTTTTTGCCTGTGTACTACCTCTTCACCAGACAGGTGACGATGCAGGTTTATGTGAAAGTCACTTCAGTATCCCTAATATGCAACAGGTAGCAGATGCTTCTTTCCATATATTAAAAGAAGGGGATTCTTATGATTCAGGCTCATACCTGCACACAACACTTCTCCATTTCCCCACTGACAGTACCCACCCAGGCTCCTGTGATGCCTGCCATCCAGCACCCCAACACAACCCAGATCCTCCCCCCTCAAAAGAGGGCAGACCAACCATCTCTCATTCAAACATCGGTGCCCTTATAGGCACAGTAATCACAGCAAAGCCTAATGAAGGGGAGCAGCTTCCCCAGGCAGTTTCAGAGGAAACTCCAGCTGGGATAAAATCTTTTTCAACCCTGAAGACAATGGTAGTAGCAGTCCAAAAGACCTAGACAGACTTTAGTCTGCCTTCCCTGTCTACAGGTCCCACATCTGTGGATTCAATTTGAGGCAGGAGGAAGGTGGGGCCCTTCCCCAGGTAAATGATTGGAGATTCATTCCATCCAGTGGATTGAAACTGCAAGACTAGAACAGCAGGACAATTAAGGGAGGAGGCTGGGCTCTGCCCAGATGACATGTTTCTGATTCTCAAAGTCAGGAGACCTCCCTGACCACACATGTGCAGAAGGACTCCTTGGAGGTCAAAGGGGAAGTGATGCCAAGGGATGTTCTAACCACAGGCCTCTTCAGTAGAATCCGTCTAGGCTAAAATTTGCATGCGCACACATGGAAGGGTCCTGAGATATACCAAATATGGACTGAGGACCAGGCAAATCAAAATGATTCATCAAAGGAAAACCAGAAGAAACACCCCATATAAGTGATTCAAACTGCCACGAGGGCACAATCAGGGACTCTCCCTGAGTCTGCCCATGTGTCTATCCACACATACTATACTCTTTTTCTCACTTAATAAATACTTTACTTGCTTCACTACTTTCCATCTTTGTGGAAATTCTTTTTTGCAAAGTCAAAGGGCCAGGGCCCTTGTCACTGACACTGGTCTTATGGCTAGGATCTGGTGTTTTCACCATAGTAACTCAGCCTCAATCTCTGGCTGGTAACCCAAGCCCCACTCCAAGTTGCTGCAGGCCGAGGTTGCCCGAGATCATATCGACCACAAATTGAAAATATTCAGAAAAAAATTCCAGGAAGTTCCAAAAAGCGAAACTTGAATTTGCTCTGCCCTGGCAACTATTTATATAGCTTTTAATGTTACATATATAATCACCTACATAGCATTTACATTGTATATACAGTTATTCATGTAAAATTTACATTGTATGAGGTGTTACAAGTAATCTAGAGATGATTTAAAGCATACGAGAAGATTGCATAGGTTATATGCAGACACTAGGCAATTTCATACAAGAGACTTGAGAATTCAAGTTGGTGGGGGTGAGGGGGGAGGCTGTCCTGGAACCAATCCCCTGAGGATACCTAGGGAGGGTTATATAAGAAAAAAAGAAGCAGACCACTCCTCCTTGTGGTATGGATCTGTACACTTGAACATTACTTTGGGTAAGGCAGGGTGCAATGCATATTAAAAAGCAGAGACACTACTTTGCCAACAAACGACCATCTAGTCAAAGCTATGGTTTTTCCAGTAGTTATATATGGATGTGAGAGTTGGATCATAAAGAAAGCTGAGCACTGAAGAATTGATACTTTTGAACTGCGGTATTGGAGAAGACTCCTGAGAGCCCCTTGAACTGCAAGGGGAGCCAACCAGTCAGTCCTAAAGGAAATCAGTCCTGAATATTCATTGAAAGGATTGATGCTGAAGCTGAAGCTCCAATACTCTGGCCACCTGATGTGAAGAGCCAACTCATTTGAAAAGACCCTGACGCTGGGAAAGATTGAGGGCAGGAGGAAAAGGGGGTGACAGAGGATGAGATGGTTGGATGGCATCACCAACTCGATGGACATGAGTTTGAGTAAGCTCCGGGAGTAGGTGATGGACAGGGAGGCCTGGCATGCTGCGGTCCATGGGGTCGCAAAGAGTCAGACATGACTGAGTGACTGAACTGAACTGAACTGAAGGTGCAGTGCATACATAGAGAGTCTGTGGGACAAACCACTCAAAGTACATACAAACACATCTGTGTCCAAAAGGAAGGCTAAGCGTGACTTTCTACCTCCCTACCCACCCTAAATTTCATGAAATGACCAAAAAATAATTATTTAATTAAAAATAGGCTTCTTTCAGGACTTCCCTGCTGGACCAGTGGCTAGAACTCCACACTCTCAATGCAAGAGGGCTAAGTTCAGTCCTTGGTCAGGCAGCTAGATTCATATACCATAACTAAGAGTTCACATGCCACAACTTAAAGAAAAGATCCCACATGTGTTGCAGTGAAAAAGGAAAAAAGAAGAATGAGTTTTTCTCTTTCCTTTTCCTGAGAACAAAGAGAATAAAGACATTAGTGAGCAGACCTGAACATTCCTACTTTTTTTACTTTCACTGAAAGTCACTCAGTCATGTCCGACTCTTTGCAACCCCATGGACCATCCAGTCCATGAAATTCTCCGGGCCCATACAGTCCATGAAATTCTCCAGGCCAGAATACTAGAGTGGATAGCCTTTTCCTTCTCCAGGGGAACTTCCCAACCTGGGGATTGAACCAAGGTCTCCTGCATTGCAGGCAGATTCTTTACCAGTTGAGCTATCAGGGAAGCCCTTTTACTATAGCTGCTCCTAACTCTATATGTCTATAACCAAGTGTGCTTTTCTGCCCCCTAACTCTGCAGGAGTTCCACCTCACACCTATTTTCCTTTGACTCTATGCTAAATACATCTTGTGTCCGGTGTTTACTCTTATGACACCCTTCCCCTTGTAGTTACATATCAGAGCCACCAAACTGCCAGACTCAATACTGGGTTACTGGCACCAGCGCATGACTGTCTTTGAGACAATGCAAGAGGACGAAATCAAGATCCTAAACACCTCATCATCGACTGCTGACTGGGAGCCTCATCTTATAGAAGCCCCTAGGTTCCTCATGGGAAAGGGGGCACAGTTCTTTAGGCACGAGCCTGCTGTGTGCCCCTGTCCACTAGCTGAAAATTGAAACCACCCTTCTATTTCCTCCAAACTCTGTCTCCATATTTTTTATTCAGCTTCAGTGAGTAGAGGAAGTCAGGATTTTGGCCAAGAACAATTTCCACCCTAAATTTCATGAAAATGACCAAAAAAAAATTTTTTTTTAATTAAAATAGGCTTATTTCAGGACTTTCCTGGTGGTCCAATGGCTAAAACTCTGCACTCTCAACAGAAGAGACCTGAGTTCGGTCCCTGGTCAGGGCACTAAATCCACATACCACAACTAAGTTTGCATGCCGAAACTATAAAAAGGAAAAGATCCCACATACTACATCTAAGATCTGACACAGTCACATAAATAAATAAAAATAAGTGTTTTAACATATAGACTTATTTCTGGGTTTGCCATTGTTTACCCGGTGTTATGGAAGTTTGATGTTCAGATATGAACATAGCAGCGATGGGGCGGGGACCCACGCAGTTACACAAATCCAAATGTAAGGAGCAAGAGTAAAGATACATCTACCAACCTCTTATCTCTGAAGTCAGTTGAATTGATTACAACAAGAAAAATAAAAGCAGATATGTAAATCCCATTTTGGATGAAAATAGAAAGTACTAACCCCAAATAACACTTTCTATGACAAACTTCTGCCAAGCCCAGTGAAACTGGAACCAAATTGATGGAAGATGCTGACAATATCCCTTAAAGACAGATCACAAGCAGACCTGGCAGAGGACAACTTCTCTGAAGTACATGATATATTCAGAGGAGCATAATCAAGGACACTTTATTTATAACTAGATCCAACATGTGTATAATGACTGCTGAAAAAAAAGAACTGAACGCCTAGAAAAGAAAAACATAATTGAAGACACTGTTTCTTAAAAAATAAAGAAAACATGAATCTTGCTGTAAGGAGTGGGAAACGGGGAGTTGTTCAAGGGTTACAGTTTTGCAAGATGAGAAAGTTCTGGAGATGGGCTATACAAATGAATATACTTTGTACCATTGGACTATACACTTAAAAATGATTTAGATTGTATCCACTGAAAAAAAATGCGCAACCTAAAACTGGAGAATTAGATTTTATTTAGTGTACTTGCTGAGTACTTAAGCCTGTAAGTCAGCCTCTCAGATAGCTCTGAGGGGCTGTTCCAAAGAGGTAAGGAATGCACCAGGATACATAGGAGTGTTTGCCAAAAAAAAAAAATAGAATAACAAAAAATTATTGTTAATTAGAGAAAACCAGACATCTCAAGTTAATGAATTCAGTACTTTTTTATGAATAGGAAGATGGAAGAGTCTGGACTCATTGAAATCATTTCTTTGATATGCACCTTAACTGTCTAGGACCCGTATCCTGTTCTTGCCCATCCAGAATCCACTCTGCGCACTCTGTTGGGGATAACTGCAGTGACTGAAGGCTTGGTGGCAGGCATCTATTTGTCTGCATCCAGAGTTCCCTTGGGGCTCACCATTGAGCCGAGGCTGCTGTAATGGCTGATGGTTTGATGGCCGCAGCGTCCTTTGCTGATTTGGCAGGCAGCATTCTTTGTACCCAAGGTAAATTCTGTGTTACAGGTATTTTACCATAATTTAAAATTTAAATTAAAAACTTGGACTTCACTGGTGGTCCAGTGGTTAAGAATCCACCTGCCAATGCAGGGTACACGGGTTGGATCCCTGGCTGGAGAAGATCCCACGTGCCTCAGAGCAACTAAACCTGGGTACCACAACTACTGGGCCTGAGACCTACAGCCGGTGCTCTGCAACAAGAGAAGCCACCTCAACGAGAAGCCAGCGTACCTCGACTAGGGAGTAGCCCCTGCTTACTGCGATTGAAGAAAGACCACACAGAGCAACGAAGACCCAGCACAGCCAAAAATAAAATAATAAACAAATACAGTTTAAAACTTGAAGTTATAGATTGAAAGGAAAAACTGATTCAAAATGATCAGTGCTGAGACTGGCCTAGTAAAGTTCCTTATCTTCAAAAATAAAGAGTCATTGGGCATTCAACATACCCACTGAGGTAAGGAAACAAAAATGCACACACACAAATATGGGCTTGCCTGGGGGCTCAGACAGTAAAGAATCTGCCTGCAATGTGGGAGACCTGGGTTTGATTCCTGGGTTGGGAAGATCCCCTGGAGAAGGAAATGGCAACCCACTCCAGTATGCTTGCCTGGAAAAATGAGGAGCCTGGCAGGCTACAGTCCATGGGGTCTCAAAGAGTCGGACACGACTGAGCAACTATCACTTTTACTTTTCTCACACACACACACATACACACACACACACACAGAGTCTCGTTTCAGACTTAAGCAACAAAAGACAGTGGAGAAATCCCTACAAAGTCCTCCAGGAAAAGAAATGTGAGATCCAAGCATTTTGTACTTCATCAAACCATTTTACCAGACTAAAGGCAACAGACAAATATTCTAGCATGCAAGAATTCAGGAAATTTCAATCCTATGAACGCTTTCCAAAAAAGCACCAGGCAATAAATTCTAGCCAACTGAGAGATTAAATGGAGAAAACTAGATAAAAGGATTAGTTGTGAGTTTTAAATCCACTTTAATGCAAGACAAAAGCTAAAACTGTTGCAGGAACCCACTCTAGTATTCTTGCCTAGAGAATCTCACAGACAGAGGAGCCTGGTGGGCTACAATCCATGGGGCCGCAAAGAGTTGGACATGACTTAGCGACGAAACAACAAATGTTAAAAACCATGAGAATGTAATGAAAGATCAGAATAGGAATGATAGAGATAGAAGAGAGAGCAGAGTAAATATAAGTAGGCAGATATACAACTTCTATAGTTGGAGTATCAAAAATTATTTTTAAATCAAGGAATAAATATAATAAAGGAAATTAGTAAGAAAATTAATAATAATAGTTGAAAATCAGTTGGTGAAGAGGAAGAGAGAAAGGAGAAAATACACTTTTTTAAATAGTTATTCTGTCACTAAGTTGTGTCTGACTCTGCAACCCCACGGACTGCAGCACGCCACACTCCCCTGTCCTTCACCATCTCCCCGAGTTTGCTCAGATCCACATTCATTGAGTCAGTGATGTTACACCTTCTAACCTGAGGGGGCTCATCTCCTGGTGCCATATCTTTTTGCCTTTTCATACAGTTCATGGAGTTCTCACGGCAAGAATACCGCAGTGGTTTGCCATTCCCTCCTCCAGTGGACCACGTGTTGTCAGAACCTTTCACTATGACCCGTCCATCTTGAGTGGCACTGCACGGCATGGCTCACGGCTTTATTGAGCTACACAAGCCCCTGCACCGCAACAAGGCTATGATCCATGAAGGGGTTTTTTTAATTGATGTTTAGTTAATTTACAATATTGTGTTAGTTTCAGGTGTATAGCAAAGTGATTCACTTATACATATATATTCAGATTATTCTCCATTATAGGTTATCACAAGATATTGAGCATAATTCCCTGTGCCATACAATAAATTCTTAGTGCTTATCTATTTTATGTATAGTAGTGTATATCTGTTAATTATATACTCCTCGTTTATCCCTTCCCTCCTGCCCTTTTTCCCTTGGAACCATAAGTTTGTTTTCTATGTCTGTGAGTCTGTTTCTGTTTTGTATATGGATTCATTTGTCTTATTTTTTTTGGATTCCACATAAAAGTGATATCATATACAGTAAGTCCCCTACATGCAAACAAGTTCTGTTCCAATTTGTTCATAAGTCCAACACAGTTAGCCTAGGTACTCAACTAATGCAATTGGCTATGCACTACTGTACTGTAATAGGTTTATAATACTTTTTACACAAATAATAAAAAACAAACACAAAAAACATTTTTAATCTTACAGTACAGTACCTTGAAAAGTACAGTAGTACAGTACAATAGCTGGCATACAGAGACTGGCATCAACTGAACCGGTAAGAAGAGTTACTGACTGAAGGAGGGAGAGAAGGTGGGAGATGGTAGAGTTGAATGATCATCAGTGATAGGGGACAGAGGACAATTTAACTCACACCTTACGTGATTGGACATGTGATACACATTCTAATATTTGAAAGTTTGCAATTTGAAGGTTCATATGTACTTACTATACTACTTTTTCTCTGACTTACTTGGTATGATATTCTCTAGGTCCATCTATGTTGCTGCTATTTTATTTTTTTTATGACTGATTAATATTCCATTCTATATACATATAAACCAGAAAGTACACTATTTGAATGATTGCTAGTAGAGGGAGTCAACTCTAAATAATAAAGCACTGAGTATATTATTTGAAATTATGGTCATAAAGATAATCAAAAGGACAATAAACAAACTATAAATCTTTTCTATCACCAGAAGAGATACACATAAAAGAGGAAAAAGAAGCACAAATAATATAGCAAAGCATGGATAATAAAAAATTGTTAAAACAAGAGGACAGTATTAAGAAGATGAAACTAGTACCTAACACAACTTTCATATGAATAAATAAAATAACAAATTTATGGACTGAAAGCAAAAGATTCTCAGATTGGATCACAATGCAAAACCAAGCTATAAATGATGGATCAATAGATGTATCAATAACAAAGTAATTGCTTCATATTGTCTTTCTTCCAACTTGCTTGCACTCCTGCCTTCCTTCCCAGTAATTCAGCACAAAAGCCCATAGGTAGAGCCCAGCAAGACAGACATCTGCATGGGCAGGAGATGGGGGATTGCTGGAAAGCTGAACAAGATTTTGGAAGTGGAGTGAGATGAGCGTGTCTGCCCAAGGGACAAGTGTGGAGGAGGAAGTAGTGGCCCAGTCTGGGGTGTCTGAGCCCAAGGAGGGTAAGGAGGGGTCTCCCTGCTGCAGGGTGACGCAGCCTGTATTCTGTGGAGCCAAACTGGAATTGGAGGTAACATTGACAAATTATATATATATATACATATGGGTTTCCCTGGTGGCTTAGTGGTAAAGAATCTGCCTGCCAATGCAGGAGACATGGATTTGATCCCAGGGAAGATCCCCTGGAGAAGAGCATAGCAACCCACTCTAGTATTCTTGCCTGGGAAATCCCATGGACAAAGGAGCCTGATGGGCTACAGTCCATGGGGTCACAAATAGTCAGATACACCCAACAACAACAACAACAGCAAAATATGTATACATATATATGTGTATGTGTGTACATGTGTATATACACACATATACGTCTAGCTGTAAAATATGTATCACATGTTATTTATCTGCATGAACATACATCCATACATCCATATGTACATAGATGCATACATACAAACATGCACACATCCTCTATCTTTAACCAATGGGAAGGCCTGGAAGCAGCAACATCCCAAGAACAATGAGCATACCTACAGCCTGTATCTTTGTTTCTAAGTATCATTAAGAGGACAAAAGTCCTTGAAGAAATGGCTGATACCAGGACTGGGGTAGAGAGAGTACACGATGAGCCGAAATGTCTTGCTGTGCCAGAAACTAAAAAAGTGCTCAAAGGATGATGGAGATGTGTCAGAAGAATACACAGGCTAACCAAAAGGGCGGCTTAATCCCCTTACTGTCAAACTGTCTCAGACTAACCAAGTTTAATGCAAAAGAAAAGCACTATAAAGGATTATAATTATAATAATCATCATAATAATAACAAATAATTATGGCAACAGGATTATCATTCATTGACTAAATAGAAAATCACAAGTCCATAGTGATATAAATAAATGAATAAATAAATGAGGAAGTAAGAAACTGCTGTTTTCCTTCCAGCAGAATAGCAGCTAATGAACAGAGAAAGAATGATTGAACTAGAAAATCACTATTTGGCAACCGTTACAGGAGTAAAGAACTCAGCCAAGAAACATCAATGAATGTGAAAACTAATTGGTAAAAGTTTGATGAGGAATATGATATTTACACAGCCTCGAAGTAACTTGTCACAAAATATTTATTCATTACAAAGAGGAAAAAGGGTAAATCCCCAGCCGAGAAACCTGGCGGACACCACATTAATCAGTGATCAAAGTTAACATCACAAAAGTGGGCCAAGTCGAATTATGTCCTACCTGATAGAATGTGAATATGAAGAGTACAGTGTCACTTCTTGATATTCCTGACAAAAAAAAAAAAGAAAGAAACTGAATCTAATTACAAGGAACATTCTGCACAACTGGTCTGTAATCTTCAAAAGTGAAAATGCCATGAAAATCAAGGAAAGACTGAGGAACTGTGACAACTAAATGATCTACAGAATCTTGGATTGGATCCCTTTGTCATAGAGGACATTACTGGGACAACCAGCGACATTTAAATAGGTCCTATGGTACTCATAGATACAGAGAACAAACTAATAGTTACCAGCGGTGGGGGAGAGCAATAGCGGGGTTGGGTAGTGGGAGGTATAAACTATTGTGTGTAAGATAGCTGATATTTCATAATAACTGTAAATGGAAAGTAACCTTCAAAATTGTATAAAAGTGTTTAAAAATTAAAACAAATCAATGAAATAAAATAAATGAGACCTGTGGTTTAGGTGGTAATAAGATATTAATAATATATCAAATGTTAATTTTCTAGGGAACCCTCCTAGGATGTTGGTGGGAATGAAAATTGGTATAACCACTATGCAGAACAGTATGGAGGTTCCTTAAAAAACTGAAAATAGAGCTACCATATGATCCAACAATCCCACTCCTGGGCTTATATCCAGAGAAAACCATACTTCAAAAAGATACATGCATCCCGGTGTTCATTGCAGCATGATTTACAATAGTCAAGACAAGAAAGCAACCTAAATGTCCATTGACAGATGAATGGATAAAGATGTGGTATGTATATACAGTGGAACACTACTCAGCCATAAAAAAGAATGAAATAATGCCAACTGCAGCAACATGGATGGACCTAGAGATTATCACACTAAGTGAAGTATCAGACAAAAACAAATATCATACGATATCACTTATATATGTAATCTTAAAAATTATCCAGATAAATTTATTTACAAAACAGAAATAGACTCACAGACTCAGAAAATAAACTTATGGTTACCAAAGAGGAAAGGTAGGAGAAGGCATAAACTAGGAAGTTGAAATTAACATATACACACTACTTTATATAAAATGGGTAATCAATAAGAACCTACTGTATAGCACAGGATGCTCTACTAAATACTTTGTAATAAGCTATATGGGAAAAGAATCTGAAAAAGAATAGATATATATATCTGTATATCTAGATAAATTTGCTGTACAACTGAAAATGATATGACATTATAAATCAAATATACTGCAATATAAAATTTAAATAATTTAATGTTAATTTTCTGATTTTAATGGTTGTATTGAGGTTATGATGAGGATGTCCTAGTTTGTCAAATTACACAAAACTCAATAGAAAAGAAAAGAAGTAACTCAGAAATTTGTTGTTGTTCAGTCACTCAGTCGTGTCCAATTCTTTGCAACCCTGGATTGCAGCACGCCAGGCTTCTCTGTCCTTCTCTATCTCCCAGAGCTTGCTCAAATTCACATCCATTGAATTGGTGATGCCATCCAACCATCTCATCCTCTGTCGCCCCCTTCTCCACCTGCCCTCAATCTTCCCCAGCATTGGGGTCTTTTCCAATGAATCGGCTCTTCACATCAGGTGGCCAAAGTATTGGAGACTCAGCTTCAGCATCAGTCCTTCCAATAAATATTCAGTGTTGATTTCCTTTAGGATTGACTGGTTTGATCTTCTTGCTGTCCAAGGGACTCTCAAGAGTCATCTCCAGAGCCACAGTTTAAAAGCAACAACTCTTCGGTGCTCAGCCTTCTTAATAGCGCAACTCTCACATCTGTACATGACTACTAGAAAAACCATAGCCTTGACTATACGGACATCTGTTGACAAAGTGATGTCTCTGCTTTTTAATATGCTGTCTAGGTTTGTCATAGCTTTTCTTCTAAAGAGCAAGCATATTTTAATTTCATGGCTGTAGTCACTGTCTGCAGTGATTTTGGAGCCCAAGAAAATAAAGTCTCTCACTGTTTCCATTGTTTCCCTATTTGCCATGAAGAGATGGGACTGGATGCCATGATCTTAGTTTTTGAATGTTGAGTTTTAAGCCAGCTTTTTCACTCTCCTCTTTCACTTTCATCATGAGGCTCTTTAGTTTCTCCTCACTTTCTGCCATTAGGGTGGTGTCACCTGCATATCTAAGGTTATTAATATTTCTCCTGGCAATCTTAATTCCAGCTTGTGATTCATTCAGCCCAGCATTTCACAAGATGTACTCTGTATATAGGTTAAATAAACAGGGTGACAATATACAGACTTGATGTACTCCTTTCCCAATTTTGAGCCAGTCCATTGTTCCATGTCCAGTTCTAACTGTTGCTTCTTGACCTGTATACAGGTTTCTCAGGAGGCAGCTATGGTATTCTGGTATTCCCATCTCTTTAAGAATTTTCCACAGTTTGTTGTGATACACACAGTCAAAGGCTTTAGTGTAGTCAATGAATCAGAAGTAGATGCTTTCCTGGAATTCCCTTGCTTTTTCTATGATCCAACAGATGTTGGCAATTTGATCTCTGGTTGGTCTGCCTTTTCTAAATCAAGCTTGTACATTTGAAAGTTCTCGGTTCACATACTGTTGAAGCCTAGCTTGAAGGATTTTGAGCAATTTTGAAATATTGAAAGTCAAAGGATGGGCAAAAGCACATAAAGTTTTTCAAAGCAGAATATTGATCTTAATATCAGATAACATTTATATCAATACAAAGACATTAAATGAGAAGAGTATTTATATGAATAAAGTTTATCATTCACACACAAAAATCTCACAGACACAAATGTTTCTGCACCTTCTAAAACAGCACCAAAACTTGAGGACAAGCAAAATTAGTGATTGGAGAGGCTCTAATTACCTGTCTCAGTCCTCAAAGGTCTAGTAGAGCAGGAAAATATGGCTATGGAATATCTAAGTATCTTAAATAGTAAGATAGAGCTAATTTATTAGTCTTGAAAAGAACATATTTCTTTATTTCAAAACCTCAAAAAATGCATCAAAAAGCATATCATGATAAATAACCACAACAATAATTATGACTAACATTTCTATAAACCTTAAAAATGTGTCCAGCCCTGTTCTAAACACTTTACAGATTTCAATTTCTTTAGTCCTCATAACAATTCTATGATGAAACTCAAAGCAGAGAAGTCAAATAAGGTCATGTAGCTAGTACACGGTGAACTGGGGTTTGAACTGAGTCAGTCTGGCTCCAAGTCCACTTTCTTAGCCAACACCTTAATAACCTCTAAAATGTGGAAGCAGTACAAACGGACATTCTCTCATCATAAAACTGTAAAACTAGAAATTAAGAATAGAACTAGATAATCCCCCTTAAAAAATTTTTATCCAAATGGGAATTTATAACCTTCTTAAACAGCCATTGATTTAAAAAAGAAAATAAAAGCAGAACTACTTAATATCTAGAATGCAACAGTAATAAAATACTACATATCTGAGATATTGCTAAAACAATATTCTTGGGGAATTTCAAAACCTTAAATATTAACATTCATTAAAGAAAAGATAAAAATACATTACTTGAGCAACCAACTCAAAAAAATTAAAGAACTAAATTTAATGAAAGTATATAGAAGAAATTAGTAAAATCAGAAATTAATTAAATGGGACTTCTCTGGTGGTCCAGTGGCTAAGACTCTGCACTCCTAATGCAAGGGGCCCAGGTTCAACCTCTGGTCATGGAAATAGACCCACATCCTAATCCTGCATGTTGCAACTAAAGATCCTGCATGCTGCAACTAAGACCAACCAAATAACTGAATAAATAAATGAACAAAAATAAATGTTTATAAAGAAACAAAATCTTTTTTAAAAATAAATTAATTAAATGGGAAAAAGTTATAAAACCTAAACTTAAAAAAAAAAAAAATCCAAGAGCTGATTCTTTAGGGGAAAATAGATATACCATTATCAAACTTAACCAAAAAATGAGGTGGAGGGAATGGGGAGAGAAAAATCAGAATAAGAAATAAGAATGAAGACATACCAAAGATAAAAGGAAACAAATAGTTAAAAGATTATTTTGTTTCAATATGTACAAATAAAATTTTAAACCTGAATGAAAAGGATTGTTTTCTAGAAAAATATCCAAGAAAACTGACCCTAGAAGTGCTAAATTACATAAACAAACAAATTAATATAGAAGAAACAGAAAATATCAAGAGCTATCACACACACAATAAAGAACCAGGCCCAGGGGACTTCACAAATGAATTCCATCATCCCTTTAAAGAACCTGATTCCATTTAAACTGCCCCAGAGCACAGAGTGAGGAGGAAACCTCACAAATAGTAAAATGAAGCCAGTAGAACATTGATTTAAAAAGCCAAAGGAGTGCCCATGAAGGGAGTGGAGAGAAAAAGAAAATACAGACCAAATTCTCTTAATTTCAAACACTGAAAATCCTAAGTGAGACATTACCAATAGAATCTAGCTGAAAGTAGAGTCCATTCTCCTTGTTTAGTCACTCAGTCATGTCCGACTCTTTGTGACCCCATGGACTATAGCCCACCAGGCTCCTCTGTCCCTGGGATTTTCCAGGCAAGAATACTGGAGTGGGTTGCCATGCCTTCTCTAAGGGATCTTCCCTACCCAGGGATGGAACTCGCATTCTTGTGTCTCCTGCATTGGTAGGCAGATTCTTTACCACTGAACCACCAGGGAAACCCAAGTTGAATTCATACCAGGGTGGGGGGGCAGCGGGGGGGTGGGGGGGCAGCGGGGGGGTGGGGGGGAATGGTTTAGGGACTTCCCTGGTGGTTCAGTGGCTAAGACTCTGCACTCTCAAAGCCAGGGGCCCAGGTTCGATCCCTGGTCAGGGAACTAGATGCTACATACTGTAACTGAGACCTGGCACAGCCAAATAAATAAAAATAATGAATATTAAAAAGAATGGTTTAATAATAGGAAAAGTATGAATGTAATCATATAAACCGGTGATCAATAAAGGAAAGCATATGGCTATATCCCAAGAATTCTACATAGGAATTTGACAAAAATTCTACATTCATGCTTTTTAATGATGAGATTATCATTTAAATGATACTCATAATAAAATCACACTCAAAAAAAATAAATAAATAAAATCACACTCAAAAATTTTGCCACAAAAATTTCTGCTTAGAAAGCAATCATTGAATTATTCAAATAATTCAATCTAAGATGAGTTAAGAGATATGGCAAATGAAAACCATTAAATAATTGTTTAAAGGATTAAGGAAAACTCAAAAAGAGTCTCATAGAACTAAATTTATAATATCATAGAACTAAAATTCAAGACAATATCAACATGGTGAGATGTGGGGAGAGAGCAAAGGGAGAGAGCAGCACGAAATATTTGTCTGATTAGACAGAAAAGATAGATCTTCAGCAGGCTTCCCCGGTGGCTCAGCGGTAAAGAATCCACCTGCAATGCAGGACCCCCAAGAGATGCAGGTTCAACCCCTGGGTCAGGAAGATCCCCTGGAGGAGGGCATGGCAACTCACTCCAGTATTCTTGCCTGGAGAATCCCATGGACAAAGGAGCCTGGCGGGCTACAGTCCATGGGGTTGCAGAGAGAGTCAGACAGGACTTGGCACGCATACACGCGTAGATCTTGAGCACCTCATTCTACTCGTCAGTGTTTCAGCAACTTCCCCACTTTATTCCTCTGCTGGTGTTGAAGGGAGAGCTCGAAGTTGGGATGGAAAAGTGGAGAAAGTGAGTGCTGAACTGGACGTAGTATGGAACCCCTAATGCCCCAGGCCAGAAAAGTGAAGTCACTCAGTCGTGTCTGACTCTTTTCAACCCCATGGACTGTAGCCTGCCAGGCTCTTCCATTGATGGGATTTTCCAGGCAAGGATGCTGGAGTGGGTTGCCATTTCCTTCTCCAAGGGATCTTCCTGGCCCAGGGATCAAACTCAGTCTCCCACACTGCAAGCAGACTCTTTACCATCTGAGGCCAGAAACCACCACAATAATAACAGATACATACACACATACACACACACACACACACACACACACACGTACTCAAAAGAATAGGCTCTCTGCCTCCCAAAATTCTTATCAAAACAAAAGCTTGAGATTTGCTTACAAGCTGTTGTCCTGTCTGCCAAAGAGCATCCTCAATGTCTCCAAGTCAGAATGGTCCTAGACACTGGTTTTAAAAATGTGAATTCCTGGGTTGCATCCCAGACTTATTAAATGCAGAGGAAGAGGAGGTTTCCCAGTGGACCCTGTGTGCCCTGAAGTTCAAGGCTAGCCAACCTAATGCTGCTATCCTTCTAGAAATGGCAATCTCCAATAAGCCACCACCCCTGACCCAACAGTGTGTCAGATCCTGAAAAACAGGAACCCTAGAGATCCTTGGAGATCCCTCAGGACCATTCCTCTCCTTGCTGGAGAGGAGATTGAGGCCTACAGAGGGGGAGTGGCTGGCCAAGGTCCATACAATGAAGTTACAGCAGATTGACCCTTGGACTTGGGTGTCCCGACTAAAAGCTAAATTTTAAAAACAAAATAGGCTTCTCTAAGTTTATAAGATTCACTCCAGTTACATCAGCTGACACAGGCAGGAAGGGTGATCAGGAAAGCATCTCAGCAGGCCCTGTAGAGTGCTGTGCAGGGAGCAACAGGCAGGTGGCGGGGGGGGGGGGGGGGGGGGGGGGGGGGGGGGGGGGGGGGGGGGCGGGGGCTGTGAGCCCCTCCAACTGCTCTGGCAACACTCGTCCTGCCGTGACATCAGCCCCAGGCAGCGTATGTCAACCTCCCTCTGTCTCATTGCATCTCTCTGCCTCCCCCTTCCTCCTCTGCAAATACCACTTTTATATCTCATTGAGTTCTCATTCTGTCTAACTCACATTCAGAATTCACTGAGAAGGATCTTGTTGACTTGGTTAGAGACCATCCTGTAAGGAGCTCCAGAAGTGGACATGTCTCTCACCCAGGTATCCTCATAAGCCACTGGTCTTCCTTATGTCCAGCCAGGTGATAGCTCTCTCTGGATAGGACCCAGGCTTCCTCACCAAACATGAGTGGCCAGAGGAACAGGGTCGTCTGACGCAGTCGGGAACTTGTGCGTTAAGAGCCACTGTGACCTCTTTTCTCGGAAGGAAGCTACAGGCCTGGCACCTGGACTCCACTCAGTCCATTGTTCTCCTGCCTGTGAGCCCTTAGGCACATAGGACAAAGCTCCAGCTAGAAGGGACAGGCGGCATAGAGTGGAGGCTGCTCTGGAGCCTTGGGGTAGGATTGCCAAACTTGGCCAACAAAATACACAACACCCGGTTAAATGTGAATTTAAGAAAAATGATAAGCAACTTTTCAGTATGAGCTGGTCCCATGCAATATTTGAGTATATACTTACACTAAAAAAACTATTCACTGCTTATCTGAAATTTAACTGAGCAACTTGCATTTTATCTGGCAATCCTATCTAAGAGCGCAGGAATCCAATCTGTTTTGCTCACTGTTGAAGCTCAAGTACCTATCACATACAATTCTTGTTGGAATATTCAATTATTGAAGAAGACCTCTCAGAGGTCCCTCCCTCCCCACTAACAGTAAACATATCCCCCAGGGGCCAACTTTGAACAGACAAATTGACTCATTCAATTTACCAAACTGGAGCACTTAGCAAGTGTCAGGATCTGTGCTAAAAAAATGAGATACAGAAATAAACTATGGCTCCTGTCCTCAAAATGGTAATTGACCAGAGGGAGCAATCGATCAAAGCAGAGAATTACAATCAAGTGTGATAAATGCTAGACAACAAAGGCCATTGAGCCAAGGCCAGGCGATTTTACTCACTACCATATCGCCAAAACTTATACCATAGCAGGCACTCAAGAAATAGTACCGGGATGAAATCACAAAAAGACGAACATATGAACTTTATCATGGGGACCACAGAGGCATGGTGATTAACCTAGGGAATTGTCATGGCGAGAAGGTGGGGTTCACTCGAGGGAGGAGGTATCATTGATGTGGATTACGATCCAGGAGCACAGCTGGCAGACAGAGAAGGAAGAGCATTCCTGACAGAGGGACAGCTTGAACAGGAAGAACACGCCAGTGAGCGAGGAGTAATTCAAAGGGCCAAGAGATAAAGTCAGAAAGGTGGAGCACCTTGAACACATGCCCAGCGAGTTTGGACTTTACCCTACGGATGGTGGATGGTCATTAGACACTTTTGAGTAGGGAAGATGGCTTAATTAATCCTCCAGCATTAGCACTAGAGTGGAGACAGACTGGAGGCCAGAAGGGCAGTGGGAAACAGTGAGAAATAGCCTAAGCTGGAGGTGATGGAGGCCCGAACCTGCGAATTATGAAGTGTGTTAGGAAACAAGCCTGCAGGGCTGCAAACATGTACTGGAGAACACTGTGAACACCCTCCTCTGTCCCTTCCCTGTTCTTAAGTGCCCTCTAAGAGGGGAGGTGGCCCATCAGCGGGGGAAACTGGGGAGGAAGGGGAAGTGGGAGGCAGCCCAAGACAAACTGCCTTCACTTCACAGCCCCGCTTAAGCAGAGAGCAGTGCCCAAGCCATTGGAGGGGGACTGCCAGCCCCCTGGGCCCTTCCCTCCTGCAGCCAGCGAGAGGAGAAGGGCCTGGTTGACACAGCTCACAGCCCTCTGTGGTCCACAGGTGGGGCCTTACCCTCTGTGGGACCCCCACATGCCCAGCAAGCCATGCTTCCTGCTGAGGACAGGAAGCTCAGTCACAGGGACAGCAGCCCTCACCTTCCTGGAGATGGTCCAAAAAGAGGCTCCAGAGAGATCATCAGCTCCAGCCAGAGGAGGGCACAGGAGGTCAACCAGTTCAGTCTCAGGCCCAGGAGCAGGCCTCAGGCCCTAGGTGCATTCCCCACCACCTCTCCAGATGCCTCTCTGGGTGTCCTGCTATTCTATCTTGTCTGCTTCTAGAACTACCAGCCCCTGTATGTATAAGACATAGGGTCTAGAGTTAGACTAACATGGGTTCAAATTCACCCAGATGTGTGACATTGTGTAAATTGCCTCACCTCCATGAACAAGTTTTTTTTGTTTGATAAATAGCATATATTTTAACAACCGCCATGATTTAAATAAAAGATCCCACTTGCACAAACTCAAAGCAATGTCTGGCATATAGCTGGAATCCCTATAAAAGCCTGGCCCTGGGACTCCCCTGAAGGTCCGTGGTTAAGAATTTGCCTTCCAATGCAAGGGATGTAGGTTCAATGCCTGGTGGGGGAACTAAGATCCCACATGCCATAGGGCAATTAGGCCCGTGCGCTGCAACCAGAGAGAGTCCACAACTGGAGGGTCCACACGTCTCAACGGAAGATCCGACATGCAACAAAGATCCTGCAACTAAGACCCAGTGCAGCAAATAAATAAATAAAAATAAATATTTTTGCCAAAAAAAATCCTGGCCCTTTCTTTCCTGAATGCCTGGGGAGTGTTCATCTGTAGCCCCAGAGGATAGCCTAACCCTTTCTTTATTCAGTCACTCTGCTTGTCTAATCTGTCCCTACTCTCCTAGGGGAGATAGATATTAATTTAATGATCACTTAAACAAAAGTAAAATTCTACCAGTAATAAGTACCATGAAGGAGGGAAACTCATACACTCATAGTTACTGTGAACATGTTTTTTTGTTTGATTAAATTGCATATATTTTAACAACCATCATGATTTAAATAAAAGATCCCATATGCACAAACTCAAGACAATATCTGGCATATAGGGAGCCTGGGGCTGGCTCCCTTGGCACATTCCAGGCCAGGGGGAATGCTGGCACCTTGCTTTCCTGTTAACTGGTTTCCCAGAAGTTCCAGTTCCCCAAAACAAATGTATACAGAATAGGGAAATGGGGAAGGGAAACCTGGTTTGTTCCCAGGTCCAATCCTGCACCAGATTCCAAGAGCCGATCCCTACCCTCAAATACATAAGGCCCCTGCCAGGCAGCAGCCTCCTCAGCATCACCCAGCAGCCTCCCCGGGGAAAACAGATGCTGCTGCAGCCCCACCATGAAAGTCCTCTGCGTCCTGCTTCTGGCCAGCTTGGCCGCCACCTCTCTCGCCATCCTTAACGGTGAGTCTGGCTTCCATCAACCTCCCCCTGTCCCCTGGGGTCACTGAGCTGTGGCTGGAGAGACCTCAGTGCTCCAAAGGCCTTTCCTTAATCCTTGTGATATGTTGTGTGAAGAGGTCAGGAGATGCAGTCAGAACCAAGCATTCACACCTGGATAAACTTAGGGACGGAGGCAGGGGGCTAGGACACATGACTCCAGGAATTCTGCACCCTAGAAAGCTTATGGCTGGGATGAGAGGGGCCAAACTGAACCCAAATCAAGGCAGACTATGGGTCAACAGAGATTCAGATTAGATTCCTGGTTCAGATGATGCTGGAAACCCTCGGTAGAGTCACTACCCCTACGTGGAGCTTTCTGCCTTCCTCTGTACAGTGAGGCCAAGACATAGACACACATACATTCAACAGCTATTTATTGAGCACCTAATGTATGCCAGACACATAGTTCTAGATGCTTAGAATACACTCAAAATACAGAGATCTCGGTCATTATTGAGATTACAACCTAGGGAAATAAACCAACAGTGAAGTGAAGTCCTTCAGTCATGTCCTACTCTTTGTGACCCCATGGACTGTAGCTTACAAGGCTCCCCTGTCCATGGAATTTTCCAGGCAAGAGTACTGGAGCGGGTTGCCATTTCCTTCCCCAGGGGATCTTCCCGACCCAGGGATCGAACCCAGGTCTCCCACATTGCAGGCAGACACTTTACCGTCTGAGCCACCAGGGGGTAAACCAACAGTAAGCACATTAGATAAATGCCAACGCGTTAGAAGTGTGAAGAAAAAACATAAAACATGGTAAGGGAGAGGAGGATGCTGGGGCAGAAGGGGCTGCATAAGAGCATCTCACATGTTAAATGTCTTCAGACCTTCAGAAAATTTAACCCTCTTATTTTTCAGAGCCAGAAGATGAAACCCACCTGGAGGCTCAGCCCACAGATACCTGTAAGTCTCACACTGGCATCCTTTAAAGTAAGTCAGTGGTGGTAAAAGATTGTTCAGTGAGTGATGAACAATGACGAATTCTCCATCTGAGAAAGAGGTGGAGCAAAGACAATCCCTTCTGATGTTGGATCTTAATCCTTCCTACAGTACTAACTGGCCAAGCTCTAGGGGCCAGAAGCTCTTTGAACCAGCACTTCATGCTGGTTAGTCATGGGAGATGGGTGTGGGGACCACATCTCACTCCTGAATGCTAGCAGGTGAGGAGTTTCAGCTCACCCTGAGGTGAGGATGCTACTGGGGGCTCCTCAGTCCCAAGCTCCCTACCCCACAAAAACCTTGAACATTGCAGGATTCTGCTTTGTGAATTACCCATAAATATGGTTTAATCTCAGGCTAACTTCCTACACACACACACACACACACACACAATTTACCTGGCAAAAGCCAGAGAAGGCAGACTCAAGCGATAGCCAAAATTCAGGAAAAAAAAAAAGAACCAATATTTACTGAACCCCCTCCTATGTGCCAGCCAATGGGACAGGTATTTGCATAGTTATTCTCTTTTTGTCAGGAAGGTAAATTTGCTAAAAGTTCAATTCCTAGTCAAAGGCATCCAAAACCAGGGGCTTGTGGATTTTGATGCCGGCATGGGACATCAACCCTGCTGTATGATAACTGGGCAATGACTCAACCCTGGTGGCCACCAGTGTTATGGGAGATAACACAGCCCCGACTGGCTGCTCCTCACCATGAGCTCTTTCTCTGCCCTCATCTCCTCCATCATCTTGGTCCCAGCTGCTCAGTTCATCATCAGCAACCTCCAGATCTCCAATGAGGACCTTTCTAAGGAGCCTTCCATCTCCAGAGAAGAGTTGATTCCCAAAGAGCAAATTGTGATCAAATCTTCCAGGAGACCGCAGAATCAGAACCCCAAGCTGCCTCTGTCCATACTCAAGGAAAAACATCTCAGAAATGCTGCCCTTGAATCAGAAGAGACTACAGAACACACTCCCAGTGCTGGTAGGAGCTAGGGGAAGGGGTTAGGGGCTGGGCAAACAGTAAGCAACAAAAGAGGGTGGAAGTGGTTGGGTTAGAAAGAGAAAGCAAGCTGCAGCAAAAAGAAGTGAGAGAGGAATTTAGAGAATAGCATTGAAATATTACACTACCATACATATATATACCTATGGCTGATTCATACTGATATATAGCAGAAGCCAATACAACCTTGTAAAGCAATTATCCTCCAATTAAAAATAAATGAAAAAAAATTTTTTAAGAAATGAGAGTTAAAAGCAAGTCAAAGGACCTGTTAGTTGCCTTTGCCAGTGCTGTGGAAAGCTGTCGCTAGAGTGTAGGGAAGCGGTGAGGGTGCAGGGGAATAGCTCTACCCTAACTTTTCTCTCCCGGTATTCCCCAGCATCCACCACAGAAGGAACACTGATGGAGATCGGTCATAAAATCAGGAGGAATCTGGAAAACACAGTGGAAGAAATCATAAAATATCTGAAAAGCCTATTCCCTCATGCCTCTGAAGTCATGAAGCCGTAGTAATGGCTTCACAGCCCAGGCGGGCCGCTGCAAGTACCTGTAGCACCCACACCGCTTGGACCATCACCACCATCTCTCAGCTCCTCAAGTCCTTTACTAAAGCATCACATCCCAAGCCTGGCTCTGTGCTGGCTTTGTAGCACCAGAAAGGAAGACCCAAGGCCCCCACTCTACTGGGATTCTTCCTTTAGTCACCCTATTCCTTTGATTTTAAACTCCTCCCCCTCCTCCTCCACCAGCTTCCCTGGTGGTTCAGTCGGTAAAGAATCTGTCTGCAATGCAGAAGACCTAGGTTCAGTCCCTGGGTGGGGAAGATCCCCTGGAGGAGGGCATGGCAACCCACTCCAGTATTCTTGCCTGGAGAATCCTCATGGACAGAGGAACCTGGCAGACTATAGTCCATGGGGTTGCAAAGAATCGGACACAACTGAGCAACTAACGCACACTTACTTACTTGCTTACTTCCTCCTCAGTTTACAAATGTGTTCAAATCTCCACATCCAAAAATATTCTTTGTGAAGTCTTGGCTCTTCTCTCCAGCTGCCCCTCCACCTCACACATCACTGCCCCCGGGCTCCCTCACCCACCATGCCCACCTCACTGGCCTGAAGTCTGCCTTGCCCACCCACCAGCCTGCAGCAATTGCTCTCCCAAAGCCCACTGAGCCCAGTGAACCCTGTGACTGTTTCACAGTGCTGACACTCTTCAATCTGTCTGTAGAACTGGATAGAATATTCTAGAATGTTCTTCTCAGGGAGATGCTGCGCTGGCCTGGTTCTCCAAGCTCCAGGTTCAGGTCCCTGCACATTCTCTGACTGCATTCTGTGCTCCCAGGCCCCATCCAGTGCCTTCTCATTCCTTCTTCACTTTTCTTCCTCATCTATACCCTCATCTGCCAAGACTTCTGCTTCAACTCAGGGTGGGCGACTCCATCCATACACACAACAAACATTCACCAAGTGCTTCCTACGTGCCAGATTCATCTACAAATGTGTGCCAATCTCCTTCAACTGCAGCCAGTTTTCACTGTCAAGGCATATGGAACTCATTGTGGCGGAAAGAACATGGGAAAATAAAGTAATAAATCTCTTTTTTCTTGCAACTGGAGAGAAGACTCTTCACTCCAGGACAGATGGGATGACAGGAAGGGAGACGTGAGATAATAGAAAATGTGTATATTGGTCTCTGCCCCTGGTTCTTGGCACAGAGCTCCTAAAACCCTCATAACTTCCTAGGTGATGAGCACATTTAGGAGCATCTCTTATTCTAACATTTGGTCTTTGGCTCCATCTATGACACAGGGTCCCCAAAACCCTTGTAAATTCCTAAATGATAAGGGCACTAGGAACATCTTTCATTGTATTGAGGCAACTCTGGGTGAGCTCCTGGATGGCAAACCATGGTTTGAAGCTGGGAATTTTCAGCCCCTCCCCCTACTTGTCCAAAGTGAGGGCAGGGCCTGGAAATGGAGTTAATAATTGATCATGCCTATGTAAGGAAGCCTCCATAAAATCCCGATAGTGCTGGATTCAGAGAATTTCCAGGTTGGGAACACATCCACGGACCAGGAGGGTGTGTAGCCCAACTCCACGGGGATGGAAGCTCCTGCCATCAGGACCCTCCCAGACCTCGCCCTGTGTATCTCTCCACCTGGCTGTTCATCAGTATCTTGTATCACCTCTTTTAATAAGCTGATAAATGTGTTTTCCTAAGTTCAGACATCAGGGCCATTATGTGTCCAGAATCTAGTGCATGGCTATTTGTAGGGGTTTTTTTCAGGGCTAGGGTGGAGGCCAAGAAACTCTTAGTGAGAGTTCAAGATACAAGAGAAAGATATTGTAGAAATGCCTCCTGAGTGCATTCTCCACAGAGGCTCTCTAGTGCTGCTGCACGGGGAAGAGCCTGTCTGGTCGGTGCTCCTCTTGAATGTGATCTTCAGTCGGCCGCTCATGGCAGGACAGGGGCAGAGAGCTAGCTTACTCAGTCAGGGCAGAATACAGTTGGAACACAAGAGGTGATGGCCAGGCATCTCCACGACAGTTTCCTCCTGACCGGTGGGGGCCCTGAGCTCAGCCAATCAAGTTGCCAGTGCATGCACTGCACTACCCGAGAAACTCAGTGGTACCTGGGACAGTAGCACCTCACCAGAATGCTCTCAGTCCATGCCATCTCTCTCCCAACACGTGAATTTAAACTCCAACTGCGAGAAACCTCCAACTGTTACCGAGCCCAAGCTCTTTCTGCTAGCCACATGACAGGCCAATGAGTTGGAGACAAGGTGTGGAGTCAGCTCACCAAGAAGATGGCAGACTGATGTCTCAAAATAACCACCTTATCGGGGTCTGGATGCCAGGTTCTTTTGCAGATCAGAGATGGGGGGAGGTGAGGAAACAAACCATAAAGGTCATTAATCTTGTATATATCTCCTAGAATGGCAAGGGGAGGGTGTGGGGAGGGGAGAGGGATGGGTTAGCTTCTTCCTTCCTGCCGTCTACAGGTAGACAGGGTTCTGAAGAAAGGCACTTTAGTGTAACAGCCAGGCAGACTGGCTGGATTCTGAGGCAGACCATTATATGTGATTATAATAACAAAAACAATGGAAAGCAAGTTAAAGAAATAGTTCCAACCTGGAGTCAGAATTGGCTTTTCTCTGCAACACAATGAAGGATTGATTTTGGTGTTAATTTTACCATAGCGGGATGAGGGCATGCCTACTATGTCTTCTCTCAAAGAGGGGCACTTCAGACATTTCTGTCATCCTGCGATACGTAGAAATTTAAAATAATTCTGCTGGTAGCCCCAATTTAACTCAGATGTGACTACATCTATTTCTTGCCTGCATGAATTCCCCTTTGAGAATGTTTCACCTTCTCAGTGACTATGTGTTCTGACTCCACAAATTCCTGGGTGTGGGCTTGGGCAATACACACACCACTCAAATACCCGTGTTCGTTTAAAGTTACCTACCTAATGACGCTCACACTGCTCCCACGAAACCACCTGGTCCTTCCTCCCTCTTGCTGGGCAACTGTCTACACTAGTTTCCTGGGTCCATGCTCCCTCTAGCGGTCTGACTCCACTTTGCATTGTCAAATCTGCCCATTTGTCCTCCTCGATCTAGAAATGAACACTGTGCTCTTTTCTAGTTCCGCCCTTAAAATCATTGATGCGTGAAAATATTCCCTTTTTCTCTTCATATATCTCAATCACGCTTTCTAAAAACTCAACATTTTTCTCAAGAAAATCTTCTCTTTTCCCCTAGTTTGAGCAATAGAACTTCCTTCTTTATCTCCTTCCCCTTACTTGCTGACTTTTCTCCCTACGAGACCAAGACTTATATCTCACATGGACCCCATGCCTGCTTGATTTCCTGAATAAGTCTGATTTCTAGAGACAGAATGTTCCAGGTACAAGATTTGTTCATTTCTCTCTTATCTTTCCATTTGTGATAATTCCAAATTGAGTTTTTTTCCACTTTCACACACATGGGCATTTCCTCCATGCGAAGTGTCCTGGTCTTCTTATCAGTATGAGGTCACCACACGTCTGTGGTTAACCCCACAGCAAGTTGCACAAGGTCTGAATACACAGGGCTAACTTAATAAAGATACAACTCCAAGCCAAGTTGAAACAATGTACCAGGAAATAATTCTAGGAACCTGGAGACAGGTTCCTAAGCAAAACCCCTCCATGGTTCCTTCTGTGACCCTAAGTGAAATTCATAACAGCATAGATAATCACGATCTGGGACACCCAACAGAGCATCACTTACTAAAGATTAGCACAAATAATCTGAAGTAAAATTTTAAGTCTTGGGCTCTGTACCCACATGGAACTGTGATAATTTCTTTCCAGCTTCAACTGTACCTATAAAACTTCAGGCCACAGGTAATTTCCGAGCCTTTTGCCTTTTTGAATCCACTGTACTGGGTCCTCATGGGCTTCCCCGTGGCTCAGTTGTAAAGAACCCGCTTGCAATGAAGGAGACTGAAGAGATGGGAGTTTGATCTCTGAGTGGGGAAGATCCCCTGGAGGAGGCCATGGCAACCCACTCCAGGATTCTTGCCTGGAGAATCCCATGGACAGAGGAGCCTAGTGGGCTACAGAGTCCATAGGGTCGCCAAGAGTCGGACACGACTGATGTGACTGAACACACACACGCGCAGGTACTGGGTCCCCAAAGGCCAGCCCTTGATTTTACCATCAGGGCCATAGGAAGGCCCACCATGTTGTCAGCCCTCCCCACTCTGAATCTGGTCAGTGGAGAACACACCCAGAGAACAGAGGGCAGAAGGGAGACAAAGTATCAGTTTTTTTAAAGACTGTACCAGTGCCAGACATCCCACAGCACTCTGACCTCCCTGGCCAGCTGAGCTGGAGAGTGCAACTGAGACAGAAGAGGGAAAGGGGCCTCCTCTCCTTCCTGCCTGCCTGAGCCTCTGCACAGAGAGGAAAACAGCCGACATTCACAGGGAGAGGCGGGGTGGGGAAGCCTATCCGAGGGTGTATGTTTGCATTAGGAGAGGGCAGCAGAGAAAGAGACAGTGCTATTCAGGAACATTCCTGTTTCTGCATTAACTCCACTCCTGGGTGAAACATGGTCCGAGAAATGTTCTGCCTTACCAGCTGTCATAGAGTCTCATCCCACAGCCACCAAGAGAAAAATTTTTTCATCTTGTATTCGTTTTCTTTTTTGTTGAAGCATAGTTGATTTACAATGTTGTGTTAGTTTCTGGTGTGCAGCAAAGTGATTCAGGTTGATATCTGTAGATATGTATGTACGTATATACATACATATACAGCGGCTGCACTTTGCTGGAGCAGCTGTGAAGAGATAACCCCTGTCCAAGGTAAGAGAAACCCAAGTAAGACGGTAGGCACTGAGAGAGGGCATCAGAGGGCAGACAGACTGAAACCTCAATCACAGAAAGTTAGCCACTCTGATCACATGGACCACAGCCTTGTCTAACTCAATGAAACTAGGCCAAGCCATGTGGGGCCACCCAAGACAAACGGGTCATAGTGGAGACGTCTGACAGAATGTGGTCCACTGGAGAAGGGAATGGCAAACCACTTCAGTATTCTTGCCTTGAGAACTCCATGAACAGTATGAAAAGGCAAAAAGATAGGACACTGAAAGATGAACTTCCCAGGTCGGTAGATGCTCAATAGGCTACTGGAGATCAGTGAAGAAGTAACTTCAGAAAGAATGAAGGGATAGAGCCAAAGCAAAAACAAAACCCAGTTGTGAATGTGACTGGTGATAGAAGCAAGGTCCGATGCTGTAAAGAGCAATATTGCATAGGAACCTGGAATGTTAGGTCCATGAATCAAGGCAAATTGGAAGTGGTCAAACAGATGGCAAGATTGAATGTTGACATTCTAGGAATCAGCAACAATGGACTGGAATGGGTGGATTTAACTCAGATGACCATTATATCTACTACTCTGGGCAGGAATCCCTTAGAAGAAATGGAGTAGCCATCATGGTCAACAAAAGTCTGAAATGCAGTACTTGGATGCAATCTCAAAAATGACAGAATGATCTCTGTTCGTTTCCAAGGCAAACCATTCAATATCACAGTAATCCAAGTCTATACCCTGACCACTAACACTGAAGAAGCTGAAGTTGAACGGTTCTATGAAGACCTTCAAGACCTTTTAGAACTAACACCCAAAAAAGATGTCCTTTTCATTATAGGGGACTGGAATGCAAAAGTAGGAAGTCAAGAAACACCTGGAGTAACAGGCAAATTTGGTCTTGGAGTACAGAATGAAACAGGGCAAAGGCGAATAGAGTTTTGCCAAGAGAATGCACTGGTCATAGCAAACACCCTCTTCCAACAACACAAGAGAAGACTCTACACATGGACATCACCAGATGGCCAACACCAAAATCAGATTGATTATATTCTTTGCAGCCAAAGATGGAGAAGCTCTATACAGTCAGCAAAAACAATACCAGGAGCAGACTGTGGCTCAGATCATGAACTCCTTATTGCCAAATTCAGACTGAAATTGAAGAAAGTGGGGAGAACCACTAAACCATTCAGGTATGACCTAAATCAAATCCCTTATGATTATACAGTAGAAGTGAGAAATAGATTTGAGGGACTAGATCTGATAGTATGCCTGATGAACGATGGACAGAGGTTCATAACATTGTACAGGAGACCGGGATCAAGACCATCCTCAAGAAAAAGAAATGCAAAAAAGCAAAATGGCTGTCTGAGGAGGCTTTACAAATAACTGTGAAAAGAAGAGAAGCAAAAAGCAAAGGAGAAAAGGAAAGATGTACCCATTTGAATGCAGAATTCCAAAGAATAGCAAGGAGAGATAAGAAAGCCTTCCTTAGCGATCAATGCAAAGAAATAGAGGAAAACAATAGAATGGGAAAGACTAGAGATCACTTCAAGAAAATTAGAGATACCAAGGGAACATTTCATGCAAAGATGGGCTCAATAAAGGATAGAAATGGTATGGACCTGAGAGAAGCAAAAGATATTGAGAATAGGTGGCAAGAATACATAGAAGAATTGTACAAAAAAGATCTTCACGACCCAGATAATCATGATGCTGTGATCACTCACCTAGAGCCAGACATCCTGGAATGTGAAGTAAAGTGGGCCTTAGGAAGCATCACTATGAGTAAAGCTAGTGGAGGTGAGGGAATTCCAGCTGGTCTACTTCAAATCCTAAAAGATGATGCTGTGAAAGTGTTGCACTCAATATGCCAGCAAATTTGGAAAACTCAGCAGTGGCCACAGGACTGGAAAAGATCAGTTTTCATTCCAATCCCAAAGAAAGGAAATACCAAAGAATGCTCAAACTACTGCACAATTGCACTCATCTCACATGCTAGCAAAGTAATGCTCAAAATTCTCCAAGCCTGGCTTCAGCAATATGTGAACCGTGAACATCCAGATGTTCAAGTTAGTTTTAGAAAAGGCAGAGAAACCAGAGATCAAATTGCCAGCATACTTTGGACCATCAAAAAAGCAAGAGAGTTCCAGAAAAACATCTATTTCTGCTTTATTGACTATGCCAAAGCATTTGACTGTGTGGATCACGATAAACTGTGGAAAATTCTGAAAGAGATGGGAATACCAGACCACCTGACCTGCCTCTTGAGAAATCTGTATGCAGGTCAGGAAGCAACAGTTAGAACTGGACATGGAACAGACTGGTTCCAAATAGGAAAAGGAGTACATCAAGGCTGTATACTGTCACGCTGCTTATTTAACTTATATGCAGAATATATCATGAGAAACGCTGGGCTGGAAGAAGCACAAGCTGGAATCAAGATTGTCGGGAGAAATATCAATAACCTCAGATATGCAGATGACACCACCCTTATGGCAGAAAGTGAAGAAGAACTAAAGAGCCTCTTGATGAAAGTGAAAGAGGAGAGTGAAAAAATTGGCTTAAAGCTCAACATTCAGAAAACTAAGATCATGGCATCCGGTCCCATCACTTCATGGGAAATAGATGGGGAAACAGCGGAAACAGTGGCTGACTTTATTTTTCTGGGCTCCAAAATCACTGCAGATGGTGATTGCAGCCATGAAATTAAAAAACGCTTACTCCTTGGAAGGAAAGTTATGACCAACCTAGATAGCATATTGAAAAGCCAAGACATTACTTTGCCAACAAAGGTCCATCTAATCAAGGCTATGGTTTTTCCAGTAGTCATGTGTAGATATGAGAGTTGTACTATAAAGAAAGCTGAGTGCCGAAAAATTGATGCATTTGAACTGTAGAGTTGGAGAAGACTCTTGAGAGTCCCATGGACTGCAAGGAGATCCAACCAGTCCATCCTAAAGGGGATCAGTCCTGGGTGTTCATTGGAAGGACTGATGTTGAAGCTGAAACTCCAATACTTTGGCCACCTGATATGAAGAGCTGACTCATTTGAAAAGACTCTGATGCTGGGAAAGATTGAGGGCAGGAGGAAAAGGGGACGACAGAGGATGAGATGGTTGTATGGCATCACCACCTCAATGGACATGAGTTTGGGTAGGCTCCGGGAGTTGGTGATGGACAGGAAGGCCTGGCGTGCTGCGGTTCATGGGGTCGCAAAGAGTCAGACACGACTGAGTGACTGCACTGAACTGACTGATATACATACGTGTATATCTGTTCTTTTTCACATTCCTTCCCATAACAGTTTATCAAAGGATGTTGAATATAGTCCCCTGTGCTTATACAGTAGGACTTTTTGTGTATCTAATATAGTATGCATCTGCTAATCCCAAACTCCTAATTTATCCCTCCCCTACCCACTTTCCTCTTAGTAATCATAAGTTTGTTTTTTATGTTTGTGAGTCTGTTTCTGTTTTGTAAATAAGTTCATTCGTATCTTAATTTAGATTCTACATATAAGTGATACCATATGGTATTTGTCTTCCTCTTTCTGACTTATTTCACTAGGTCCATCCATGCTGCTGAAATGGCATTATATCATTCTTTTTTTATGGCTGGATAGTATTTATTGAGTGTATGTACCACATCTTCTTTATCCATTCATCTGTTGGTGGATTGCTTCCGTGTTTTGGCTATTGTGAATAGTACTGTTATGAACATTGGGGTGCGTATATTTTTTCAAATTAGAGTTTTCTCTGATGTATGCCTAAGAGTGGGGTTGCTGGATGGTATGGTAGCTCTGTTTTTAGTTTTTCAAGGAATCTCCATACCATTTTCCATAGCAGTTGCACCAATTTACATTCCCACCAACAGTGTAGGAGGGTTCCCTTTTTTTCACACCTTCTTCAGCTTTTGTTATTTGTAGTTGACGGCCATTCTGCCTGGTGTGAGGTGATACTTCATTGTAGTTTTGAGTTGCATTTCTTGAATAATTAGTGATGATGAGCATCTTCTCATGTGCCTATTGGCCATCTGTATGTCTTCTTTGGAGAAATCTCTATTTAGACCTTCTGCTCATTTTTTGGTTGGGTTGTTGAACTTTTTTGTTACTGAGTTACAGGAATTGTTTGTATATTTTGGAAGTTAAGCCTTTGTCGGCCAATCACTTGCAGATGTTTTCTCCATTCTGTGCGTTATGTTTTCATTTCGTTTGATTTCCTTTGCTGTGGAAAAATGTATAAGTTTGATTAGGTGCCATTTGGTCTTGGGGTGTTTGTTTTTGGTTTTATTTTGGTTTTGATTTTTCTTCTATGGCTTTGGGAGACTGATCTGAGAAAATACTGGTACAGTTTATGCCAGAGAAAGTTTTGCTGAGTTCTCTTCTAGGTGTTTATGGGGTCATCTTTTATATTTAGATCTTTAAGTCACTTTGAGTTCACTTTTGTGTATGGTGTGAGGGAGCTGTATCAGTTTTCTAATTACAAATTACCACAAATGTACTGGCTTAAAACAACACAGATTTATCATCTTATAGTTCTGGAGTTCAGAGGTGCAAGATGGGTCTCACTTGGGCTAAAACCAAGATGTTAGCAGAGCCATTCCTTTTCGAAGGCTCCAAGGGAGAATCCACTTTTATGTCCTTTCCAGCTTCTGGAGATCACCCACATTGCTTGGGTCATGGCCCCATTCTCTCACTTTCAAACCCAGCAACATTCAGCCAAGTTCTCACTTTGCTATCAACCTGTTTCTCTATTCTGAATCCCTCTTCCACACTTAAGGTGCCTTATGATTTCACTGGATCCACCCAGATAATCTAGGATAATTTCACTGTTTTAAAGCCAGTTGATCAGCAACTTTAATTCCATCTAAATCCTTATTTCCCCTTTGCCACATAATCTCATATATTCACAGGCTGAGAAATCTCCAGTTCAAGAATCCCACCCTCCATCTACAAACTGCTGGCCGTCCATCTCCTTTACTCTAGAAGCCTGCATGCATTCACCTTGTCCAGACCTCCAATCTACTGATTCTGCCATTATTTTCACGTAGCTAATGACTACATTTCCCAGACTTCCTTGCAGCCAGACGTGACCCTGTGACTAGACTGTGGCCAGTAGGATATGAGCAAATATGATAAAAGCAATTACGGGTGAGGCCCTTGACAAAAGAGGAGTGTGTCCGCCCCTTCTCTCATCTCCCTTTCCCAATGACTGGAGTGAGATGAAGGGTGGGACTTGGAGCAGCCATCATAAACCATTAAATAGAAGCCACATTAAAAAAAAAAAAAAAACAACAGTAGCAGAGACTTCTCTGGTGGTCCAGCAGTGAAGACTCAGAGCTCCCAGTGCAGGGGACTCAGGTTTGATCACCGGTCAGGGAACTAGATCCCACATGCCACAACTAAAGATCCTGTGTGCAGCAACTAAGGCCTGGCACAGACAAATTGGAAAAAAAAAAGTTGCAAGACAGAAAGAGCCTGAGTCTTGACTATGGCAGAGCCACCATACTACCCCAGTTTAACTTTTGTTAAAGCTGCAGTATTATGACCTTATTACTGCGTCTGAACTAGTATCTTAATACACTTGTCCACTTCATCTTGCTAGCTCACTAAATATAACCTCCATATAATCAATTATTCAAGCCAAAAACCTGAGTCAGTTTTGATTCGTGCTTTTTCTTCAATCCTCACATCAATAAGGCTTTGAATTCTATCTCCAGGATATATCTTGACTTCCTCCCTCTCTCCCCTTCTCCTTAGCTGCACCACCGTGATTCATCACTTAGATGTCAGCAACAGCCTCCTGACTAAACCTCCCTACCTCCACCCTTACTCGTTCCAAGCCACCCTCCCTTCAGCATTTAGACAAGTGCTATTTTCAAGGTATATATCTAATCAGGTCAGCCAGTCTGCTGCTTAAACCCTTAAGTGTTCTCCATTTGCACTTTGATGCAGAATCCAAACCCTTTCCCAGGGCCTACATGCACCCCCCAACCCCACCTCATCCCGTTCCACTTTCCTCCTCAATACCGCACAGCCATGCTGGCCTCCTTCATGGGACACAAAGTTTTTGCCCAGCTCAGAGCTTTCATCCTCATGGCTGCTCCCTCTGCTTAGAACCCCATTCTTCTTGCTCTTTGCTCAGCTGACTCCTGCTCATCCTACAAATCTCAGCTCACACATCTCTTCTCAGGGAGAGCCTTCTCATCTACCCGACTCAGCGCCCAGCCCCATCTCCCTTTCCACCAGTTACTTCTGTCACCCCACCCTGTTTATTCCCTCATTGCACTTACTGTGCTCTGACATTATTTATACACTTGTTTACTTGTGTATATGGTTCCCACCTCAGAAAAATGTAAGCTCCATGAAGCCTGAGAACTTGTCAACCACAAGCATTCACCATTTTCTCCCTGGGGCCTTGAACAATAATAACTGGGCAAACAGTTGGAGTCCAACGAATGAAGCTCAAATGACTTCAAGAGTGAACTGAATGAATGAATGACTGGATGAATGAGTGGTGAAATATCACCCCTTTCCTAGGAAGAAGCAAGTAACAAACCAAGAGAAGCTAGAAGGGTTCACTCAGACCCTGTCTCCTGAGGAAGAAGGGAGCAAAGTCCTCTAATGGAACGAGGCGCAGGGGGAGGGTTGTAGATAAGGGTGTCCCTCCCTGAGAGTGGTTGGGAAGAAAAGATCCCGGCAAGGGCTGAGACACTTTTGCTCAGAGGTCCAGTGCTCACTTCCCCAGCCTCTATAGGATTAAGGCAGAGATGAGACCACCTTCCCAGAGAATAAAATACAGCATCAAATGTGCAGGCACTGCAGTGCGGGAGCCTGAGGTTGTGTCTTAAGAAGGGCTTCTCCACACATGTACAGATAGTTGTTTAGTCTCTAAGTCAGGTCCAACCCTTTGTGACCCCTTGAACTGTAGCCCATCGGGCTCCTCTGTCCATGGGATTTCCCAGGCAAGAATACTGGAGTGGGTTACCATTTCCCACTCCAGGGTATCTTCCCTACCCAGGGATCAAACCCACATCTCCTGCATTGGCAGGGGAATTCTTTACCACTGAGCCGCCAAGGAAGCCTCTGTACAGGTAGGGGAACCCCAGAATCAGGACTTTCTATTACTGGGGGTGAGGGAAGGGTCTTTAAAAAGAATATCCCCCACTAGACTTCCTACATAGAATATGCAATTCCATCCCGGGGAGACAGGAGTGGGGACAGAACAACCTCCACAGAGCCTCCTGCCTGTACTCCCTCACCCAGTGAGACAGGAAAGCTAAGCTGGTGGTCTGGCCCAGAACCAGGACAGACACTGGTTCTCTCCACTGTGGGCTCCACCTCCCCTGTCCCAGGGGCCCTTCTCCTCCAAGGGGAATCACGGAAGCTTCCATTCATAGACTCCAATGCACAGTTTCAGAACAACCTAGGATCCCAGAGAGTCCTTAAAGGTCCAGCTCTGGGCCTAATGTAAGGAGCCTCCAGACAGCCTCTGGGTACTTAGAGGCTGAGATCTCCTTACACACATGCAGCTTCTTCCAGGTTTGGGCAGTTCTGCTTATAAGAGCTTCTTCCTCTGAGCCAGCTGAAATCCCTTTCTTTCACACCAGCATCACTAGCTCAGGCTGGTTGTTCCCACGTGACAACCTTTGAAACATCTGAAGGCAAGTATCATTCTAATAATAAATGCTGCCATTTAATGATGCTTACCAGGCACTGTGCTAAACATTTTATGTATATTATCTCATTCAATCCTTGCTGCATCCCTATCTTGGAGGAATTATTGGTCCCATTCTGGAGATTAGGGGAAAAGCTTGAGAAGTAATCAGCCCAGGGTCACCCGGGTATTGGAAGAATCGGGATTTGTTCCAAGACTGATCTGACTCCATCCAAAGCCCATGCCCCCACTTCTCCTGTTATGCAATGTCATCCATCCCTAACAGAATCATCTTTAGTCCTGGCTGGATGACACCAAATCCTTCAAGCATTTCTTCTCTGAGAAGCTCAGGGCACCCATCTCCCCATTTGCTCAGATAACTTCCAGGTTCAATAAAATCCTTGCATCATCTAGCCTCAGACCCTCTTTTGGAGACTGGAGAGTGAAAAGGGAAGCTCTGCTTCTGTGACAGCAGAAAATGGGAGTCTTCCCAAAGGTCCCGCACTGGGCCCCAGTGCCCCCTCAGTCCTCAAACAGCCCTGATGACCCACCAGTTCCCACTACTCCCACCTACCTTATCACCTATCAACTCCCCTGTCTCCCAGGATTTGTCAGTCTGGCTCCTCCTTATCTCATGCCTCTTCTACCCCAAAGGTCCACTCATCTTTAAACAAACCCAACTCCAATTTCCTCTCCTCCATGAAGCCTTCTCCAGCTCCTTCCCCTTCCTCAGTGCTCCCAAAACCCTCATTTCTCCTGTTTCCAGCTTCCCTGAGATATAACTGACATATACCACTGCATACACTTAAGGTGTACAATGTAATGACTTGATATATATATATATTATGAAATAAGTACCACAATAAGTTTAGTTAGCACATCCATCACCTCACATTGTTACAACTGTGTGTGTGTGTGTGATAAGAACATCTAAGATCAATTCTCTTAGCAACTTGCAAATACACAATACAGTATTGTGAACTGTAGTCACCAAGCCGTATGTTATATCCCAGAACTTTTTTATTTCACAGCTAGAAGATGGCACCTTTGGATCCCCTTCATCCATTTTCGCCTCCCCCACCCCTGGCAACCGTTAGCCAACTCTCCGTTTCTATGGATTTGATACAAAGCGCTTGTTTCTGCCTCTACAGCACCAGTTGCTCTTTTGCATTTCATCACGTCTCCTGCAGCTCTGGCTAGGCTCCTCCGGGGCAGAAAGTGTGGCTTTAACGACTAGGCCTGTTACACAGTAGGTGTTTGGTAACTGGATGCTACTGTCAAATGCAGACTGACATCTTTGATCCTTCAACTGGAAGAATGGTGGTTAGACTGCAGAAAGTCAGAAAGCAGGGCCAACAGTAAAGAGCCAGTTGAGATACCAGAGGAGTGAGCCCCTCCACATGGTCCAGCATCTGGGCATCACCTGGTCTCCCGGAATTGACTGAAAGAAGCCAGCCTCCATGAGTCCAAGTAAGGAAACAAGGTTTCAAGCAGGATCTGCTTCTTCCTGATGACCATTCCACCTCAGGGCTATGTGCTTGGTATTCTCACCTTCATGACACAGAGAAGATGCTGGTATGAATTTAAAACCTAGTGCCCCTTTCTCCAGGCACAATCTTAACTGTCCCAAATGATTTTGTAACAGAATATTAAAATCAGAATTTCAACTAGCCACCAAGATACATTTCAATCATCATATGAAGAATTTCAAAGTAAATGTTCAAGAACTAGTTTCTGATCCCCAGATCAAGGATACAGAAAGAATCAAGGATACTAAAAGGCATCATTTTAGGGAGAGGAGGTATTAGCGAGACAGTAACAAGGAAGCATGGTGTTCTTAGTCACTCAGTCGTGTCTGACTCTTTGCAACCCCATGGATTGTAGCCCACCGGGCTCCTTCGTCCATGGGGATTCTCCAGACAAGAACACTGGAGTGGGTTGCCATGCTCTCCTCCAGGGGATCTTCCCAACCCAGGGATCGAACCCAGGTCTCCCGCATTGCAGGTGGATTCTTTACCAGCTGAGCCACCAGGGAAGCCCAAGAATACGGGAGTGGGTAGCCTATCTCTTCTCCAGCGGATCTTCCCAACCTAGGAATTGAACCAGGGTCTCCTGCATTGCAAGTGGATTCTTTACCAGCTGAGCTACCAGGAAGGGATTGGGTTAAACCAGAGTATGTCATATCCTACAGAAGTAGAATACCAGGCAATAACAGAAATTGTAACATGCACTGGACAAAGTTAAGAACCAGAGCACACATTTTAGAAACTTTCTCTGTTCTCTTTACTGATGCTTGGGAGAAAGGTGAACTATGACCTCCTAGGTCTTCAGGTGGAAAGAATAAGTCTCAGTAATTAATGATTTTAAAAAGAAAAAGAATGCAGAAACAAACAACTATTTTCAGGAAAAGAAGTAACCATAGGAAAGATAATAAATCAGTCTGAAAACATCCAGTTCAGAGACTTCCCCGGTGGTCCAGTGGTTAAGACTCTGCCTTCCAATGTAAAAGACATGGGTTCGATCCCCAGCTGAGGAACTAAGATCTCACATGCCCCTGGGCAATTCCTGAGCCCGGCACCACAACTAGAGGGAAGCCACGGCAGAAAACCCTGCATGCCGCAATGAAGAGCCCTCCAGGTGCAGCTAAGACCTGACACAGTCAAATAAATAAACACATTTTTGAATAATAGTAATAAAGGCACTCAGTTCTGTTTCAAAGGTAAAGATCGACCTGAAGCACATTCTTGAGCTATTCTGCAGGATCCAAAGCCTCTCAACCACTCAACCAGCAGATTCACTGGAGCCCAGGGAATGAGGGCGCTAACCTTGGCTGACCCTCATGACTTCACTCAATAAGCTGCCTGGATTTTGTCAACCTAGAGTGCCCTGTGCCTCATTTTAATACTAAAATCTCCACTCCAAGGGCCGGGATTGCTGCCATTTTTGAACATGCAACCTATGTTTGAACATGTCACACTGCACATGCATGTCTGGAATTCCACGTCCACATGGATGATCACATTCACCCCTTCGTGAATATGCATGCATTTTAGCTTAAAACTTCCCTGATCCTGCTGTTATGGGAGATAACACTTTGAGAGCTATCTCTGTGTCTCCTGACCTGTCACAAGTAATAAATTCTTCTGCTTTAATCAAAAGTACTTGATGTGTTCATTGGCTAAGCACCCCAAGCAATGGACCCATCGCATCCAGTAACAAAGGGAGGATTTTTCAAGAAGGAGATGCATGGAGGAAGCTGTGCTGTGAACCCCATCCCCTCTCTCCCAGGGAAAGGGAGGGGACCTACCCTCTTACAGCAAACCTAGTGGATGCTGGCATGGTTATCCCAACAACAGAATATGTGGCCCCTAGAGTGGGGGGATGGAAGTATCCTAGGGCATGGATGCCTTCCAGAAGTTTAGAAGGAGAGACAAGGACAAGGGACCAGCCTGTGAGCAGGCTAGCCAAGCTGGTGCCTTGTGATAGCCTGGGCTCCCAGAGTTTGCCTGGCCAAGGAAGAACCAACTACGGGTCCTGGGAGAGAAACAGGTGTGCCCCCATCCATCCATCTTGGGTGCTGTCCAACATGGCTTCCTCAAGGGACAAAGAGACCCCAGCAGCTGAGGAAGGAGGCTCAAGTTCCCAGGATAAGGAAATACAGGTAGACAGGGCTGATCGCAAAGCTCTGAGGAGCCAGGAAAGCACCCATGAGAGAATGGTCAGCAGAGAACATCAGAGAGGAAGGGCAGGGACACTGCCAGCTGATAGAGAAGGAGGCTGAGTGCCAAAGGATGTAGAAACTCACCTACCCCTTCCTGTCTGCTCTGCACCACCCCACCAAACAGGGGTGGGGGGTGGGGGTGCAGGGGAGGAGGGAGAAGAGAAGCCAGCCACTGGCCTCTTCTCAGCCTCCAGCTGAAGCAAGGCCCAGCAGTCCACGGAAGAGCGGTGGTAAATAGAATATTATGCTTAGTGAAACGAGTCACAGAATGACAGATACTAAATGACATCACTCATGTGGAATCTAAAAAATAATAAAATGAATCTATATGCAAAACAGAAATAGACTCATAGACATTGAGAACAAATTCATGGTTACCAAAGGGGAGAGGAAAGGAGAGAGAGACAAATTATAAGCATGGGATTAACAGATACATACTACTATACATAGAACAGATAAGCGACAAAGATGTACTGTATAGTACAGAGAATTATATCTATCTTGTAACAACCTATAAGAGAATGTAATATGCAAAAAAACAAAAAACAAAACAAAACTGAATCACTATGTTGTACACCTGAAACTAACGCAATATTGTAAATCAATTGGACTTCAATTTTAAAAAAGACTAAAAGAATAGCAAGCCAAAAAAAAAAAATTAAAGTTTCAGATTTTGGTTCATATATTGATTGTTGTGGTCATTGTAATTTCTGAATTGAGCCTGTCTCTTATCTGAGAGCAAGCAGAAGAGTTAAAAGGCTTTCCTGGGTTTTCTCCAAGGAGCAAGCAAATAAATTCTCCCTGCCCACTGGCCCGATAAAGTATAAAGGATTGCATCATGAAATCAAACTCGTCAGATATTCAAAATGCAACTTTATTCTTTTATTACACGACAAGTTGTGGTTTTCATATAATATATAGTTTATAACATGCACAGTAATACTTGTAATATAGAATATGTACAATGTATAATGTAATAGGGGTTAGACTCTCCCCTACAACGGGACTAAATTACAGGGACCCAGGATTTCCTTCTCTCCTCCAGTCTAGAGCACCACTACTCCCATCCCTTTGTCTCTGTACCATCAGTAGCCTTTCATTCTAGGCTTCTTGAGAGCCAGTCCAGCCCCACCCATGGGTCCTGAGCACCTCCTCTCCTCCTTGGGGAGGGGGAGAGACCTCCCGTACCAGCTCCAGCACAGCCTCCTGGAGCACTCACCACCTCCCTGCCCCGCCAGGCACTCTCACCATCTATAGTGGGTCGAAGAGAGTCTCAAAAAAGTTTGTATCTACCTAGAACCTCAGAATGTGAACATATTTGGAAATAGGGTCTTTGCAGATATAGTTAATTAAGGATCTTGAGGGGAAATTATCCCGGATTTAGGGTGGGTCCTAAATCCAACAACTGATGTCTTTACAGGAAGAGGAGAGGATGCAGAAAGACATACAAGAGGGAAGAAGGCCATGTAAAGAGAGAGGGAGAGATTGGAGTTACTTGTTGCCACAAGCCCAGGAAAGCCTGGGGCCATCAGAAGCTGAGCGAGGCAAGGATTGTCTCTGAGATACTTCAGAGGGAGCAGGGCCCATCTGACACCTCAATTCCAGGCTCCTAGGCTCCAAAACTTAAGAGATTAAATCCCTACTGTTTTAAACCATCCAGTTAGTGGTACGTTGTGACAACAGCCCGAACTAACACACCGTCTCCCCCTGTTCTTCTGGCTGGAGCCGCATTCAAGGGCCAACCCCTGGCAGGAGGAATGCCAAGGCTTGGGCTGGGGCCCAGTGACCTCTGCCAAGCCTGGGAGGAGTGGGGGAGGAGGATGGGCTGTGACTTTCAAATGACCCCCGATTCCTGCTCCTGCTGAGCAGCCCCAGGAGAAACCAGGCATCTGTTCCTCAGCCACCTACCCTCAACAATGCACCCAGAGCCCAGGGGCCCCTTCCCTCCTACTGCTAGTAACCTACCTCAGTCCAGTCCTGTGGCTGGGGAATTTTCCATCCCACTCCCAAGTCAAAGTCATTAGATTTAATCATTAACAGGGCGGGTGTTAATTAGCAGGACAGAGTGATCATCCATCCTGATGAGGACACAGCTGGCCATCAAGAACAGCTGACCAGACAAGGGTGCGGAGAGCAGGCTCTGGCTAAAAAGGGGCAAGGGGTGTTCTGCAGACCCCTTCCCAAAGCCTCTGTTTCTTTTTTTCTTTTTCTTTTTTAAAAATTTATTTTAATTGGAGGATAATTACTTTACACTATTGTGATGGTTTTTGCTATACACCAGTATGAATTGGCCATAGGTATACAGGTGTGCCCTGCACCCTGAATCCCCCTCCCACCTCACTCCCCACCCTATCCCTCCAGGTGGTCACAGAGCACCGACTTTGGGTGCCCTGTGAAGCTCCCATTTCTTCATCCCTGCCTTTTCCCGAGTCAAAGGAGAAAACATTAGCTAAGATGAGCTCCTTGCTACTCATGTTCATTTCTCAAGAGCTTAATGGGTTCCAGGCACTGAGCTAGGCACTCCTGTGGATCCCATCATCACTAGGATAGTAGAGGCATTAATACCTATTATTTACAAATAAAGAAACTAAGGCTCAGAGAGGGTAAGCATCTTGCCCAACGTGGCAGAGCTGGGATCTGAACCCAGGAGACTGTTATCCGAGCAATCAGAGGTCATACTGACCTTCCTCCTTCCCCGGATGCACCTCATCCTTGTACTTTCACTTTGCGATATCTATCATTTCTAATTACTTAGTTACCCTACTCCACCCAGAGCCCTGCTAGGGCGTAAGGTACCAGTGGACAGAGATTGTACGTGTTTTGTGCTCCACTGTATCCCCAGCACTGAACACAATGCCTGGGACACATGCATACCTGATAACAATTTGTCGGAAATATAAATTCAACCTATTAGAGAGTTGATGTAGAAGGCAAGAGGTGATGATCACAGGGCTAAATCGCATCTCAGGAGGTCCTCGGGTTCATGCCTCTGCTTCAGGTCCAGCTGTGGCCCTGCCATAGCCTTCAAATCTGGGGAAAGTATGGCCTCGGGTTTGAGTCCCTGAGAGAGCTGCTGCTTCTCTCTTGGCCTCAGTTTCCCCTCTTGAGCTCAAGGGGGTGGATTTGGCTGATCTCTAAGTCTCTTCCATCTCTACCAGTCTTGTGGTTCAAGAGGCAAAGCACTTGGGAAATGAGCATCCCTCGGTTTGAATCACCAGCTCTGGCCCCATTCCCAAGAATGCCAGCTGCAAGGGGGTGTGCACCCAAGCCTGGCAGAATTGCAACGATGGGCTTTTTCACAGGCAAACTAGGACCCATGCAGCTGGAGGAGGCTGGGCCTTCTGAGTCATCCCCTGAGAGGCCACACATCTACCCCTGTGGTGCTACTGGGGCTCACAAGATGCTCTGGAAACTTCTCTTGTGTAGATGCCTTCTAGATGGGGCTTGGAGCCCAGGGGACAGACAGTCTCACTGCAGGGCACCCACACCTCGGCTCTAGGTCCAGTTCTGCTCCTCACCTGGTTCCCCTCCTTCTTCAAAAGGCACAACCCCTAAAGACTCTCCCTTGTTTCCAGAAGAGCAGAGCCACCCCAAAGGAGAAAGATTGGCTCCCCAGGAAGGATTTACAGAGCAGATGCCACACATTCTGAGCTTATTCCAAAAGAATTTCCAGAGATGTTTGAGAAACTGCAGCAAATTGGTGGGAACATATGGCTTCGCAGGGGGACCACTTGGCTAGGGTTCTTACTCCTACGGGTGTGTAAAGTCTCAGCTGAGTGTGTGCAAGTGTGCACGCATCATGTTTTCAACAGGCAGGAATTCCGCCCTGCCACACTGGCCAGCAGGGAGACACAAAGATAGAGGTAAGGGCTCCACCTCCTGGGTTCTAACCCTAATTCGGAGACTTCCTGCCTGTGTGACAGTGTGTGTGTTCGGTCGCTTCAGTCATGTCCGGCTCTTTACAACCCTATTGGACTGTTGCCCACCAGGCTCCTCTCTTCATGGAATTCTCCAGGCAAGGATACTGGAGTGGGTTGCCATGTCCTTCTTCAGGGGATCTTCCCAACCCAGGGATCAAACCCAGGCCTCTCACACTGCAGGTGGATTCTTTACCATCGGAGCTACCTGGGAAGACCACCCATGTGATGGTAGCATCCCTAACTCAGAATGACAAAAATTAAAACAGGAAGAAACCTGCACAATCACCTGGTCTTCCTTGTTTTACAGATGAGTGTGTGTGTGTGTGTGTGTGTGTGTGTGTGTGTGTGTGTTGGGGACAAGGGGGAGTGATTGCTCCAGGGTGGACCAGAGAGTTGGAAGCAGGGGGAGGAATTGAACTCTGACCTCCCAAATCCCAACCCAGATGGACCTTCCCAGCATCACCTCTCTACACACCCTTGCTTTTGAAAAGTAAAATAAAGATCATAATTCTGCCCTCCTTCCTGGTTGGGTGTGGGGATTAGTGAATTAACATGGGAGAAGGTTAGTGAGGAATGAAGAAGACAGACAAATAAAAGCAGAAAGTGCTGAGAGCCACAAAGAGCAGCCCCCATTAAGCCTGAGTCCAGCTCCTGAGAGAGTCAAGAGTCGGAAGGGTGGGAGATGCAAAGTAATTGCATGGCCGCCACATCCCTGTAACCTTAAATATTTTATGGACCCAGAAGTACACCACGTGGAACAGCCACTGCTCCTCCAGTGGGCCAGGACTGCAGCAGGGACGTGAATGCTTGCACACACACAAGCACACCTTGCACAGACACGTGCAAGCGGGGAAGGGCTGGGACAGGGCAGGCTCTGACTCTCGCTCATTCTAGGAAGGGCTCCAAGAGCAGGCATGGCAACTCCCTGCCCCGTGTGTGAGCGACACATGTTGTCTTCTTCCACCCACGAGCAACAGACACCCACAGCTCTGGGCATTAGAAAGGTCAAGATGACATCACCCAACACCTTCACAGACAGACACCTTCCAGCTCGTGCGGCAACCCCAGCACCCAAGTCTGCAGCCAGCCACACTCCCCTCCCCGCTCCCCATCAGCGCTTGCCCCCGCCATCCCCAGCTTCCTCCCAGAGCCAGAAGCAAGAGCTGCCTCTCCTCCCTCCCCCTCTTGCCTCCTCCGCCTCCACCCCAGCACCGGCTGCTCCCAGGACCCCTCGTCCCACGCAGCCCCCATCAGCCATCTCTTCAAAGCCTGAGTGCTCCGGGCACTCTCCTGACCTGAAGCTTCCAGGGAAGGCAGTCTGAGAATCTGAAGCTTGAGAAGGGAACATGAAGGGTGGGTGTGAGGTTTTGAGAGGAATCTCGACGACCAAACCCAAGTTTGAAGGGCATGGAACAAACTGGGTGACGGGGTGGGTATGCAGGGTCTTCTTACGAGAGCCTGGAGAGGTGACTCCCCTAATTCTGCTGTCCGCCGGGAGACAACATGACAGTAATGGGGTGTGTGTGTGTGTGTGGTGTGTGTGTGTGTGTGTGAAGTCGCTTCAGTGGTGTCCGACTCTGTGAGCAGTTATCAGTTAATTGAGGGCCTCCTGCATGCTAGGTACCTTACCTCCTATGATAGTCAATCCTATCGTAGGGAAAATTCTACCCATTTTAAATGTGGAAATCAAGGCTCAGTGAGGGGCATCTGAGGGCCTAGATGTGTTGTTGTTCAGTCGCTCAGCCACGTCCAGCTCTTTGTGATCCCATGGAGGGCAGCACATTGGGCTTCTCTGTCGGGCTGTGGGGATCCCGACTTCAAGTTCTAGGTTCCAGGGTCCTTGCGGAATAGGCGAGGGGGAGGGAGGGACAAGTCACCTATTCAAAGGACACTTTGGCCCCGGTTCTGTGTATGTGTGGTTAGGAGAGAGATGAGTGGAAGGAAAGCCAGAGAGCCTGTCCTGTTGAGCCCCTGTGTCTCCCACCCTATCCTATCCTCTTCGCTTCAGTGTCCACACATGTACTCCCACCACGGCCACTTGTGCGGAGGAGAGAAGCAACTGGGGGAGGGAGGTATCTGGGGTTCACAACCAGCTGGGCTGGTCCTGCTACATCAAAGAGAGCACAAAGGGACCATGCAATCACAGGTTGGGTGTAGGGGGTCATTCCTGGAGCAACAGTGAAACAGAAGTTAGTTCACAGCAGACAGAGGTCTGGCTGGCCTACTGGGTCCCTTATAACCCCAGCCTTGCCCTGAGAAAACAGCCAGGCCTGTGGTGTGTAAAAGGATCCGGTTAGGGGGAAGGCCAGAGGTTATTTTGGTAGGTAAGAGGGAAAGGGGCAATGCGAAATCCAGGCCAGGGAAGGGCTGCCCGGGAGAGGAGGCAACCGAGGATTTAGACTGACCCCTTAGAGGGGAGGATGATCCCAGGGTCCCCAGAGGACCAGGTGTCAATCTGTATAGAAGGGGCCAGTTGTTCGGTTTGAGGTTAAAGAAACAGATCTCTGGCCCGGGCCCCTGTTCAGCCCCTCCCCCAGAACTCCCTGTCCCTGCTCCCTGGGCCCAGTTCTCCTCCTCCCCCAAAGAGGCATCATCCAGCCTTGCCCGGCGCAGCGCCCCCCACCTCTCTTCCCTCCACTCAGAGGCCCCCAGCCCCTGGCAGAGTGCCCACCAGGTCTGGTGAATATTCTGTCTCCCTCACTCACTAGTATTGGCATCTTGGTCCTACACCAAACTAGTAAGTTCTTCGCACGGTCTCACCTCCATCTCCTCAATTACGGCAGATCCTTTTCATTACTCTGCCAATAGTGGAACTAGAAACCAACCCCCATCTGTAAACAAGCCACCCCACCAAAGGCATGTCCCTCTCCACCAGCAAGGAACTCTCTCCGCTGGGAGGCCTTCCACCTGCTTTACATCCCCAGAATTTAGCAAGCAGAAAGAGAAACCTATTTCACAAGCATTACTGGCTCCCCACCCGTTTCTCCTCCTACTAAGTCCTAGATGGTCCTCGCTCCCGGAGCCCTCCACCCACTGCCATCAAGACAGAGGCTCCGGAGACCCTCTAAGATCTTCGTTTCCCCCTCCCGCCGCAGAGTGAAACCAGACCTGTGCCCAGACCCCAGGCCTCCCCTCCAAGATTTCACCTCCGAGCTAGCCTTTTCCTTTCAATGGAAAGTCCCTCTCCTAGTCTAACTTTAATCCCTCCTGCTGCAAGCCTAGATCCCCTTTCTTTTCTCTTTGAAGCGACCCCTTTAAGATCAGAAAGGAAATCTTCCTCTAGCGTTTGCAGCCTCCTCTCTCGCAGCGCCCCTCCACCTTCCCAGCCCCTCGATTTTGCCCCAGGTTGGAGAAGTTCTTCGTGACCGCTCCGCACCTCCACCCCCGACCTCCCTCCACCCTACTAGAACTCAGGATTCCCCGCCCGAGCCGCATCTACTGCGACCCGGGCCGGGCCACACCCGCCTCGCCCTTCCGCGAGGCGTTGACCCCCGGCAGCCGGCGGCGCGGCCACGACGGGGTTAAGGCTCCGGGCGGGGGGAGGCGGAGGGGGCCGGGAGGGGCGGGGGCCGAGCCAATCGGCGGCCGCGGAGTCCCCTGGGCCGCGAGCCGGGACCGCTGAGCCGGGAGCCGGGAGCCGAGCGCGCCGGGCTGGGGCTGGGCCGGAGCGGAGCGGAGAGGCAGCGCGCCCGCCCCAGCCCCGAGTCCGCCGCCTGGCCGCCCGCAGCCGCCGCCCCCGCCATGGAGCAAGACCACAGCCCCCGGAAGATCCAGTTCACCGTCCCGCTTCTGGAGCCGCACCTTGACCCCGAGGCGGCGGAGCAGGTGCGGAGCGGGGCGGGGCGGCAGGGGTCTCGCGCCCGGCGGAGGACGAGGGACCCCAGACTGTGCGATCCCAGACCCCCGCTCAGTCCTCCCTTAGCAGTGCGCCCCTGCGAGGGCCAGCGCGGTGTTGGGGCGGGGGGGGGGTCTTCTCTCCCCTCCCCCACCGTGGGAGCCCCATCTCCCCGTCTGTGCTTCTCCGAGATGGACAGAAGGACGAACGCCTGCCCTCGAAGCCGGTCCCCACGAGAGTCGCTCCCTTCCTCCCCCAGCCCTGGGGGAGGGGGCTTGCCTGAGGACACGACCCCTCCCCCCCTACACCAGTCTTGCATCCCCCACCCAGTCAAACCCCGCCAGAGTTTCTGAGCTCGGTGGGGACGCCCAAGGCTGTTGGAGGGGTTAAGGGAGACGGCAGGTAACCGAGGGAGTTGAAAGAGGGGAAAGAGCCCACCCCAGCCCTGTCCTAACTGGGGGCGACCCTGCCGGGCTCCAGAGAGTGAGGACGAGAAGGGGTTGAGGAGAGCTGCGAGGGCTGGGGCTTTGGGGAGAGGAGCGGTCGTGCGTGCAGGCTGGCTCCCCTCTCTGCAAGTCTGGACACGTGGGTCCTTGTTCCCAACTCCTGCCCTTTGGATCGGTAGTAGGGTGGGGGGGTGGGGAGGGCATGGAGAGAATGGCCTTGGGGAGGCCGAAGCGGGGGCTTTCTAGGGGCTAGGGTCCAAGCTGATCGTAGACAGGGAGAAGCCCTGTGCTGGCCTGGGCTCAAGGGTGGGAGTCCAGGGCCCTGGCCCAGCCTCCCGTCCTGGCCTATTTTTAGCTCAGAGCAGCCTGGCAGAGGCGGCAGTGTATGAGAGTGTGTGAGCAACTGTGTGTGTCAGGGAGAGTGAGCATGTGTGTGGAGACGGTGACCACCCGTGGTGGCTACTACCACCCATTTGCCAAATATTTGCTCTTTGCTCCATCGTTTTTGGTGTTCTCTGTCCATTTGCCTAGACATCCCTGCTCCTAAAGAATATTCATTTCCCACAAGGTCTCTGCCCTGTTTCCCCACCTGACTGCAGGGTCTCCGGCTGGGCCTCCCCCTGCCCCCCGAAAAAGCTCTGAGCTCTTGGGATGGGCTGGAGAGCATGTTCTTCCTGCTGCTCCAGCTGTTTGGGAAAATAAGGTTTGGATGTGAAGGTTCAGTACACTCCCTGTAACTTTAGCTTCCCAGAGTGTGGGGAGGGGTTAGGGACCTGCATCTTCATCCCCTCCCTAACCTGGTGGAAGCCGCATCTCCAGACCTCAAAGGTATGACACCAGGGAGGGAGGGTGCGAGACTGCAGACCTCCTGAGGATGAGTGTGGAGAGCCAGGAGCATGGGGAGCATTCCCTTGGGGTCAGGGAAAAGGCTGATTTGCCTGGAGGCAGGAGACTGGCTAAAATAACCTCAGATCCAGGGAGAGGGGCCCAAGAGTGTGAGTGAGCCAGGGGCTTAGGGGTGAGGTTCCAAACAGAAATGCCTGCCGCTGATGCAGCCAGTACCCGTGCCTGACACCTGCCTCTGTTTGGTGTTAGAGGAGACAGGTGGAGGTGTGTGTTGAGAGGAGGAAGGGGTAGGCCAGCTAGCCTAGAGGTTTAGGGGGCCAGGGGAGGAGGAGGAGGCAGTGCTATAGAGCCAGAGAGAAAAAAGGCCTGGGACTTCAGCCTGCTTTTCTCTCCTCTTCAGAAATCTGTGTCTGCTCGGCCTGAAATTCTACCTGCAGTCCAACTTCAGCCCCTCTTGCTATCTTACCCATGTGTGTAGGCAAAAAGCTCCAGGCTTGGCAGGAGCACCTAAGCCAGATCGACCTGAGAGGGTGGCAGGGGTTGGAAACTCTGAGTTATGGAGACAGAGTGGCAGGGGATGGAGGGGTGCCCACAGCTACCAGGTCCTTGGCGTAACTGGTTTGGAAATAAATCAGAGGCAATGGCACCAAGCGTCCTTGAGAGCTAGAATTTGTGATAGGGGCAAGGAAAATGAAAGAGACCGACACTCGTTTCCTAGTAGTTCAGGGACCTGGGAGTACTTCCAGAAGTCTAACTTTCCTCCTCCTGTAGGACATCAAAATTCTCAAGGACTCTGAACGCTTAGAAATCTTGTCCAAGGCAAGGGATTTGGTTATGGAAGGGACCTGTCCAAGGTCAGAGTCCTCCTGCCCTCTCAAGGCCCTTTCCTATCACACTTGCAGTGTCCTTCTTAGGCTCCCAACACCCTCTCATCCCCACCCACCACATCTTCTCCCTGCCTCAGCACCCCTCCCCCAGGGCGGGATGAGTTCCCTCCTGTAAGAATGGCCTCACTCCACATGCAGGAAACACACTTGCCCACCTGAGGGCCCCCGGCACGTTTGCACCAGGAACAGCCAGATGTGGACTCACAAATATTGTCTGTGCAGCGCATGCGTGTATGTGTGCATGATCACACACACACACACAACTGGTATTGCAGGGACCTTAAAATGTCACCCCAAAAAGACGCTGCTGGCTTCTCCTGAGAAAACAATGCCTACCCCAACCTACCCCTATTCTACACACCCATTTCTTCTTTGGGGAGCCCCTCAATAGACTAACCCTGCCCCCTGCTATGGCCGATACCCACTTTCTGGGCAAAGAAAAGGGCAGGCGTCTTTCTACTCCCACCCCCACCCCTTTACCCCACTCCGGTAATGATTCTAAATAATGGACACAGAGAGATAGGGATGTGATCATTCAGTGTCCTCAGCCTACTTCTCTCAGCCCTGGATAATTTTAGCCTCTTTCCTAGTCCCATTAGTCTTCCCTCCCCTCCTCTGCCCTGGAGGGAGTTGCAGGGACTCCAACCCCAAGGTTCCCTTCACTTCCAAACCTCCAGAGAAAGGGGAAAAACTACACGTCCCAAGAGTCCTTGGACTGGCTTTGACAACAATCAACTTTATTGGCAGCAAGACAAAAGAACAGAGGTGGGGGAAGAGGGGCTCAGAGGCCCGGCAGTCAATCAGCTCTTATCTGTTAATTTCTTAGACTGGGACCCGGGAGCCCAGGATAAGATTTCTCAGCTTAGCTTTAGTCCCTGGCCATGGTCCTGCCTCAGGCTCCTCCTCATATGATATTTACCATGACAAGGATTTCTCCAGACCGTTATTTCCTGACACATCAGAAAGGCAGTGTGTCCAAAGATAGGGAGGAGATGAGGGAGGGAGGGGCACAGGCCAGAAGGAGGCACATTCAGATCAGACCTGCCTTCTCTGTGCTGTCCTCCCAGGCTGGGTGGGAGTGGAGGCATGCTCTCCGCTGGTGCTGGCCCATAGCAAGTTCATGTCCTTTTGGGGAGTGGGCTGGGACCCTGAGGGGAACGCTTTGTTCCCTCTCGGGTTATTTCTGAGCATTGATCCAGGGTGGACGGAAGGACAATGGGCTGGAGATCAATGCATTAGCACAGATATAGATGCTGAGATGGAGAGCTAGGCCAGGACCTGGGGAGATGCACAGACAGAAAGGGGGGCTGGGGGGAGCAGCGAAGAGTGGGGAAGGTCTTCTGGGTCCCCAGGGCAGAGGGAGGACCCAAGAATGTCCCCCAGGGACCGAGGGTTCAGTGTAACGTGGCGTGCTAAGTGGGCGGTGTGGATTATGTTGCTGAGTGTGCTGGGGCCGTGATGCTTCCACATGTACTTGACCTCTTCCCTCAGATCCGGAGGCGCCGCCCCACCCCTGCCACCCTCGTGCTGACCAGTGACCAGTCATCCCCAGGTAAACCCCAGGTTGGGTCACTAAAGGGAGTGGGGGCTGCTGAAGACAGCTTGGTCCCAGTGAGAGAAGGTGGGTGCTAAATAGATAGCAGGGCAGGTCTGAAGAGCCAGAGGTCTCCTCGGTCCCAGAGGCATGAAAGTAGCAGGAGGGTTTCCTTTGCTTTGGAAAGACCGAGCAGGAGACCACTTGGTTCCTAAGCCCCCCAGGAGTTGGGGTGGTCAGTGGAGTGCTGGTTGCTGTGGCAACAGCCTTCCAGATTTCTCCAGCAACTGAGAGGCCGCTGCCCCCATCCCCAGAGGCGGTGACAGCTGTGAGGGGGTGGGACCGCCTCCATCAGCTATTTTCACAGCCCCCAGAGGGGAAGGGGAAGGTTAGAAACAGCCTAGGGAGCAGCTGGCGTTCTGGTCGCCAGTGTCCCCATCAAGGTCTGGAGAGACAGCAAGGTCTCAGAGAATGTCAGGGGCGCTGGCGGGAGAGTGGAAGAGAGATGGTGGCGCTAAGAAGCCCGACTGGCAATCTGGATGTCTGAGCCTCCAACTTCCCTCCAACTACTTAAAAGGATTGTCCTGTACAGGACAAGTTTGCCGTTCTCTCCTCTGCTCGGTCCAATTCTAGATCCAGGGTAGAGAGTATGGTTGGAAGGAGGCAGAGATGGATATTTCAGAAGGAGGAAAAGAGCAGAAGGACCACAAAGCCTGCCTTCAGGAACCTCCAGGTTTGAGGCAAGGATGTAGATGCAGGCTAACTACAGAGACAAGGACCAGACTAGAAGCAGGAGATAAAGCCAACCAGCAGAGCAGGATGGGGCTGGAGGGAGGAGGCCAGGACAGCCCATCAGGACCAGCTTCCTAGGGGCAGATGTGAGGGACCAATCACAAGGGAGCTGATTGCAGGGGCTCCTCCCCTTGAGAAGTCAGACTGCCCAGGGCCCCCCCTGGATCTCCCATCCCCATCACTTTCTCCTCTCCCTCCTTCCCTCAGAGGTAGATGAAGACCGGATCCCCAACCCACTTCTCAAGGTGAGCTGGCCCCTCCCGCTCAGCCCAGTGCAGAGAACCCCCAGACTTATTAGAGGATTATGCCTCCAGCCACAGCGCCCCACCTGTAGGACCTTTTGTCTCCCTCCTGCTTGTGCCCTTCACATGTTCTTGAGTGGAGCTGCATGCACAGTCCCCTACATTCCCCCGACACAGTCTTCTTGCTCAACATCATGGGCAGGGTAGGGGCTGGGGAAGCAAGAGTTTTCTTCCCCCCACTTTCTGAAGCCCACATCTCCCCCCAGTCTCCAGTCTAAAAGCCTGGCAAGGCAGAGGGGAGGGCGAGAAGGGTGGGCGCCCACCTGTGCTATATGCCCTTCACAGTCCACTTTGTCCATGTCTCCACGGCAACGGAAGAAGGTGACGAGGACCACACCCACAATGAAAGGTTCGGAAAACCCTTCCCTGCCACACCTGATGCTGAGCAGTAGCCAGGACGACACCCCTTTGGAAGGAATCCTTGGGAAGTCATTAAACCTGCCTTTGCCAAAGGAGAGTTGCTGGACTCCGGGGGGCGGCGGTGGGGGGGGGGGGGTGCTGCATTCCAGCTCTGCCACCGACTAGCTGGGTAGCCTAGAGAACCCGCTTAACCTCCAGGGCCCCTGAATACTACCTCACTTTGGCCGTTAAATAAAATATGTGAAGTCACCCAGCGCAGTGCACAGCACAGAGAAGGTATTCAAATATTTCTTGAATCTAAATGGAGTCTTTTCTCCTGCCCACAAGGGAGACCAGGTATCCCAGCAAGTCAGGGGGATCTTTCGTTCTTAAAGTCTCTCCCCTTCCCCTCTCTCAGCTTTGAAGAAAGTACATTTTATTGTTTAGCTTTAGTCCCTCCTCATTGGCCAGTGAATGTCCTTCCTTGGACAGGAAAGTCAAATCACACAGGCAGTGTGCGCTGGCCCTCTAGTGGAGCTGTCGAAGCTGAGGGTCCACAGAGGAGATAGGGCAGTCACGTCCAATGCTCTCCCCTTTTCCCTTCACCCCCAGAGCTCCAGATGATGGTTGAACATCACCTGGGGCAACAGGAGCAGGGAGAGGAGCCTGAAGGAGCCGCTGAGAGCACAGGGACCCAGGAGTCCTGCCCACCCGGGATCACAGACACAGCAGCGGAGTCACAGCCGGGCACCTCTGGAAAAACACACAGTACGTTGAGGCTGGGGAGGGACCAGCCCAGGGGAGGTCAGCCTTGTTGGCTGTGGGGAGGGGCCTAGCAGTAGCCAGAAACCATCTTAAGAATATGGATCCTTTGCATAACCAGCATGTGTTTGCATCTCTTCACCTTTCCTTGCTGAATGACACCATCCCCTCCCACTTGGACTTCCCAGGTCCCTGATATATGGTGGGGGGAGCCTGCCAGAATGGAAGCAGCTTTCTGGGCTGGAATTCTGGCTCTGCCACTACACCAGCCCCGAGGCCTTGAGCTACTTACTTAACCTCAGTCAGCTAAGTGATAATGATGGTGCCTATTGCATTGGGTTGTTTGTGAAAATTAAATGAGACTGATCCTTAGCTCGGCAGCAAATACACACAAAGCATGCAAGAAATGGAAGCTGCATGTCCACGGGTCCTTATCCCAGATGTGGGCGAGAAGTCAGAATTTTTCCAGTGACAACAGTATACATACTGTGTGTTCCGTCATACTCCCAGCAGAGTCCCCCTGTAGTCAAACATGTGAATATTTCTGCAGGGAAATGAATGGGCACACTAAGAGGGATGCATAAGCTATCAAAAGCCTCCTCTCCATTCAGGTCAGGTTTAGCCACACACTGAGATCATACCCAAATGTTTAAGCTTTTTTAGAGGTTTATTGTTTTTGTTTTTTTTTTCCTGATTGCAGACTTCAAAAAAATAGTGAACCTAAGTAGTCATTGTGACCAGAGAAAACCCCATAGGTCTTGCCCCCTTGCCCTCAGCTGGTCTTGGGCTCCTCTCAAGGGTTGTTGGAGTATGGGATGGGGTAAGCAGAAGCAGCTCCCTCTCTCCAAGCCCTGGTGAGCACTACCTCTCCCTCCTGCCACCTGTTCTCCCTCCTCAGAGCCTGCAGAATCCATCCCTAACACTCAGGAGAGGGGCAGTGAGAAACCCAGCACAGAGGGACCCTCAAGCCAATGACCACCACTGGACTGCCAGGGAGCCAACATGGTAAGACCCCCAGGCTGCGTGCCCAGTCTGCAGGAGAGCAGGCTGTGTGAGGAGGGCGAGGGCTGAGGTCTAGAGTCAGGGAAAGGTGACAAAAAGGACCAACTTCAGCCTCTGAAAAGCTGTCCTCTATGGCCAGAGGATTTGCATCTCCCCTGATGGACAAATGTGCTTCCCAGGTGGCTCAGTGGTAAAAACACTGCCTGCCAATGCTTAGGAGAGGCAAGAGACGCAGGTTAGATCAATGGGTCCAGAAGATCCCCTGGAGGAGGAAATGGCAACCCACTCCAGTATTCTTGCCTGGGAAATCTCATAGACAGAAGAGCCTGGCGGGCTACAGTCCATGGGGTAGCAAAGAGTCAGACACAACTGAGCATGTGCAATGATGGATAAAGAGAAATGGGATTCAGCTGCAGCAGGGGGTACTGAGGTTAGACTCTGAGGACTTCTGGCTCCTGGAATGGATGATGGAAGTTGACCATGGATTTTCTGATAGAGGGCATTTGGAACCCAAAGGAAGAGCTGAGCTCATCTGTCCAGGCTGGATGACCGCTCCAAGACGGCTCCAAGTGGTCTTGCCTGGATCGGAGACAGGGATGAAATGACCTTGTGAGCTCTGATTTGACAGTCTGCCCTCCCCTGTGGAGACTGGATGAGGGGCCAGGGCTTGGAATGGGACGTCATACTTAGATGCCTGACTAACGGGGTGGCTGGGCACCCAGCAGGGGAGGGGACAGTAGGACCGCAGGCCTCTCACTCACTCTCTCTTTCTACCCGCTTGCCTTGCAACAGGTCTGAGAGTGAGGAGGCGTCTTAGAATCAAGCCCGCAGTTGAGAATGCATGGACACTGGATTTGTTTCTTATTTCCTCACTTTGGGGGAAAAACCTCTTGTTTTTAAAAAGTGATAAATTTGGTGTTAAGTCCTTGACATTTTCCTTCTTTCCCAACTTGAAGAATCTTTTCTCCCTCCCCTCTTGTCCTGCCTTCTCTGCAGCCCCCTCCCTTCTGCCCAGCTGCCTCCAGGAAGGAGGGAAAAGGGAAGCTGGGCAGGAGCCTTTAGAAGGGAGGTGTTTTTCTCCAGCTCTACCCTTACTCGCTGGGAGAAGAGAGCTAGGGGTCAGACAGGTGGGAGAACTGCCTTCCAAGGTGCCAAGAAGGCAGGATGGCCCCATGTTCTCTTCATAATGAGGAAAAAGACAACCACCTTCATCTGGCGGTCTTGGAACCCTAAGGCCTGGCCAGCTGTGGTGGTGCTGTGGGCGCCCTCTGCTGGAAAAATCAGGGAGCTGCACCCTGGCGCTTGGCCCTTGGGAAAGAGAGGGTGTGTTGCTTCCATGCCTCCTTGCCTGCCCTCCGAGACTTGGTGATTCCCAAACTTCAGGATGTGTTCCCTCTGCAGCTGGGAGGAGACCACCACCCAGATTCCAACCTGTTAGCCAAGCTAGATTGAGGCCATGGGGGGCATTCACGAAGAGGCCCTTGCCGGGAACTGGAAAGGTCACCTCTCCCCTTGTCCTTGACACTGAGGGGCCAGGGTAAAGGACAGAAGCTGAGCAGAGGTGAATAACCTTTCTCAGACTCCACAGCCAGGCCTCTCCTGCCCACCGCTTCTGATTTTTCCAGGCAGCGGAGGAAAGGCAAGATTCACCCCTCTTCAGAAGGTGAGAATAAAAAGCTGGCGAGAATAAAAAGCACTTCAGAAGTGGAAGTTCCCTTCTGCCAGCCCTGCTGCACACCCTCGGGCAGAACCTCACCTCTCTGGCCTCCGCATATAACAGGGCACACACAGCACCAGGGTTTTATCAGCTTGAAGAGACAGTGCGCGTGAAGACGCCCAATGCACTTTCACCCGGCAAACAACACACACAGCCAGGCCTGGTCTCCCTTCTTTATTGATCTCTGGCTATAGCAGGGTTCCGAGAGACCGTGGACAAGGGTCAGTCACATGCGTCTTACCCCGCTCTGGGTGGGGTAGGAGGGACAAGTGGCAGGTGGCAGGTCTGAAAGACCGTGGATACGACTTCACACGCACAGGGCCCACTGTACAAATGCATGTCTGGTATTTACAAGGAAGGAGGAGGGCAGTCACTGGACATGGGCCTTTCCTGGGACAGAGCGGGGCCAGAGGAGCCTGAGGAGAGGAAGGGGCGGGGGCCTGGCTGGGCTGGCCGCAGAGGCGGCGACAGCAGCACTCGGCAGCCCCTGCCCAGCTGCCTTCCACCTGCTACTCCCAACTTGTCCCAGGAAAGGGCCTCCTGGGCCGGGGCTGGGAGGGGAGGGACCCTCTCTGTCAGCAACGCAGGATTACTGAGGACACCTCACCCTCCCCATGCGCCCTGAACCCAACCCAGCTCTCCTGCCTGAGCTCTAGGATGCATCCTGAAGGTGCTTTTCTGGGGAGACCTCAAAGCACTTTACAGACATTGGTCGGATGGGAGCCTCCTGGCCCCAGGGGAGGGGAAGGAGGTGACAGGTTCAGGACTCGGCCAGGGCAGGTGACAAGCCCCAGGGCCGAGACCCATCCCAAGTCCTTGAGGACCCCAGGAGAGGTCCCCCTCTCAGCCCCCGGTGGCTATGGCACCTCCTCCCCCAGTCACCATTCCAGAAGGGGAGAGAGGGAAGACTGCAGAGTCTGGGCGGGGGTGGGGATGAAGCAGTGCAGGTCTGGGGTACAGAGGATGCCCCATTGCCAGGCCCTAGAAAGGTGCCATGCCCTGAAGGAGCCCACGCCCCTGTGCAGAGCTCGGAAAACCCCCAGCTTCCTATCCTGTTCCAGCCCCTCCCAGGGGAGGAAAAGGGGGACCCAGACCTGCCAGCTAAGATCTGGGGTGGGGGGCTGAGGAAACCCCCAAAATGTATTGCTTAGAAACTTGGAGGCAAAAAGGATAGGGGAGGGCCCAGGGGGCTGGCATCTCCGACCCTCCCCCCAAGCCCTGGGAAACCTCCAGGAAGCTCCCCTCCAACCAGTCATCTGGCCACGGGGAGAGTCCAGAGGCAGGGGGATGGACACAGTGACCATTGGGAGCCCGAAGTTCCCCAGTCTTGCCACCGGGAGAGTAAAGTGCGCCCCAATGGGTGTCGGGTGGGGAGGGGCCCTTCCCCCAACCCCACAATCTCTGGCATTCGTCCTTTGGGTGGGTTTTCTGTTCCTCGACGTCCATGCTCCCTCGGAGCAGATGGGGGAGCCAGTCCCAATGGATGGTACTGATGACATCGAACACTCTGGACTCAGTGAAGACCTAAGGGAACAGAGGACCCCTCAGTGCTCTGATCTCTGCCTTCATCTCCAGCCTGCCTTACCTTCTTCAGGTCCGACCCCACTCAGCGCTGGGTGCAGCTGCAAAAAAAATGCCCTGCAGAAGAAGGGCATTGGGGGGTTGGGGGTGGGGGGGGTTGGTGCTGGAATGAAGTCATGCGGCGATGAGCTCCGGAGCCTGGGGCCTGGCTGTGCTTCTCCTGACCCTGACTCAGAGCTGCTCAGCCCCACCCCGAACTGAGGAGCTGCCCCCTCTCTTCCTGGAGGGTCTGGACCAAGAAGCAGGAGGACACCCCCTGCTTCCCACTTGGGCCCCGGCTTGGGTCTTTGTGTTCACTTCCGCCAGGTTCCCGCCTGGAAGGAGCAAGGGAGAACCTCACCTCTACGGAAGCCCAGAGATGCCCCTTCCGAGAGGCCTGTCCGACACCCGCCTCACCCTCCTCCCCGCCCACTGCCACAGGCTCACCGGGGCCAGGCCCCGCTAGTCCAGATTCCCGTTCTGGTTGTGCTCATCCTCGGCAGGGGAGGCGGGGGCCTCTTCCTCACAGGGGGACAGCTCATCAATGGACATCTGGTTGGTGATGCCTGTAGGAGAGCGGGGAGGAAGCTGGGACCAGGCCGAGCAGTAGGTTTTCCCCGAACCCAAGGGATATGTGGAGAAAAGGAAGTGATTCCCACGCACCCTCTTCCTTCAAGCTGAGCTACGTTCAACCTGTGCCCTCCTGGGGAGAGGCTCCCCAGCCTTGCTAAAATGCACAGCCCTCAGCCCCCACGTTAAGGAAGAGACGCCTCAGCCAGGGCCACTGGTTACCCCAGCCACACCACTGACAGACCGCCAGTGTGCACGGGGCCCCTCGGGTGGTGGAATACTGCTGTCCCTATCCTCTCTCCAGCCCCCATTCTAGAACATTCCAGGTGGGTCAGCCTGTGCCTGATCCCTTTTCCCAACTCAGGGAGGGCGTCGGACAAAGGGCTGCTCAAGGGGCTTCGGGAAAATGGACCCACTGCTGCTCAGGCTTCTCTGGTAGGTGGCTCAGGTGGTAAAGAATCCGCCTGCAACGCGGGAGACCTGGGTTCGAGCCCTGGGATGGGAAGATCCCCTGGAGGAGGGCATGGCAACCCACTCCAGCATTCCTGCCTGGAGAATCCCCATGGACAGAGGAGCCTGGCGGGCTACAATCCACCGGGTCGAAAAGACTGAGCGACTAAGCACAGCACAGTTGTTCTATCAGCCGCCCTCCCGACAAGGCCCTTATCCTCCCAGTGGACCCACCGCTTGCCGCCCGTTCCTTCCATTTCTGCTTGTTCTCCTGAATGTATTTGGTCCAGGTGGAGCGGAAGCTGACCACGTCAGGGTTGGGGTCTCCCACTTCTACATCCAGAGAAGGCTGGCGCCACTGGAAGCTATAAGCAGGCCCCGCCCACATTGTGGAGGTGAGACCCCTCCCACATTGTGGAGGTGAGACCCCGCCCACATTGTGGAGGTGAGACCCCGCCCACATTGTGGAAGTGAGACCCCGCCCACATTGTGGCGGTGAGACCCTGCCCACCCCAGGACGGTCCTCCGAGCCCTCAAGAGTAGAGAGGATGGAAGCCTCATCCTCTTCTTTTCTCTCTGCTGGGTACCCCCCCAGTCCCCACCTCTCTCCATACCTTCCCTTCTACTAGAAGGAAAATGAAAACAGCATTAGCCAGAAAGGCAATAAGGACAGAGCTAATGGGAGAGATTAAAATATGGTGGAGGGGACGCGGGTGCAGGCCACACCCTCTGCCCCCATCCTTTCGCCCCGACGTCTGACCCACAGCAGAGGAGTCACTGTTTCTCCACCACCCCACCAGTCGGTTCTCTCTGTGGGCCCTCTGGCCACCCCAGCCACCCTCACTCACCTGGGCTGGGTTTTAGACTTGGAGTCGTCGTCCCCGGTGGGCTGGACACTCTTCTCAGCCACATCGGTGAGCACAGAGAACGTGGGCTCCACTATGAAGTCGATGAAGCCTGCGGTGCATGTAACAGGGAGAAGGCTGACCTGGGGAGCTGCGCAGAGGACACGGCCGGCACACCGGTGCCTCCAGCCGCATGGAACACAGTCACCTGGGGCTCAGAGGTTCCCAGTGGGGGCAACCTTTGTGATGATGTCTTTGTGACCCCAGAGAACTCCACCCCAGCCCTCCACGTTCCAGCACAGCAGCTTGCCTTGACGGGAAAAACAGCTTTAGGAATGGGGACTGGGAGCCGTCCCGACCCGGCCCAGCCCAGCCAGCATCCTTGACCTTTCCCAACCCTCTCCTCCCTGCAGGAAGGGACACTCACCAATCTGGGACTGCGCCACCAGGGTGGAAGTGCGGTCACAGAGCGGAGAAAAGGGCAGGCCCAGCTCTGCCTCCTTGTCACCCTGGGGGAGCAGACAGGGTGGGGACTTATTTCAGTCTACCTGGTTGGGGTGCAGCTGTGGGTAGCGGGGCTGCAGGAGGAGAAGAGGGAGCTCTGTGCCTTTGACCTGGAAGTGAGCGGCATGCAAATGCCACCGCCAGTAATGACTGTTAAGCTTTTCGGAGATGACATTCTATCCCATGGGTCTGGGATCAGGTTGGCAGCTGCAAGCAGCTGAACAAGGAGCTGGAGGAGGAATGGGGAACTTGGAAAACATGGGGGAGAGAAGGCCCTGTGGGCAGGGGCAGGCAAAGATGCCCCCTACCTGGCGGAAGAATTCCTCCATGAGGGCCTTGGTCCAGCGGCTGTGAACCGACCACTGCTTGGTGGGGTGGCTGATGTCAGCAGCGTGAAGCAGCAGAGACAGGGCCTTGGACTTGTCAATCCTGTCGGGGCAGGTGGCAAGGGAAGGGAGACTGATCCTTTAGGAAAAGGAAGCCTGGACCATTCCTAAATTCCCATCACACTCCCTCTCTCAGATCTAACGTCAAATACCCTCTGAGACGAGATACACACACACACTCTTACATATGTATAGAAAACAGCCCAAGCTCTCAGAATCAAACGGCCTGGAATCGAATCCTCACTATACATTTCACACACTGGCTGTGTGATGTACAGCAAGTCACTTAAAATTTCCATATTTCATTTTCCCCAGTTCTAAGTAGACATCAAAACAGGATCTGCCACAGAGAGTTGTTCTGAGAATTAAATGACATACAACATATAGGTATTTAGAATAGTGTCTGGCACCTAATAAGTGCTCGGTAGACGTTACCTATAATTATTATTATAATAATTATTATTATGATTCGCCAACAATGACACGCTCTGACCCTGCCCACTCTCCCACACACAGACAACTGTACATTAACACACACCTTCAGGACACACACAAACACCGTCTGTTCTCTCTTACATTTATATACTCCCACCCACTTTTAAGCAACATTAGATGTAATTGCGACATTTGTTCTGTGCTTTTTTTTTTTTTTAACCTCACACAACTCTCCCAGTAGCCCTGTTAGAGTGGGGGCTGGCAGTGAGCTGTTGTGGATGGGGGCATATCATTTTCACTTCTCACACATAGGGAAACGAGTCCAGAGGGCTGAATGATTTTCCATTACATTCCAGAGTATGCCTGTCCTAAAGCTTCCCTGAGGACACCAACCTCAGACCCCCAGTTCAAACGCTCTCCAGTAGTCTGGCTGCCTGGGCTGTTCACAAACCCAAGGCCAGGTGCACACGTCCGTCACATACACCAGATACCCTCAGATACTTGGAGCCAGGAGAGTTTCTCTATCCTGGTAAAGACTTAGCACACCCATTACCCTGTGGATGCCCTCCAATTCACACACCCCTCACTCTGGCCTCACCCCAGCCACACCCCACCAGATGTCACCTCTCCAGCTGCTGCAAGGCTGTCTTCATGGACTTCACTTGCTGGAAATGGCAGGACATGTCTGTGGCCAACACCATCTCGATGACCAGAGCCCGCAGCTCTCTGAAGGGACAGAACCCGAGGAGTGATCAGCACTGCTAGACAGGAAGCCTAGGAAGCGGGAAGAGGGGGCTGGGGTGAGGGGGTCTCCCGGGGTGCCCATGCCTGGCTTCTGCTCACACAAACTCATCCTTGGTGAGGTTGATGAAGATGTTCATCTCGTCGTCCTGCATCATTCGGAAAACCGAGCTGATGTGGTGATTCTCCAGCACTGAGCGGTCGTTGTACAGGATGGCACACTCCGACCTGCAAAGCACACGGTCACCAGGCCCAGCCCCCTGGACCGCCGCTGCTGCCCACCCACCCCGCCCCTGCCACACCCCACCCTCACTTGGTCTGGATGTGGAAGCTGTTGGTGGTGCCAGTGTGCTCGTAGTCATGGATGGCTGCAGCAAAGATGATGGCCAGGACCTCAATCTCCGACAGGCAGTGCTGGGAGAAGGAGACAGGCAACGAGAGGGGGCTGACCCCTGTCGGCTGCCCAAAGACCTCCACACACAGGCTGGACTGCTCATCCCAGCCCCACCATGCTTCCTGTCCAGCTCTTGGGCTAAATGCAGTCAGGTTTCTCAGCTCCGAGAACTGCCAAAGACCCTCTTCCATCCCTACTGACAATATTCCCTCTGCATCTAGCCATACAGCCCCAGTGCTGCCCAGGAAGTTACGGTGCACCCAGGAATTCTCTAGAGTGAATAAGTCCAATCCAACTCTGGAAAGACTTTGGGATGCCAAAGGAGAGGACCCGAAGAGAGAAAAAAGGAAATCAGAGTATCGACTGTAGGCTGGACTCCCCGGTTCTGCAGCCGTAAGACCCTGAATCCCAGAAGAGTGACCTCCAGGGCACCTACCACCATCCCTGTGCGGAGCAAGAAGCAGTGGACCGTCTGGGTGACGTCAGCTGCGTGGATCTGGTTGTGGTAAGGGTTCTTGTACTTCCCATAGCCTGTCTCCAAGGCATCCAGGAAAGTCATCAAAAACACAGTGGGAATCTGCAGTGGGAGAGGGGCAACTGAGATTTGTGGAGGATGTGCAAATGGCAGGCCACCGAGGACAGAGGTCAGTGAGGCCCTTTCATGAGAAGACAACAGCGCTAGGAGAGCACTGGCCCTGCAGTGAACTGGGCTGGCATCCTGGCTCTACACCCGCTGGCTGTGTGACCTTGGGCAAGTCACGTGCCTCCCTGTCTCTGATGCTTAATTGAAGAATGAAGATACTACCACCTACCTTGAATGTAATGAGATAAGTACAGTACAAGGTACTTAGCAAGTGCTCTCCCAAGAGTAGCTATAATTATTGTTATTTCCCTGGAGATTTTTAAGAAGAGGAAAGAAAACTTCCCTCCTACCTTCCAATCACCCCATCCCATCCCCAAACCAATACCATGGAGAGGGGCTCAGAAGCAGGGGAAAGAATAAGACCCAGGGAGGACCCTGAGACCCTGACCCTACCACCCTCTGTCCATCACACACACACACACACACACACACACACACACACACGCGCGCGCGCACACACACACACGCATGCACCAGGAGCCAGAGCTCTGTCAGGTTCAATCCTGTCTAGGTCTCTGCATATGCCTTGGGACATGTTCACCTCCTTCAAAGGCCCAAGGCCCCCAGAGGGCAAGGCTGGTGTCTGCACCTGTCACTGGATCTCTGAGGCTGTGAGGAGAGCGGGGTTCAGGGCTTGGGGAACCCTCTGTAGAGATGAGCAGTGGTGCCGAGACACAGAGAAGGTGCCACTAGTCAGTCAGACCCTGACATCCCCCGCCCCCACCCCTGGAGGGCTGTGCCCCAAATTCAGGGAATTTTAAAGGACTGTTTCCATGACAACTGCCCTTGCTTTTGCGTTGCCATGGCGTCCCTGGAGGAAAGGAAGGGAAGGGGAGGGGCAGGACAGGGGCCGGGTGCCCAGAAAGGGAATGTGGAGCTTAAAAGAGCTGCTCCAGCTGGGGTCTCTACTGGGCAAGGACCCTAGAGCATGGAGACTCCTCTCTCCAACTGCCTTGGAGCAAGGCGGTTTGGGGCTGGGCCAAACCCAACCTGATGTAGTGATTCTTGGGGTACCCCAGAACCATCCTTCCTTGGTGTCTGGAGGAAGTCTGAGAGCCAGTTTGGAGAAATGTGAGCTGAGAAAAGTCTTAGGAAAAAGAAGACCCTGCTATTCTCTGTCCTGGAGAGGGCAGGATTGGAAAGAAGAAAATGAAACGGCAGAAGAACAGGCCTTAGGGAGGCCCGAAGAGAATCTCAGAGCATCTTACAAAAGTTCTGGGAACTCCCTTGAGAGTTGTTGTAAAAGGAGGAGTCAAGGGTCAAGGAAAGGCTCTCACACACCAATACTCTATTATAGGGAGGTGGAAGCAGAGGGTGTTGGGGGACCTTCCAGGGCCCTCTGGGAGGGCCTTTCTACTGGACTCCTTTGACCACACCGCAAGCCCCTCCATGGGACATGGCAACCCGCTCCAGTATTCTTGCCTGAAAATTTCCATGGACAGAGGAGCATGGTGGGCCACAGTCCATGGGGTCGCAAAGAGTCAGACACAACTGAGCGACTGAGCACACAGGCACGCATGCCCCTCAGAACACACACTTTCTCTCCGACCTAACATCCACTGTCACTCCATCCAAGTGCAGACCTAATATCCCCCTCATCCTCCAACTGTGGTTTCTCCGCAAGGAAGTGATTTTTTTCCAGCCCCTGTTCCCCAAAGACGCTCTCTCCTGGCACAGGATCTGAAGAAGATTTTAATCCCATATTCTTCCCGGCCAGCCACGCTGAAGAGCAAGTGGAGTTTACACCCTCCCTCCCCTCCTCCAGCCCTACCTAGCCTTGCCAAGAGCTGATCCTCTCCATAAAATTCCTTGGACAGAGACTGGAGCCCGAGGGGGAGGGGAGGAGAGGTCCCCTCCCCACCCCCAAAAAAAAAACAGATGGAGACACATTAATCCTGCAAGGCACCAGCTGACAGTCTCTGGACCCTAGGACTCCAGTGTCCACGGGCAGGAGGGCTGAAATGGGGCTGAATTGCAGCCAGGCTGGAGAGGACAAGTTAGGGGACAAAGGAGGAAAGGCCAGAACCCTGGGCTGGACAGCCACAGGCTAGAACCTTCCCCTGGAAAGCAATACATGAAGCCAGAGGCTGGGACCGCAGCAAGTGGAGTAAAGGCCAGACTGAGGTGGGCACAGGGTGACTGCCCCAACAGTGAGACCGAGCCAGAAAGCCCACAGAATCCACCTGTAGGAGCAGGTTGGTGGGAGTGGGGAACCCTGCCCAGAGGCAGAGGTAGGAGGCTGCCCAACCTTAAAGCGGCTGATGAGGTTGTGCCGAGTCAGCAGCTCAAAAACGATGGTCCTCAGGGCGTGGTCGTCTGCTGCCCGGTTCAAGGAAAAGACATCAAAGCACCAAAGGTCCACGTTCTGTGGAGAAACAAGGAACTAGGCAGGGAGACTCCCAAGAGGGACATCCCAGCAGCAGCAAGGGCTGCAGTTAGACCTCAAGGAGGACTTTCCAATTATTATAGACGCATGGGATGCAGGAAAATAAGGAAATGGTAAACAGGCTTCTTTCTTCCCAGATATCATTCAGTATGGGAATGATAAGAAGTCAGGAGTTTGCCTCTCAAGTTGTTTTGAAAAACGGAAATGACAATTAAAAGAGGAAGTAAAAATCACCCCATAGAAGTCTGAAAGTCCTGAGGACTATTCTGTACCCCCACAACCTTCTCCCCGGAATCACCTTGAGACAGTTGAGGACCGCAGTGGAGTAGGTGGGGCCCACAGAGGTGTATGTTCTCCGGAACATCCTGAGGGAGAAGAAGGAAAGGAGCCCCGGAGTGAGGTCTGATCATGGGGTCTGATCAGGCGGGGCTGGGTGGATGGGCCAGGGGCACATGCAGCTGGTGATACAGTGGAGTCCTGGAAGACCCCACAGGGAAAGCGGGCCACAGCCAGGGGCCGAGGGAGGCAGGGCGCGGCGAGCCTTACCGCTCCACGAAGATGCCCGCCTGCACTGCGTGCACGATGCTCCGGAACTTGGGCTTCTCTTCCGCTCGGCGGCCTTTGGCCCGGGTCTGCTGGGTGAAGGTGGAGGCCAGCCAGTCCCGCACCTCCGAAGGCACCGCGTCAGACCGCAGCTCCTGCAGCTCATCCTCCGTGTCCAGGATTTGCCTGAGGCCCCAGAGCGGGAGTCACAGAGGAAAGACTGCAGGTGCTTCCACAGCCTGGAGACCCTGGGCCCAGCCACACCCCACACCCTGGAAACTCTCACACCAGCCTCTCCCTTCACTGACTCTCCCTTTTAGCAAAAAGACTCTGTCTTTTGCTAAGTCTTTTTACTTCTGTTTCTCTATAACAGGTCACTCTGTGAGAGTGAGCACCCCAATTCTGGGAGCATTCAAGCAGCCAGTGGCATGGATATCACCTGTCGAGGATGCTTCATACCAGCAATGCTGTCCAGCAGAAATAAAATGCAAACCATATGTAAGTGATTCTAGGTTTTCTAGTGCTTGTGTGCGTGCTAAGTTGCTTTAGTCACGTCTGACTCTGCGACCCCATGGACTGTAGCCCACCAGGCTCCTCTGTCCATGGGATTCTCCAGGCAAGAATACTGGAGTGGGTTGCCATGCCCTCCTCCAAGAGATCTTCCCAACCCAGGGGTTGAACCCATGTCTGTTATGTCTTCTGCATTGACAGGTGAGTTCTTCACCACTAGCGCCACCTGGAAAGCTCAAGTTTTCTAGCAGCCATATTCAAAAGGTAAAAAGAAACAGGTGAAACCTCCTTAAATGATAACTTTCCTTTAACCTAATATGCTCAAAGTACTATCATTTCAACATGAAATCAATATAAAATATATTAATGAGACATTTTACATTCTTTTTTCCAAATCTTTGAAATCCAGCATGTTTTTTGTCTGTACATACACATCTCCGTTCACACTTGCTACATTTGAAGCCCCACTAGCCACATGTGACCCGTGGCTCCCCTCCTGGGCAGAACAGGTCTGGAAGGCCTCTGCCCTGAGCTTTAAGGCCCCTCCCAGCTCTGGAAAGGTCTCCTCCTCCTGATAACCTGTGTTTGTCTCTCTCTGCAAGTCTCTGTTCCTCTGCCTCCTCATCTCTGCTGATAATTCTACCTATAGATCTATCTGTCCTCACTCGCCGCCTCCCTCCTCTGGCCCTGTCATGCGTGTCTATCCCCAGCTTTCTGTCTGACTCCCCATCCCTGGATCACAGTGTCTGGCTGGCATCTTTCTCCTCTGTGTGTGGGTTTTCTCCCCGCCGCTCCGCGTCACCACTCTCACCGAGTCTCATCTATATAGACGGCCTCCAGCAGAGAAGCTGTGTACTCCAGGTTTTTCTTCAGCTCCTCAATGTTTACCTCCCCGTTCTCCAACTGCTTCACCATGTAGCGCAGCCTGTGGGGGGGGGGGGGGATGGGGTGGGTACAGAGAACCTGCTTAGGCGCCGCTACCTTGTCAAGAGAACACGATACCTCTAATAGGATGGATGCATGTTCCAGAAACAGCCGCAGCCTTCTATAACGCATTAATCTTTCTAACAGAATAACAGCAGCTAATGTTTTTCATCACAGGCCATTGCCACCACCTGTACTAAGTTTATCTACCCCCCCCAAAGTTAAACCCCAGGCTCTTCCACAGTCCCCACCCACCTCTGACCTCTCAACACCTTCCCTTTAGTCAGTATTTCCTGTAAACTCTTGTTTAGATTGCCTGGGACCCAGCAGAATTAGGCAGGTACAAGCCCCTGGGGTGATGTTTTGAGGATGATCTGTTTCATAGTCTGAATAACCAAGAGATGAAACTGCCTCTTTCCCTCTGATAGAGGACTTTGGGAACAACAGCCATCAAAAGGGCCCCCAGCATTCTTTCATTAAGTCTCTTGGTTTGGGTAGGGAGGGGGTACATGTCCACAGCCCCTCTGTCCCTGGCAGGGATGGCAAAGACACAGAACAAAGACCAATCTGAATGCTTTTGCCTGGCCTCACTCCATCCAGGCAGAGCTAATGGATTATGATTCCAGAATCCATCAACCGGGACAAAGCAAGATTAACCCCTGCCTCCCTGGTGTCGCTCCAGAGAGAGCCTCTGGCAAAGGGTGACTGTACCCCTCCCCTACCTCTGCCATGAGGCAGCTTCCCCCAGAGCCAAAGTGGTGAGGGTGGGGTCAGGGGTCTCACTTAGTGGATGCTTTGCCTGAAGGGACCATCCCTCATATTTTGCACTCACGAATTCTGGGGGATTAACTGGGTGGTTTCTTAAAAGTCTGCTTTATGACTGCTGGAGACCAGCCCAGGCAGTCATAGGTACACAAAGCTCTCTGACTTTAGGTGGTGATTTTAAAGAAAGCAATGAAACATTCCCCTCTGGCTCCTTCTCCCAGCTCTGCCCCACCCCACCTAAAAGCAAGGTGAGGTGAAACAGTGGCCAGCACAATACCCCACCTCTGAGAGGGGCTTCGGAAACCCAAGGTCACCCTATGAGTCAGGGAGAAGAGTATGAGTCAGGGACCAGAGGCTGAAATTAGCATCGATTCCCAGGGATGCTGGGGGAGGGAGAACAATGGCATTCCTGAACAGAAGCAGCTCTAGAATCCTGGGGTCTCAGCAGCTTTGGAATAGGGGTGCCCAAAATAGCCAGCCCAGGAAGCATCACCGGCCAACTCTCACCCCAGGGACCAGCAGTCCTGGCCAAAGACAGGTCTGAATGCAGATGAGGCAGAAGGGAAAGAGGGAAAATGGTGGGGAAAGAAGCTGGAGGGTGAGGCTGCAGCCTCCTCAGTGGGTTATCTTCAAACTGCACTCCCACCCTCCCTGCTGCACCTTCTCCACGTGAAAAGAGCAGGTTGTTCCACGAGGGAGGGCCCTGGTTCCGTACAGCCCAGCCCCAGCTCAGGCTTCATGAGGGAGGAGGAGTAGAGGCCGACAACATAAAGGCTTTCCAGCCAATGAGCTGGAAAGTGGCGACTGAGAGCCGACCAGGGATCACACAGCAAAGAGGTACCGCTGTCCCTAGGGCCCAGGCGCAAGCTGGGGCTGCCCTCTCCCAAGTCAGTCTCCATGGCCAGGGACCCTTGAGTCTGGGGACACAACCCAGGAAGAAGGAAAAGCCCCTGCTCCAATCTTTTCCCATCCCAGCTGATTGAATCTTCCACTTCAATCAGCCCTTTTTACAATGGAAAACTCTGCCCACTAGGGGTCAATGCCCACCACCAAAGTTCTGCCTTCTTTCTTGAGCCACCCTGGGAAACACATCCTAGCACAAGCTCCCAAAGTGAACAGCCAAGCCCACGGGTGCTCATTTGCATGTATTCGCATAATCTCTTAACAATGCTGCCAGCTCTACATTTTAAAAAGTGCTTTCTCCTACATTATCTCCTTCTATCCTCACAATGGGCCTAGAGGGAGGGAGGGAGGGAGGGGAGGAAGGCTGTGCAACCCTATTTCCAGTGTAGAAACGCAGGATCTCAGCACAGTTCTGAGAGGTAGAAAGCCCACATTCAAACTTTTCACTTCCTGGATATGAGCCCTGGGCAAGTCACTACTTCATCAATGTCTACCAAAGTGTGGCCTGTGGACCACTGACTTAAGAATCACCTGGGATACTGGTGAAAAATTTTATTCTAGGTCTCCCCACACACCTACTTAACCAGATTTTCTAAGGTTTGGGTCCAAGGATCTGTGTTTTTAACAAACATCCCAGATAATTCTAACTCACCCTAAAGTTTGAGAATCTTTATTTTCAACCTTCAATTCCTTCGTCTGTAAAATAGTGAGGATTATAATAAACTACCTGTGGTGCTCACGTGGGCAGCACTAAACCACCTGTGAAGAGCTGCTGTTTAGTCGCTCAGTCATGTCTGATTCTTTTGCCACCCCATGGGCCGCAGCCTGCCAGGATCCTCTGTCCATGGGATTTTTCAGGCAAGAATACTGGAGTGGGTTGCTATTTCCTTCTCCAGGGGAACTTCCCAATCCAAGGATCGAACTCACACCTCCTGCACTGGCAGGCAGATTCTTTACCGCAGAGCCATCAGGGAAGCCACCTGGGGAGAGCTGTTAATAAGAGGATTAAATGAAATAATGCATGCAAAAAGCCTGGCATATACAATGAGGCTCTATAAACATGATTTGTACTAAATTTAACTGACCAGCATCATGCCTGCCCCCACCCAGCTCACACCTCACTCCCTTCGAATCCAGCAAGCACCTGCCTTCTTGATCCCAAGTCCAGGTGAAGAACAGTGAGCCAAATTTGGATGGAGGCTGGTAATTAGGAAGCCCCCTAGCAGAGGAAAAGAGAGGATGATAATGACCATGATCTCTCCTTTATAATTACATACCACAATCACCTTATGGGGGTGGTTATATGACTTGTCTAGGGTCACACAGCTTGTCAATCTCAATCAGGCCGGCCAGCCTAAAACTCACTCTACTGGAGCCTAACTGTGCTCCAAACACCAAAAGTGAGGCTGGACCCCACTGAATCATAGCTCTGCAGTGTCAGTCATCTGTCCTTCATGGGGTGATGTTGTCTGAGGATACCATCAGACTCACAGGAAACTGGGGGTGTCTTGATAGCACTCACAATGACTTGTCTGTCCTGGCAGCTGTGCCCAGAGCACATAGTATGTGCTCAGTAAATGTTCATTGAACAAAATAAAAGGGAAAGGGGCAGATTAATCAGGTGGGGGGCTATCTGCCAGTGCTCACAATTGAGATCTCAGCCTAGGGAGAAGAGCGTGGTTGTAGGCTGGCTTTCAACACACCCCTCCCCCCAAGTTCCTCCCGCCTCCACCTCTCGATCTTGTCCAGAAGTTCTTTTACAGCTCCTGTTGAAATCTGAACCCAACATGATCCAGATACCAGAAGGAGAGGGGAGGGACGGAAAGAAAGATTAAAGAATAAATTTGACAAGCGGGGTGTCCAAGGAGGGGGCCTGGACTCAGGCAGCTGGAAGGATCCAGGTGCTAAACCTCCCCCTCTTGGAGTTACATAACTTTCTCCACGACACTTCCGGGCCTGCTAGGATCTCCCCAGACCCACCCAAAGTCCTCACCTCGCCATTCGTCTGCTTGGATGGGTAGGATGCTCACCCCTGTCCAGTCCTCATCCAGACCTAAGGAAAACTGGAAGCTTCCCAAGAGTCCTCCCACTCCACTCCTAGTGCTGGTTCACCATCTCCACTTCTTTCTCCTTTACCTTCCCCACACCATGGGAAAGTCTCAGGTCCTGACCCCTGGAGGCCCCAGTCTCTCCCAGCTCTAGGTAGCCAGCTGGAAAAGGTAGCTTCTGGTCAGTAATAATCCCAATGCCCCAGACAAGTGCAGCTCTCCAGCCCCCATCAGATGATCTGGTGATTTCCGGCACCCACACTCCCTGAAAGATCACTGTAAGTAGAGAGCTTAGGACAGAGTAGCCTCAAGCTAAGGGACTGGGAGTTGAAAGAAGAATCCTAACTCCCTTTTGGGTTTTTAAGACCAGATGAGGAGATACTGGAGGAATGTGAGGTCTTAAGAATGCTGGGGTTCAGGAGGGAGAGAAAGAGGGAAAATACTGCTAAGTCACCTGCCACTGCTTAGTCACACACACACCACACACACACACACCCCCATATGGGACTGTCAAGTCTTGATCCTGCTCTTCCACCAAACTACAAGTAGTAGACCCGCAGCAGCCTGTCATCCGGTCCTCCTCCTCCCCTCTCCCTTCCTCATCCCTGGAGCCTACCTGAGGATGGGCCCCTGGAGGTGACTCCTCCGCACAGGAACGGGGCTGGCCATGGGAATCAAAGTTCTCTACTTCAGAGTATCAGAATGCTGCCCCCCCAGGCCCCTGGGCTCCTGAGGGGAGTGGTTCCCTTTTAGGCCCCTGACTTCCTTCTCTAGGTCTCAGCAAAAGTGACTTTGACTGACTGAACAGAGAGAATTTAGGGGAGGGGAACAGGAGGAGCCTGGCTGGAGGAAGGAGTGATGAGGCAGAGACTCAGCCCACAACTGGGTGAGAGGCCGCGGGAAAAGTTTCACATCTGAATCAGACTAAAAACAAGAATCTGTTCTCAGAAGAATCCCAGAAAGGACAGAAATAGCATAAGCCAGCCCCTTGCTCTGAGGAGGTGGGGCTCCTCTTTCGGGGGAAGGAAAGGGTTAGCAGGAGGCTTAAGGGGACAGGGACAGGGGCAGGGAGCCATCCTGACTTTGTCCTGAAGAGGAAATCTGCCATGGAGTGGAAGGAGCCCTCCAAGAGCGCCCCAGCTAGGCTAAAGCAGATTTGGCTCCCTCCCAGGATCTTTTTTTCCGGGGCCACTCTTCAAAATGAGCTTTAACCCACCTGCAAGGACGGAAACAAGACAGGAAGAGAACTAGAAACTGCAGAAAAGGGGCTTGCTGAAGCTAGGGATCCGGGTCTCCTTAGCCAGAGACCCACTCAACAAGGAGGAAAGCCCCCACCCAAGCAGTGACTGAAAGTCAGGACTTGCTCATCGAAACCGAAGAAGCTAGGCGACTTGAATACTCCTAGCCCCAGTTTTCTCATCTGTCAAACGGGGACTGGGAAATAACCGTGAACTGACTGGAGAGAGGTCTTTCCAGCCCAGAGGGAGAAGTGACGGGATAGCCCACGAAGAGCCTGCGGGACCAAGGCCCCATCTCTCGCTTCCAGGCTTTGGTCCCGCTCAGGTTAGGAAAGGAAGAACCCGGCCTCTGTGGTGCGAAGTGGATGTGCGCAAACAGCCCCAGCCCGCCTCCCGATTGGCTATGGGGTGACGTCACCAATACAAGCTCATGGGAGCTGCGATTGGTCAGCGGAGGGGCTGGGCGGGGCTAAGGGAGTGACGCCTAGCGCCGCGAGTGAAGAGGGTTCCGCGCAACCATAATCTTCTTCATCGACGGGTTGATGACGGTTGGTGAAGGGTAGGGTTGATGTAGGGGTGAGGAAAAGCGACTAGAGGGGATGTGTATGACAGAAGAAAGGGAAAAGAAACGGGACCCAGGATTTTATGATGGGAAGTCTTGCTTGCCCACCGCACCCCTACCCACCAAAAGCAGGGAGAAACTAAAATACCTTGTCACTGTGCTATAGCCTTGAAGGATTATAACCAAATGAAGTTTGGGAAATTACTGGGACGAGTGGAAGTTGGCTTCAGCAGCAAAGCAGAACGGAGGTTAAATGTCTACAAAGTTGTGTAAACTCTTGGTAGCCATGAAGCAGGTGTTTTTAGAGAAAGGACTAGTCCTGGAGTCAGAGACCTGGAACTGGCTCTCGGGGATAAGGGACAAGTCATCCGGCCTGCTCTGTAGAAAAGCTCCTTTGAAGAGATAGAGGCGGGGTGGGAGTGGGTGCAGATGGTACACCAGCAAACACCAACTCAGGCCACTGCCGCCTCCTCACCTGACTCCAGGCCCAGCCCCCAAGCCAACTGGCACCAACCCCAACCCTCCTACTGGAAGGTAAGAGATTTCTTAGACTAGAAAAGCTCCAGAGAGGAGATCTTGTCCATCCCTCTGCTCCCTTGCCCAGTAGAACCAAAACTAGTTGGACAGATAACGGCTTACCACATCACCCCAAGTACATACATGCTGCATCATCCCAGTGTGCATCCCACCACGCTCATACCAGCCTGTTATTAACTCTTCCTAATTAGAAAGGACATTGATCAACCTCCATCCCTTCCCAGGGAAAAAAATTTCACACATACCCACTCACCCACACATGTACACACATGCCACACTCTACTTCTGTCTGAGTTAAAGAGACTGAGCGAGAGCAAGAGCATAGATGTGATGACCCCAGCGTGAATTTTCCTCTAGCCATTAAATGTAGTTTTAAAATAGCAAGCAGCCCAACTATCATGCCTCCCTCCCTGGTCTATCCCCACCCTTCCTCACCTGCCCTGAAGAATAGGAGTTGGGATAAGGGATGAGCAAAGCATAGGTGACTCTGCCCCTGGTCAGAAAAGAGGGGTATAAGGGGTTGTGGCTGGAGGGATGGATGGATGTTGAGGAATGGATTAATTGGCTGATTTAAAGGCTTAATCTCAGACTGAAAAAAATCAAGGAAATCATCTAAATCCAATAGAAAGAGGATATTAATTAAGATCAGGAGATTTTGCCTACCTTTTAGCACTATGTATGACCTTGAACAAGACACCCTGGGCTCCATTTTCCTTGTCTGTAAAATGAGTAAGTTCAAGCTTCATGGACTTCTCACAAGAGATCATACAAGAGCATTTTAGGAACTATAAAGTGATGTGTAAATGCACAATATTACTATTTTATTTTTGTTTTTGTTAATTCAGCAAAGGTTCATTACAAGTGCTCCATGAACAAAGCCCCCTGTGCCCACCCTTGTACCCAGGGCCCCTGAAATAGAAAAGCCCTGTCTCCCCACCACCACCATTCCAGATGTCAGGGGCTCCTCCCTGGCTCCTTATTCCACAGAGACCAGGGAAGCAGAAACTGGGGACATGCAGAGCACGGAGCTCCAGAAACCAGGAACAGCCAGACCCCCACCTTTCCCAAGCACTGCCATTCCCCTCACTCCCCTGGTTTCACACTGCTATACAGGCAGCCCTGGTTCGGGCAGCTGGCTTGGCACAGTGGCAGGGGTGGCTCCAGAGATAAAAATAGCCCCCGTAGTGACAGAGCTGGAGTGCCATCCTTGGAGGCAGCAATGCTCAGGTGGGCACGGCAGCAGTGGTACGAGCTCTCTAGGCACGGGACAGAGGAGCTGACAGAAGGAGGGTGGAGGGTGGATGGGCAGCACCTGGGAAGGCTGGTGGGGAGGGAGAGAAACCCAGCAAGTGGAGTGAGATGAGGGAGAGGGGCAGGAGAAAGGGGCAGGAAAGGAGATTTGAAAAGTGCTGCAAAAGAATGTGTGGGAAACACTGAGGAAGAGGGAACAGAGTCAACTCACACACACACACACACACACACAGACACGTGTGTGTGTGTGTGTGTGTGCAGGCAACTCCCCCTCTGCCTCCTGCCTAGAACCGTTTCTAACAGGTGTTCCTAGCAACAGCCCAGCGCAGTGGGAAACACTGAGGAAGAGGGAACAGAGTCAACACACACACACACACACACACACACACACACACACGTGTGTGTGTGTGTGTGTGCAGGCAACTCCCCCTCTGCCTCCTGCCTAGAACCGTTTCTAACAGGTGTTCCTAGCAACAGCCCAGCGCAGTGGGAAACACTGAGGAAGAGGGAACAGAGTCAACACACACACACACACACACACACACACACACACACGTGTGTGTGTGTGTGTGTGTGTGTGTGCAGGCAACTCCCCCTCTGCCTCCTGCCTAGAACCGTTTCTAACAGGTGTTCCTAGCAACAGCCCAGCGCAGCTCAGATCAGTGAGGAAGTGGGCAATCTAAGTAGCTAGAGCCTTAGCCCAGAATAACAAGAACCCAGACATCCCAGCTCCCTGCCCAGCACACAGATGAGTCACCTCTCCCTTAGGCTTCAGCCCTTGAAAGAGGGAGGGAATAAGACGGTGGGCAGGAAGGTAAGGGGAAGACTAAGAACTCTGAACTTTGAACCCAGCTCAGAATTCTGGCTCTGGTTCACTTGTCCACACCTCTTCTCCCTCCCTGCATGATTTAATTCTGCTCATTAAACACCTCCCCACGGACCACCCCACCAGCCCTCTGAACCACATCCCAACAGATGTTCCCAGCAGATGCCCTGCTTCTGGGGAACCTAACAGATGTTGAAGGTGGCCTGAGATGGGAGAGTGAGTTGGAAGCTTGGCAAGGGACTGACCGCCAATGCGATGGGAGTAGCTCTAGACTGTGGATCAGCAGGATTTGGGTCTGGTCCCAGCCCTGCTCCCACTTTACCAACTATTTCTGGGCATCAGTTTCCCTCTCTGTAACACATTATGGTTCTCAGATTCAGTGCCTGGGTTAGAGACACTAGGGAAACAGGGTGCCTGAGTAGGAGTTTATCTTTTTTGACTGGTCAATGCTTCACCCAACTTAGCCCGAAGCTGATGCTTTAAAGGAAGAGTGTGGCTTTCTTCTTTATCATAGGGAGATTATATTCTAGCCTCCATGAACTTTCCAGGAAGTTCTCCTGCATGTCTATCTTCAGTCCATCTTGCTTCAGTGAAAAGAACAGCAAATTTTCTTGGCATTTCAAAGAGTAGAAAGGAAGAGAGCAGTCAGGACAAAGAAGGGTTTGGGACGAGTCTGGTGCAATTTGATTTATTATAGTTCTCTCAGACTGGAGTTGCTAAAACTACTGCTTGTAGATAGGAGGTTGGGGTTTAGGGAGCCTGGCAACACTGTCAGCATGTGTGCTCACTCAACCCGAGAAGTTTCCAAACAAGGTGGGCACAGAGGAGAGAACTAGGAGGATGGTGCCAAGTTAGATGTGCAAGAGCCGATAAACAGGGAAGCAGAGAAGCCAAGGAATAGGAAGGAAAGAAGCTTCTCTGGCCCCCAGGTCCTGCCTGCCAGAGAATCATTAAGCCCCCCTGGAAGGCAAGCTCCCTTCTCGGCCTAAACGGTGCCAACACCAGCTGGCCACCTAATTATCCCACTGCAGCCATTGTAATTATTTGCAAGTCTGACTTCTCCCTTGCAGCTGTGGAATCAACTGACCTGGGGACTTGGCTGAATCCAACATGGTACCACCTGAGCACCCACTTCCCAGCTTTCCTCCCAGCCCTGAGCCCCCAGGCCTCTCCCTGGATATGCCCTTTTCCCCACCACACCTGCTTAGCCACCAAAACCCCATCCCAGCTCCCTCAGTGGACTTTGGCCAGGTCTGGGATGCTGAAGTCATATCCTGACCTGCTCTTTTCTTCCCAGACAGGGAGAAGATGTAGCAGAAGATGCTGAGGGGAGAGGAGCAACTGTAGGACTGGGGACAGAGGGGCGAGGGCATGGGCACTAGGGACCTCCCTGCAGTGGGTGGGTCACAACTCACTTTTCTACTTTTCCCTTCTGAGTAGCCCTTCTTCCCCCTGAAGTCTCCTCTTGGCCTCACTCACTGTTCCCAGGATTCTCTCCTAGTTCTCTTGGACCATTAAGTCTTCCTCCCTTAGGGGACAATCTCATTATCTAACAACCTTCAGTCTCCCAGTGGTCTCGCCTGCAGCCCACCTCTGCCCTGGTTCTGTCCCCCTGTCTCTGCTGCTGTCCTGGGGACAGTTGGAAAATAGCTACTCAACTTCCATACCTGTGAAAATCAGTCCCCTGAGACCCAAAGGCAATTACCTGGCTTTCTCCCTAGAGGAGCTGGGAGGATGAGGTCACTGAGAAGGCAAAAGAAAGGCCTTGTAGAATACAGGAGTTGAGGCTGGACTCCTAAGGTGGCCTCAAAGTGTGCCTGCAGCAAACTTGCCCTGAACCATCACAAGGACACCTGGGCCTGGAGAAGCCCCACCCCCAGGGTGGGCAGGGATGTTTCCAAACTCCTGGCCAGGGTGAGTGGGGACTAGGAACACTGAAGGCCAGAATGAGGGGGTAAAAGCCAAAGGGAATAGGGAGAGAGAAGAAGAGGGATGAGAGAGGAGAGCACCATAGTGCCCCGCAGAGAAAGAGAAGCCAGAGAGAGATGGAAACAACAGAGGGAAAGGGCAGAGGAAAAGACACAGGAAAAATCAAAGAGGAAAACAGAGGGAACAGAAAAGCTGAAAGCAAATCCTTGATGATCCCTTTAAAGACACAAACAAGAGGAAAGATCGCTCTCAAATTTCCCAGTTCCTCCATCCCAGTCTGATGGGGGTGTTTGAAAAAAAAGGGGGAAGATGTGAGACAACCCCTGGCTTGCATGGACTTCAGGAGCTCCCTGCATAGGGGGCAAGTGGAAGGGGTCTAGAGACATCCATGCTTCCCTCCCCCTGGGTCTCTCACCTGGCCTTCCAATCCCAGCTTCATCCCCAACCTACTGCACCCTCCTCCTGGCAAAAGTGCTAAGTGCAACCTCAAATGTGGGATCTCCACGGTCTTTTTAACCAGCCTCCAGGGCAAGCAGAGTGGTATTTGGGTTCTAAGGGACTACACAGATTCTTTAAAATAGAATGTGTCATAGCTGATCATATCACCCCAGGCCTAGAGACTTAGGATAAATGCCAGAGGGGAATTTCCCCAGTGCTTTTGGAACTCGCCAACAGCAGTCCCTAGGCGCCCTGTACCCACTACATCTTACAAGGGCAATTGCTCCGTTCTCTTCTAGTTTGCCCAGTTGAAAAGAAGATGACAGAGTAAGTCTGTCATCTTTTCTTTTGACCTCAGAGGCCCACACCTTTTGTGGGACAGCCCTCCTCCAAGCCCACCCAGCCTCCTATTCTCTAAGCTCAGTCACCTGCCTCACCACTCATCACCAAGACTCTTGCAAATCAGGCCCCAGACACCAGGACTCAAACCTACTATAGCATTCATATTCCTGCCTCTTGAATCTTGATTTTTCTCATCATCTAAGCCAATGACTGCCCATTTATTACTATTCTGCTGCCTCTTCACCCAGCAAGCTCTCCCAGGCTGAAAGAGCATCAGAGTTTATCATTTAAAAACCACTTTTATATGGATGATACCAAATAAAGAATAGGGACGCAGAGAGACTACGTGACTTCAAGATCATGCAGCTAGCCTTTGGCAGAGTGGGAACAGGAACTCAAGCCTCCCAATATTCCCTCTGCTCCTTCACTGCCACCATCCTGCCTCCCTGGTCTCTCCCCTGAAGCCACCAATTCTGACCAGAGGTTTGTGACATTCTTCCACTGGTCTGAATTTGAATTCCCCCTCTCTCTGCACATCCCCCTCAGCTTACTGCAGGAATTTTCCACACTCAACTATCAAGAGATGCCTCATTCAAGACAAAGTTGATGGGGGAAGTAGAAACCTCTGATGAGAGAGGGGATGTAAAACCCAGGGAGGAGAGATTCCCTTTGCCAGGGTTGGAAATAAAGGAGGAAGGGTCGATCCAGGGAGGAAGGAACTAAAAACCATTCCCACCGAGGCCTCAGAGAAATGATGCTCCTTTTTCTCCAGAGGTCCAAGAAGCCACAGTTTATCCCGCAGTCTTCATGGCAGCTCCACAGCCATGTGCAGAGAAAGGAGGACAGCAGCACAGTTTTCAAAACTGGTAAAGAGCCACAGAAGATCATTCCATGGGGCATATACAAAATGAGGACAAAAGGTAGAATAAATCAATGAGGCAACCAGTTCGGTCCTTCGGCTTCTTTCTCCTGTGCATTTGATCTCCCCAGGACTGTCCAAAAATCTGAGTGTGTCACAAACACATATGCAGATCACACATATATACCATTCCATTACCTAGACACACACTCACATACACAAATACATCATCTCATTCATACATAGGACAATTTCAGGTATTCAGGTAAGTGCATATTTATTATCACACATACTGTTTATAAACATACAAAGAGACATCAGTATGGAGCTCTGACTTCACCAACTGTCCTTGTCACACACATCAGCCTTTACCTAGATACCCCAGATACATACGTATACATGTCAGGCATTCACAGTTTCATTCTGATACATCTTGTTCACATATCCAGATTGTTTCTGTAACTCCTTCAGTTCCAGGCTCTGTTCGGAGGTTCTCAAATCCCATCACTTTTGAGCATCACCCTCTAAAAACAATAACAAAAACGACCTCTCCTTTTCTCCAATTCCCATGCCTACTCCCCTCCCCCACTGCACACAGCAACAGAATCAGAGACAGAACTGGGCTCTGTGACATATGCAGGTATATCCATTCATTCGTTTGTTCATTCCTTTATTTAAGAGCAGTTATTGAGTGCCTATTATGTTCCGGGTACCACACTAGATTCCGTTGCAACAAAGATGGGCACAAATAATCCCCAACTGTGTCCTTGCTCCAGCTCCCCGGAAATGACCTTGAACTGCAGCTTAGGACATTGAGTCTAAACCACGGAAGCCTGAGCATGCACCATGTGGAGAAGGAAAAGAGAAAGGGATTGGTTTATACTATCCCAAGGAAGAGGGAAGTTTTGTCTGTAAAATTTCAGAAGAAACTGGAGCAAAGAGAAGAGAGTGAGGCTTGTCCTATCCTGGGAGAGAGAAAGAATTCATATATATGCTTGTACTGTGTATAACCCCCCTCCAAAGTAAGCGATGAAGCAGAAACAAGGATGTTGAATTTTACCACTTGGGTGGGTGTCATAAAACAAGGAGCAGGGGACCTCCCCTACTCTCCACTCTCTTTGATGGAGTTGAACCATATGACAAGCTCCATAGAATCAGGGACTGGGTCCATTTTGCCCACCACCATACCCCCAGCATCCAGCACATCACCTGCCCCACAGGAGGCACTCGATTAAGAGTTGTTGAATGAATGAGCTAAGGATGGCAAACCAATCTCCACTTGTAGTTTTTCTTGTTTTGCAAAAGACACCGAAAAACCTTTCCATTTCTGCTGGCCCTCCCCCACATTCCTCAAGGCTCTCTGGTCTCCAAAAAGAGTGGGCAGACTAGCCCAGTCCTTCATCTTAATGTTAGAGATGCTGAAATTTGTCCTGGTTCACCCATTATCCCTGAAGTGCCTGGCTCAGTGTCTCTCATGCCTCAGCTTACGAGTCTGCTTAGTTAGGAAAATTTCCCCTAGGTAGAGGTGAAATCCAACAGCTAATATGCTCCAGATTCTGAATTTATCTTTGGCAGAGTGCTAGTATGGAAAACAGAATTCCTGGATGCCCTTCCCAAGAAGAAATTGCCCTGCACTATTATATTCATATGGGCTTTTTTAACCAGAAGAAAACACACCAGGCCCAGTTTCCCTGAAGAGACCCTCAGTGTCCCAGATTAGAAATCAAAAGGGTAGTTGGGATGGAGGAGATAGGACATGTTGAGCAGCAGAGCATATATATCCCATCTGTCTTCATTTGACTCTGTGCGACCCCATGGACTGCAGTCCGCCAGGCTCCTCTATCCATGGGATTCTCCAGGCAAGAATACTGGAGTGAGTTGTCATTCCCTTCTCCAGGGGATCTTCCCAAGCCAGGGATCTAACCTGGACTCTCCTGCACTACAGGCAAATTCTTTACTGTCTGAGACACCAGAGAAGCCCATTCAATATCTAGTCCTGAGATAATCATGCCCATCTCCCTGTTTCCAGACTAAATAGCCCCTTCCCACCTGGGCCTTTTTGGGTACAGGTGGTGAATGGGGTGGGGGTGGGAGTTCTATTTCTATTTAAGGTGGAAATGCCCTCTTTGCTCACCTCTTCAGAAACAACTCAACCCTGAGAGCTATCTCCCTCTCCTACCCAGCAAAAATCCTCAATCCTTTGCTTTCCCTTCATCTGACTGGCAAAGCCTCCCCAGGATTCAAACAGGGCCAAATCCAGTAAGCTATCAACTTCAGATCTACCTTGGTATCAAGATCTTCCTCTGCTTTGAGACTGGGAATCTATCCTTGGTAATTCATATTGAGGAGATGGTACTTCTCTGGATAAGTTATGACATGTAGCTGGTGCTCTTAAGGACCAGATTGCTGAAGTGAGTGAAAACCAGAACAATCTCATCAATAAGATTAGTGATCCTTGTCCACTGTGATCTCCTGCAAGGATGTCTCAGCTAACAGGCTCTGTAGGGGCAGCTGCCTCCACTCCCTTCCTCCCCTGGGTTTCAGTGCCTCCTTCTGAGGGTCCTGTTTTCTTGCCATAGACCACTTCTCACCCTAGAGGAAGAAATTGCAATCTGCTTCCAGAAAAGCTTTGTGGTTAGAAAGGTATGGGAGAGAGTGAAATGGGTAGACCCACATCTTTTGCAGGGCCCCTTACCTGGAACAGAGGCAAGGGGAAGATATGATGAGCCACTCATGCTGTGGGAAAGCATCCTAGGATGTTTGGATTCTCCTGTTTCTAGACCCTGAGGTCCCTTCTTTGCCTTTCAACCACTTCCTACCTACCCTTCTTGCCAGCTTAGTTACCATCAACAGAGCAAGGTTTTCTATCAAGAATCACCCGGGTGCTCCTCCCAGCAAAAATTGATTCAACATGATTTTCCATTTCTTCATCCCAGAATCTCATTCCAAGGATTCATGGAGCCCGCAAATTGCACTGGCCAGAGGCAGCAAAGGAGGGGACCAAGAAGCACATTTGGATTCCAAGCCTTGTTGCCCAATGTGCCTCCATTCTCCCTAAGGCCTTTCTAAGCAGCTGGTATGTAAATCAGACCCACCAGCCCAACATAAAGGCATCATCTTATCGCCACAGGTGAAGTATTTTTAAAACACACTCGTAAGCATCTATCCATATTCTATGCCCATCTCTTCCTCTGCCAGAACCTAGAAATGAAAAGCTTCAGTGCTCACAATGAGAATATTGGGGAGCAACTGCGTGTTGAGGCTGTATTCCCTGTATTTCCTCACCAAACATCTGCAGCCTCTCTCCTAGGGCCATGGGGAGTCATAGCAGGGAGAGCAGCACTTTCTCTTGTTTTCTGGTTAAGGATCAACAGACTGCAGAGATTATTGGGTGGCAGCTGACAGAGAGATAAACATGGTACATGGCTTGTCTTTGAACCAATCCTCTTCTTCTCTGATAAGCAGGAAGAAAACTTCCTCTCCTTCCCTAGAACTGGAGTATGGGACACCTGAATCTTTCCCTTTCCCATTTATTCCTCTCCACATGCCCTCTTCCTGCAAAAATAAGAAAAGATGCCTAGATGTGCTTGGAGATCCTTGGGAGACCCTACAGTGACAAAAAGGCTTTGACAGTTACCTTGCCCCAGTCAACCAATCTCCCCTCACCACCACCCCAGCTCCCAGGTTGGGGCTCCACGCCCTCTCCCCCAGGACAGGGTTCCCCCCTTCTCTAGATTCTAGGTGGGTCCCCCATCATTAATATGCAGAGTGTGTTTCCAGGCCCCAAGAGAGATGAGCAGCTTAGGAAAGGGGCAACCCCCCCACCCCCACCCCCACCCTCTGTAGGATGCAGGAGGCAGAAACCACCAATCCCAGCCGAGATACGTATGACCCACAGGTTGGCACAAGTATCCCCATGCACTGGACCTGCATCTGTGTGCAGTCACTCTACAGACCTCTCTGTGACCCTGGAACACTCATGCACACACATGTGATGTGCCTCACATCTACCCAACCCTGCACATGGATACGTGTGAGTCAGCCTGGCACCTCCTGAAAGCTGCCTGTCCGCAGGCAGCCCTGCCAACACCGCAAAGATTGTGCCGCCTCTCTGCGCCGCATGTGTCACCGGGGGGTTCCGCAAGCACCTCGTTAGCTCTGCAACTCCTAAACCCGCTCCAAGCGGCCGGCTTGCTTTGCACATGCCTTGCACATGTGGCCTGGCCACGCGTGTCCGGGCAGCTTACGTCCTCGCACCTGCCAACATGTGTGCCCCAGAGAATCCACCGGCCCGGCTCCAGCTACACCCCCCCTCCCCACTTTCAGGCTCCCTGAGATCCCTTCCCCCAATCCCCCCCGGCCCGGAGACTCACAGAGACCGGAGCTTAATCCACATCTTCTTGCTGGGGGCTGACTTCAGCTCCAGGGGTGAAGGGCAGTCCGACTCTAGCATCTCGGGAGGGCTGCGGGGGGACAGCTCCATGCTCAGCCTCCGTCTATGGAACCGGGGGAGGAGACAGCACCGCGGCTCAGCCTCAGCCCCCAGCTGGCAGACCCGCGCCCCCCAGCCCAGCCCCTTCCCACCTGCGGCTGGCAGGGACCAGCCAGGCCGGGGTCTCTAAGGCTCGGCCCAAGCTGGCAGAGCTGCAGTTCCTGCGGCTCCTCCGCTCCCGCTGCCCAGCCGAGCTCTGGGCTCCCAGTCCGAGCTCTCCGCGCCGCCGCCGCGCTCTGCCGGAGCCGCCTCCTCGCTTCTCTCCTCCTCCCCGGGCCGGCTTCCCCTCCCTCTCTCCCCCTCCCTTCTCCTCGGCCTGCCGGCTCGTCTCTCACTCCTCGCAGCCTCTCCTCCCCCTCCCGGAGGAACGCCTGGCAGCCGGGGGCACACGGAGACGGCAGCGCCCAAGGGCGAGCGCACGCACCCGGGCGCCGGGTGCGGGAGGCTGCGTGTGCCCCGCGCGGGTGGGGATGAGTGCGTGTTGACAGCGCAGCGCAGGCGGCGGGCGGCAGGACTTCGCTGTGGGCGGTGATGTGGGCTCCCCGGGAGTGTGTTTGGAGTTTCTGTGTATGTGCCAGTCCTTTCATGTATCCCCCGCGTGCCTAGTCGCCGGTGCGTCCCAGGCGTGAGGGAGAGGTCGGGGAGGAGTCCTGACACTCGCTGAGGGAAGCCACCTACCCCCAGCATCCAGCCCCAGACGGGACCCTCACACGTGTGCTCCTGCCTTTGAACGGAAAAGTACAGCGTCTGCTCTCAGTGGCCATGGTCACCCACTCCTCTCTCCAGTTCCCTTAGCTGGGCTTCCCGACACTCCTCCAGCCTGTGTCCTTCCCTCTGGGGCCTCAGGCAGGTGGGAGTTTCTCCGAAGCCTAACGCTTTCCAGAGAGAATCCGACCAGAGCAGGAAGCACCCTGTCTTGACTTAATTATAGGTAACTCCATAAGGGCCAGGAAATCATTCCTGTCTCATCTCAACCCCTGCATCTCAACCCCTTTCCTCTTATTCTGTCTTCTCTGAAAGAAATCCAATGGCTAAAGGCCCAACACAAAAAAATTAGCTGCTTAAAACATCTGTAGAATGAATGCTCTGGAATCTGAACTAAAGACCTGTAGCAGGGCAAAGCCTCTTCCATCAAAGTAAGTCCTACCTAGGACTCTGGCAGGAAGTTAGGATTCCTTTAAAGTCTCCTCCTTAATGGCCACCTACTTTGGCATTGGTGGAAATCTTCTGTGAATCGAAAGTGGATGTGTATTCACTAACTAATCCATGACCCGCTAACTAATTAAAGAATGTGAGTTTTAATTTCAAGAACTCTGGAGGCTGGAAGGATGAGTGATGAGGAGAAGGTGTGGACTCCATATCAAGTGGCAACTCCCTCCTTCCCAAGCAATTGAAGAGAAAGGAACAGAAGTAAACTGACAGGGTGAAGATTCTCAACATAGAAGGATTGCCTTTTAGGCAGTTAAGTTAGGTCAGGCCTTCAGATCTGACAGGACAGAGAAGTATCAGCTGAATCAGCTTCAAGGAAGTACAGAGGCTGAAGGTGACAGCAAGCCAGAGATGGAGACAAAATCAGAGAGAACACTGGACTTCAGCCGCTCTGTCCATATAACTTTAGCACACACCATTTCCTGTGCTGACCAGTGGAACTGTCCTAGCCAAGACATGCGTGCCTCTGAGATGTGAACCAGATTCCTTCACAATTCGGTCCTCAAAATTTGAGGGCAATCACCTTCTTATCAACTGAGAAAGAATGGGTTGAAAAAGAATTGTGAAATAAAATTAGAGCTAAAGAGCTCTAAGTAGGAAATTAGGGTTAGAGCTAAGGAGCTTCCCAAATTGGGCAGATGTTTCAACCAGAAGAGGTGGGAAAGAGGCTTCCATTAAGAGAGGGATCTCTCCATGTTTCTTCTTTTTTCCCCTTAATGTTTCTTGTCAACACAGTGACATATTTCACCCCTGCCTTCCCAGGCCCCCAACTTCTAGCCCATTTTAAGAAAATGAAAACTCATACACACACACACACACACACACACACAGAGTTCATGAAAGATACTTTAGAGTCCATCTAGTCTAATCCCATTTATTTAACAAATGGGAAAGAACTTCCCTGGTGGTCAAGTGGTTAAGAACCCACCTGACGATGAAGGGGCCATAGGTCTGATCCCTGATCCAGAAAGATTCCACATGCCTCCTGACAACTAAGGCCACGTGCCACAACTGCTGAAGCCCATTCATTTAGAGCCTGTGCTCCACAACAAGAGAAGCCACCGTGATGAGAAACTCGTGCACCACAACTAGCAAGTAGCCCTAGCTTGCAGCAACTAGAGAAGGGTCCACACACAGCGACGAAGACCCAGCGCAGAAATAAAATAAATAATTTTCTTAAAGTGGGAAAACTAAGTCTAGAAAAGTTATGTGGTCCCACAGAGATTAAGAGACTGATCACCTACGCACAGAGAGTAAGTAACAAAGCCAGGGCCAAGTCTCCTAACCCTTTTCCATTCTGTGTTGCTTTTTTTAATCACCAGTCCTGGCTTTTCATCTCAAGCTCATCCGTCTTGTTTTAATCCAGTCTCATTTCTGCCTTGCTCTACCCCTAGAGAGGTAAGAACAGGATATGTCTGTTCCATTTATTGTCTCAAAAGACCACCATTCTTCTCTCCTTGTCTTTCCCCTTGTTCCCCACCCCCAGCTTTCCCAGGCTTCTCCCAACCTCAGCCCTCTCTCTTCAGCTTCCAAATTGCCCCTGCCTCTTGGAGACCCTTCCTCCTCACTCCCCTAACCCCACAACCCCTTCCTACAATCTCTGAGTTTGATAGAGACCAAAAAAAAAAAAAAAACCCAGATGCTTTGGCAGCGGGTGAAGGCTGGATGTGATCTGCCTCCTACAGGAATGCTATTTAAAGGGGCGGCCTCACAATCCACTCCCTCCAAAGTGACAAGAGAAAAGCCTGCTCCTCAATCTCTCCAGAGCTGCAAACTCAGCTCAAGTTAACTTCTGACTTCCTCAACCTGCACCCTGGCCTGCTGCTCCTTTTTCCTATTCAGGTGGGAGGGAGAGGACTTGACAACTGAGGTGTGGGGGCCGAGGGGGGACTCATCTTCGTCTCCTTTGATGACAGGTACTTAGGAGGAGCAGGAGGCCCTGTGGGGCGGAAGACTGGAAGAACACTGTTCCCCCAACCATGTGAGTGACTTCAACCACGTGCCAGCTTCTTCTCAAACTTTGTTGGAAGAGAACAGATCTAGGCAAGAGAATCTAAGGTTCCGGAACTCTTGTCCCTAGCGGGGGCCTCCTTCCCCCCTGAGTGTACATGCTTAAACCACATGTGTTCTTTTCCTCCGTGGCCAAGTGCCAAAGGGTGAGTTTCCCCTTGGCCAGGTCCAGGGATGTCCCCCCACCCCCACCCCCTGCACATGAAGGCTACCCTCACCCACTCACCCGACTGAACAGCGTGGTGAGGGAAACACTGTCTCTACTGCCCAGAGGAACAGGGGCTCCCCTGCAAGCATCTCACCCCCAGGTCTGGTGGGAGGGCTAATTCTGTCTCATTGCTGCAAACAAGTTAATGGAGTTTTTAATGAAAACACTGCACTAATGAAAATGCTGAGGCTAGAACCTACTCTGTGCCTGCGAGACAAAACAATCAGGGTCAGAATTTCTTCTTGATATTCATTCCGCAGTTCCTTTTAGGCCTAAAGTGAGCTGGGGATCTGAGCATAGAAAGCAGTTCATCATGGACTGCATCCCAGACTGTAAGAGGTCAAAGACCCTCCTGGCTGAGGAAGGAAACTGCCTAAAATGCCAATGGGTCCTGTTAACTGAGCCGTCCTTCACCTCTAGACAGTCACCTTTTGTTAAGGTGGTCAAGGCCGCACATCCTCACCCTCTTCTATTTTTCTTACTCTAGGGTCTCTGGATTCTAACAACTAAGTCTTCCCGATGAAGAGGCAGTCGGGGCAGGTAGCAAACGTCCAGGGCTGAATGTCATCTTTGAGTCCTAGTTCCGAATGTACTGATAAGCATGTGACCTTCATTAAGTCATTTAACATCTCTGAATCTGCTTTCTGGCCTGAATTAGGAAAGCCTTCCCTGGTTACCCTGCACAATTGTCTTAAGGTTGTGAGAGCACTTTGAAAAATTATATGTGATAGAGAAGTGTGTGTGTGTAATGACATGTTTATGAAAAGACATTATGTCACATGACAAAATTTTATAAAAGAACAGATTTGTGTTGCCAAGGGCTAGGGAAGGGAAAGGGGATTGTGGGTGGGACAGAGTGGAACAATATGAAGAAGGCCCTGTAGTGATAAAACCGTCCTATATCCTGACCATGGTGGCAGATGCCTGAACCTACACATGATAAAGCTGTATAGACCTAAATACACACAGTGAAATGAGTATAAGTAAAAACACAGTGAAATGAGTATAAGTAGAACTGGAGAAATCTAAACAAGATCAATGAATTATACCAATGTCAATATCCTGGCAATAGGGACAGGGGATAAATGTGGAGATTGGGGTTGATAAAGTGCTGTTGGCAACTTGTGATTAAAAAATATATATAAACATGAAAAAAAAGAAGTCCTGGTTACAGTGGCATAGGACAGTTTAGAAAGATGCTGTCTTTGAGGAAAACTGGGAAAGGTACACAGGATCACCCAATATTATTTCTCAATAAAAACTGTAATTTAAAAAAAGGTATTATATGTCTACTCTCTATTCCCCTGCAGCAACTTGTCTTGCTGTCCTCTGGGACGTTCCTCTTAAGCATTCCTCATGCATACGGAAAAGGGATCTCTTGGCTCCTCAAACAGAGGATCCCAGCAGAGATATAAGTGAGTGCAAGGGGAGCTGCTCAGATACTTCTGAGCTTTCTCTTCTTCATCAACACTTCCCTCAGTCTCAGGAGGCCTGACCCCCGATCACTCCTTAGAACCTAACATTTTTTCCATAGCGCAGAAGGACAATTAGCTGATGCATGGCACAGGACCCTCCGATGCTTCTATCCTAAAGAGTAGACAATTGTTGCTAAGAAAAACTTGTGTATTAATTATGGGTGCCAAGTTTAATAAGGATTGACTAAGCCTGGGTCTCAAGAAATAAAGATCAAACACACACATATCTAAAAACAGCTAACAAATAGCTTTAATGAACTCCGGATGGATTTGCTGAAAACCAAAAATTGCTTCCCTTTTATCCTGGAAGTATAGACATGACCCTAATTAATCAATTAGTTACTTTTATTTGCCCATTCCAACCACTCCAGACCTGTGACATCTATGATCTGTCCTCCAGTCCTGCCTGACATAAAAGTGATGGATGCAGGGGGCCACTGTTTCCTGCCAGGGAGTTAACTAAACCTAGTTTAGTGCTATCTTAAACGCCTGGGGCTTTGTGACACTTGAAATTCTAATTAGTGCAGGAAAGGGCTAGGTTGAAACAGCTTGTACTCCCTCAAGTATACCCACTCTCAGGGCCCTGTAACCTAATGAGGTCTGTGAAATTTAAGATCCAGAAGAGAAATCCCTGCCTGGAGCAACAGCTGTACCCAGGATGACAAGGGGATTTGGGTTAAGTTAGTCCCTCCAGTTAGGAGGGAGAATACCCCCAAATGGTATGTGATGGAAACTCACGTGACACTGGACCAATTAGTTGTCCTAGAATTACTCTGGACTGACCCTCTGCTCTGGTTTGTGGCGATGTCAAGGAAAAGAAGGAGGGGTTTGAGTTAGAGATGTGAGAACTTACTCGTTACCTACAAGGTGTGGTAGGGCAGGTGAGGTGGGGGGAGAGTTGGGGCAGTGAAAATCGGGATCCCAAGAGCACTTCCTCATTGCCCCTGCAGGCTGGACAGTTGGAGGCAGACAAACAGACCCATGACTCCTAAAAGAGCCCCCACAAAGGAAAAAAGGGGTTCCTCTGCTACGACTTGGCAGTGCAGTAGGAGCGGGCTGAATGCTTGCTGAACACATTTGGAAAAGGGAGAGAGGAGATAATCGTCCTAATGAATGTGCAGGAGACAATAGCAGCTCCAGTGGGAGGGTTATAAGCTCATTATGGTTTAATATGATGATTGATCATCTCTGCCCGCCAGCATTATCCTAGAATAGTGATGAAGGTCGGAGAGACCCACGCCAGTCAGAGCTCAAGCTCTAGTCCCCAGAAGATAGAAAACATACTTGAGGGTCACATTTTTTTTTCATTGTAAAAATTCATACACCTGGCCCCAACACCATAACTCCTTTCCATGAAAAAAGTCCTCCACCCCCTGCCCCAGTTGGCCCCAATTCTCTATGGTTTTTCAGCCCTGGGCTGTTTCTCCATCTCGCTCTTCACCAGTTCTGGCTGATCTTCTCCCTAGTGACCCCACCTCATTCCCACCCTCTGAGAAATAGCCACAGCTTCCAGTGCAGCACGGGTTTAGGTAGGTCCAAAGGCCTTTCAGTGGGTACTGGCCGACACTCGGTTCAGGTGGAAGGCCCGGGAGACCTCCCGATAAGCATTTCGAAGCAGCACGTAGGGGAAACAGGACTCCAGCATGTCCAGGGTCAGGAAAGAGGACTCCTCCACCACCTGGAAAAGAAAGGGCCAAGGGAGATGAGGACCCCAGGTGGAGCATCCACTGTGACACCCTGTCCCTCTTCATCTGGTTCCCTGGGCCCTCTGAGGCCCTTAGCGTTGCAAGTAAATGGGGTACCAAGGCACTTCTCACTTCGTTTCACTCTCAGAAAGCAATGTTCTCTTCAGCTCCATTATAATGACCCCTGTACCCCTCCTCAGGGTTATATGCAGGGCTCAGAAGCAGAAGGCAGGAAAGAACCACTTCTCTAGGGCAGAAAAACTCCGTTCTCTCTCATTCTGGGTGCTAAATGAGATGTGAGTGGGCAGCACAGATGCAGGTAAGAATGCATAAATGTGCTAATGACAAAGCTCTGCGGAGAAAAAAACAATTACCACTGCAGGCCAAGCAAGAGGAGCCCCAGAACCCACACGGTTTAGTCTCCTCCCTCCCTTAGTACAGTGCTTGGGGAACAGTATGGATGCTGTATAAAGGAGCAGGCATGATTAATTAGTTTAATTAGAAGGCCTGTGTGCTGTGGAAATCCCTGCAGCCCCCACAGCCAAGCAGAAAGATAGATCAAGATGCCTGGGTAAGACGGAGGGTAGGGGGCAGGGGGATATTATCGTAGAGCCGTACAGCCTAGCCTTGGACCGGAGGGTTTCCTTCCCTGAAGAAGGAGCGGGGTGTCTTTCCTTCCATACTCTCCTCGCCCAAGAGGCTGTGGGACTAAAAAACACTCTGGAGAGAAGTGTCCCATATCCTCTGGCAGTTCACACAGATGGGCCTTCCCAAATATGTCTGGGGTTTCAAGTCCTGAAAATTCACTCAGGAAAGAGATCTACCATCTCCATTGTAACGTTTTTCTATCTCTGAAGTCCTTTCAATTTTTAAAATTTGTAAGGTGCTGCAATACTCAAACCATGCACACACAATCCACACAACAGCCTCAGAAGAGCGGACACCACAGGCTGGAGGAGAGAAAATCCGCCCGTAAAACTGTAGCTGTGATCTCAGGTTGGATGGCAGAAAGAATTTCTTGCTAAGCAAGATTTTCAAAACCTTAAGCCAGTAAAGAGATAAGATCTCTTTTCCAGAATATGACCCTCGGGTATGGGGAAATGAGTGATGGCTTCAAGAAGGATCCACTGGCCCAAGACTTCTATTCTCTGCTCTGTTAAGCACAGAAAATCACAGGGCTCCCAACTGGAGGAAATTCACAGCAGTGGAAACAGCTCAGGAGTGAAAGCCAAGAAACGGGTCCTAGTCCCAAATCTGCCCATGTATTTTGGGGGAGACCTTGGATGTTATCTTTCCCTCCCTCTCCTCGGTTTCCTCGCCTAGGAACAGTGAGGACTGGACTAACCGTCAGCATCTGATCTGTTTCTGACACCTAGGATTCCATGAGCCTATGAGAGAGTCATTCCTTCCCCCGTGAAACCCACACCAGGAAGTCTGACAATAGTGGGGGTGGGCACTGCCCAGGCTTGACAGCCAAGACAGACCCCAGGGAAAGAAGTGCCTGAACAGGATTTGGGGCTACATGAATAGCCTCTTTACGCAGAACACAGCTCCTTCCCTTCAGTCATTTCCAATTTCTCTGTGGAAACATTTGCATTTAAATTGCTTTGCAGCAGCTAGTCCCTCTGTCTCTTCCCTCCTACAAAAAGTGCCTGGTCTTAGGGCTGTTCCAGCCACTCTGCAGGCCTGTGATGCCACAAGGGGCAGACACCTTGCCACACTTGGGGGGGAGGGGGAAATGCAAAGCAGAGGGAGGAGGCAGGGCTAAGCAGCTGTACAGAATCACCTCCAACCTCACAGAGGTGGAAACCATCCAAGGAAATGGAACAGGCATGCCTAAATCATCAAGAAACTAAACTGAGCAGCAGAGAGGGGCAACATTTGTTTAGCATCTATTATGTACTAGGCACTTTTATATAAACTGTCTCATGAACCCTCACCCCTCTAGCATAAGGATGTGAAAGTGAAAGTCACTCAGTCATGTCCGACTCTTTGTGACCCCATGGACTATACAGTCCACAGAATTCTCCAGGTCAGAATGCTGGAGTGGATAGCCTTTCCCTTCTCCAGGGGATCTTCCCAACCCAGGGATCGAACCCAGGTCTCCCACATTGCAGGCAGACTTTTTTACCAGCTGAGCCACAAGGGAAGCCCAAGAATACTGAAGTGGGTAGCCTATCCCTTCTCCAGCAGATCTTCCTGACCCAGGAATCAACCAGGGTCTCCTGCATTGCAGGTGTATTCTTTACCAAGAATCCCTGAGCTATCAGGGAAGCCCATCATAAGGATAACTGCCCACTTTTAAGGCTAAAGAATCAGAGTCTCAGAAAGGTTAATTAACTTGCCCCAGGTCATGTTGGGCTTCCCAGGTGGCTCAGCAGTAAAGAATCCGCCTGCAATTGCAGGAGCCACAGGAGACTTGGGTTCTATCCCTGGGTGGGGACGATCCCCTGGAGGAGGGCATGGCAACCCACTCCAGTATCCTTGCCTGGAGAATTCCATGGACAGAGGAGCCTGGCAGGCTATAGTCCATGGGGTCGCAGAGAGTCAGACAGGACTGAAGCGGTTTAGCGTGCACACACACAGAGGTCACGCTGCTCTGAAGACTGTGCTCTGTCGCCTTCCTTTGGCCCTCCTTGGCCTCCTCTGCCCTCTCACCTCCTCACCACACCCCCACAGCCTCAGGTCCATTCTCTTCTCTTCCTCATCATGACCCTTAATCAGCCCAACCTAGGCCTTTTCGAGCTAGAGAAGCTGAGACACAGATAGCACTCAGTGCTTGTGTACTTAAAGAAGGAGACCCAGAGGGAGTCCCAGGCATGCCCACCCCTAATACTTGTGGGCCTGGCCAAGAGTGCAAATGGAAGCCCATATACCACATGATAAAATATTATATTCTTTCTTGCAATATTTGCAACATGTATTCATCCCTCAATATCCATGGGCACTGGCAGGGGATTAGTTCCCAGACCGCCTGTGGAACCAATTCAGGGGAGAGACCAGAATCTGTAGATGCCCAAGTTACTTTTATAAAAAGGCATAGTGAGTGTGAGTGTGAGTGTGAAGTCACTCAGTCGTGTCCTACTCTTTGTGACCCCATGGACTGTAGCCCACCAGGTTCCTCTGTCCATGGAATTTTTTAGGCAAGAGTACTGGAGTGGGTTGCCATTTCCTTCTTGAGGGGATCTTCCTCACCCAGGGATTGAACCTGGGTCTCCCGCATTGCAGGCAGATGCTTTACCATCTGAGCCACCATGCAAGCCCAAAAGGCATAGTACCTGCATATAACCTAGGATATCCTCCCATATTCTTTAAATCATCTCTAGATTACTTATAATACCTAATACAACATAAATGTTATGTAAACAGTTATCATATAAAGGCTATGTAAATAGTTGCTAGTGTGGGCAATTTGAAGTTTTGCTCTATGGAACTTTCTGGAATGTTTTTTAAAACAGTTTCAATCCATGGTTGGTTGAATCCATAGCTGAGAACCTGTGGATATGGAGGGCTGAGTGTACGTTTACAGTTTCATGGAAGACAGGTGTGAATTAAGAATTGTTAGACCCCTCAGAGTTCTGTACCAGAACAGGGAGAAGGGAGGGAATCAGCCTCCAGCCTGGCACCCCTTCTCCTCCCACCCCAGTTTCGGGGGTTTGTAGACACACATAATCTTCCTGTCTGCACACCTAAACTCCAGCCATATATTCCATGGGCTCTAGAGCACAGTCTGCCTCAGTAGGATGGACTCGAGGAAGTACAGTACAAGCTCTACATGTGGGCTGGAGCTGCTCAGGAAAGAATTCTGAGGCCCGAGAAGTCTTCAGTGGGGGCTCTGAGGTGGGGCGTAGGCTCCAGGTGGGCCCGTCCTCTCCCCACAGGCCAGAGGAAGGGTCACTCAAACCCAGGGCCCAGAGCAGGAGCCCCTCCTGCCCGCCTTTAAGTACAGAGCTAACCTGGGGAATCAAACCTTAGAACAAGAGTGAGTAACCACGTTGAAGAGGGAAACAGGATCAAGAGTAAAAGATTTTTTAAAAGTTAACTGAGTCAGAGTTCCCAGAACTTTCTACCAAAGAAGGGGAAAGGCCAGAGCTTAGGAAACAGAAGAGATAGCAGGAGCTGCCTGATTCGTGTCCCACCCAGTTCCCTGCCTTACAGCTTTTCAGCTAAAAATCCCTTCCCTCTTCTGGGCTCCCCTCCTCCTCCCACAGCTGAACTCCCCCAGTTGAACCTTCTTCATGGTTCTCTTAAGGACAAGAAATACAGCAGTAGGAAGTGGCCAAGTAAAATCAAAGATGCACTGGACAGGTAGTTATGGATGAGGGACATCGCCATCCATGAGCTCATCCCCATGGTGGGGGTGAGCTGTGCCACCATATCAGACTCAAGAACACCGCAGGGAAAGGGGCCCAGTCAGCTAGGGGCAGGGAAGACACTGCCCTGCAGAGAAATCCTCAAAGATGCTACCTTGGGATGACAGAACAAGTCTAGAATGTTAACCAGAATGTGAGGATTAGACCCCTTCGGCAGAATTAAGCTCTTAGTTAATGTTTTCGGGTGATAACCACGGTAGGGAGCCAAAGACCCTATAGAGGATCCTCCCTCTGGCCCTTCCTCTAGACCAACTTAGAACAGATACATACCAAGCGCATGAGCAGAGAAATGGACTCCCGGTTTCTGGTTTTAAGCTTGTCAGTCTCTTGGCCCAGCTGCAGGAGACTGACAGAAGCCACCTGTAAGGGAAAAATTTGTAAGGAAGCAGATTTTTATGAAGGTCAGAGTAGGACAGCCTCAGGCTACAGGAAGTCACGAGCAGATCAAGGAGGTTAGTTAAGAAGTGCTAGGAGGCTCAGGGTGGGAAAGCGGTGAATCCCCCAGGCTTCAGAGACACACACTGCCTCCAAACTAGCCAGTGCAGACAAACAGGCGGTTGCCAAGGATGCTGGAGGAGAGGTAGTAAGAGGCGAAGAAAGAAACTGCAACAGAGGCAGGTAATACTGTATGCCAGGAGATTAATCTCTTTCCCGAGGCGGCCTCCAGACACCACTGTCATCAGACTGTTTACAGCTGACTCCCCACCCGACTAGAGACAGAGCTGGGCCTCTGACTCAGACACAGTGCTTTTGGTATTCTCCTTCTGTCAACTCCCAAATGGCTGTCCTCTCCATTCACCTTCAGGTCCCCAGTAGATCAAAGAGAAAAAAAGAAATGTGACTAATTGCATCCCAGACCCAGGTTACCTGTGTTTAGCAAACAGAGAGGGTAAAAGAGGCAGTAGGGGGGTGACTCCCTTCTCACCCCATCTTAGAGGTCTGGTGTGAATCCTCTGTATATCTCAGATGCTCGAAGCTCATTCTGTCTGGTCTGCTGTCCCAGTTGAAAGAGAGACCCTCTCACTAAGCTTCCAAGTTCCTGACATGTACTTCTTGGGACCAGGGTGTGATTCCCTAGAGAATATGATCTACTGTTTCCTCCTAAAAGGAGACAGATGAGGCTCTAGTTTTTTAAATCAGACTATGCTTTGCAAAAGAATAAGCTCCCTTCAAACTGGTATTCTGTTAAAATCTAGAGGGATGGGAGGAAGTGGGAGGTGAGAGGGAGGTTCAGGTGGGAGGGGACATATGTACATCTATGGCTAATTCATGTTGATGTATGTCAGAAACCAACACAATATTGTAATTATCCTCCAATTAAAAACAAATGAATTTTTTTTTAAAAAAAAGAATAAGCTCCTTATTGCTGAGAATGCTCAAGCAGTCAGTGGGCATTGGACCACGTATCAAAGAGTATGGATTCCTCCATGGAGGATTTAGAATGGAAAGCTCTGGGACCTCTTTGAACAATGGAAAGAGATTACTTATTCTGTGTTTTTCCAGAGGCAAAGCTTAGATCAATAGTGAGAGTTGCAGGGAGTCAAACTTCAGCTAAAAAATATTTTTAACAACTTCTTTCAAACAAATTGAACATAACCTACAGTAAAATCAGCTTCCTGACTGTGAGTTCCAATCCCTAGAAATCTAGACCAGGGGACTCTCAAAGTAAGATCCCAGGACCAACATTACCCAGGAACTTGCTGGAAATGCAAGATTTTCCAACCCCACCATTAACCTACCGAATCAGAAATTCTCCACGTGATTCTGATTCACAATGAAGTCTGGTAATTTGAAAAAAGTTTGACTTTTTATCAGTATTAGAGTTGAAAGGAACCTCATAGATGATAAAACTCAGTGTCTCAAGAGTCTATATTTTAACAAACTCCTCAGGATATTGTAATGCACACCAAAGAAGTACATCACGGATTTGGTTTAATATCTCTATTTAATAAGTAGGAAAACTGTGGCCTCAAAAGTTTGGCTTTTCAGAGACCACACAACTTCTCAGTGGCAGGTCCAAAACTAAACTCAGATTTGCTAACTCTTAGTCCAGTACTCCTTTCAAGTATTGGGCAGAGGCTGAAATACCAGCTGTTGGGGAATTTAGACCCTGCCTTTCACAAAGCCGTCTCTCACTACTTAATAAATAAGATGGGAGGTTAGACTCCGAGGCCTGCTCAATAATAACTGTCTATGGATTTAAGTCAAACCACTTGCCACCAGACTTCACAATCGTCCATTCCTTATAACCTAGACCCACTCACCACGAGAAATTCCTTGAGGTGAGTTTCAATGTTCTTGTTGTAGACTGTGAAGAGGGCAGCAGATACCTGGATGATGGCTTTGGTCAAGCAGTGAATATTGTTGCTGTAACCTAGATTATTATCGACAGAGGGGGAGAGAGAGGAAAGGAAATTGAACCACACCAGGTGACCCCAACTGGTGAATTCCCATTTTTTCAGTCTGGGCCAGCCCTATGTGACACCAAAGGACTAGGAGCCATTCGAGGATTAGGAGAAAGATAGATAGTCTGATGAAATTTCACCTGAATTTAATTTTACAGATTTTTCATTCTCAAGAGCTTTCTGAAACAGAACTTTGCATCTGAGTCAGAAGTGTGTATTTTCCAGATAGATGGCTCAGTCTCACCTCCTGACCCCAGGACACTAGCCTAAACCTCCTCCTTACTTACCATCCTTCTCAATGCTGTAGAAGGAGGCAGCATCCATGGCAAGGAGGGGGAGGGAAACAGCCAGGAAGATCAAGAGCAGGCAGGCCACCTTATATTCTTCCTCAGGGGATGACAAATCTGGGAAAAGGAAAAGAGAGTAAGGTCAGTAAACAGGAGCTCTCTTCCACAGGAGCTCTACTTCCACAGGAGCTCTACTTCACAGAATTCCTAGGAGGGTCACATGAGAAAATATCTGTGAGAAGACTTTGTAGAGCGTTATAGGCAAGTCATTACTGCTGCTAGTGAGAGGCCTGAGTCCCGGAGGCTTCCACTGGTGACTGAGCAGAGCTTTTGGCAAAGGGCTCAGCTGACACGCAGGCTGAGGGCACTCTGTCAGCTGCCTGACAGAGTGGAGAGGCAGGAAGGAGAGGAAAGATTCTCATCAAAACCGAGAGAGAAGAGGGAGAGCCAGTCTGGCAATTCAAAAAGGCTTCATACCAACCCCCTGGTTTCATCCTATTCAGAGTGTGTGCAAGTATGAATGTGCTAATCAGAGGAAAAGTGTAATGGAAATATAAGAGACAAGTGTGAGACCAGGGGAAGAAGTGAATGGTGTCAAGGTGATTAGAGAGGAGGGGAGAAAGTAAGATCATTCTGGGGAACTGGGACACTATATACCACATAACTAAGCATGAAATCATGTCTGGTTCCCTTGCTGTTTCATCTGCATTAATCTTATTTCCCCAACCAGATTGTAAGTTCCTTTGAGCACTTGCTGAGTACCAGACTCGCTTAATACTTTTCAGCTGATTGACAGATCAACTGGTTGGAACCTGACTAGAAATCGAAATTGCCTGTGGAAGTATTTTCTGGGGATTAGGGACTGTGCTTTAAGTCTTTCCTTAGCTCCCAGTTTCTACACTCTGAATTCACAGTCCCAAATAAAGACTTCTTTGACACTGACATTTTCCCACCCCAAAACAGGGCCCAGGCCTTCCGTCGCCCCTGTTCCCCAGTCGTACCAGTTTTCAGATTGGCAATGGCAGCCACCAGGGCTGGATCAATGTCACAGTCCACCCCCGCAGCGGATGCCAGCTCAAAGATGCTCAGGGTCACCTGGTGGAGAAGAAAACAACATTCTGGAGAGTATTCCCTGGAGAGAAGTACTTGGCAGAAGCTACAGGTGGTTAAGACCCCTGGATCACAGATTTTAAACTTTTGGTGTACTATCATCTTTTCTAGGTATTCCTTTCATAGATCTCCCTAACCTGTAGGGAAAAGAAAAAAAAAAAAAAAAGCCCAAGGCTTTAGCCAGGCCTTCAGATTCTCCACAGCACAAATTTACTTTTCCAACTTTATTTCCTCAAACACTTTCTACAGGCAATGCAGCCAGAGTGATGTATTCACCGTCTCTAAGCTACAACTTACTTTCTTCTTTTCATACTCTGGTTCCTGTGTGTCCCTCTCCTGGAGTGTCCTTTCTCCTTGAGAGACCATAGGAAATATATCGGTCTCTGCCCCTGGTTCCTGACACAGGGCTCCTAAAACCCTTATAATTCCCTAAGTGATAAAAACAGTAGGAGCATTTTTTGTTCCTATGCAGCAACTCTGGTTGGGCTCCTGGCCAGCTCCTAGATAGAGGCTGGTCACCAGAGAGACCAAGCCTTGATTAGAAGCTGGGAATTTTCAGCTCCACGCCACCCCCCCACACCCACCCACTTCTGCAGAGAGAGGAGAGGGCCTAGAAATGGAGTTAATCATGCCTATGTGAGGAAGCCTCCATAAAATCCCAACAGTGTGGGGTTCAGAGAGCTTCCAGGTTGGGAACACATCCACGGACCAGGAAGATGTTCAGCCCAAATCCAGAGTCAGAAGCTTATGTCATCAGGACCCTCACAGGTCTCGCCCTGTGTATCTTTCCATATGGCTGGTCTGAAGGTAGAAGTGAGTGTTAGGCGCTCAGTCATGTCCGACTCTTTGGGACACTATACACTGTAGCCCACCATATCTCCTCAGTCCATGGAATTCTCCAGGCAAGAATACTGGAGTGGGTGGTCATTCCCTTCTCCAGGGGATCTCTCCAACCCAGGGATCAAACCCGGGTCTCCTGTATCGCAGGCAGATTCTTTACCTCTGAGCCACTGGGAAGTCCATATGGCTGTTCTTCTATATCCTTTATCATATCCTTTAATAAACTGGTCAATGTGTTTCCCTGAGTTCTGTGAACCACTCTAGCAAATTAATGGAACCTAAGGAGGTAGATATTGGAACCTCTCACCTATAGCCAGTTGGTCAGAAGCACAGGTTTGCAACTGGCTTCTGAATAGGGGGTGGTGGTAGGTGCAGACTTGTGGAAGAGAGCTCTAAACATGTGTGATCTGACACCAACTCCAGGTTGAGAGTGTCAGAACTGAGTTAAGCTGCAGGACATCCAGCTGGTGTCACAGGAGTTGGTGTGGGGACATCCTCCAAACACTTGGTGACCAGAAGTGTCAGAAGTGAAGTGTTCTATGTGAGAGTAAAGGAGACTCTCAAGAGAGAATCACACAGTAGGGGAGAACTGGGTTTTTCTGTAATAGGAAGGGAAAAAGACAAGTTTTTCCTATTTACTTCTCTTCTGCTTACATCCAACTGACACCCATCCTTGAGGCCTACCTTGAGTCTCACATTCACTGTAGAGCCCTCCTGTTGACTGCAGCTCATGCTCATCTTTCCCTCCTTAACTTGGCACCACTTACTCGGCACTGATCACAGGCAGCACCTAGTATCATCGGTTATCTTTTCAGATTGGAGGAAAGATGTATGGCTTATCTCACCAACAAGATTACAATATGTTTTTAAACTCATAAAGAGGGGAGAGAAAGGCCTGGAGTGAGAGGATCTGGGTTCAAATCCTAGCACCACCACTTACTAATTGCGTGACCTTGGCTAAAAGTTACTTAACCTCTCGGAGCCTCCATTTTCTCACCTGTAAAACTGGAATAAAAATACTCACCTTACAGAGTTGCTGTGAAGATTAAATTAGATCACATATGTAAAAGGGCTTCCCTGGTAGCTCAGCTGGTAAAGAATCTGCCTGCAATGCAGGAGACCTGGGTTCAATTCCTGGGTCGGGAAGATTCCCTGGAGAAGGGATAGGCTACCCACTCCAGTATTCTTGCCTGGAGAATTCCATGGACAGAGGAGCCTGACAGGCTACAGTCCATTAGATCACAGTCGGACACGACTGACCTTCACTTTCACTTTTTACATATAACACATCTGCCCCTAATTGGGCTTCCCTGGTGGTTCGGCTGGTAAAGAATCTGGTAAAGAATCCACGATTCTTCTGACCTCATGCGGGAGACTTGGGTTTGATTCCGGGTTGGGAATCAAGAAGGAAAAGCCTACCCACTCCAGTATTCTGGCCTGAAGAATTCCATGAACTGTATAGTCCATGGGGTCACAAAGGGTCAGACATGACTGAGCGACTTTCACTTTATTACCCTAGTGACTCACAGAATCACTGAGAGACTAATAAACCTTGTCCCTTTCTCTCTGCTTCCTTTCCCTCAAAGCCAGGAGCTCTGCATTTCTTTCATCCTCTCTAGGTTTGAACACAATGCTAAGCACATAGAAGGCATTTAGTTAATGTCTATCGATTGACTCCTGTATCCCTCACTGTACTTAGAATCAGATTCCCAAGATGTAGCTACAAACACCCACACCCACAAAAGTACTTGGACTTTTGAGGTTAAGAAAAAAGACTTCAAAATGTTCTGAGAGAACAAGGATAACTGTTTTAATAGTAGACAACTAAGTAGAGTATCTTATGCAAAGAACCCCACAGATACAACAGTAAACACACACCGCCTACCATGCTAGACACAGAAGGTAAACCTCAGCATTCTGCTCCACCCTGTTTAAATTCCCTACTAACTAAATAACCCTGCTAGTGGCAACCGTGACCTAGGAGATCGGGGATTTGGTCCATAATCTGTGGTTTTCTGGAGGAAGAAGGTGATGGTTGAAGGAAACTTCTTCACCTTTTAACCTTCTTCTCATCTTCTCGCCCCTCGGAGGTGGTAACAGAATCTCTGATGGACAGGCCAGCCCCATCTCCACACACCTGCTTATCCTCACAGGCAGGCAGAGCCTAAAGCTCAAAGCTGCCAGGAAGATACCAGCTAGACACACTCCTAACAGACCAGAGCATTCCTCCCCAACATCAACAGCTGCCAGACACCCGGAGCCCACAGTGAAATCCAAGCCAGGGCCTGAAGGAGCAGCCATCCAGTGAAAAATCACCCCTCATGGCCCATGACCACTTGGCCCTCATCTGATTTCAGGCAGAGAGAGGGGAAATTTTCACGATTCTTCTGACCTCAAGGTAAGGGAAGCTGTTTTTTCTCTTAGCATCTAACTACTTCCCATGGGGTTGCAAAGAGTCAGACACGACTGAGCGACTGAACATCTTCCTGTTAACCAATATCCTCTTCTCAGAGACTTCCCTCCATTAATGAAGTCAGTTATAAGAGAAGTACCCTGCCCCATGCACTGTGCAGCTGTATTTCCTGCAAAACATACTTGTTTGCTTCAGGTGATTCAAAAGGCAAGCTGACGTGAGGAGGGGGAGGGGAAACGGATGTTTAAATGGGGTGCTAACCGAGGTCCCTCCCCCTTTCCCCATGCCTATAGGAAATGAGGCCTGAGGCAGGTGACACACAGACAAACCAGAAAGTTTCAGAGCTAGGAGCAAGATCAGGCCAGAAAAGGAGAGGAAAATCTAAGGGCCGGCAGGGTGGGTGGGAATGGAAGAACCAAATTTTACAGAAAGTTCCCAGGCTCCTGACTAAAGAGGGGACTTCTCTGCACATAATTCAGAATCTAATTTGCACATCTTAGGAGAAAACCTATAGATACTACTATCCTTGCCCTTATTGCTCTCCCTCCAGTAATGTTCCCCAGCCCCCACAGGATCTCCCCAGGGCTTCCCTACTCTGAACTCTCTTCTCTGACCAAAACCCCTCCCTCCATAACACCTCCCCAGATATTTTTCTGTTGAAAACCTGGATCTTCTTCCTATGGTATTCTTCAGAGCCTGCTCCTCCCTTCCAAGATCCTAGCTCTATCCTTTGTCAACAACAGAAATCTGGTTGGATTCCACTTTGCATTCCCCGATACCTTGATATCTGTGTCTGGAGTGACAAACTCCTTCAGGCATTCAATGGGACCCATGAGAAATGGGCAGTGGGAGGAGAAAACCTGGAGGAAAGAAGACAAATGAGTCCAAGGACAGTGGCCAGCACCTTCAAACATAGGTGGAAACAAACAAAGCAAAACAGGTCCTCAGCTTAGATGAGAACTTAGCCAACTTTCTGTGTTACTTCCCTCCTACACATCCAGATTTCTTCAGCTCATCTATCCTCAGAGATCTTCCAGGACTTCTACTGGATTAAGCTCCTTTCTCCACAATGCTTACCAACCCTTTCCACAACTTCTCACACAAGCCCCACCCAGCACTTTATTCTGTTTATCCCGTGGCACCCCCAACCCCCACTCACCTCCCGAAGTCCCTCTTGGGCCATGGCCCTAAAACTGAGGATAACTCCAATGATGGTCATGCGCTTCAGCACATTATCAGCCCCTGAGGAGAAAGAAGAGCATGAGAGAAGAGAATGTGGGGAAATGGCAATGGTTTTGCTTCTTCAGACCCAGCTGAGGCCTCATAGCTCCAAAAACCCTTGTGGTCCACAGTGCTTTTCCCACAGTCCCTTCTCCCTTTAGGGGATGTGCTCACCTGTCAGCTGGGGCAGCAGAGAAGCCATCAAGTCCGCCTTGTTGAAGTTGGATCTGATCTGAACAAGTATATCCATATTTTCTACCACCAGCTTCTGCAGTCAGGACAGAGACATTAAGCAAGAAAAATGAGACCCATGGTATATCTCTCCAAAATCTCCTACTCCTACCCCACTTCCCTGGAGGCTGGACCTTCTTCCCGGGGCCTTGTATCCACAGTACCTTCAGCTCCACAATTTGCGAAGTCACATGCCACATCAGGTTTTCACTCAGGAACTTCATGCCATACGGGCCCAAGAGTTCAGCCAAGGCCCGCATCTCTGGAATGGAGTTACAGAGGCCCCAAGTAGGACCCAGGGCACTGATGCATTTGCACAATAGCTATAGGATAGTCTGAACATTTCTAATGTTTTTCAGCAAGGAAAGAAAATGGCAAGGAAGGGAAGTAGGGAGAAAATGTGGCCTGAAATCCTGCATTCCGGTGACAGGTCTGGCCTGCCTGTGGGACAGTTAACCTTCTACCCACTGGTACTCACACCAAGATGTACCACAAATGATATCTATTTACTTTTCATTCTTACAAGAATCTGGACTTTGCCAAGTCCCTTTACCTGGTATCTGGACTTTCCTCTTGCTGTACTAGCTGCACTAGCTTTATGAGATGTAAGACCATCTCTGAACCTCAGTTCCCTTCTCTGTAAAATGAAGAAATTAAAATCCACCCTGAATACCTCACAGAGTTGCTAGGAGAGCATAATCAACACACACCCCCATTATCCCAATTGTTTTTTCCTCTAAACCCTTCTTTCCTCCAGTCGGCTCCGTTACCTTATCCCTCCCTAACCAGCCTGCTTCTGGCCCTTTGTGAATTAACTAAAGCCTGGCTGGGAAATCCCATGTTAGAAACCTGAGGGACAAATTCAGACAGGAAAGAGCTCTAGCTTTGATCTCTGGCTATGGGCCATCCCAGCAGAGAAAACCATAAAGACCAGAAGTAACAAGAGATGAAGAAAGGAAAGGTGAGTTTAACCTAGTTAATAAGAGTTCAGAGGGAAAGGGAAGTTGAGGCCCCATACTCAAGGGTTTAAAGGCAGGACCAGTTGATTTCCACTTCTGCTGCTGCTGCTGCTACTAAATTGCTTGTCGTGTCCGACTGTGCGACCCCATAGACGGCAGCCCACCAGGCTTCCCCGTCCCTGGGATTCTCCAGACAAGAACACTGGAGTGGGTTGCCATTTCCTTCTCCAACACATGAAAGTGAAAAGTGAAAGTGAAGTCACTCAGTCGTGTCCGACTCTTAGCGACCCCATGGACTGCACTCTACCAGGTTTCTCCGTCCATGGGATTTTCCAGGTAAGAGTACTGGAGTGGGGTGCCATTGCCTTCTCCAATCTCCACCTCTACCACTGACAAAAGCAGTGGAGCTGGTCACAGCAGCTGACATGGAGTCTCATGTGGAATAAAATACTAGACATTTTTAGAGTCACCTATTTACAATAGGAACAACTGAGCTGAGAACTAGGAAAGGATTTCCTAATTGGTCACCTTAGATAATGCTAAAATGGCTGACAGGCAGATAGGCTGAACTACCCTTTCTGGAGAAAAGACACGCTGATCCACCAGTTTGGATCCACCTTACTCTAGTCCTCTCTAGGCTAGTAACCCTAGGGCATCCTTCTCTATCCATCTATCTATTTTTGGAGCAGCATTGCCCCATCACCATGGTAACCCTGGGAAATTGGGGTGGGGGTGGTAGAAGGGGAAATCAACATTACCTCCTGCTGCTCGTCAGTTGTCAGCAAGACCTAAAGCTGATTTTAGATGCTGCCTACAGCTTGTGGGAGGAGTTGATGAGAAGGGGACATCTGAAGCCTCCAGCAGGTAGAGAGTAGGGTCAGCTCACTGGTGGAGTCAGTGTGAGGGCAAGAAGAAGGCAGAGCTGGAGAATAGAGCCGTGTGCTCTGACCTCCATAACACCCCCTCCAAGGAAGGGGAAGAGTGGAGGGGGCAGCATCACTGAAACATCTCCTACCTGTCTCAGATCCCATGCGGGGTCCATGAGAGGAAGGAGGAAGCAGTTGGATAGTTCATGAATCAGTCAGTAAAACAAATCTATTAAAAAGGATCTGCACGGCTTCAAGCCCTCTTTAAAAAGAGAATATCTTCCCAATTCATTCATGACTCCTCATCTGCCTGCCTTGAGACACTAAAGCACGTCTATACACTGGGAAGCAGCACGACAAAGTGATGAAGCACCTGGGTTCTGGAATTTGACTGCCTTGAGATGAAATTCCAGTTCTACCATTTATGAATGTGCAAACTTAAGCTCCGTCACCTCTTGTGTCTCAGTGTCCTCATTTGTAAAATGGGGGTAATAACAACCTCAAGGCTGTTGTGAGGAGTGAAGGAGTTAACAAATGTGAACATCCAGAACCTAGCCCACACTAAACGTCATTGGTTATGTCATCATCATTATTAAATATCAGTTATCTAAAATGTATCCCTCAGGAAGAAGATGCCACGACATTGGATCACTGTTTAATAATTCCAAGCATCAGAATGTCCTTACATTTATCCTTTACCCTTCATCATATGTCCTACTCTCTACTCTTTGTAGAAATGGAAAATAACCATATACTACCCTTTGGAGAGTAAGTCCTTTCAATGACTTGAGTGCCCCTGCCTAGCTCTTAACTCCTTTCATCCTCTGTCTCCACCATCAACCCCCAAGCTACTTCCCAGTTCTGGGTCTCACTTGAAATCTCTCTCCTATTGTCCCTAAGATAGAGTCTAGCAGAGATCTAGAAGAGTATAGAATGAGGCTCGGGGAAGGTAGGAGAACATAGATGGGGTCCATCAGTTGGGATATTGTACCGAGGGGAAAGCTCGGCTCCTTGACAGGAGACCAGGCTCTGAGCTCACCAGAGACGTCAGAGAACTCCTCTGCGCTGAAATTCTGCTCCCCCTCTCTGGGGAGGCTGATGAAGGCCTGCATGGCTGGTGAGAGGATGATGGTCCCACTGCTTGCCTGTCTAAGCAGACTTTCTAGGTACCTACAGGGTTGGCCAAGAGAGTACAGAAGATGAGTGTTCAATCCCTTCCTCCTACCACCACCACTGGGCTCAGGAAGAGGAACTCCACGAAAGGCTGGGGTGGGGAGGAGAGACGGGCGTGGGGAGGAGAAGACAGTACAGCACTCTAATAAACATCCCAGGCTGTTGGCTCAAAAACAACTGGCAGTAACGTGATTCCGCTTTGCCTCTACTCTGTTGGACACTGGCTGTGCTATCAAATGTAATGGTGGACATGCCCCACCGCCTTTTCCAGCTATTGCACACCCCGCACTCTTGGTCTTTCTCTGTCAGGTAAGACAAGCCTAAGCTGACAAGACAAAAATTCCTACTAATTGGGCTCCTCCAAAATATACTTAGCTTCAACCTCCTCAATGAGAGTGTTAGACTAAGAGCTTAGGAGCCTGGAAGTGAGTCTCAAGTCAAACCTCCTGGGCAGAGAGAAGCCCAGTGAACACTTGTCATCCAGTCTCCAAATATCCCCTCCTGACCTCTGGGCAAACTGAGAAGGCTTCCAGCCAATGACAGCAGAGGGCTTGGTAACCCCTGTCACTCACCCAGGCACTAGCTCTAGGCCTAGGGCTTACAGAAGTCACAAGCTAACACGGGTAAGTCAAAACCAGCACTCAATGTGAGGGTTTTTCCCTTTTAATTTGAATTCACTGTCAAATTTTTTTAGGAGATTTTATATTAAAAATAATAATTTAGTGAGGCAGCAATCAGATGGTACTAAGTGGTGGCTGCCCCTTTAGAAGGGCATGCCCTTACTACTCAAAGTTCCCACCCAGCCCACAAGACCCATTTCCCTTACCTGCCAGGCCCATCTTGATATATGTATTGCAAACCCCGTCTCAGGCTTACCCTCCTTCTCAGGGGGTTCTTTGCAGCCTGACTCATACTAAGCTGATACTGGATTAAGAGCGCCACCCAGTGGCTTAGGGAGGTAGGAATCCAGCTCCTTTCCATCCTTAAAACCTCAAAGGAAGTATTGCTGATTCCTGCCCCCTCCAGTTTGGGGGAGGAGGCCCCTTTCCCTATGAAACTCCAATATTCTTGCCTGGAAAATTTCAGGGACAGAGGAGCCTGGCCATGGGGTGGCAAAGAGTTGGACATGACTGAGCATATGCATGCATGCCTAAGGACTACTAATAGTAGTCCACACATTAGGCTAGCCAGGGCACAGGAGTTACTAACTATAGTACTATTTGCTCAAGAGCTAGGGGAAAACCTTAGAGTCACATAATAATGATATGAAGAGATGAAAGTGAAGTAACATATTTTATGCCTCTGTTAGTATGACATATCATAAGTATACAATCACACTTGTATTTTTTAACAATTAAAAGGATTTTATTAATGAGAAAATAGAAGCTCTCCTGTTGGAAGATGAGGAGACAGTGCTCTGGAGAGAAGGTATGAGACAGAATGGTCTTCAGAGGGAGAAGCTGGATGAAAAGAGAAATAAGAGAACTTCAGAAAGAGGAAGAAAGATCATTTGAGATGAAAACAGTAAGAATCCAGAAAAGAAAGGTCAGGAACTGCAGATGAAGAGGAAAGGGGCCGGTCAATGGGTGTCACATGGAAGCTTGGAAAGAACCCTCATGGTGGAGAGAGGACATCTGAGTTTGCTCCAGCTTATAGCTCTAGTCCTTGGGCAGAAACAAGCCTCCGTTTGGGGGTCTATGACCCTAGGAGCTAAAATGACTGGTCCCGAGGTCCTACCCTGTAAAGGAAAAAGTGCTAATGAAAAGAGTAAGGCAGGGAGAGAGCATAAACAACACTGACCAGTTTGTGTAGAGAGTGGTGATAGTCTGCTCCCCACACGAGTCCAGTGGCTGCGTCTGCTGCAGAAGGGCGCTACGGATGACTCTGGACACATCTGCACCCAAAAACTGGGCCAGTGACTGTATGAAACTGATGTACGCTTTGACTCCTGCCAACAGCTCAGAAGGCCTGGCAATCTCCTGGGTTGTGGCATTGTAGCCAGCCAGCCACACAATGGCTCTGGGTAACAAAAACCATAATCACAGTCATAATGTCAAACATAGTAACAGTTATCACACTTATACTGTGTTCGAGGTGCTGCACTATGCTTTAACTACACACATCATCTCATGTAAACCTCACAGCAACCCAAAAAGGTAGGTACACTTATCATCCCCATTTCATGGTGAAGAAACTGAGACACAGAGAAGTTCAAGTCACAGAGCCAGGACTTGACGCCAATAACATTTGATTCTCAATCACCATGTTCTTCTGCCTCCTCTAGGGAAATTAGATCAGGCGGTAAAAGATCTAGGCTCCCAAATGTCATCTAACTGTATGAGCTCTCATAACCTCCTGTATTCTCAGGGCCAGCACTTGTCTTTTCTCCTTGAAAAGAATTAGTTCCAGTCACTGTCAGAAATGGAAAACCACACCCAGAAATCCTTAGACATGCAGTGCAATCCTGAGTGGCCATGGGATGCCAGGTGGAGAGAGAGTACACCTGGCTGGCACGCAGCTATAGCCAACCTTAGAGAAGGAAGAAGAACTGTTAACACTGTATTATTTCAGGGGCACATCAGCAACACCCCCTTCCCCTTGGACTCCCAGATCCTCCCAAAATACCTTCCCCGGGAACCTGAGAATTCAGTTAGAGTCAGTCCTCTTCCTTTAGACTTTCTTCCTTGTTAAAATGTAAACAGGGGGCTTCCCTGGTGATCCCGTGTTTAAGAACCCGCCTTGCAATGCAAGGAACACCAGTTCAATCCCTGGTCCGGGAAGATCCTACATGCCGCAGAGCGACAGGGCCTGTGTGCCACAACGAATGAGCTCTCACTCTTTAGCCATAACTACTGAAGACTGCATGCCTGGAGCCCGGGCTCCACAACTAGAGAAGCCACTGCAATAAGCCTTCACACCAGAACAAAGAGTAGACCCCACTTGCTCCAACTAGAGAAAGCCCACGCGTGGCAATGGAGACCAGAAATTAAATAAATAAATAACTATAAAAACAACCATGATAAAAAATGTAAACAGTAGGAGAAAAAGGAACATCAGACCTTGTCAACACAAGCTTTTGTCAGTCATCAGCACATCAATATGAATGAGTCCATCAGGTTCTCCCTAAAGCCACAGGTGTTTGGGAGTTTTGTTTGTTTTGCATTTTTGGAAAAATGTTTATGGGAGGGGAGGGGAGGAACAGGAGCACCTGCTTCCTGGATGAAAAGGAGAAGGAAAACCACTTGAGGGAAAATACTACAGAAAAGACAGACTGGATGCAAGCCCAATCTATTTTAGAGTTCTCATTGAGGCCAAATCTTTAGGCCAACTTCGGGGCTTCAGGAGCAAAGATGTCAATGAAGAAAGTATTAGAGCTGTTCAGGAAAAACTAAAATATCACACCCATGCTGCTCCAGGGCCTAGAAACCACTGCCAGTTTCCGAAGGTTTGCACATGATGATTATCAAATTGTCATCTTGACATTTTGTATGTGCCTGAGACACTTCCTTCCATATAGCTAAAGTGTCAGGTATGAAAACAAATTAATTTTACTATCACCAAGGCAAAAACCTAATTGAAAAAACAAGCCTGCCTCTCCTACAATCAAGGTCCAGACTCCTAACTATTCTCCCTACTCTGTCCTTGCCCCGCTAGGGCAGGGTGAACCTACTGAAATATTGAGTGAGATCGCGTTCCTGCTCTGCTCAAACCCTGCCAAGCCTCCCTGTCTCACTCAGAATCAAAGCCAAAGTCCTGCGGTGGCACAGAGGCAGGAACATTCTATCTGTCTACACTCCTCCAGCCTCTCTGACCTCACGTCCTACCAGCTTCCCCCCTGCTCGTACCGGTCTCCTCCATGTTCGCTGAACATACCAGGCATGCTCCCACCTCAGATCCTTCACACTTGCTGTTTCCTCTGCCTAGAATGTTCTTTGCACAGACAGTCACCCACTTAGCTTTCTCAATTCCTTCAGGGAGTTCATTCAAATGTCACTTTCTCAAGCAGGGCTGTCTTGGCCACCCTGTGTAAAATTCTACCACCACTGCCGCCACTATGCCCTTCCTATCACCTTCTCCTGCCTTTCTGGCACTTATCATTTTCTAATCTAATACTATATATCCTATGTTCTTATTTTGTTTATCTCTCCCATTAGAAGGAAACTTTATGCGGCCAGGAATCTTCATTTCTTTTGTATATTGCTGTATCTACAGCTTAGGGAACACTGCCAACACACAATAGATGTTCAATAAATACTTGTTGAATGAATGTGTAAATATACTAGTATACATATTGCAAAAAGAAACACAGAAGACTAGCAGATTATTCATAAAAAAGTCTTCCCCTCATTCTCTAATTTGCTGACTATAGCGCCCAATTTCAATACAAGGAATGTTCCTGCAAATTTAGGGGGCAACAGAACAAGAGGCAAAGTGGGGGGGGGGGAGGGAACTTATTTCATTGAGGCCTATATATGTCACTCAAGATTATCTTTAATGCTCTACCGATTCTTTATTACAGGTAATTCTCATAACAAGGTAAATACCATTATCCTTACTTTATAGAGTAGGAAATTGAGGCTCAAACAAGATAGATAACCTGCTCTGGTGTCTTAGCAAAGAGCATCACCACAGATCTGCTGACTGCAGAGGCCCCACTCACTCTACTAAACCAGTTCTGGTTGTTTATCAAAACAACCTAAAAAGGTTTGGGGTTCTCTTCATTTATTTGTTTTAAATAGAGATGCCTAGGACCTATGCCAGATTAGCTGCTTCAGAATGACCATCAAGATGGAGCTAATAGAACCCAACTTTGAGAATTACCATACTAAGCAAAGAGAAGACAAGGAAAGAGTGATACCTGTTGAATCTGGCCTCCAGATGGCTGCTGAGATACTCAGAAGGAAAGATGGTGTGTTCAAACACAGAGAAGCTCTGTACATGATTCATTGTCAGTGCCAACTCCGTCAAGTTTAGGTGTAGCTTGTCCATGCTGGGGAAAATTAAGAAAGTAAAATGAGCCTCATTACAGGTCTGGCCCTGCCTGCTAGTAGCTGGGGAGGATCTGTCAGGCCCATCACTCCTGGATCCCTTTCATCTTCTCAAAAAACTCATCCTAGAACAGTACACATTAATGCTGACTTCAAACACAAAGGAGAAAATTCACACTGAATGGCTTTTCCATGTCTGTCATTCCCCACCACCACTTCCGCTCCCTTTTGCTGGCATCACTTTCTCTCTTCCCTGCCCTCCCTTCCTTGAGATAGCGCTGGCTGGCCCTTCAGAGCCCAGGGCCTCACTTGGTGACAATGCTGCGGTTTTTCCGGTGGCTCTCCGCTCCTGGCTTGTCCCTCTCAGGCTCTCCTTTTCTGGGAGCCTGCCTCTGCTTCATGGTTTTCTTGTTCTTGGCCTTGCTGATGGTAGTGGCACAGTGCTTCGGAAGAAGCTTTAGAAACAAACACACATGAATGGAAAAATGAGATTCCTTCCTCAAACTGCGTAGTAATCCATCTGACAGTTATAAGTAGGTCCTTCCACTATGGCCTGTTCTTTGCTTGCTCTGCCTTTCTCTCTCTTTCCTTCCATGCATCTCTTTCTCTAGTGGGGGCTTACCTAGCATATGCTCACCTCTGTTAGTTTTCATTAAATATCCACCCATGTTTAGCTTCAGAGTTTCAAGATGGCAGTGTCCTTCAGGGACCAGATCACCAATTCCCCCATCCACTTCCTGAGAGAAAGTCTTTCCTAGTGGAAAAATTCTAGTAGAAACAATCTAAGAGCTCCACTCAGTTGTGCTTTCAGGGGTCTTCCAACCTAGGAAGATGGTTTGTTTTTTGCTAGTGTGGAACTACCATCTCACTTGCTATATTCCTTCACAGCCTGTCCCATGGATATGGAACATGGACAGACACCCACACTACCACAACCCTCCAGAGGCTCAGAGTTCACAATGTGGCCAGCACTCTTCCCACTTCTTTTTTTATACAATTTTATTTATTTATTTTTGACTGTGCTGGGTCTTTGTTGCTGCACAGGCTCTTCTCTAGTTGTGGGGAGTGAGGGCTGCTCTCTAGTTGTGGTGCTCGGGCTTCTCATTGTGGCGGCTTCTCTTGTTGCCGAGCACAGGCTCTGGAGCACTCAGGCTCCAGTAGTTGTAGGGCGTGGGCTCAGTAATGGTGGCTCCCGGGCTCTAGAGCACAGGCTCAATAGATGTGGTGCATGGGCTTAGCTGCTCTGAGGCATGTGGGATCTTGCCAGACCAGGGATTGAACCCATGTCTCCTGCATTGGCGGGTGGATTCTTTGCCACTGAGCCACCAGGGAAGCCCCCACTTCTTTTTTTAAAAAATAAGATACTGCTTTTCCGGTAGGCGGCCTGAGCTGACCCCTAACAATGGCGTGCTATTCGCTTGACCCAGAAAACCCCACAAAATCATGCAAATCAAGAGGTTCAAATCTTCGTGTTCACTTTAAGAACACTCGTGAAACTGCCCAGGCCATAAAGGGTATGCATATCCGAAAAGCCACCAAGTATCTGAAGGATGTCACTTTAAAGAAGCAATGTGTGCCATTCTGTCGTTACAACGATGGAGTTGGTAGGTGTGCACAGGCCAAACAGTGGGGCTGGATGCAGGGTCGGTGGCCCAAAAAGAGTGCTGAATTTTTACTACACATGCTCAAAAATGCAGAGAGTAATGCTGAACTTAAGGGCTTAGATGGAGATTCTCTGGTCATTGAGCACATCCAAGTGAACAAAGCCCCCAAGATGCAGCGCAGGACTTACAGAGCTCACGGTCGGATCAACCACTACATGAGCTCTCCCTGCCACATTGAGATGATCCTTACTGAAAAAGAACAGATTGTTCCTAAACCAGAAGAGGAGGTTGCACAGAAGAAAAAAATATCCCAGAAGAAACTGAAGAAGCCAAAACTTATGGCCCGGGAATAAATGTCACAGAAAATAAATGCAAATAAAAGTGTTGGTTGTCTTACAAAAAAAAAAATTAGATACTATATTTCTTGTTACTTAAACATCAATCCTGCATCGCTTCTCTTTAACAAGATACCCCCATTAGCCATACAGAAAATATAAGATAGAATTATATATTCAGATCTCTCCTTCAAGATAATCACTCTGGAATTCTCTCCACTTAGTCCAGTGACACTGACTATGTGCAGAGAAAGACTGGAAACTCCTCATTTGGAATTACTCTTACAATAGGATAATAGCCAGGAGTAAGCTGGTCTTCTTACTTTATAGTCACAATTGGGTTTTTTTAAAGTTCAAGTTCCTACTATTTCCAAAAAAATCAGGTCTACCTTGATGGGCAAAGATGTGTCAACCTTGAAATTATGCAAAAGGGTCTGTGGGTAGATTCTGAAAGTAATTCCAAAAAATGTAACTCCAATAGTAATGCAACATCATTAATTATTTATTCAAAATGACAAAAAAAAAACAAAATGACATCTTTGGAGGGGCCAATATTCATTTGCGAAAGTTTTGTTGTGTGTGAAAATAATACTCACATTATGTTTTAGTCAACCCTGACCCAGCACTAAGCAAATATCTTTAACTGTGTGCTTTTGCATATATAGTAGGTATTCAAGTTGAGTGATGAATATACCCATAATTGTACTTGTTTACCTATCTTCTTTGCATTAATTATTTAAATGTCTTTCAAACATGTATTTGTACTCCTTTTTCCCTTAAACTGGAACATTCCCCAAGGGCCAGAATTGTGTACCTTTCCATCCCAAAACCCCAGCACAGGCCTTAGTGCCCAATAAATACCAAATAATAGAGCAGCTAACATCTATTGAGAATTACATACCAAATATTTAACATACTCTATTTCATTTCATCTTAATGCTATTTCTACTAAGAAACTATTTTTATCCACATTTTACATATGAGAAAATGAGAAGGTTAAGTAATAATATAACTGGGCATATGCACACACACACACACACACAAACCCTGACTTCCCTCCTACCAAAGTTGCTACAAAGCCTGACTCAAACCCAGAAAGCCTGGGTAGTCTAGGAAACCTGAAGGACTCCAGGGCAACAGCAGAACGAGTCCCTCATTTTCAAATGTTCTATAAATTTAGGTTGAGCTAATCATGACCAGGTGCTATGAGTCAGTCAAGGGAGGGGAGGGGAAAACAACAGACAAAGACATAAAAGCAACCCAGAGGATAAACACAGAGGAGGTGCCTGAAAGTGTTCAGATAGCTACAGATTAGGGTGCAGATGGGCAGAACAGTGAGACAAGACAGGTGATCTGGGGGCCGCTGTTCTAAGTATGTGTACACAGGGCAGAGAGAGGAGGAGAAGTAAATGAGAAAGTTAACTCATCTCTTGAAACTCTTCAGATGAAAGACCAGATTTTGTTGAAGTGCAACTGTTCAAATAAGGGTATTTTTAGACACTTCTATCAAGTCCCAAGGGAGTAAAGACTAAAGGGATGACATTAAGAAAAGGAGCCTGCCATAAACTCACGCATACAAAAGCCCTAGCCCTACCTGAAAGGCTCAGAGAACTTGGTGTTTGAGAAGAAGACAGAGGCAGATAGAGCGGAAGGCACGGCGGAGCAGCAGAGGGGAGACTGAAACAGAGGTGGCTGAACCCACCTGCTCACTCAGGTTCCGCTGCTCAGCACAGATCTCCAGGACACAGTTGCTAGTCTGCTTGGCCAGCTCTTCCAGGAAGGAGTTGCAATGATGAAGGCCGTGGTTCTTCAAGTGAGGGTACTGTGGCAAAGAGGACCCAAGGAAGAAAGTGTCATCACCAAGACAGCCATGTCTTCCACATAATACTGTTCTGACCCCAGCCGGAGCCACCCACTTCTACAGAAGAAGAAAATGAGACCCAGAGAGAGGACACACTGCACATAAAGCTGAGACATTTAGGGACTTGCACCAGATAATCTATGGGGCCAAAAGATACCCAGGTATCAATGGGTACCCTTCCTGGGGCCAAAATCAATCCCTGAAATTGTGTTTTGAGGGAATAATAATGAGACGTGGTTAGAGAGATGACAGGGTTTGGAGCTCAGGACACTCACCTCCTCTGGGCACATCTCATGCGTGCAGTGGACAAAGTGAGCACAGATCAGGGGGAAAGCAATGGCATAACGGAACATGGCAGGTTCCTCCAGGGTCACAGCAAACATCTTCTCGAAGGTACGGAGATGAAAGCTATGGAACGGACAAGGAGACTCAGAACCAGGGTTTAGGAGCTAGTTCCTCTGAGGTGGAGAGAATATTGAGTCTTTCGACAGAAGTTTTTTAAAACTTTTTGCTTTGTATTGGTGTATAGCCAATTAACAATGTTGTGACAGTTTCAGGTGGACAGCAAAGAGACTCAGCCATACATATACATGTATCCATTCACCCCCAAACTCCCCTCCCTAAACAAATATTTATTGATATTCATCCCTCCCTCTTTAAATTCCCTACTCTTAAAGTAGAGAGAAAACCAAGAAACTCAACCCTTTCAGTCTTTTTTTTTTTAACTGGATCCCAGGGCAGGTTAGTGATGTCTCCTTCCCTTTTCTTGTACAAAATTGCTATTTCTTCCCAAGAACCTCTGCATGATTTCGGCCCTGATTTAGAAGTCTCTCAATACTACTAATTCACATCCCTCCCAAAATTTGACACTCAGGCTCCAGAAAACTTTCTCATTAATTCCATGAGACTGATCTTTCCTCAATCCTGTATCCTTTCAGCGGCATGCACATTTGCCATTATTATGTCCTTTTCACATGTGGGTATTATATGTTCCTAACCATGCAGAATGCAGACAGCAGAGCCAACATACTGTATTGTATGTTTGATTCCTCAAAGGGTAGAGTTACGCACAACAGTGGTCACTGAGTAAAGGCCGAATGATACCTAAGTAAGACAAACTTATGTGCATTCTCTAAAGGCCCTGTTCCCCAGCCCTCCCAATTATTTTCAGTCATCTCCACTAAATTTCCACCTTTTCCATGTCTCTTTTAAATCACAAGGTCCAAAAAAAAAAAAAGATGCTAAAGAAGTTTCCAAAGATAACAGTGAAGAACAGACAATTGATGAATTATCCCAGAGAAAGCAAGACTGTGTGAAGTCCAACTGGCTTTCCTAAAGAAAGCCAGCACAAAAGGGAATCAGCTTCAAACTCCTACCACTTGATAAGAGCTGGAATGAAGAAACTGTGGAGTTATAGCATCTGCCTCTAAGGAGATCTCAAAGAAAACAAGTCTTCCCAGTGTCTGGGGGAATTAGATTGCTCCACAGAGGCCAGGCAAGAGATTAGGTCAACTGATAAAGAGCTCAGGACATACCAGAAAGTAGATAAATCAGAAGTTTCCACCAGCATATTCTCTACTGAGTCCAGCATTCGGGAGTGAAAGACAATGAGGTTCATCACCTTGGCTAAGTCTGGGTTCTCATGCAAGTGCAGGGGAGCCTTAGCCACACTGGTATATGCCTATGGTTGGAGGTGGGAAAAGGGGGGAGAAAACAAGATAAATGAAAAAGACTCCCCAGTCTTGGAACTACAGTTTGACTGGGATTTGTCCCATCCAATCAGCAGTTTTTATTCCATACAGCAGAACTTTGGAGTTAAAAAGAGGAGGAAGGGGAGCTTCCTGGTGGTTCAGTGACTCAGTGGTAACGAAGTCATCTGCCAATACAGGAGACACAGGTTTGATGCCTGGCCTGGGAAGATCCCACATGCCGCACATGGAACAACTAAGCCCATGCGCCACAATTATTGAGCCTGTGCTCTAGAGCCTGGGAACCACAACTACTGAAGCCCACGTGCCCAAGAACCCGTGCTCTGCAACAAGCGAAGCCACTGCAATGAGAAGCCCACACACCACAACTAGAGAAAAACCCATCCAGCAATGAAGATCCAACACAGCCAAAAAATAAAATAAATAAAATTCTAAAGAAGAGAGGGAGGGGATTGTGAGGGAGGAAAAACCTTGAGAATGGGGGACCATTAGCAGAAACAGACCTACCTGTAGACGGAACCAGTCCAGTCTCAATCCAGAAAATTCAAATTTCTCCCCATTATCAACTGCAAGAAAAACAGAAGTTTAAAAGGAAACAATAAAACAGCACCTCTATCCAATTGCATGGAATGGTAGGTTCTCTTCAAAGTCATCTTGGCTACTCCCTGGCTCAAGAGACCCATATTTCTAGAGAAAAAAATGTTCGCCTTCACTCTTTCTCCCCCACTTCCCTCCAGTTACCTTGTTTGAGATTCAGAGAGGAGAGAGTACTGACGAATGAGGACATTATGATGGACTCCTCCTCAGGACACACAGACAGGTTCTAAAAAAGAAGGTGGAGTCAAGGGGGCATAAGTTCCACCAGGAGAGAAACGAGGCCCACAGGGCTGGGCCAGTGTATGAAGGTAGAAGGAACTGCCGAGTGTCATAAACAAACAAACCAACCAAAAAGAGGCAAGTAAAGCATGGCAGGAACACCCTGAGTTCAATGCTAACATCCAACTGCCTTTATTTTCTCTCCTGTTAGCATCACTTGGGAGGAAAATTACTAAGATTATTAGTTCTTTTTTTAAAAATTTTAACAAATGTAAAGGAGGAAATTGGGCTTTTGACACACAATCTACAGAGCATGAGATTCAGTCAAGGCGACCCCCAGAGAAAAATGACCAGGGCTCACCCCCAAATTTCCAAAGTATCATCAATTAAACATACTTGAATGATGTCACTGAGCACAAGGGCATCAAATCTGGCCAGGTACTGAAGGTGGTACTGCTGAATCACCTTGATGTGTCTTCGGACCAGAGCCCTAACCTCCTCCAACAGGAAAAGCAGTTCTGCAATGCTCCTACAAAGTCAAGCATGAGAACAGAGAGCACTGTGAGACTGAAAACATGACCTGAGACAAAGACAGTGACAATGGGGCAGAAACTGAGACCCCTCCGAGGTCATCCGATGCACCGCTCCCCGTCCCTTTTCCCAGTCCATCTAAAGTCGAGATTCGTAACCATGCCAAGAACTAACGAGTCAACGTAGTCCTCAGGCGTCTTCGTCTTGGTGACATTTTCTGTGTGGCGAACCAGCCAAGTGACTTCATCACGAATGAAGGACAGGGCCATGAAAGCAAAAAGGGCCTACGGAGGGGACAGAGACTATGAGAATTTTCAACTTTAGAAATGAATTTCAAAGCACAGAGAAAACTATCATGAAAATGTGCTTATAGATACAACTGTGTAGCCATACCGACAATAGTGTCCAACATTAAACACAGAGACCCACAAAAAAAGCATCCTACAAGAATCAGACCTCTACATACATTGACATTAGCTCACAATACCACCTTATCAAATTAAATTTTAGAAATATTTACTAGGTCAATACCACCTTATCAAATTAAATTTTAGAAATATTTACTAGGTCAATACCAACTTATCAAATTAAATTTTAGAAATATTTACTAGGTATTTATGTGGTTTAAAAAAAAAAAGCAAGCTGTCTCTAATTAGCTCACACTCAAATAGAGGGTAAGACAAGTACACAAATAACTATAACATATGATACTATATGATAGTGCCCAAAAGAGAGATACAACAAGTTTTAGGGTACTCCAAGAAGATTCAAGGGAACCACCATATACACACACAAACGGAACAAAAAACTTAGAAATGCAAAAACTCAGGAATGCCAAATCATGTTTCCCTTCCTCTCTTTCTCTTGCCTTGGGACCCAGTAGTCCTGGTTCATCGGTTAACACAGTCTCCATCTCCTTCACAGCTATTCGCAGAAACTGGCGCCGTTGAGAATGAAACTGGCCACTGAGGAAAGAAAGCAGAAGCTAGAGAATATTGCCCCTCCTACCCTCAAAAATCCTCCAAACGCAGAGCAGAAGAGATCTACCTTTAGATCTACCTGTCAGCCAGAGATCTACCTGTCAGCCAGGAGGAAGGTTCAAGGCCACAGTTAGACTCAGTAAGAAAAAACAAGACCCTGTGGGGCAACAGCGAGTTCTTGGGTTGAGACAATAAATCTGTACAGAAATAGGGGTGGCTTCGGTGACAGCAAAGGTCAGGAGAGATACCTACTCCATCCCCTCTGGAAGAGCTCATTCTTTGCCTTTACCTGTTTGCAATTGCATGTTCCTTGCTTTCCTTTATGTCGGCCACTCGCTTGCCATACCTGAGAATTGACACAAGCACAAAAGGGTTGGCCACACCTCCGGTTAGAGTCCTCATCCCACCATCCCAGTCCTCAGAGATTCCAAACTAGTCTGCAGGAAGCATGGACAGCGCTCACATTCAGGATCTTTCTAAACACTACTTTCAACCCCAGCCTACTAATAAGAGACTCATGTCACTTCAGTTCAGTCAGTTCAGTTGCTCAGTTGTGTCCGACTCTTTGCGACCCCATGAACCACAGCATGCCAGGCCTCCCTGTCCATCACCAACTCCCGCAGTTCACCCAAACCCATGTCCATTGAGTCAGTGATGCCATCCAACCATCTCATCCTCTGTTGTCCCTCTCCTCTGCCTCAATCTTTCCCACATCAGGGTCTTTCAAATGAGTCAGCTCTTCGCGCATCAGGTGGCCAAAGTATTTGGAGTTCAGCTTAACATTCAAGCCTCCAATGAACACCCAGGACTGATCCTTTAGGATGGACTGGTTGGATCTCCTTGCAGTCCAAGGGACTCTCAAGAGTCCTTCTCCAACACTACAGTTCAAAAGCATCAATTCTTCTCACAAATCAGCTTCTTTATAGTCCAATTTCACATCCATACATAACCACTGGAAAAACCATAGCTTGACTAGACAGACCTTTGTTGGCAAAGTAATGTCTCTGCTCTTTAATATGCTATCTAGGTTGGTCATAACTTTCCTTCCAAGGAGTAAGCGTCTTTTAATTTCATGGCTGCAATCAACATCTGCAGGGATTTTGGAGCCAGAAAAATGAAGCAAGCCACAGTTTCCCCATCTATTTGCCATGAAGTGATGGGACCGGATGCCATGATCTTTAGTTTTCTGATGTTAAGCTTTAAAGCCACTTTTTTCACTCTCTCTTTTCACTTTCATTAAGAGGCTTTTTAGTTCCTCTGCACTCTCTGCCATAAGGGTGGTGTCATCTGCATATCTGAGGTTATTGATATTTCTTCTGGCAATCTTGATTCCAGCTTGTGCTTCATCCAGCCCAGCATTTCTCATGATGTACTCTGCATATAAGTTAAATAAGCAGGGTGACAATATACAGGCTTGACGTACTCCTTTTCCTATTTGGAACCAGTCTGTTGTTCCAAGTCCAGTTCTAACTGTTGCTTCCTGACCTGCATACAGGTTTCTCAAGAGGCAGGTCAGGTCTGGTATTCCCATCTCCTTCAGAATTTTCCAGTTTATTGTGATCCACACAGTTAAAGGCTTTGGCATAGTTATGTCACTTAGAGATTATCTAGTTCTCATCATTATTTTGCTGATGAAGAAAATATACCTAGGAAAGGAAAATGGCTTGCCCAAAGTCACATAGGGTTTTAATAAGGAAGTTGAGAATAGATTTCTTGTCTTCTGCTCCTGCCTTGACACCTTCAGGCCAAAGGACCCTTCCAGGTTTGAAGGCAATACAAAGAAGCAGTGCATCAACATGACACAGGCCCTGCTCTCAAGTAAAAGTAGTTATTCCAGCTGGGTCCCCTTCCCACCTCCTCTTAGAATTTAACTTCATCAATTATCCTTTTGTCACTGTAACCCCCTACTCTCCCCACTGGTTTATTCTCTTCTCCCAACATGCCTCCCTAAGAATTAGGACCCTCAACTGACCCTGACCATCTACTGAACTCTGCCCATTCCCCTTATACCACCAGTCTCCTCCAGAGACACCTTTATTCTTTTTCACCTCACCTTTCACTGACCCTTGAAGCCCATATGACCTCAGACAATAAACAAATTGCTCTCTCTAAGGTCACCATCAACTTCTGAATCACCAAATTCAATGGCCTTTTCATTGTTCTTTGTTTATCGGCAATATCTGACTCTCTTGACTATCTCTCTTTCTCTCTACTAGTGACCCATGCTCCAATGTCCCACATCACTTTAGGCTCTGTGCCCTCTATGTCCCTTAGATCTGTCTTCTCTTGTCCTGCATCTATTGCCACCATGTTAGTCGAATTTATAATCTTTCATTTCTCTTCTCCAGACCACCTCATTATTGAGCTTAGCACAGAATCAAAAAAATGTAGAGTAGGAAATTATATTAATCAAATCAGGATTCAACTCCACAGCATTCCTGGTGGGCAGTTATTTCATCCTCTACCTGGTATGATGGAAAGCAAGAGGATTAAGAGTCAAAAAAATCTGGAATGATTTCCTAATTCCATCTCCTATTAACTGAGTGACATTGAGACTGAGCCTCCATTTTCTCATTTGTAAAAGAAGATAATGGGACTTCCCTGGCAGTCTAGTGGTCAAGACTTCGTCATTCTACTGCAGAGTCTAGGTGCAGTTTCAATCCCTGGTCAGGGAACTAAGATCCCATATACTGTGTGGCATGGCCAGAAAAAAAGAAGGAAAATATTCATATATATGCCTGAGTATAAGTAACATGAAGATCAAATTAGATCATTTATGTCAAAGAATTCCCTAAACAATAAATCTTACATGTTACTGTTGTTCTTAACGATGGGAAACTAAATACCCTTCAAACATCCCTTCCATTCCCTAGAAGCAGGAATCATTAGAAAGTTTTTCTGCATATTAGTATCAATTTACCTCCTGTAACTTCTAATTATTCATCTTAGATTTACTCTCTCAAATCTTGCAATGAATTTTTAATGATAATACTCAGTTGTTGAAAGTATGAGGAATAATTATTCTCACAGACTGTTGATAATATATCTATTTGGAGAACAATTTGGCAAGAGCTATTAAAATTTGAAATATGCACATCTTTTAACCCAGCAAATCCACTTCTAAGAATTTACCCTATAGAAATGTTCACAAAGATACATGTCTAATGAGTATCACAAAGATACTCATCACAACAGTATTTGTAAAGGCTTTTTAAAAAGTGGGGGAGGGGTACAGTTCAAATGTCCATCAATAGTGGATTGGATTAATAAATTATGTTACAATCACATAAGGAAATACTATTTGACTCTTGAATAAGTGTCTATAGACTGATATGCAAAGATATACAAAATACAGTAAGTTTTTTTTAAAAAAAACTTCACAATATAATATAGAATGTGGATCCATTGCTTTTTATCAATTGCTTATATAAGGCTAAAAATAAACACACCCCTCTACATGTTCATACATATACACAAGCATCTAGAGGACATGCACCAGAATATTTGGGGACGTGAGATTGTAGTCAACTTCCTCTTGGTATTTTTTACATTTCTGGTGTTGGTTTTGCAACTACAAAGATAATAAAGGTATTTGACCCCTTCCTTAATCCCTTACCTCCTTCTCATTATAACCCTGTATCTATTCTTCCCTTCAAGGTCAAACTTCTTAAAAGAGTTACTAACTAAATTTCTTATCTCCTATTTGGTCCTAAACTCACTGCAATCCAGGTTTTGACCTCAATACTCAATTGAAGTTATCCATATGCAGGTCAGGAAGCAACAGAGAACTAGACATGAAACAACAGCCTGGTTCCAAATCGGGAAAGGAGTACGTCAAGGCTGTATATTGTCACCCTGCTTATTTAACTTATATGCAGAGTTCATCACGAGAAACGCTGGGCTGGATGAAGCACAAGCTGGGATCAAGATTGCCGGGAGAAATATCAATAACCTCAGATATGCAGATGATACCACCCTTATGGCAGAAAGTGAAGAAGAACTAGAGCCTCTTGAAAGTGAAAGAGGAGAGTGAAAAAGTTGGCTTAAAACTCAACACTCAAAAAACTAAGATCATGGCATCTGGTCCTATCACTTCATGCCAAATAGATGGGGAAACAGCGGAAACAGTGACAGACTTTATTTTGGGGGGCTCCAAAATCACTGCAGATGGTGATTGCAGCCATGAAATCAAAAGATGGTTGCTCCTTGGAAGGAAAGTTATGACCAACCTAGACAGCATATTAAAAAGCAGAGACATTACTTTGCCAACAAAGATCCATCTAGTCAAGCCTATGGTTTTTCTAGTAGCCATGTACGGATGTGAGAGTTGGACTATAAAGAAAGCTGAGTGAGAAGAATTGATGCTTTTGAACTGTGGTGTTGGAGGATACTCTTGAGATTCCCTTGGACTGCAGGAGATTCAACCAGTCCACCCTCAAGGAAATCAGTCCTGAATATTCATTGGAAGGACTGATGCTGAAGCTGAAACTCCAATATTTTGGCCACCTGATGAGAACAGCCAACTCATTGGAAAAGACCCTGATGCTGGGAAAGATTGAAGGCGGGAGTAGAAGGGGATGACAGAGGATGAGATGGTTGGATGGCATCACCGACGCAATGGACATGAGTTTGAGTAGGCTTCGGGAGTTGGTGATGGACAGGGAGGCCTGGCATGCTGCAGTCCATGAGGTTGCAAAGAGTGGGACATGACTGAGTGACTGAACTGAACTGAACTGAACAAGAAGGGGACTAAGATCATCTTTACAAACAAATTAAATAAATATTTTCCAATCCTCATTTTATGTGACCTCTCAGTACTGTCAAACACAGATAACTAGTCCTTTCTTCTCGACATATCTTCTTCCCTTGTCTCTGCTATTCCTTTCACTGATTTCTCTGCCTCTGCTGGCCCTTACATTTCAATGTCTCAGAGGTTCTATCCCAGTCTTTTCTCACTTCACACATTCTCTGTGAGTAATCTCACCTACTCCCATGGCTTTGATCACCATTTTGCCAAACTTAATCTGAATCCAAATCTCTCTCCTAAATTCCACAACCAAAAGATAAAAGGTCTAACATACATCTATCTTCAATGTTCTACAAATACTTCAAATTCAAACTGCTCAAAACTGAATTCATGATCTTTTCCCACAAACTAGCTTTTTGTTTTGTTTGTTTATTTTTTAATACTCTTTATTTTCCATCTTACCTAAAGTGAAAGATTCTGGGAATAGTATGGCAAAAAACACTATAATATTGTAAAGTAATTAGCCTCCAACTAATAAAAATAAATGGAAAAAATATATATAGATGGAGCCCAGCCAAGTACAGGGTCCTATGGAATATTCACAAACTAGCTTTTATCATGTTCTCTATCTTAAGGAATGCCAAGTATCCATTCCAGAAACCTTAACTTCATCCACAGTTTCTCCCAATTCACTTCATCAATCTCTGCCTCTAGTTTTTTCCATCTGACCTCTTTTCTTCCCTGCAGCCAGAGTGACTTTTTCTAAAATGTAAATATGATTGTGTCACTGCCCTGTTTAAAAATCATTCAATGACTCCCTATTCCTTTTAGAATAGGCTCAAATAGAATAGATGGCAGGGCATCCAAGGCCCCAACTTACCTCTCCAAGTTTGTCTTGACAACTTCTTCATTTCTGTAACCAGAGCTACATGAATTTCTTAGAAAATGCTATGCTCCCTCTTGCCTCAAAACCTTGACAGTTTCTCTGCCTAAAGTATCTTTCTCTGCCTTAAGCAACTTCCCTGCCTCTCCATCCACGCTCCCACGACTCCTACACACACACACACACACACACACACACACACACTTCACTTGTTTAGTTCTTCAGGTCTGTCTCCAGGTTTTGCTGCTCCTCCAAGGCCAGTTTAAAGCAGTTTGTGTTTATACATTATAATCCCTTATTATATTACAACAGTTTATCTATTTTTCACTAACTTGCAAGCTCTTTGAGAGCAGAGATTCTGTCTTTGTTTAAAAAGCACACAGATTGCATTACAACATACCAAGCACTTTTCTACATGCTTTATAAATAGTTACTTTTTCATTCCTCCTAACAACCCTAGGAGGTAGGTCATAGGGAATTATTATCATTATTTATAGATAAATTGAGGCCTGGCATAGAGAAGTTAAGTAACTTGCCCAAGATCACATAGTCAATCAGTGGCAGAGCTGGAATTCAGAGTCAGGTAATCTGGTTTCAGGGTCCATGATCTTAACCTCTATACTATCTTATTAGTTACTCTATCGAGAGAAGTACTTAGTAAATAGTATGTATTCAATAAATATTTCTTCGATAATTAGAACTATTCCTGAATACCTATATTCGGGACACTCATGGAGACTAGAAAAAGATGTTAGGACGGGCTAAAAATCCCCAAAGAAGATTAGCTTGGCTCTCAGGTCTCACCCTTTCAAACTGCTAAACAGGTCCTCGGTGACTTTGTGCACCTGGAGCACATCCTCCCGGATGAGGGTGATGTACAGGGAGCCCTGCAGACACAGCTTCCACAGTTTCTGGCAGTCGGCATTGGAGTTGAGGCACCCGTGACAAAGAAGAAACCCAACTGCAGGTGGGTAAAATAGTGCAAAGAAAGACTTTTAGGACTAGATCTCCATGTAACATGCTGCTAGGTCTAGTCCCACCTCAACCCACAAAAAACTTACTGACAATCCAACGCTCCATCACTTCCACAGACAGGTACTCACAGGCCATCTACGAGAAGGGAGGCAGGGATGGTTTAACAGCTATTTAACTTGGTCTAAAGACTAAGGCGGTCAAGACAAGGGCAGTCAAGCTAGAATCTGAGTATCAAACACAACTCTTATTTTACCAGACTGGATCAGGATACTTTGATAAGTCAATACCTGGGAAAACATGCCTATAATGGAGGTGAGGCACTAGAAGTGGATTGAGGGGAAAATATATTTGATGGGGGGAAAGGAACTTAGGCTAGAAGTCAGGACAAATAAATGGTTTGACACAACTTCTCTTCAACAGTTCAGGATAGTAATACTCAAAATCTTATGATTTCTCCCTCCCTTGGATTCTTTCACCATGTAAGATATAAATCACTTGTCTGGTGCTTCTCATACATCTTATACCATCAGTTCTATTTTTATGACCCCATGGCGTATCTTCCTACTAGACGAGAAATTCTTTGCATCAAGGACCTTGGGCCAATAGTAATTGAATAAAAACATTTGTTAATTAATTGACATCTATGCTCAAGTTCCTGCTGGGCTAAATAAGTGCCTAATGACTCAGTTTTATCCATTCATTCATTCTGTGAATATTTATTAACTTCCTTCTATGGGCAGGCACTTCCTTATCCTGATCCAAAAAAAGCTTCAACCTAACCATGATTTTTTTTAGCCACATAAGGTGATCAACACAGAGGCATATCCTAGCAGAGGGCTAAAGGACTCTTAGGGCTGATATTTCTTGAAAATAAGAAGCCTCTACAGCAATGGCCTTGGAAAGAGCATGCTTTCACTGAGGAGGAAAAGAGAACTCACTGTGTCTGAATTAGCAGGGTTAATCATGGCTGAGGCCGTGCCAATAAGACTCAGAAGCTGGACACTGCGCCACTGCTCAGCCCCTTGGTTCCTTCGGACAAAGAGGCAGTACAAAGAGAGGAGGGCTTCACTCACAGCCTGTGAGGGAAAACAAATGAATCCTTAAAGTCAATGATGGGGACAACCCACTTCTGCCTGAGAAATTCTCCAATCTCTCAAGAAACTTGCCTTTGTGTGAGGCCCAAACTCCTCTGTCAGCTTCTTCAGAGGGTGGTCATACTCCAAGACCATCTGACCCAGACGGGCAAAACTGGAGTCACTTGAAGAAAGCATAGGGAAAATGCTTACAGCCCTCCATTAAGCATGATGTAAACTCTCATGTTTGCATATAGGTTAAAGGTGTGTACATAAGCTGGTATTCTCTACCACCTGCAAAGATACTAAACTGTAAGTTACATATAAAGATAACCCACCCTAGGCCCAGGAATACTAAGGCAGAATCACATGATTTGGGGCTGGTCCATGAAAGTTTCTTCCTTACAAGCAACTGAAATAGGGTTGAACACACGATAGGTACTCTACAAATTCATGTTGATTAGTTATTGCTGGACTCAAATCTGTATACAGACCAAAAGGATATACACACACACATTCAAAGCAAACGTAAGTCATGTGCCTAGGTACTCATGTAGGCACGTAGGACTTTACATCATACACAGAACAATGTTCAACAGCCCACTCTGATCTCTCTGGTCTTCACTTTTTTCAGCCCTTAAATGCTTTTATTTGCACTAACAGAAAGGCAAAGAATTGTACATAATCCAAAATCCATTTATATTTGGCTTCAAATGTATTATCATACATTACTTGCCTCTAAAGGCTTTAACTTTACTAATATTATTCCTACTAATATTAAAAAATGTTTTCTTTGCTTTCTGCAATAACCTCAGCCCAGGATTAAAAACTCATTAGAGATAATGTAGACTGGATAGCCCACTAGCAGATATTCAAGAGTTAACCATATGTAGACGTGCACGTCTTAGTGTATGCCCTTATAAGTATTCTAAATTGTTTTATTTTGCCTGTGTCGTCATGTAGATTATAGATTCTCACATGAGAAAACATGCCATCTACTTCCTTTGTATCCACTTTTACCTCATAGCACCATGTATGAGAGTCATCATCTTGTATACATCTCCTTAACTCACCTGTGTCCATGCAGCATCTCATGGGCACAGTTGAACATGCCAATGAGTACCCGTCGATCCTCAATCCGTGACAGAAGCAAAATAACTGAGGTGTAAGTCACTATCAAGTCCAGGTAACTCCGAGTGAAGTCAAAGTTGAGATTCTACAAGGAAAATACATAGAAACCCAAGAATGGCAAGGCCTATTAAACTCGATTTCCCCAATCATTCCAGACAGTGCTAACCAGACTCTGGAAAGGTTTGTTTGTTTGTTTGTTTGTGTATTTATGTATTTATGTATTTATTTATGAAAGGTCTATTTAGAAGAAGAAATTGGGGACTTCCCTTGCGGCCCAGTGGCTAAGACTGAGCTCCCAGTGCAGGGGGTCTGAGTTCGATCCCTGGTCAGGGAACTAGATCCCACATGCCGCAACTAAGATCTGGTACAGTCAAATAAATAAATATATGTATTAGAAAAAAAGAAGAAGAAGAAATTGACAAGACTGCAAATTCAGAAGAAAACTGGAACAAGTTCAGGGGCTAAAAGTGAACTCAAGATATAAGGAGGCCAGGAAATTAGAGCTGGCCTAATTAGGTGTTGGATGAGGTAGAATAACAACAATTTTACATGAATTTTGTATTAAAAAAATCACAATGCTGATCTGCTTAACATGTAAATGCACTTTAACGTCCACATTTTTACAGAAGTATAGTCCTGAATTAACAGCCATTCATTCATTATACAGTATATACTATATTATAGTCCTGGGGGAACAGCCATTCCTCTAGTCCCATCTCACCCCACACTGTCCCAACAGAGACCATTTCCATGGCTCTGGGATAGAAGAGAATTGCAAAGAATCTTACGATATCAAAATGGCACTGGCAGGCATCAATGGTGTTGAGAAGTTCATACACATGATCCTGGGGGTAGAATTGGAGATGAGAATCAATGAAGAAGAAAGAGAAGATGACAGGAACTACCGGAATTTGAGGGAAAGGCGCTCTGCCTTGGAGGTCCTAAGGAGCCACTAAATAACGTACAGGAGGCTTGCTGAGTTCGGGAAGCTCCTCCTCCATAAGCTGTCGCTGGGCCCCGGTCAGGCTACCCTACCGGATGCCCATGTCTCCACAGGCACAGGTCCCTTCTACACCATGCACGCCTTCCATCATCTTACTGTCCAGGTACCCTCCTCCTCCACACACACACACACAAAAAGGTTACAAAATGCAGATTATCTGATTGTTTGTTTCTAAAATACCAAAAATCAGGATGCCCCCCCTTTTTTTTTAATTGATGAATCCCAAAATCAGTCTGTTCTATGATTCTATCTCCTGTTCTCTTTAACAAATGGGAATACTACCAAACTTTCTACATGTTTCTACTTACTGATCACCTACCACAATATATGCTAAGTACTTACTAGGTCATTTGCATATACTTCATTTAACCCTCATTCCAGTGTGAGAGGGATTCTTTTCTTTTCATACCTAATTTTGCCTAAATAATAAGCAGTTTTACTGTGGATACTTCTCTCCTCCCTCACATCAGCACCGGCTCTACATCCTTTCCAACCTTCAGGTAGACAAGTTTAACAACCTAGTATGTCCTTTGTTAATTTTCACCCTATTTATATAATCCTATTCAGGCAGGGAGAAAAAGAGAGAGGGTTTTTTTGAAAATCATTTGTGTTAAAAACTTGAGATAATATCACACTCTTATTACCATTTTACTTTTTTTATTCAATCATACCTGCTAAAAGTCCTCAAGTCTCTGGTAGAGCCCTAATGCACTTCTTTTTAATGGCTGCATGGTAGTCCATGATATGGCCAATTCATTCCATCTTTTCCCAACTGATGCCCTAGTCACTGCACATTGATACTGTCAATTCTACACAAGTTGAGCTACTAGATCAAAGAGTATATATATATTTATTTTTAAAACACATAGCCAAAAGATTTGAATAGGCTCTTTACAATTAAAAATATAAAAATGGTATGGCTCAGTCCCTTTGCTGTTATCTGAAACTCACAACATTGTTAGCCTGCTATACCCCAACACAAAATTAAAAGTTTAAATATATACATATAAATGACCAATAAGAACATGAAAAAATGTCCAATAATACTAATCATCAGGAAAATGCAAATTAAAATCACAAGAAGATACCACTACACACCCAATGCAGTGCAGTGCTCAGTCATGTCTGACTCTTTGCAACCCATGGACTGCAACCTGCCAGGCTTCTTTGTCCATGGAATTTTCCAGGCAAGAAATACTGGAGTGGATTGCCATTTCCTCCTTCAGGGGATCTTCCTGGCTCAGGGATTGAACCTGCATCTCCTGCATTGGCAGGCAGATTCACACACCCATTAGAATGACTAAAATTCAGGAGTTCCCTGGAGGTCCAGTGGTTAGGACTTGGAACTTTAATTGCAGTGGCCCAGCTTCAATTCTGGTCAAGGAACTAAGATTCTGAAAGCCACTCAGCACAGCCAAAAAAACAAATGAAGAATGACTAGGGACTTCCCTGGAAGTTCAGTGGTTAAGACTTTGCTCCTAATGCAGGGAACATGAGTTCAATTCCTGGTCAGGGAAATAACAGCCTACATGCCACACAGCGCATGGCCATGAATGACATGAATGACTAAAAGCAAGTTTGATAAGAATGTGGAGCAACAGGAACACTAGTATATTATGAATGGGAAGAGAAAATGGAACAATGACTTTGGAGAAAATTTTGGCAATTTCTTATAAAATTAAACATAAACATACCATATGATTTAGCAATTCAACTTCTAGAGTATTTATCCAAGTGAAATGAAAAATATGTCCCCACAATTATTTGTACTCAAATGTTTATGGCAACTTATGCATACTGGCCAAAAACTGGACACAATCCAGAAGTTCATCAACAGGAAAATGGATAAATTGATTGTATCCATACAATGAAATAGTGCTCAGCAAAAATAGGAAATGACTTGCAGGTACATAAAACATAAATAAATCTTAAAAACATTATGTTGAGTGAAAGAAGCCAGACACAAAGGAAAACATGGTATATAGATCCTAATTACATGTATGAACCTCTAAAAAAGAAAAATCTAATCTGGAATGTAGATCAGTGGTTGCCTGGGGACAGGATAAGTTGGGATTGACTAAGGATAAAAAGGTGCAGGGAACCTTTGTGTTACTGAAAATTATCCATATTTTATGCTGGCTGTTACACAGGTGTATACCTTTGTCAAATTTATTAAATGTATGAGAAAAAAATGTTTCCAAGTTATCTTCCCCAAAAGGCTGTATCTAAATTAACATGCAGGGAAATTGAGGCTGAGAGCAGTTAAGAAACTCACCACAGATCACAAAGTTAGTAAGGACCAGAATTAGAACCCAGAGCCCATGATCTTCTCTCGTACTACATGACTTCAAGACCTCTGTCTAGGTCTATGCTGCCTCCTTTGCTGGGAGGGCCAGTCTACAACTCCTTGCTGCAACCAAATTCCCAAGGGATAATATAACTGAGGTTTGCTTCCAGCCACTCACACAACCAATGTCACTACCCAGATTTTATACTGTAAAGACAGAGTCAGAAAGGAATAGATTTAACATCTGTTGGCCTACTACTCTATTATACACTAAACACTGTGTTAAGTGTTTTCAATGTGTTGTCTAATTTAATTTTTACAAATACCCCATGTAGTAAATCTTATTTCCCATTTTACAAGATAAAGAAACTGGGATTCAAAGAGTTTCTTACCAAAGTCATATAGTTTATAAGTGATAAAGCTGAGAGCTGAAACCAGGTCTGTCTGATTCAGAGCCTACCTACTTCACAACACACAATACCTGTATGTCTATTTCCCTTCCAGCCCTGAATGAGCTGTACTAAACTCCTTGGGCTCAGAAGTTTACCACTGCAGCAACCAGAAGGTGTCTTTTGGACTCCTAGTGAAAAACTTTTTTATATGCTTCCAGCAATCTTCTACTACCTCCACCAGTGCCTACCTTCTTCCTAACCATGACTCTCAATTCCAAATGAATAACCTCTGACCTGACCCTCCTTCAGAACCTACGACCTTCTGTGTCCCCGCTTCTATCTTCATTGCATGATCTGATGACCAGACTGGATTAGCTCCCTAGACAGCCAAGGCAGGGCTCCATACTCTTGTACTAGCTGAAGAAATACTGTGATACCATCACAAACTTACATGACTCAAATAACTAAAATTTTTTATTTCTTGAATATACAAATAATGTGTTCATTGTAGAAAAATCAGAAAACACAAACATAATTTTAACTCATTTTTAAAACCACTCATAATCTCACCATACAAAGTTCTAACCTTCTTCATATGCATTTTTATCTATGAAAATATACATTTTAGGGACATCTCCTCTGTTAAGCTACGTTGTAATTTGCTTTTACACTAAAGAACATGTGAAGAGCATTTTTCCCATGCCAAGTAATATAAATATGTATCATCTTCAGCAGCTGTATAATATTCACTTATAGACACATACTCTGAACTTTTAATTAAGCCTCCAGTTATTGAACATATCAATTATCAAGTTGTCACTATCATAAATAATGCAATAGAAATGCAAGAGAGTACATTCTTGTACATATACCTTAGCACTTCTGACTGTTTCCTTAAGACAAATTTCTAGAATTAGAATTATTACATTTAAAAGTATATTTTCTAAGACTATTAAAACATTATATCAATCTGCCCTTCAAAAACAAAGCACTAAATATTTTTTTACAGTTTATGGCTACAAAACAGTACATATTCATTGTTTAGAACTCAAATAAAATATCATCCATATATTATGCTACCAAACATTGTTAATAATTAGATAAGCTCAAATTGAGAGAAATTCTGAAAAATAATTAGTCTGAACCCTTCAGAAAAGTCAGTGTCATGAAAGACAAAATAAGACTGAGAATTATTCTAGATTAAAGACTAAAAAGATATGACAACTAAGAGACATAACATCATGAATTCAATGTATGATCCTTGAGAAAATTAGAGGAATGTGAATATGGGCTATAACTATAACATTGTAGCAATTTTACATTTCCTGAGTACAATAACTGCATTAAGGTTATGTAAGAAAATATTCTTGTTCTTAGCAGATGTATGCTAAAGTATTTATGGAGAGAAATGTCATGGTGCCTGCAACTCAAATGGTTCAAGGGAAAAAAAAAAAAGATAAGCAAACATGGCAAAATATTAAAAATCAGGAGATCCAGGGGGAGCATAGACCAATATTCATTGTACTATTCTTGAAATTTTTTAGTAGATTTTGTAATAAAATTTGGGGGGAAAATACTTAAAATTTTAACTCAAAGAATACAAAAATGTATAATGTAATAAATTAAAGCCAATCATAATAATCCAGCTCCAAAGTCAGGTATTTTTAACAGTTTAATGTATAATATCCCAAATCCCTCCTACATATATACTAACACTATGTGTATTAAATTTATGTATCTTTTAAAACAAAATAAAACTGTATCATACACTATTCTACAACTCACTTTCACTTAACAATACAACTTAAATATCCTTCCGTATCAATACATCTGATATTTTAAAGAAACAATAATAAGGAACATACACGAACATCCAAACATTGGGTACTTGGGCTAGAGAGGGCTCACCCGAAATTCCATAACATCCACAAATGACTGGTAGTAGTTGGTAAGGTATCTAATTATCTCAGATTTTTCCCGCTGTACTGGTCCTAAATGTTGCTGAAAGAAAGTAAGAAGACAAGTGATCAAAGCAACCCAAGACAATAGGGGTTACACCTAAAACATTCTTAAAGAGGGTTAAAATATGCAGACAGAGGAAGCTGGAAGATCTCCAAATTCTGAAGTTTCAGAGAGCATATTCTCTTATGGTTGCATGTAATCCTGACTAGATAAAGAGTGCTAAATGAGAGAAAATTTCAAGGTCTCTTTAAGTCAAAATGGTTTACTATTCATATCTAAGTCAAAAGTAGCTGAATGAGAAGATGTTTTAAGTAAGATGGTAAGAAACCTAGGGGTAACATTTAATAAGGGAGAAGTAAGGCATATGCCACTAGATGCATAACTCTAAGACAGTAAACAAGAAAACACTGAGTGGAAACAGGAGCAACAATAAAATATATGCAACTGCTGCATCAGGAGAGCTCTCCTTCTCAGTAAGAACAAAGTGTTCTTGTGAATAGGGTCAACGTTTTGCTCCAGCTTACCCTTAGGAGAATCTCATCTTATCTCAGAAATCTCAAGACTACAACAACCTGAAGCCCTGTGGGTTAGCTTAGGAAAACTAAAAAAAGGCCACTCCATCCTCTGGCAAGTTCAAAGAGAGGCCATCAAAAGAGAGCTTGAACCATTCAAGCACAGTTATTTTGGAGAAAGGACAGAAGAGGGACATCATTCTTACCGTGCTGTTTCGGATATCTATGTTGGGAAATTTTTTGTTGATGTACTTGAGAGATGATTCCATGGACTTTTCCAATAAGAAAGGGGGCTTGGATTTGGGGTCTGAACAAGTCTGCACAGATAAATAACATTATGTTTATCAATCCTTTCTCCTGTTCCTCGGAAACATACCTCTTCCCACACTGCATTCTTACACAATCTCTCTTAGGGAAAGGGGATCTGAGGATTATAAAAGAAAGAGAGTAGGTCAGGTAAAAGTTCCATAACATTAAGCCAACCATCAGAAGAGCTAAATAACCTGGGCATTTCGTCTTGCTGGATAAAGTCTAACGTCTGCTTGGGCCCGGCACAAAGAGGAAGCTCTCTCCACCCCTCAGCCGAAGCCGGAAGAAGTGAGAAAAGCAGCTGCTCAGGAGCTAGACTTAGTGGGAGAATTAGTGTCATAATTATGTCCATTATATAAGCATATCATCCCAAGGGCATTTACAGGAGGCATGGAGATGAAACTGTGTCCCAGTGATTTATTATGAAATGCACCAAGGTCCCCTCCCCCAAGTCCCCCATTTTCGTTCCCAGAAACCCCACTCCCACCCATCTTTATTTCTTAACTTCACTAGGCCCAGCACTAGCCCACCTCTTGTCACCAGCTTCTCCCAATTTCAGAGTTCCTATCCTAAACACACATAAATAAGACCACAGTGAGACCTGTCTCAGACTCCAAGTAACTCAAAGGTAGTTACTCTTTTTTTTTTAACCCAAATTTCCTATCTATTTTTTCCTTTCAGGGAAAGTACTTCAATTTAAAAACTTTTGCCAGACACCCAACTCGATTTCTGCAGAGTGTGGGGGCCAGCACTAAACAATAAGACCCAGGATTCTAGACCCAGACACTTATCCAGGCGACTAGGAACATTATTTCCCATCCCACCATTACCCCCAGTAGAAAGCAGACGTTTTCTTTGGGGTGAGAATCAGACCCAAAAAGGCGGAAGCCCTGAAGAAAAGCCTTCCCTTCTGCCTCCCAGCACCAGCTGTCCTACATAATCTGAGTGACTGAAGGCCAGTTAAACCAGTGGGAAAGAGAAGGGAGTCTAACAGCTGGACCTGCCAGTCTCAGAGGTCCCCGCCCTACTGCTGTTGGAATAGTTAGTGCTAGTCCAGTTGCCCACACTTACCTTCTTGATGTTATACATCCGGATGAGGACCCCCTGACCGCGATCATTCAGGATAGTGAGCTTCTCTGCTAATTTATGCTGGTAGGCAGAGGTCAAAGACATGATGGCCACTGAGAGACAGGAGCATCCAGACAGCAATGCCTGATCTCCCCAAACACTTTCAGCTAAAGTGGTGACACCCTCTGGGCGGAGGCTCCCAGCCTGGTTGGTGCGCTGGTCTTCCTGTCACCTCTACAATTGGCTTGTGGCTGAAAGTAGTCATTACGCCTCATAGGCCCTCAGAATCTTCTGTACTTCCTCTTGCACACTCAGCAGGGGACACTTCCTCTTTCTAGCTCTGCAGTATTTTTGGTAAGACTGTGAAATGAGTGGGGTGGGGGAGAGGGGCAGGCTTTCAAGGCTCTCCATAGTCTGGCACCAACCTTTTTGGCCTTAGCCTTCCACTAGTGTCCTATAAGGGGCTTCCCAGGTGGCTCAATGGTAAAGAATCTGCCTGCCAATGCAGGAGACATGGATTCAATTCCTGGGTTGGGAAGATCCCCTAGAGAAGGAAATGGCAACCCACTCCAGTACTCTTGCCTGGGACATCCCACGGACAGAGGAGTCCAGCAGGCTACAGTCCACGGGGTCAAAAAAGAGTTGGATATCACATAGCAACTAGACAACAACAATGTCCTATATAAAGCTCCACAGCAGACAAACAAGTCCCATCCACCTTTATACTTTCCCTCTTCTATATCCCCATCAAGAATGCCTGGGCTTCCCAAGTGACACTAATGGTAAAGAACCAGCGTCCCAATGCAAGAGACATAAGAAATGCAGTTTTGATTCCTGGGTTGGGAAGATCCCTTAGAGAAGGAAATGGCAACCCACTCTAGTATTCTTGCCTGGGAAATCCCACAGACAGAGGAGCCTGGTGGGCTACAGTCTATATAGTCGCAAAGAGTCAGACACCACTGAAGTGACTTAGCACGCATACACACACGCAAGAATACCTGTTATTCTCTCCTGAAGCTTAGGACTATCCACCTGTCAGGGCCCAGATTAAATCCCAACTCCTCCAAGCTACCCTATTCAATATCAAACATTATATACAACATGTATTCCTTGTTATACTGTTAAGTGTATGTCTTATCTCCCCAACTACATCATAAGTTCCTTAATGACAGGAATTGCATCTGATACTTCTTCATCTCCCTCACAATGCTCTAGCATAGTGATTCTCAAAGGGTGGTCACATTAGCATCACTGAGAAACTTATCAGACATGCAAATTCTCAGGTCCTAACCCAGACCTTGGAGAAGGAAATGGCAACCCACTCCAGTATTCTTGCCTGGAGAAGTCCATGGACAGAGGAACCTGGCGGACTACAGTCTATGGGGGTCACAGAGAGTCAGACACAACTGAGAGACTAACACACACCCAGACCTACTAAATCCAAAGCAGTGGCAGGGTCCAGCACTCTGTTTTAACAAGCCCTCCAGGTTAACTTCAATGCTCTCTCAGGTTTGAGAATCACCACTTAAGTACAATAATTTCTTAAGGGTACTTAAGAAACAGATCAGTCCCTGTCTCCTGAGATTCAGGATTGGAAGGTCTATAGGTGGGGTCTAGAAGTCTGAGTTGACAAGTACCCTAGGACGTTTTGGTGCAAATGGTCCACAGGACACATGTTAAGAAACACCGATCTAGACCACCTCTTAGACACAGTAGCCATTCAATAAATATGCTGATTTATTTGCTGAATTATTAAGACTAAATTAGGGGCTTCCCTGGCAGTCCCTTGGTTGAGAATCCACCTTGCAGTGTAGGGGATACCCGTTTGATCCCTGATCCAGATTCCATGTGATGCAAAGCGACTAAGCCCATGAACTACTAAGCCCAAGGGCCTAGAACCAGTGCTCGGCAACAAGAGAAGTCGCTGAGACATAGAAGCCTGAGCACCACAACTAGAGTAAGTAGTAGCCCCCACTTGCCACAACTAGAAAAGCCGCACGCAGCAACAAAGACCCAGTGCTGCCAAAAAATAAAATCTATTTTATTTTAAAAAATTAATAATACAATAAATGTCATAAAAAAGACTAACCTGGGAAACAGGTCCCATGAAGAAGAATGAAATTAACTGAGATTAATGAGGGGAAATTAATGACAGATTTTAAATCTTAGAAGACTAGGTAAATTTTAGCACTAAAATATTCTTGCCATTCCAAGTTAGGCCTTATCAAGAAAATCAGCTCCCTTTCAAGTTTCTTACAAGGCAAAAAGCAGAACGTCCTCAGAAAATTCTAAATCAGACAGAATTGTCTTCATATCTACCTCCTTTCCAAAACCTTTTCAAAGAAACAAGAAGACAGAATAAAATTTCAAATATCTCTAATGTAGGCTTTGCATTTTCAGAATATAGAATCTGCCTTCCAGTTTATTTCCTGCAACTGAGTCCCTAGAAGGCTATGGACCTAGTGTAAGGTGATCGTGGCCCCAGATATCTGAATCACTTGCTATTACCAAAGAAATTCAGTTTCTCTAAAGAGATTAGTGAGGTTTCTATTGGTCTTTCACCTTGATGGAGGAGAATAAAGGGCAGGCAGAAAGACACCAATACCTAGGGAGTTGAAAAGCAATATAACAGCAGCAGCCTCCCTATAGGTTAATATAGTTCTTATTGGATCTTTCTCACTTGCATTTCTTTCTCTTTTTTAAAATTTATTATTTATTTTGGCTGCGCTGGGTCTTCACTGCTGTGCGCAGGCTTTCTCTAGTTGCAGCAAGTGGGGGCTACTCTTCATTGCAGTGCACAGACTTCCCGTTGCAGTGGCTTCTCTGGTTGCCAAATATAGGCTTTAGGTGTGTGGGCCTCAGTAGCTGTGACTCTTGGGCTCTAGAACACAGGCTCAATAGTTGTGGTGCACGGGCTTAGCTGCTCTGCGGCATGTGGGATCTTACGAGACCAGGGATCCAACGGGTGTCCCCTGTATTGGCAGGCAGATTCTTGTCCACTGTACCACCAGGGACATCCTCTCACCTGCATTTCTTATCCTCATCCTAAAAATGTTATTGAAGACACTCCATGCCAAGCCAATCTTGTATTCTGCTGTCCCCTAGTATGTCCTAACTTAATGGAGACCTAGTTCTCAGTCTATAGTCAGTGTCCTATGTTCATTTTTCATTTCTGCCTTTCCCATTTATCTATGCTTTCCCTCTTGCTAAACAATTCCTAGTCAGTCGTCTGGATCTAGCACAAACAATCTGAAGTCCAGCCCTTGTTGAATTCTACAGCACTTGGTCTATATCACATATTTTACACCTAAATTAGTTTTCACCTTTTAATTGCCTATTTCATATTATACTGCCACCTCAGCTGAACTGTAAGATTGCTAGGGCCTGGAAACACTTACTTGCCTGTACTTGACATATGGGAAAAGTCTACATTGTGGCATCAGACAGAAATTTGAGCTCAAAGTAATTGAGTACAGTGGACTGAGCCTTAGGACTAGGATCCCAGGTTCTGGAGCCAGGTAATTTGAGTTCACATCCCAACTCTATCACTTAGCAGCTCTGATCCAGTTTCCCTGAGTGCAAAATGGAGATGATATTGATAATAGTTCCTATTTCTTGGGTGTATTGTGTCTATTAAATAAGTTACTGCATGTAAAGTGATGACTTGGTTATTTACTATGTATCAGGTCCTTCAAGTGCTTGACAAGTATTACATCAAATAATATTAATAATGATACTCAAACACTCATTTTGTAACTTTAGGCTATCCATCACCACTGAGTTGGTTTCCTAATCTATACAATGGCAGCAACCCCTCATACAACTGCACAAGTAATTGTATGACCTAGTATACATACATATTTGGCTAAAAACCTGGTAGCTGGATTAGGAAGACCAAATATAATTTTTTTCTTTTTTTAACATGTAGTGAGCTTATGTTGCTGTCTGCAGAATTCTATCTTGCACCCCATAAAGAAAAAGGCCAGGTTTAAGGGTGAGACTAATCATGCCAACAGGTAATCTTTAGTGCAACTCACTGGAAACATTATGTGGCAGTTTCTGCTGGAAACTGGTGGCACACTTTGAGAGGTAATTTAATTACCCCAGAGGAGGGTCTAGTAACCCTGGCTACAAATCAGAATCCCCTGTGGAACTCTTTTAAAGCCACAGTTAGCCAGACCCCATTCATGAGGATTCTAATCCAATAGTTCTGGGGTGGGGTCAAAAGCTCTGTCACTTTAAAACTACTCAGTGATTCTCAGGCACACACGACTGGGATGGAGAATCACTTCTCAAGATTTAACTATGACATCAAAAACTTTGAAACCTCTGAGAAACCACAGAACATACAGTGGGAGAAGAGGAATTCGGTAGCTCAAACAGAAAGTTGCTTCACATCACCTGGACTGAAAGGAACTGTGCTTTCCCTCTTCAGCTATTTGCCTTGTTTTGCCTTACAGAAGGGTCTTCCTCTTCAAGGCACTCTGTCCTTCGGATTTTTGAGAGACACTGTTTCAAGAATAAGGTAGGTCAAAAGAGCCTTAGACTACGTTTAAGTGTCAAGCTAGCATCAAGATTGGAATACGCTTGCTGAGTCTAACATGTATTAAACCAAATGACCTCCATTATAGTGTTGGTCTCTCTCCATGGGATATTCAGCTATCTATAATTAGGTGAGTGATAAATGGGAACCCATTCCAGTTCTCTTGCCTGGAAAGTCCCATGGACAGAGGAGCCTGATAGGCTACAGTCCATGGGGTCACAAAGAGTCGGACATGACTGAGCGACTTCACTTTCCTTTTCTTTCCCAGGTCACCAATACTCCAGGCCCATTCTGAAGCACTCTGTTTATTAAGACCAGCCTTATCAGTCTAGTCAAACTTCAAACTTTTCTAGGCTGCTAAAAATAAGGGTTTGGCAGGGTCTCTGTGTCAACCCAGAGGGGTGGGATGAGGAGGGAGATAGGAGGGAGGTTCAAAAGGGAGGGGATATATATATACCTCCTGATTCATGTTGAGGCTGATTCATGTTGAGGTTTGACAGAAAACAACAAAATTCTGTAAAGCAGTCATCCTTCTATTAAAAATAAATTAATTTTAAAAAATAAGGGTTTAGGGTTATTTGACAACTACATTCAAGTATTAAAGCTCCTTTTCCATATTCTTTAAGAATCTAAAGATAGCTATATAATATTGGACTATATGTACTGCAGCCTTTACACTCAGGGAGCCAATTCACCTCACAATTAGTTTTCATGGCTCTAATATAATCATTAATATGCATTGTAAGCTTTAAAAAAAAAAAAAAGCCTTGGGTTCCTGAAAGGTACCTGAGTTTAAATCCCTAGACTTAATCACCTAAATGCCCTCAGGAAAATCTGACATTTAACAGTCTAGCTCTGTGCTCTTTGTCTATGCCTTAGGCATGATGCAAAGTAGAATTGAAATGGGCTATTCTAGGCACTTGCCTATCCCTACTGCTTATACCAGTCCGCCTTGATCTTTCTCCCCTCAACCACCCCCATCAGACTATGCTGTTTCTGCTTTGCAGAAATCTCAGCTGTAGCTGTTGCCTGGAAACTTGGGAGTCCTTGAAGTGCCTGTCTGAGTTGCTAAAGACAGCTAGCCATAAGGGAAAGTAGGCCTCCTATTGGCAGTATAATGCAGCAGATTTGAGACAGTGTATTCTTAGTTCGCTTCTAGGAGTCTTCATGTGTTAATACCTACGACTTTAGAGATTTCAGACTAGCATTCTCATATAAAGTAGCCTGAACCTAAACATAGTAATGTTCTTTCTTCCAAATCCTGCTCCCCAAAAGTGGTTAGGCTGACCTATCCGACAAGTAGTATCTATGTCTGGAAAAGAGCTTCATTCAGACAGGTTTGGTGGAGAGATGGAAGAGAGCAGTGCTGAACAGTAAAGGGACCAGCTGCCCCAGTTTTCTCCAGGACTCTCTAGCTTATGGTGTTAAACTTCATTTTACCCGATACTGTGAGTTTTTTTAAGAATACTGCCAGTTTATTTAATATTCTATTGAAAGGTAAAAAGATAAACTATTTAATACAAGTTATATAATATGTATACAAATATTAATTTTTGGCCTTTCAAGGCATATAAGAAGTGAATTTGTCCTGTAATCCTGTTATCTAACTAGCTAGGCTACGGCTTATGTTATCCGAAACTTTCATAGGTAAGACTTGAGATGCTCATATCTTTTACACCACTCTCTTTTTGAGAACAGGAAATAGACTTATGTCAAGATTACCTCATCTTAAATGTCAATATTTTCTTTGCCTGCTATTTAGGCCTCATGGAGTCAGAAGCCTCGAAAGTGTGTCCTTACGACCCAAACCACAGGATGTCAGTCAGCAGGTTACAGTACCACCTGGCATCATGCAGAAAGGTAAGTTTCCCTGATAACTGTTAAGTCAATGCAAGGAGAAAAACAAACTCAGAATATTAAAGATTAAAGACTTTTTTTTTTTTTAAAGAACAAACTTCTGACTATGCATGAAACCTGAAAGTTCTTAACGTTGGAACATGATACATCTTCAGCATTTCCAGAAAGGAATGGAGGGTGGAATTCAGGCAAAACCTTAATGCCATTTAATAAGAACTTCTTCCTTTTAGAAAAATCCAAAGATAGCTATAAAGATGGCTAACTGAAAATATAATGCTTGTCATGTGGTTCCAACAAAAAGGCTCAAAGAACATGGGCTAACTGTGTCAATAGGACTGCTACAGATGATATTAAGTTTTCTATTTGGAGTGGAGTTTTCTATTTTCTAAGTGGAGGTGGAGTTGAGTTCTATTATTCTCCCCCAACCCTCCATATCTGATAGCTATGGAAACCTTAGCCAAATGAGGAATGAAAAAAAACAGTTTCCACTCTGCTTCTGTAACTTTTGTCTGCTATATTTCAGACAGCCTTTTAATCTTCCAAAGGTTATTTCTCCAAGTTCGGAACCAAATGAAAAATTTCTAAAGTTGCCAATCAGATTCCTGATCCTGATGTCTGGAACACAGGTAAGCAAAGTGAGACAGTGAGCACTAAGTGAATGCTTGGACTCTAAGTCCTCTGAGCCAATAAGTACAGCAGCCTTGCAGTAATTAAGTCTTAATACTCCTCCCACAAAATCCTTCACCAGAGCAATCAAGAGAGTAAATTTGAGAATTTCATCTGTCTCTAGAGAGGCAACCCAGTAAAAAGGAGTCTAATTAAATCTAATAATTAGATTCACATATAGGAATTAACAGATTCTTATCTTACCAATACCAAGTCACTTTCCATAGAAAAAAATTACTGGTAAAAACTGAAACTTGTAATCTAAAAGATTAGGATTTATCCTATCTCAAAGGATATCTTTTCTCTAATATGCAGCATGTTATATTGTAGAACTCACTAGCTTTTCAAGTCAGACCTAGGTTCAACTATCTACTCTGGCCTTAAGGAAAGTTGCTGCTCAAACACATCTTCCTCATCTATAAAAGGAATATCTACCTCATAAGGTATGATGTGGGCTTGCTCAGTCACTTCAGTCGTGTCTAACTCTTGGACTGCAGCCCACCAAGCTCCTCTGTCCATTCTCCAGGCAAGAATACTGGAGTGGGCAGCTATGCTCTCCTCCAGGGGGTCTTCCTGACCCAGGGATCAAACCCACATCTCCTGTGTTTTCTGCATTGCAGGTGAATTCTTTACCACTAGCACCACCTGGGAAGCCCCCATAAGGTACAGTAGACTAATATTAAATAAAGGTGTGTTATCAAATAAATTAATTAAATTAAATTAAGATGCGTGTTAGAGCAATGCAAGCCCTTTTAAGAGAAAGTCCAAATAGTGTTAATCTCGTGATTTAACACATCAGAAATTTCCCTGTGTACAACCCAGTGTGAGTATTCAGTAGGAGTGGTGATTCAAGAACACAGGCTCTTCATCCCTTGACTGTCACCTTTCACACCTGGCTTCCCAAGCTGCCACAAAAAGAGAACGGAGAAAGTATAGCTGCCTCTTAACCACCTCAGCCCAGAAGAGAATATTTCTATTCACATCCCATCAGCAAAAACAAGTCACATGACCAGTCCTATGTCAGGGAGGTAGTCTCCAGAATTTTCCAGCAACAACTATGGAAGGGAGACTCAAATCTCCTGCCAGTTAGCCTTCTCTGCAATAACATAAAAATGCTTGGTACTTGTGTTACTTCTTCCTGCTTTCCTTCTTTCTAGATAACACACATCATTCTTCTTTTTTCCTTAAGACATTTACTCCAAAAATGCTGGTTTGTGAAAGGTAAGATAAATCATCTTATAGAAGCTACTGATATAAAGAATAGAATATCTCTATTCCAATAGAATATCTTTGAGTGAGATGGCCACTAGATCATGGCAGATGCCTAAGCTTCAATTACAAAATTTAAAAGAGCTGTAGTCATGGGCTCTGAGTACTTCCGTTCCTTTCCTAAGGCTCTCAGTCGTGTCCAACTCTTTGCAACCCCATAGACTGCAGCATGCCAGGCCTCCCTGTCCATCACAAACTCCCGGAGCCTACTCAAACTCATGTCCATTGAGTTGGTGTTGCCATCCAACCATCTCATCCTCTGCCATCCCCTTCTACTCCCACCTTCAATCTTTCCCAGCATCAGGGTCTTTTCCAATAAGTCAGTTCTTCGCATCAGGTGGCCAAAGTATTGGAGTTTCAGCTTCAGCATCAGTCCTTCCAATGAACACTCAGGACTGATCTCCTTTAGGATGGACTGGTTGGATCTCCTTGCAGTCCAAGGGACTCTCAAGAGTCTTCTCCAACACCACAGTTCAAAAGCATCAATTCTTTGGTGCTCAGCTTTCTTTATAGTCCAACTTTCACATCCATACATGGCTACTGGAAAAACCATAGCTTTGACTAGATGGACCTTTGTTGGCAAAGTAATGTCTCTGCTTTTTAATATACTGTCTATGTTGGTCATAGTTTTTTTTCTAAGGAGCAACCATCTTTTGATTTCATGGCTGCAGTCATCATCTGCAGTGATTGTGGAGCCCAAAAATAAAGTCTGTCACTGTTTCCACTGTTTCCCCATCTGTTTGCCATGAAATGATGGGACCAGATGCCATGATCCTAGTATTCTAAATGTTGTGTTTTAAGCCAACTTTTTCACTCTCTTCTTTCACTTTTATTAAGAGGCTTTTTGGTTCTTCATTTTCTGCCATAAGGATGGTGTCAACTGCATATCTGAGGTTACTGATACTTCTCCCAGCAATCTTGATTCCAGCTTGTGCTTCTTCCAGCCCAGCATTTCTCATGATGTACTCTGCATATAAGTTAAATAAGCAGGGTGACAACATACAGCCTTGACGTACTCCTTGCCCGATTTGGAACCAGTATGCTGTTCCATGTCCAGTTCTAACTGTTGCTTCTTGACCTGCATACAGATTTATTAGGAGGCAGGTCAGGTGGTCTGGTATTCCCACCTCTTTAAGAATTTTCCAGTTTGTTGTGATCCACACAGTCGAAGGCTTTAGTGTAGTCAATATAGCAGAAGTAGATGTTTTTCTGGAACTCTCTCGGTTTTTCGATGATCCAGTGGATGTTGGTAATTTGATCTCTGGTTCCTCTGCCTTTTCTAAATCCAGCTTGAACATCTGGAAGTTCACGGTTCATGTACTGTTGAAGCCTTAACTTGGAGAATTTTGAGCATTACTTTCCTAAAGCTCCACTTAGGACTTTAATCCATCAAGGACTTGATTACACAAGGTTCTCAATTCTGTGTAGGATTTTTGAGGTATGAAAAATCAATTCCTAAAGCTATGAAGGGGAAGGAACTCTACATGAACCAGGTCAGGATCCCCAACCACACAAACTCAAAGGCACAGCCCAGAGTTAGAGGAGCCATCAGTGGAGTTACTCACTAGATACACATGGGGAAGGGAAGGTGGAAAGGGATTATGCAAAACAGAAACTAACACAAAACCAGTAATTCCTACCCTCGTGGACAGTAGTATCAACTATTTTTGTTAACGTAACTTTTATCTCCAATCCCTAAAAAAGGCAATCCCAAAGAATGCTCAAACTACCGCACAGTTGCACTCATCTCACACGCTAGCAAAGTAATGCTCAAAATTCTCCAAGCCAGGCTTCAGCAAAACGTGAACTGAGAACTTCCAGATGTTCAAGTTGGTTTTAGAAAAGGCAGAGGAACCAGAGCTCAAATTGCCAATATCCTCTGGATCATCAAAAAAGCAAGAGAGTTCCAGAAAAACATCTATTTCTGCTTTATTGACTACACCAAAGCCTTCAACTGTGTGGATCACAATAAACTGTGGAAAATTCTGAAAGAGTTGGGAATACCAGACCACCTGACCTGCCTCTTGAGAAACCTGTATGCAGGTCAGGAAGCAACAGTTAGAACTGGACTTGGAACAACAGACTGGTTCCAAATAGGAAAAGGAGTACGTCAAGCCTGTATATTGTCACCCTGCTTATTTAACTTATATGCAGAGTACATCATGAGAAATGCTGGGCTGGAAGAAGCACAAGCTGGAATCAAGATTGCTGGGAGAAATATCAGTAACCTCAGATATGCAGATGACACCACCTTTATGGCAGAAAGTGAAGAGGAACTAAAAAGCCTCTTCATTAAAGTGAAAGAGGAGAGTGAAAAAGTTGGCTTAAAGCTTAACATTCAGAAAACTAAGATCATGGCATCTGGTCCTATCACTTCATGCCAAATAGATGGGGAGACAGTGGAAACAGTGACAGACTTTATTTTTGGGCTCCAAAATCACTGCAGATGGTGACTGCAGCCATGAAATTAAAAGAGGCTTACTCCTTGGAAGGAAAGCTATGACCAACCTAGACAGCATATTAAAAAGCAGAGACATTACTTTGCCAACAAAGGTCCGTCTGGTCAAGGCTATGGTTTTTCCAATGGTCATGTATGGATGTGAGAGTTGGACTGTGAAGAAAGCTGAGTGCTGAAAAACTGATGCTTTTGAACTATAGTGTTGGAGAAGACTCTTGAGAGTCCCTTGGACTGCAAGGAGATCCAACCAGTCCATCCCAAAGGAGATCAGTCCTGAGTGTTCATTGGAAGGACTGATGCTGAAGCTGAAACTCCAATACTTTGGACACCTGATGCGAAGAACTGACTCATTGGAAAAGACTCTGATGCTGGGAGGGATTGGGGGCAGGAGGAGAAGGGGACAACAGAGGATGAGATGGCTGGATGGCATCACCGACTTGATGGGTATGAGTTTGGGTAAACTGCGGGAGTTTGTGATGGACAGGGAGGCCTGACATGCTGCAATTCATGGGGTCGCAAAGAGTCGGATACGACCGAGCAACTGAACTGAACTGAACTGACTGAACTTTAATCTCCTAGAACTGGTTATTTAAACTAATTCTGTAGTTCTAATTTCCAGTTAACTTTCCTCTTTTGGTCATATTTTACAATGACTCAAGAAACATAAAAAAGGAGACTGGATGATAAACATCCTAACAACCATAAGTCTTGGAGAAAACAGTAACTTATTTAACATCATAGTTTTAACATACATTAACACACACACACACACACACACACACAAAAATACATTAACATAGGTTTAACTAGTGGGCTTCCCCCATGGCTCAGCAGCAAAGAATCTGCCTACAATGGAGAAACAAGGAGACACTGGTTCAACCCCTGGGTCAGGAAGGTCCCCTGAAAGAGGAAATGGCAACTCACTCCAGTATTCTTGCCTGGGAAATCCCATGGACAGGGGAGCCTGGTGGGCTACAGCCCGCGGGATCTCAAAAGAGTCAGACATAACTGATCAACTAAACAACAACAATAAAATTTTTAATTAATATTACTAACATTATATTCTAAACCTTCAAAGATTATTAGACAAGCTTTTCTTCTTTAAGAATAAACAAACCAGGGACTTCCCAGGCAGTCTAGTGGTTAAGACTCTGAGCTTCCACTGCAGTGAGCATGGGTTTGATCCCTGGTCAGGAACTAGGATGCCCGTGTGCCTCACAGCACAGCCACACACACAAAAAAAAACGTGTTTTCTCTTCAAAATCCTCCTTCCCTGACAACAGAATGCAGGGAAAGTCCTAATGGCTTTAAATCAGACTTTGCTGAAAGAGTTGTCTAGAACTCTATTTGAAATGCTATTAACACCCATCAAGCTTAGATCTTCCATAAAAACACTTATTATCAAACTGACACTATCTCAGTGTTTTCCTTCTACCCTTAGGTCAGAAAAACGGATGGAGAAGTTGTAGATTAAAAGAGCCAGCAGATGGAAGATTTATTAAGCTTTTTTTTTTTTAACTTTGGGGAAATCTTAACAGTCAAGTTTTAGATAACAACTCTTGCTGGCATTGCTGGCATCTTAACACGTTTTTAAGATGCCATGACTGAGCAACTGAACTGAACTAACATGTTTTTATTTATTTAAATAAAGAGTATTTTTCCTATGACAAGCTTCATTTGGTTTTTTATTCTTCCTTGTTTTCATATCCTCATTTTTCAACCAAAGGACTGGATGGCTGATTTGCCTATTTCTTTTAGCAGGGGAACTACAGTCACCAAGTGGTCCATAATGCTATTACATAGTTAGATTCTTTATCCCCAACTTTTTTCTCCTATCTCCAAGTCATTTACTATATGACCATCATATCAACCTTCTTCAATCACTTCTCCACATAACTCTTCCATACTTAAAGGATAGAGTTTTCATGACAAGCTGAGTTTGGAACTTGCCTCTAAAGCTACCTTTCTAACTCTTCAGAAGTCAGTTTACTTCCATGTTAAATCTGTTTTATTCTTTCTCACTCTGTTAAATTCAAAATGTAACTCCCTGGACCTCCCTGGTGGCCCAGTGATTAAGAATCCACTTGCCAATGCAGGGCACGCGGGTTCGATCCCCCAATCCAGGAAGATCCCACATGTCTCGGGGCAACTAAGCACATGTGCCACAACTACTGAGCCTGCACACCCTGGGACCTATGCTCCACAATAAGACAAGCCATCGCAATGAGAAGCCCATGCACCACAATGAAGAATAGCCCCCACTCACCACAACTAGAGAAAGCCCACGTACAGCAATGAAGACCCAGCACAGCCAAAAAGTAATAAAGTCAATAAAAAATTAAAATGTCACCCCTTGCCCTTCAACTATTCAAATCATTGTTCTAGCTTTTTTAAAGTCCAATTCTTAATCCTCACCTCATTTAAATCTTCCCTGTCTCCTACCTCAACCAAAACCACACCTTCATGAAGGAATAGAGAATCACATACTGGCTATACCGCTAGTCTAGTGCTGTTGTATCTAGGAGATACTCAAATACTTAGTGCTTTGCTGTTGTTCAGTCTCCCAGTCGTGTCTGACACTCTGTGACCCCATGGACTGCAGCACGCCAGGCCTACCCTGCGTGTCCCTCACCATCTCCCGAAGTTTGCCCAAATTTATGTCCATTGCTTTAGTGATGCCATCAGCCATCTCATCCTCTGACTCCCTCTTCTTCTGCCCTCAATTTTTCCCAGCATCAGGGACTTTTCCAATGAGTCAGCTGTTCTCATTGGATGACCAAAATACCGGAGTTTCAGTTTCAGCATCAGTCCTTCCAACAAGTATGAAGGGTTGATTTCCCTTAAGATTGACTGGTTTAATCTCCTTGCTGTCCAAAGGACTCTCAGGAGTCTTCTCCAGCACCACAGTTGGAAGGCATCAATTCTTCGGCACTCCACCTTCTTTACAGTCCAGGTACGTGAATGCTAGTAAGACCATAGCCTTGACCATACAGACCTTTGTCAGCAGAGTAATGTCTCTGCTTTTCAAGACACTGTCTAGGTTTGCCACAGCTTTCCTGCCAAGAAGCAAATGTCTTCTGATTTCATGGCTGCAGTCACTATCTGCAGTGATTTTGGAGCCCTTCAGTTTATAGCCCTTCACTTGGTGCTTAAACAGAACCAACACCCAATTTAAAACAAGCCAGAATTAGTTCCTCTTAAGATGTAATTTTTATTGCAGCCAGCTAATCCTTTTAAAACAATGAGTTTGGGATTTTGCTAGTTTACTGACTAGTTCAAGTAAATTTAGACATTCAATTAAAAGAAGTTTTAGTCAAATGAGTATTTTCTGCCCTTAGGAGTCTTATCCCTACGTATTTTCTAGATCTTTTTCAAATGATCTTTTTTTTCTTCAGTTAAAATAGAAGGGAGGACAAGTAGACACTTTTAGCATTTAGCACATTCCAGTATATTTTGTACAAAGTGAAGGGGTTGGGGGGGCTACTGACTTTCTCTCTGAGCTTTACACAATATAAACAAGATTTACTCTTGTCTCTTGACTAAGACCCTAGATGTTTTGAATTTTTTAAATTATATTTTGGTATATTAACACCAGACCATATAAAAACAAAAGACTGTTCCCCAGGAAAATGGCCTTAAAAGATAAAATTCCTTTACCATATTTTAGGTATATGAAATCTCCTAAAAGACCATGCTGTCTTAAATGATTGTTGTTGTTTAGTCGCTCAGTCGTGTCCGACTCTTTGTGACCCCATGGTCTGTAGCACACCAGGCTGCCCTGTCCTTCATCATCTCCCGGAGCTTGCTCAAACTCATGTGCAATGAGTCAGAGATGCCATCCACCCATCTTGTCCTCTGTCGTCCCCTTCTCCTCCTGCCTTCAATCTTTCCCAGCATCAGGGTCTTTTCTGAGCCGGCTCTTCACATCAGGTGGTCTCAACTGGGGGACCACATAATTTTTCCTCCAAAATAGTATACTCTTGAAATTAAAACAGGGAACAATTTTCCTGAGATAACAACCAGAGAAACCAAGTCGACTACATTAGTCTAAAAGGATAAAACATCACTTATTAGGCAGTTGTGTCATTCAAAACATGGGTGCCAGATCTACTCAAATCTCACTTTTAAGAAGTTTGAGCCACTTGGAAGAAGGCACAATATAAGTTAATAAATACACCATTTGTTTGGCTTCTAACAAAACATTTGGTCAAACCTTCAAAAAAACCAAACTAAATTAAGGAAAAATACTTTTTAAAAAAGCAAAGTTTAAAAATAATTTCCTCAAAGCTTGCCTAGATTCTCCGAGGTCCTAACTATTCTCTCAAGCTCTCCTAACAGGTGGCTTACATCTCCATTTAACCTCCTTTCAGTCTGACTTATTACTATTAAGCTACAGTATGCTTTAGGAGAGGAATGATCTCACTATGTACTAGTTGTATGCCCACACAAAATCAAAGGTGATGAATGTGGAGAATCTATACTTTATACCCATGGTGGAATAAAGAGATTCAATACACTGGGCCAAATATTATATACTGAATAAATCAACTTTTCAAAATACTTGGTAATCAGGTTCACTCATTTTCACAGAAAAGTCCCATCAAGGCAATTTAAATTATGTAACAGCAATAAGGCTTTCTGGCTATAAAGTTTCTTCCCTAAAATCTGGTTCTAGGGTTTCTAATCTTATACTCACAGCATGAACTATGGGGAAAAAACTGTGAAGGCCCATTACTCACATCCTAGATAAGTACCAAAACATATCTCCTTGGTTCCACATCTTTATTCTTTTGTTGACCCATACTTTATGGGCCTTTTTGTTCAGACTTTCCAAGCAGCTGTGATACAAAAGAGGGAAAGAAAAAAATCTCAAATATTTTAGTCCCTTCTTCCCACGGAGTCTCTTACCAGACAGATGATGTCTTACAGGTGCTGCAGGCCCTGACAAAGTATACCTGTGCTCTCAGGTCAAACAATCAAATGTCTACTAAGTTTGGCACACTATGTTAGGAATTACAGTGGCCATGAGGGAACAAGGTTGACAAATATAGTTAATATATGGCAACAGTTCTCAATCTTCAAAATCAAAATCACTTGGAGGGCTTTCTTTTTTATTTATTTACTTTTAATTGGAGGATAATTGCTTCACAATTATCCTTGTGTTAGGTTCTGCCATGCTGCTGCTGCTCAGTAGAGTCTTGACTCTTCGTGACCCCATGGACTGGGGCCCACCAGGCTCCTCTGTCCATGGAATATTTCAGGCAAGAATACTGGAGTGAGTTGCCATTTCCTTCTTCACGGATCTTCCTGACCCAGGGCATCTCCTGCATTAACAGGTGGATTCTTTACCACTGTGCCATACGTCATACGTCAACAATAATCAGCCATAAGTATACATATGTTCCCTCCCTCTCGAACCTCCCTCCCACCTCCCACTTGGAGGGCTTATTAAAACAAAGATTGTAGGGCATCTCACCTCTAAGCTTCTGATTCAGTAAGTAGGTCTGTAGCAAGGCCCAAGAATTTGCGTTTTTCTCAAGTTCCTAAGTGATGCTAATCATGCTGGTCTGGAGACCACACTCTGAGAACAACTGGTATGACACAGTTTAAGTGCTGGGAGGAAAGGAGGGTATAAGAAAACATTAGCACTTAATCCCAGGCAGAAGTAAGGAAAAGGCTTCAAAAAGAAAATGACCCTCAGGTTTAAACATTGGACATTCCTTAAAATAACATCAGAAGAATAGTTGAATTGGAATTATAGAGCTGTTCCACTCAATACTAGCACTTTACATAATTTTTAGAAGGTGAAATTTCTTCAGCATAATTTTGCTATTCTACCATCTTTTCAACAATCTTTTAAGAGGTTTCCATTTTCTTACCTACCTATTCATTACACAGTAAAGAATTCATTGCCAAAAGCAATGCTAACAATGGTTTACAAACTTTGACTTAAATTTACATCTCAGATGCCAGCATCAGAAAGGGCATAAGGGACTACTATCGCTTAAAAAAAAAAGTGAAGTTGCTCAGTCGTGTCCCACTCTTTGCGAGCCCATGGACTGTAGCCTGCCAAGCTCCTCCACCCACGGAATTTTCCAGGCAAGGAAGGATACTGGAGTGGACTGCCATTTCCTTCTCCAGGGAATCTTCTTGACCCAGAGATCAAACCCAGGTCTCCCACACTGCAGGCAGACTCTAACATCTAAACCACCAGGGAAGCACTGTTGCTGAGTCCTAGTGAAAGAAATTACTTAGAAGTCAAAGAAAAACACAGAAAACAGACTGCTCAGCAACTATTACAGCAATGTGGATTACACAATTATGTAATATTTATGTATTAGGACACAGAATGAATTTAAAGACAAAAAAAGTCGCGACTGGTTTTTCATTTATCCTGTATCATCGTGTGTTTGTAGAGAGGGGTGTTAGCTATTCTTTGCAAACTCTCATTAATGACTTTTTTAAACATAAATTTATTTTCAAGGGTTCCCTAGTGGGAACACCTCGCCCTGTTACTTTGCCTGAAAAATTGTAACCAGTCCCAACTTTTCACTCTCAACAGCAATACTTCCCAAAATCTACCCTCACTAATAATAACATCTATTATGTTCCCCCAGAGACCTCTTTTTGAAATATTTTGCAACTGCACTTCAATAATTTTCCTAAGTTACACACTTTACAACCAATCAGAAATCATTAATAGATGAGAAAAATAGGACTTAGTGGATAAAATTTAAGCTCAAAACAAAGAATTTAATGTTTTAGCTTTCTGATGGGCAAAAGTTTAAGTTTTATCAGGCTTTATGAAACACTGAAAATCTCTAAAGAATCTGAAGGAATAACTGGAACTCCAATCCTGAAAGCAGAGAAAAACTCACCTTGGAACAAAGTTGCTTTTTTTTTTTAAATCATTGGCATACAGATCTGTCTACTCATTAGTTCAGTCTTTATTTTTAACTAATAATTCTAAAAATATAATTTATAATTTAGGGTTAAATGCACGCATATTCAGAGATAGAACCAGCATGGATCAGATTCAGTTTAGGGTATTAATCCCAGCTAGCCCTCAGAATGACCCCATGTAAATGCCTTGGGCTCGCTCTTTTTTTTTCTTTTCAAATATATTCAACCTGGCTGGAAAATCAGTCTGAAAGAAAACTCAGCAGGGATCTCAGATAAAGCAGGAACTTTCTGGGTTGGGAAGGAATGAAAAAAGCATTTAAGAAGAGAAAGACGTGTGGTGTATTTTTATTTTAATATCTCCACCACTGAAAGACATGTTTGGTTCTTTAGTTTGTTTAAAAGTTGGTGGGCTCATTTACTGGAGCTAAACGGAACAGCTTTATCAGTTGAGGATCCTGTCACCTTGACAAGATATTACTGAATGCAGTGAAGTCTGACTTTGGATTCTGGTTTGGTACCCACTACTCGTCCTCTCAAGCTCTTAGCTCTTCCTTCTCCAGAAATTTCAACCTGCAGGTATCTGAATGAAAAGAACAGATGGGTCACAGTAACAGGGTCAACAATTTCACCAGATTACTGAAGTTTAAACCCTGAAAAATCACATTTCACTTTAAATCACACCGGCCCTGCTAACTCTGCATGAATGATTTGGTAAATCCAGAGGTTTAGGATTTTGTAGATTATTTAAGATATCCCTAACAGTCTGAAACTGATTTGCAAAACAACAGCTTTTCTAAAATTGTTTGTGCTGAACTTGCAATGAAGCTTGTTCATTCTCAGCAATCATCTTTCAAGAAGCACTTTAGCAGCTTGCCCTCCTTCACAGAAATCATCCAGGCCACCCAGGTGAAAGAATAGCTTTTGTAAATTCAAAACAGTGCCTACCTCAGTGGTTCTCAATCCTGACTGCACATTAGAATCATCTGGGTAGCTTTTAAAACTAACTCTTTCTGATTAATTGGCCTGGGAAGGGGACAGTGACATGGTATGTTTCAAATCTCTTCAAATGGTTCTGAAGTGCAGACACCATTAAGAAGTCTTGATTCTACTTCCACCAATACTTTTATTTTTAGAATCTTAACATGAACCAAAGGCTGTGAAGCATACTCTCTTCAGCTCAAGGAATGATAATTTAAAAAATAAAAAAAACAGGACTTCCCTGGAGGTCCAGTGGTAAAGACTTCCAGCTTCAAATGCATGGGGCACAGGATCTATCCCTGGGCAGGGAACGAAGATATCACAAAAAAAGCAGCATGGACAGAACATATCGCAAAACAAGCAGCATGGACAGAAATAAAAATCCAATAATGTTTACATATTATTCATGTAAAAACGTCCCATGACCCTTTTCACTAAAGCCACATTTAGTTCATGCTGTTAGAATAAGTTCTCCTAAATAACATTTAGACTACATAAACCACTGAAATGGTCTAAAACCCCCAATATTTCAACACCCAAACTGACCATCCAGTCTGCCTCCTACCCTGAACAATACAAAAACTCGTCGTATCACACCTTTTACTTCTTGCTTTTAAAAAAATATTATTACCAGATCTACCTGTAGTATCAATTCTTTCCCTTTTTTTTTTTTTGTCTACAAATGCCACAAGTCCTTTTTCTCAAAGTCCTCCCCGGGTCACTTTGGGCCCCAGTGGTTTTCTTCTAAAGAATTCACGTTCTCAACCACTTTCTTAGCATCTGTTGTACTGCCATTTAATCTTTCATCCACTCTGGGGGCTGTTTTCCTAGCAACTTGAACACAAGAACCACCGATTACACTTTTTTTTTTCTTCTTGGTATCAGGGTTTCCAGAAAAAATGCTCACAATATATGTTTCGTTTTCTACTATCAATTTATAACTTCCTGGCCCTTTCTACTGCCAGCTCTCTCCTCAACTCAAAAATCTCCTTTAATGGAGATGACTAGGGCATCCATCCTACCGAGCATTCTCCGATAAACCATTATCGACTTTTGAACTTTGAAATTCTACCTACAAGGCGTGCTAAACAAAAACTACATTCCTGTCCTTAGTGGTTTGTTTTTTGGGGAACTGGGGGTGGGAGGAGAGGACTTCTTCTGTTTATCTCTTTTTCAATTTTCCTCTTCCCTCCCCTCAAAACCTAAATTATCTTTCTCTCTGGACAACTTACACTAACATGGCTTCCTTCTCACCAGTTACCAGTTGACACCTAAGGTGTCCCATCCCCTCCTCGAGCGCTATCTCTCAGCGCTCATTCTAGTTTCTATGATGGCCCCCACAGAGGCCGGGAAGGCAGCGCGAGTTCCACCCACGCAAAGCCACGGTCATTCCGGGGCCGCAGGACCACCTCCCGAGAGGGGATGGGGGGAAGCCAAGGAGGGAGTGCCAAGAAGGCAGTCAGCGGAGCGGCCCCCACCACCACGCTCCCCGACGCCCAGCCCTGCGTCACAGGAAGTGGGGGCCCCACCCCCTAACGTCAGGGGCCGGAAGGGAGCGTTGCTGGGGCACGGGTGTGAGCGAAGGCGACCGTGAGGAGAGGAGAGCGTGTCTCCGCTGAGGTAGGAAAGACGCCCAGGTCCTGGCTTGGGGACCTCCAAAAATCTCACCGTGGACTGGGATACTTTCACCTTCTAGTATATTCCCTTTTCTGCCCGTCTGGTGGGTCCTCCGCAAAGGTGTTTAGGCAACCGGTGGGTCTGCCACCGCTTCGACCCGTCGAGGGCCTCCCTGGCTCCTTAGTTTTTTAAGTTAGGCACCTTCTCCACTTTCTCCTATGTAGTCCCATTGTTTAAATAGACTCTTGGCTTTTGTTTAAAGGAGGAAAAATGTTGGTTTTACTGAGACCCCAGCTCGGTTAAGTGTAACCCGTTGCTTCAGACTACAACCCAGCTCGCAAGCTTGACTGCTGAGTGCCCGTTTTACCGCCGTCTAGCACCCCACTTCAGTACTCTTGCCTGGAAAATCCCATGGACGGAGGAGCCTGGTGGGCTGCAGTCCATGGGGTCGCTAAGAGTCGGACAGGACTGAGCGACTTCACTTTCATTTTTCACTTTAATGCATTAGAGACGGAAATGGTAACCCACTCCAGTATTCTTGCCTGGAGAATCCCAGGGGTGGGGGAGCCTGGTGGGCTGCCGTCTATGGGGTCGCACAGTGTCGGACACGACTGAAGCGACTTAGCAGAAGCAGCAGTGCTAGGAAAAACATGAAGACGTAATAACAGTTTGATAATGATAAGGTGCTTAGATGGACAGGGCTGAATGAGGAGGCTGTAGTTTCCAGTGCCCTTAATCTACTGTAATTTAGTCTTTTTGCCCCCAGAGGATAGGGGAGCTTCCTGCAAGTTGCTGAATCTGGCACCGATAGCATCTTTAAATGCCTTAAAATCAAGGAACATAGTGTTTGGCTCTTGCAATTCTCTTTTTATTTTTTGTTGAAAAAGTATAGAGTAACTATGTATAACATATCAAAAGGAAGGTCAAAATTTCTTAACCCAGACATGAAAATTATTTTTTCATGGCAGTTTCACCAGTGATTGTCATTTACAAATGGGCTCTGCAGCAAATTACTAAACGAGTTCCAGCTGATCACTTGTATGTCCTATCATAGGTTCCAAGACCGCTTATGTCATAGAATGGGGGGAAGGGGTGTGGAATTGTATGAGGAGAGCTGGCTCTAGGGGCAATAACTGTAAGTCTAACCAGTTTTAAGTTTCCTATGGGGATGATTTTATATAAATTTAGTCTATTTTGTAATGATAAGTTTGTTTAATCACAGAGCTCAGTAGAGGAGAATCAGGTGGAAGAGGATTCAAACTAAAAATATTGTCTTTTAATCTTCCATATTTCTGTTACAGACTTGTTCTTTTGTGATTCTGTCAACTATAAAATGGACAGTTCTTGAGTGCTAACATTCAGAAGTGTTTCCTCAGTGCACAGAGGGAATGAGTATTACCTGGAGAAATTTAAATAACCTAGTCTGTCTGGTTTTGCATAGGGTGGGGTGTAGGTAATAAAGCACCACTGGGAAAATTGTGATACTTCCTAATCATGTTTAAGAAAAATCATAGAAATAGTAAACTGGAGTGTCTCTGGGCATACTGAATGGGTTGACTGTACAGTCTGACATAGGCTTCCAGCGTTCCCAAGTCCCCAGGGGCAGGAGTAAGCAAGACTGGCAGCTCGATCATCCTGTATTTTTGAGGACTTCAGAGCTTTAAAATAGTACCCTATTCTTTGTTTATCCTGCAGTTTAAATAACATTCTTGTGGGCTTGAGTTGCTCCTTCTAATGTTAAATAGCATCAAAAGATGTGACAAACTCTAAATAGTGACAGGGTGTTGTAATGGCACTTAAAATTGATTGACATCCTCTCACCTGAATACGGTTTAAGTAGTAGTCATGTTTAGTTTTTCTTAACTGTGAGCCCTGGAATTTGTTCTAAGAGTGTGAGTTAGGCAATGATAAAATGATTCAAAGTAGTAAAGAATGCCTTAAAGGGGAGAAGCTAATAGGAAGAGGGAGGTGCAATAAGGGTTTTTTATATTAACTTGGGTGACCTCACTTCTAGTTTGATTCCACTTCTTAGGGCTCCTTTTGGTACGTTTTATTTCTGATTTCCTGATCCAGTTTTTTCTTTCCCCCAGCACTTTGGATTTGGCTCCTTAAATCCCAACATGGAAGAAACTTACAGTAAGTACTTCTTATTGCTTTTAGAAAATAAGTTACTTAACATGTAGTTTTCTCTCTGACAAGACTTTTAATGTGTTGAGAAAGATTCACTTTTTCGCTAAACTGCTGGGAAGAAAAAATGAGACTGTTTTCGTAATGCAGAGAAATGTCCAAATTTGAAATAGGACCCTTGAAATTTAAATTAAAAAGTCCGAGAAGTCATCAAGCTTTGAGAAAGCTGTATTTGGGACTCCTGTGTTAAACTATATTTTTATTTATTAAGTGAAGAATTTTCATTCTTTAGGACTTCAGTTTCTCTTGTTAGTGACACAGGGATGGTAACCCCTGGTTTCTATTCTGTGGGATATATGGTATACCTAATGTTGATGTGCATTGAGTTTTTAGGATTAAAGAAATCCTAGGGAGGATTCTTATTTCTGTATCGATCCAGTAATCTCAATGGCCCAGCAAATCAAATGGGAGCCGGGAGAGCTAGGATCATACAAGGGTAGAACGAGAGAGACCTGAGGAGCCATTTCATTCAACACTAGGATTTTAACAGCTGAGAAACAGAGCCTGGGTTAACTGATCTGCCCCCTGGTTACACTGTTGGGGACAGAGTCAGAACCGGAGCCTTGTGTGTTGTTTATATGTCGTGCCCTACTTTATACCACTAGGCACTATGGTTTCTAGACCCTGACCAAGTTTGAGGAACATCTGAGTGGATGAAACTTGTCAACAAGGCCACCTTTGTTTCCTACTTTGCTATTTTGTTCAGAATCTCTAAGTTCTAACTGAAAGATATTTTAGTTCCATTCTGCCTTCAAGGAAGAGTCCAATAGAACCTTTATCACCAACATGTAGAAACTACATGGAAACAGTCTTTATTAAATATCTACTATAGCATGCAGAAGAATCACCTAGGATACTTGTTAAGACACAGGTTTCTAGAGCCCTCCCCCCAAATTTTTGATTCAGAAGGTCTGGGACTCAATTTGCATTTCTAACACGCTCCCAGGTGGTAATGCTAATCTGAGGACCATACTTTGAGCATAATGGATCTAGAAGTCTGATTCTACTTGATCTTCCTTAGGGCTCCCTCCTTCACTTCCTTAATTTTTCTAAAAATATATTAATTAAAATCTGAGATTTCCGTGTGAGATAGATATGAGAGATTTATATTTATTCTTGGAAGCTTACTACTCTATTAAATTAGAAAGCATCATCTCCCCTTTATGTCTCTTATTCTTTACTTTATCCAGTGGTGATTTTTTTATTAGAAAAATATCACTTGGTTCTTGTAATTATTGCTACATAGCACAGACTTTTTAAATCAGATGTTTGTTGAAGAAAGAAGAAAATGGTTGATTTTACTGTTTATTTATTTTTAAGTTTGTGACTAAGTAAATTTAATAAAATATATTGACTTATAAAGAATCAACTCCTTTAAGCATAGCATTTTTTTCTGTTTATCTGTTGGTAAAGTTTCATTGTTTTAAGATTTTAAAAAGAACCTGAGAGTATGTTAGAAATGTATAATCTCAGGCCTCATCTCAAACGTGCTGAATGCAGAATCTACAGCCCTCAAGTGATTTAACACCAGGAATCAAGTTAAAGTGAGAAATACTGTTTAGAATGTACTTGACCTTTCCCCCCAACTGATCTAAACTCTGATAGATTCCTGAAGATCTCCAGCTTCTGTCTTCATGCGGTACCTCTTAGCTGATTATACTCTTGTCACGTCTGGTTCCTCATTTCTGTGAAGTTTCTTCCATTTTCTCACCATGGGTTCTGAGCCCTATCCAAGTGTGAGGAATATCTGAGTCTGTGCTTTTGGAGGAAGCTTGTCCATGAGGCCTACTTTGTTTTCCAAATTAAGTTATATTCCCCAAAAAGTCACTCAAGATTTTTGCTGATCTCTAACAATCTAGAGAGGTGGGATGGGGTGGGAGGTGAGAGGGAGGGGACATATGTATACCTGTGGCTGATTCATGTTGCTGTATGGCAGAAACCAACACAATATTGTAAAGCAATTATCTCCAATTCAAAAGAAATTTAAAAATTTCTATATGTTAAAAAACAGGTAAACCAATTTAAGGGACATTCTAAAAAAATTTTTCGCTGAGGAGTTCAATAGTATTTGTTACAACTTTAAATTCATACAATACTTTGTGCAGTACTCTTAGGTATCTGCCCAAGAAAAATACTCATACAGTGCACAGATAAGTATATATTAGATTGCTATCCACAGCATTTATATAATAATAAAAACTAGAAACAAATGTATCAGTAAGGGAACTGATTAAGAATCTGTGCTACATCCATATGCAGCAGGGAAATGTTTCTTATATTTCACTGATAGAGAAGGAGCTGTTAGGTTTTGTTTTTTTTTTTTAAGAAAAATAAAATAGTTACAGGAAATCTTGTCACATGCTACACTATGGATAAACTTTGAGGACGTTGTGGTAATTTAAATAAATTAATCACAAAAAGGCCACATGCCATATGATTTCACTTATATGAAATATCTAGAATAGTCAAACTCATAGAAACAAAAAGTAGAATAATGACTGCCAGAGGTTTCAGGGAGGAGGCAATGGGAGTTATTTAATGGGTATAGAGTTTGTTTTGCAAGGTGAAAATTTCTAGAGATTGTCTAGATTCACAATAATGTGAATATACTTAACACCAATAAACTATACACTTTTAAATAGTTAAGGTGATGAATTTTATGTTATTTGTATTATTACCATTAAAATTTTTAAATTAAACATGAAAATTTTTTTAATAAAAGACCTGTTTAGAGCAGACCTGTCATCAGAGACCAAAAAGTAAAGCATTTTAGTAGGAAGCTATCATTAACTCTGATGTATGCCACTGTATGGGCAGTAAAATGTGTATGAATCATAAAGTATGTCCAGTCTGTCAGCTACTGACATGGCCTATCATTTGCTTGTGATGAAATGGATTAAATGGAGGGAAACTAACAAGAATTTCATCTGTATACTTTTCCTGTGTATCCTGAGGCTTTAGAAATGTGAAAAGATCACTGCTCAGGATGAGCCTGGTTGGCATAATAAGCCTGCTTGTCCTTTAAGACTTTTCATTCCTATTCATTCTGTCCTTCAAGTCACCTTTCTGGCTCATTTGCATCACAGTCATGGTTAGCAATTTATCCCATGTTTACCACTCTTCCAGGGACACTGTTTCAATTCCTGCGGCTTCTGATTTTCATAGCAGTCTCTTGGTTTATAAGCTTCTTATCAAATGTGAATTGTTTATCTTATTTCACTTTTATTATTGCCTTCAGTGGTGGCAACAGCATTTTATTAGATTGTGTCTTGTCCTCATAATATATTCAAAATGTACTTAACTGTTTAATTTCTCTTCTTTTACCAAGATTCTTAAAATTTGGGGCTCAGCCTGGACATTTTACAGAACCTGAGAGTAGTTTTACACGTTATGAGAAACTTCTCTAGTTTCTATTTAAACTATTGAAATGGAGCCTGAAAGTATAGTCTTCTAAGAGTACTTTTAAATTGCACGATATAGATTAGGGGTTGGCTTTCTCACAGTAGCCCCATATGTCTGCAGTTGTCTTAAACTTAGGAGGTTCTGTTTTTGCAGTTTATTCTACTTTTTATATGGCCAATTTCATGATCATCAGATTAAAAAATTCTCTTTTTTTCCTCATTGTGTTCCAAAATATGAAATTTTGGAACCTTTACCAATTTGGTAAAGGTATTGGTCTCATTAACTATATTCACTGACTAGGAGCTATTTTGAGAAGTACATTAAATCAGGCAGACAAAAAAATAAATCTATCAATGATATTTCCTAAGCTTCCATAGAACATATAACTGATACAGAACAGTGCTTACCAACTTTTTTCATGTCATGGCAAACTAGTAAATAGGGATGCTGGTGTAGGGGGTTAACTACCCTCAGCTTGCCCTAAGACTAGTTGGGAAATAGGGGGCACTTGTGCAGTGGACTCCCACATCAGTATATCAATACATTGTCCGTTCCAACTTTCAGTATACTGCCTGGAAGTTTTGGTTGAACTAGCTAGAGAAAAGAATGACCCTGAATTAGCACTTTCAGAAAAGGAAAAGACATATCATTTAATTTTTTGTTATAATAAGGATTACCAGCAATAAAAACAACAGTATTTATGTACAACCAAACGTGAACTTTGACCCCATCCCATGAATGCTTGTTTTGCTGGACTTAATGAAGATTCAATAACACAGTTTTATCTTACACTCTCAAATGTTTTTAGTCACCCTTTAAAAAAAAAAATCTTTCAAGTTGTTGTTAGGCCGTCTTGTTCAGTTCTTACAGATGCTGTTGAAAAATCCATGTGCCAGGGATGCTGAAATGTTGCAAGGGCCTGTTAAGCTTTATACTTACCATGTTTTTCTCTCTTTCAGTCGATACTCTGGACCCTGAAAAGCTGTTACAATGCCCCTATGATAAAAACCACCAGATCAGGGCCTGCAGGTTTCCTTATCACCTTATCAAGTGCAGAAAGGTACGATATTATTTTCTCAATTTGCCCAGTGATGGCCTCCTGAGTTCTTTTAAAAAGCCAGATTTTATAAATATCAAATAATTTTAGCATATATGTTTTAATTAAATGCCAGAATTGCTTTGGGTTAAATGCCAACATTTATAGATAAGAATTTCTTTCTTCCTTGGGGGTGTAAGTTTTTTCTCGTTTTGGTTTTTCCCCCAGCTAGTGACATAGCACCCTTAAACAGTTTCTCTCCAGTCTTCTTACCCGCTGTGAAACAGAGGAAACACTAATTTTTACTAGTGATCAGAAATCATTCTTGCCTTGTAAACTTGATGTCCTGATAAGGATTGAGTACTGTAATACACTTATTTCTGATTTTTTTGTTTGTTTGTTTAGAAATGTTAGAGAAGTTGAACAGCTAGAGGTTAACCCAAGAAAAGATTATTCATAAAAATAACTATTTCTCCAAGTTTCAACAGTAAACATCTTTGAGGGGAGGGGAAAAAAAAAACAGCTCAAAGAGTGTTTTCCTTCTGGTTACCTTTTGTAGATTTAGTTGATGTAAGCTAATTTAATGCTGATATATTAATTGAGGCAGTTTGAAAGGGTGGTTAGAATAGAAATGTCAGATACAGAGGCCAAAGTTCTGCCAGGATTAATGCTTGGAAAACAATGTAGGTATTTAATCCAAACCTGCATACAGTTCACATATGCATTAACATTCATCAAAGGATGTTTCTCTTGCAGTCCTGGAGACGTGATTATAATGCCATTGTTGATTATTTCTCAGCTCCTTTCAATCTCTAGAGCAAGAATTCCTTGAGGTTGAACATAGACATTACAGACCAGCAGATACCACCACAACTTCCTCCTCTAGGCTCTCAGACATGTCCCAAGGAGAAAGGTTGGGAAAGGGAGCCAAGTGGTAAAAAGACATCATCATTAACTCCCCTCTCCTAATGCTCTTAATCTTCAGCCACAAAACCTTTGCATTAGAATGCCCACTATCCCTTTAAAAAATCATGGAGATACCTGCCCTCACAGTTTTCTCCATCTTCTATTTTTTTGCACCCTTCTCCCCACTTTACATTATTTTTACTTTTTTGAGTATCATTTGTGATATATCTTTTGCTTCTCCTAATTTCTTAATTGCTGGTAAACTTAACGTAGGATTTGGGTTCTATTAAACACTTTGTTTTGTTTTCTTGTTTTGTATTAAAATAAGGAACTTGGTCAACAGAGCTCTCTATCATCTGGACTTATCCTTAGTGAAATAGCTGAAATAAAGGACAAATTGTTCAGAGCCTCATTTCAGGCATCATTACTTTCAATAAGTGTTCCTGTGTTAATCTGAAAAATCACTGGCTTTGCCTCTTCTGCAGCTCCCTTCCCACAGCTGTTTTCCTGCACTCTTGTACTGCAGTAGCGGGGTGCTACTGCAGACAAAGTGTGTTTTAGTGTTGCTGTTCATCCTGAATATCCGCTTTCAAAGACATCCAGAGAGCTGTGCCGTTACAGGCTGTGCCTCCAGACTCGCATGACCCTGAGAAGTAAACAGGGAGAAGATAGGATTCAAATACCCAATCCTAAATTCACTGTTTACTTCCTTATAAACCACTTTAACCCCAATATCTGTGTTGTCAGTCTTTATAATCATAACAAAGAGGTAATGTCTCTGCGATCTTTATAGGTGATAAATAATTCTCCCTTAATGTTCTGCTTAGTGTACCTATCACAGTTCCACCACAAGTTTATTGACAAACCCCTTTAATTTTTTTCCCAGAATCATCCTGATGTCGCAAACAAACTGGCGACTTGTCCCTTCAATGCTCGCCATCAGGTTCCTCGGGCTGAAATCAGTCATCATATCTCGAGCTGTGATGACAAAAGCTGTATTGAGCAGGATGTAGGTAAGACTGACTAGCTAAGATGTTTCAGTACTGGAGGTTAGCTCCCTCAAACTTACATGATGCTACATTATCACCTTGATTTTTGGCTTTCATCATTTCAGAAAAACAGTACTTTTCTGCCTTTGAGATTTTTAATCTTAGCAGCAAAAGATTGTCAGGTTATGTGTACCAGACTTCTTTCCCTTCTGAACAACCTGATTCATTTTACTAACACCTCGTTTAAAAATAAAAATTCTTTTATTACCGTAAATACAGCTTCTCGTTCTTTTCTTCTGTCAGAAAGGACATAAGACCTGTTTAGCTTTCATCCTATCCCATTTTTCAGAAACAAAGACCCTGCAACCTTTTAAGCCACTAACCCCTTTAAACATAACAACTTGGCAGTGTCTCCTTCTTAAGTCAGAATCTCTATTGTCTTGCAGTCAACCAAACCAGGAACCTTGGACAGGAGACTCTGGCTGAGAGCACGTGGCAGTGCCCTCCCTGCGATGAAGACTGGGATAAAGGTGAAGGGCCTCTGCATCTATTTCCTCACAATGTCGAAATCTTGAGTCGTGTGCTTTAGCTAGAAGGAAGGTTTTCCTTTTTTATGAACATACCATGTTGTTCAGAATGCCTTATTATTCTTATTGAGCCCCAGTACAAACACATTTGTATCTCTGTGCAGACACGTGGAACAGCCTTTCCCACTTGATTGGAAAAGAACACTACTTACATCTGTTTTTTTCATAAATTGTGTTATACCATCTGTGTTTGGTTGTTACTAGGCACGTTTATTATTATTTATGTCGTTTGTGTTTATATCCTTCAGTTAAATTCTTGCTACTGTGTCTCTTAGGGTACTTGACCAGTTTTTAGTTGCTTCTCTGAACTTAAGTTTATTATTTCTCATCTTACAAATTCGACTAGCATGAATTGGTGTTTTACCTAATAGCACCACAAACTGTGTTTTGTTTCCTTTGGCAGATTTGTGGGAAGAGACCAGCACCCCCTTTGTCTGGGGCACAGCCAGCTACTGTGGCAACAATAGGTAAATGAAAAGATCTCATTCCCACCACTTCCTCCCAGAATCAAAGTGCTCTGTTACCAATAGTAGGCTCCAAAGCATGTATTGACCTCTTTCCTCAATGATGTTACTTGGTGGTAATTTGTCTAGATATAGTTTTGGTGGGTTTTTTCTATTTATTCCTTGAGTCATAAAAAGGTCACATGCTTTGCATTAATTCCTGTGGGAACACAAAAATACTAGCTTGTCGTCTAGCACAGGAGACAGTGGCGCCAGCCATTCTTATGTCTAAGCTAGAGTTTTTGCTAAGTTCCTGTTATTTTAATGCTTTGAAAAACTTACGTAGCTGTACTGTATGTGTTATTTTTGCTCTGGATAACTAGTGTCTAAGGAAAAAGTAATCTTAAAAGTTCCTGATTTTAGACTGGACAATCCCTAATACCAATTGGGTAGGGAAAAAAACTCATCTCTCCTTCCCCACTGATTTTGTATCTAATTTAAATCTCTAAGATTTTTCGTTACCACTTGATCTTCAAACCTTTTAAGATCATGTTCTGAATTCCCTGGTAGTCCAGTAGTTAGAACTCCACACTTTCACTGCCAAGGGTGCAGGTTCCATCCCTGGCTGGGGAACTAAGATCCCATAAGCCATATAGTGTGGCCAAAAAGATCATATTTCAAACCCAAATGAGAGCATTTCCAGATTAGAAAATGAAAGTATTAGATAGTAGACTTCATTTTTTCCTCAAATAGAATACTTAACCAATTTTTATTTTTTAACTCCTAAAGTCAGTTATTGTAAGTGTACAGTTACTGTGCTTTATGTATGCATTGAGATAGAAAAACTTAAAGATGAATTCCGTTGGTACAGTTTTAATTTTATCTCAATTCTGTGAGATTTGTTGCCTTTAGTTTGGTTGTCTTGGCATTTTTTATCTCGTATGTATATTGAGTGAGTTGATGAGCCTGTCATACAATTGAACAGTAGATGGCATTGCTGTTTATCTCAATTTCTAGAAAATGAAAATGGTTAAACCCATCTTAATGCCTGTACAGAACAGTGAGCTTTCCAGAGAAGTGGTAATCATTCTAATTGCAAGAATGTTTTGATGGAAATGTGTTTACATTTCAGCATGTAGGTGATTGTTTTTCCCAAAATTACAAAAAACACATTTTGATTGTTTTATGTGTGCCTGCCTAAAGAATGCAAATATGCCAGCATACTCAAATTCATCTCTCCTTTTGCAGCCCTGCAAGCAACATAGTTATGGAACATAAGAGTAACCTGGCTTCAGGCATGCGCGTTCCCAAGTCTCTGCCATATGTTCTGCCATGGAAAAACAGTAAGTGAAAGAGTGGCAAAATGCTTTTACTGTGTGTTGTGCTAAATAAATACAGTTGGTCTTAATTATTTAAGGACATGTTCAGTCTGAATACCGAATACCCTGCACCCAATGACCCTGAGAGTGAGTGCCTCCTCAGATTTTGCATCTTAAGCACCTCACTCACTTCACCCCTAGTCCTAACCCTGGTTAGTAACAGGCATGTACAAGATCACAGAAGCCTAAAGAATATTTTCAAGACAGGGTGATGGAGAAAGAAAGGGCAACCCACTCCAGTATTCTTGCCGAGGAAATCCCATGAACAGAGGAGCTTGGGGTCACACACGTCTTAGCAACAGAGCAGGCAGGCATCCTAGTGAGCTTCCCGGTAGAAAGCTCTACTCTGTGTGCTCTCATCAGTATTCTTGTCTGCTCTTCAGAACGCTATACTTATAAACAAGGAATGTTTTGGTAATTAAAATTTTTTAATTATAAAATACATACTAATTGCACAAAAAATTGTTTGCATTGCTGGTAGTTGGCAGATCTGGACCCTGAATGAGTTTCTTAACTCCCAAGACCAGAATTATCCCCTGGTTTCCTTTTCCTGTCTTTTTAGTTCTCTTTGTTTCCTGCCCACTCCCACCTCCCTCATACCATTTCTCTACCCCCATCTCAAGCCTTTGGTTTCAGCTATGAAATGCCTCCTTCAATTGTGAATCACTGATGGCTTAAAAAATAACATTTTTGCAAATAAAACTCAAACCGAGAAAGAAAAAAGGGTGACCACTGGCATCAGATTCCATGGATAAATTTGGGACCAATAAAAAGACTATCTATTTTAGCTAGGAGGAAATCATCCCTGATTTTTAAAGCATAATATCAATAGGGAACTGGGATTAGAAATTGGATTGCAAGGGCCTGAAAGGTAATGGGTAAAGACAAAATGAAAGTAATGTTATAAGAACCAGCATACGAATGGTATTCAGATGTCTTCCCAAGGCTTCAGAGACAATGCTGAGTAAACAGGTCTGAAATTCATGTCATACCACCGTAGTAAAGAAATTCCCATATATTGGTACACCCAACATACTGTCATTTTTATTTAATACAAACTTCCTTTTCCTAATGTTGCCCCCAAATTCAGATTTCCTTGATTTCAGTCTTTGTTGTTGTTTGAGCTAATTTTTAGGTGGCTACAGGATCCCCTTTAAAACATTTCCCTTTGGATAGTTGCATTTCCCCCAAAATGAGATTACCTAATCGTATGCCATAAGTCTTGATAGGTAGAAGACTATTTTCTTTTTCCATGCTGAGTAGAATCCTGTCCCTAACTTTAAATTCTACTTTATTATATAATTCCATATATACCAGGAATAAATCATTTGTGTTTAGTAAGACTAGGGGGTGGAGTGAATTTCAATTGACATGGTGTATTTATTTTGAAATATTTCTATTCCATAGATGGAAATGCACAGTAACTGAATATTTCATCAAGTAAGTGTTTCGGTTTTATTTCACAATTTTTTCAGACGGTAGCAAGATTTAACTGGACGTAAAGCAATTTGGGTCCAATTTTCTTTCAGATTATGGTACCGAATTAAAGCTTTGTGTGTGTCTTTCGTTTTTTAAGTATATAGACTCTCTCATGGCTTTACATGCTAATGAATAAACATTTACTAGTTAAATTAGAATTCTGTTACATACCAAGTTGCTCTCCCTAACGTTAGTGCACATTGCCTTTTCCTTTATTTTTTTAATCAAAGTTGCATTCTAGATCTATCATGCCTTTTTAATGGACTGAGATTAATCAGACAGCTGTGCTTCACTGCTTTGCAATTCTTTCCCTGTGCAGTACAATTTAACACTCATCAAAAAATTCATACTTTTTAACTAGCATTTTAAAGTTTTGGGTCTCTAAAAGTCTGTAGATCTTATTGCACTGTAGATCTTATCTGAATATTTGATTTAGCAGAACCTCACAAAATCTATATAACGAGACCAAAATCTTTTAGTTTTCACAGATGAAGCCCTTCTTTGAGATCACCCTATGTACCCACAGCAGAGCCAGGTTTGATGCTTCAAATGGCTGCCTTGGCTGAGGTTGACCGGCCACATGGCTTCTGGCAAAAGAGGAATATTATTGGGCTGGGAATGGGATAATCCCCACAGTCTTGAGGTAGTAGGCCTTCAGTGAACATTCAGTGAATGAATGAGTAGCTGGCTTGTCGCCTTGCAGCCCATTCACTTTTCTGAACAGTGAAGCAGATGGATCTTCTGAGAGCTCGGGTTTGTTCTGTACCAAAACTGATGTTTCTTCTGGTTAGAAACAAAAGATATGCTAGAAGCAAACACCCCTTAGCTGAGAACAATAATATTTATCAGTTGCTTCTAGGGACCGGCCATTTTTCTTGGTAGGTTCTGACATCAAATTATTAAATATATCTGGAAGCCAGAAAATTGGATTTGGTCCCAGAAGGGAAAGAGACACAACTGCACTGGAGTGCATCAAAAAAGCACACACAGCCCTGGGTAGATGGAGAACTTTGAATCCTTCTCTGGCACACTGCTTAAAATGTTTGGTGTTCATCCAGTATGGATAGCTACCTATCCAATGGCTACTCCACGGTGAAAGCCTAGGAGAAACTATCACTTAAGACTAAACACTTTTCTGCTTTGGAAAAGTGATAAACTCATTACACACTGATAATTTTTTTGTATGTGTTACCACAGAGGAATAAGGGGAAAAATTTAGGTAAGAATCCTTAAATAGCCACAGATCTTCTTATCCTCTTAGTTAAAAATAAAGCATCATTTTTTGAACACCTGTTGCAGAATTCTCTTCTTGGATACACACACACACACACACACACACACACACACACACACACATGGAAGGCATGACTTGTTCTCTTAAGGAACTTGAGTAAGCAGAAAATTTTTTTTATTGCACATACATGAAAAGGGTTCGTTCACCTTGCACTTAAATGTTTTATCCCATTTATGTTTTTAATCAACAATATTTTACGAGATAAGTGCCTCAGAAGCAGGTAATACCGTGTTCATTTTTGTTTCCCTAATATGCATTGTGGGCTTCCCTGATAGCTCAGCTGGTCCTGGGTTGGGAAGGATCCCCTGGAGAAGGGAAAGGCTACCCACTCCAGTATTCTAGCCTGGAGAATTCCATGGACTGTATAGTCCGTGGGTTCGCAAAGAGTCAGGCAGAACTGAGTGACTTTACTTTCAGTGTGCATCGTAACAGCTCAAAAAATATTACTGAATTAATGAGTATATGAAAAGAAAAAAATAATTTAATTGGAATTAACCCAGAATTGTCTGGAGAAGTCAGTTGCCTGGATGGTCAATTCTGATTTTCTCCTCACCCATGATAACTGTTGATACAAGGACTGTATATTGATCTCTGTATAGAATGTTTTTAAATCAGTTAACAAGTTTCTGTATGATTCGTGTTACTAAAGAGCTAAGGGTCAGAAGGTACTTGGTGTTCTGCCCTTAACAACAGATTCTTCCAGCAGACCAAGAGACTTTAATTGGGCTATAGTTGTGTGGCCTATTGTCAGATGTAGTTGGTGCTTTTGTCATTGAAAGAAACTAAGAACTCTTATTTTTTTTTCTTGTTTCTTTACAGATGCCAAACCCTGGAAGACTCTTCTTCCTGCTGTAGTGGGTTCTTCATTTTTTTTTCTCCTAATCTAATTATAGAAAGATAAACTGTCTGTGACTTTCAAACTGACAAGTACCTTTTTTTTTCCTTCCCCCCTTTGAGTCCTTACTCATTTGATGCAAGAAAAAAATGCTCATGCTCAGAAGAAATGTTTCAAGTAAACCATCATTGTAGATAGCTTGATAATTTGGTTAAGTGCCTGCAGCCCCAAGATCAAAATTCATATCCTGTTCTGCATTAATGAAACAGAATCATCTAAAGTTACCTTAAAGGATCCAGCTAAAGCAGGCAAGAAATTTGGATTGGAAAAAGTAACTGTGTGTTTGTGTTCTCTGACTCACATGAACCAAATTCCTTCTAGCATTTAAAGGAATGGACCTTTTCTATTAGTGCATCTGTTTGCTGAGTCTTTGATGTTGATAGCATTTATATATAGAAATATACCCCATTCTTATTTAGAATCCTTAGGACATCTTGTTCCCTAAACTTTTCTAACTTAGGATAGGTTTCTTTTCTCTCTTTTCTCTTTCCCACATTCCAGCTAGAAATTGTGCTAGCTGTCAAGATAGATGTGGATTATGTAGGAGTGAAGATTAGAATGAAGAGGAGGAACCAGTGTACATGTGGAGAAGAGATAGGCTTTCCACCTGTGTGTGAAATTTGATTAAGCTCAAAGCTGAAATGTGTCAAGGCACTGGGATGTGTGTGTAAAAAGTTAGATTTCTGAAATACCCAAGGCTCTGGCTATCCTAGCATCTTGTTGGCCCTCAAAAGGAGACTTCTTAATCTCCCAGGCTAGTTCTTTATTTGGTTGGTTGTTTTTAGATTTGGTGTGGTTTGAGTTTAAAACTGTCTGGCATGGGGAGGGATTTGCGATCTGATGTAGATCGCAAATAGATAAGGACTCAAAGGAAGCATACTGACAAGTAATTCCAAAAGTGATCCCTTGAGCATTGTTTGTAGGGGAAATGGGCTCTTATGGAATGCTTCTTCCACAAGTTTCGTGCAAAACAAGATTCTCTCCTAATGAAGCAAAGCTATCTGTTTATTTAGTTCCAACTTCTATAGACAGATTCAAGATAAGCCCTAATACAATAGAGTTTCTGCTGCTACTGGTATAAATAACTGAATAAGTAAACTATTTCTTCTGGAGAGGGTGGTGTGGTGTATTAAGGAGGAGGAAAAAACACCCATCATGCCCCTAATTCTGGTCACTTATGTTTGTCAGTCAACAGCTCACAACAGTTTAACTTTATTTAAAAATAGTTTTAACTGGAAAATACAAAACCCTTTTGATTTCATTTATTTGGGTGATGACAACGCAAACTGTCTATACTACACTTGAAACCCAGAACTCCTACCAAGTTTAGGAAAAACAGAAGTATTAGTCTTATTGCAAAGAATTAGCTACTTGAGTACAACTCAAAGAAGGGATTAAATAGAAAAGAGTTACTTTGTGTTTTTTAAATATCTAGAGAGGCAAATTAGGCTAGCATCTATCATTCATGAAAAACCTTACATTGTTATTTTACAAGGACACCTCTTTGCTCACCAGTTCTAGAACTTAACCAGCAATACATCTGACCTGTCCACGTGTGAATAACACTCACTATAGGCAAGCACTTGCCTATATTAATTTTGTTAGCTCACAAAATAGACCACCCCATTGTCTCTTTAGTAAACTAATGATTAAAGCAGCCAGTTTGCTTAGGATTTTTGGGGGGCCTAGGATTCACTAGTCTGGATTTAGTTTGCTGGAGATTTTGGACATTCCCAAAAACTAGAGCAAAGAAGTGCCTTGAATTCTACTGTCAGAAGTTGAGAGGAGAAGCTTACTTATTTTTGAGACCTTTTTCAGAGGCTACCTTCTGTTTGGAATATGAATAGTGGAAAGTAAACAGTTGAACATTCAGTGAAGGTTTAATTTAATTTCAGTGAAGGTCAAGTGTTATGGTTAAAGGTTAAATGTAGGCATGTTTCAGAAGCTTACCTTAGCCTTTGAGTTCTGCATTTTGATCTTATCCAGGAAGGAGAACATTTGCTTTCAGGAAGGTTGCCTTTCTCTGTGGGTATTCTAGAAGTGCCACTGTGATTTGCAAATGTCCTTACCAGGAATAAACAAATGTAGGTAGTAGATGATGCTTAGCTCTCCTAATAGCTGTACTTGAGGTAAACAAGGAGAGTATTTGGGTTCAATTTCAAATAGCGCTCTGCAGTCCCCTTTCATTGGTGAGACAGAACAGTAGCTGCTTGTGTTAGCCTCTTACACCTATCCTGGCATTCTGAGAGTCCTTTATTGTACTTTTCACAATTCATATTACACTTCAAGGTAGACAAAAACTAAAGGGATGATATTATACTTCTTATTACCATTTTTAAAGAGGCAGGTTATAAAAATCCAGGTGATTTGTATACTATGTTTTAAATGATTGAAGCAGGACTGTCCTTGGGGAGAAGATACCTCTTAGAAAATACATTTTCTTATACCAGTTCAATGGGTAGAATAAGGAAAATGACTTCAATTCCATGAGAAAATTACTATAGTTACTGTTCATTCTTTTGACCACTGTCTTCCTGGTACTGCTCAGGTTCAGAACATACTCACATCCTACTTTATAGGCGTGGCCTCTTCAAAAGCCACTGAAAACACATGAGCCTGTTACCTTGTACCAGCAGTCTCAGCTGGCTCTTACTCCAGCCATACTGAAGTCTGGAAAACACAGACCTGTGTATGGGGTGGGGGCGTGAGCATTTATTTGCCCTTGACACAGCAATTCCACTGCCTGGTCCAGTTTACTTAACTCTGATCAACTTGGTAACTGGTATGACAAATATAAAATCTCAGGTTGTTTACAGCTAGAAGAAGATCAGCATCCTGGAGAAAAGCCATATGGTCAGCAGATTTGCATTTGTGTTTACCTTATTTAAAGGCAGTTTTTTGTGAAACTAAAAGAGGGAGCACTTTTGATGAACATTAAAAAGACATTCAGTTGTTTTACTTTATTCTACCTACATATACACATATATATGGAAGAAATAAATCTATGTTGTATTAAAAACTATTACATATGAACCCAACCATGCCTCTTAATTTTTATTAAAATACTTGTCACTGAAATAAAGTATACTTCCCTAGCTCATCTGTTTCTGTCCTGTTTCCTCAGGCTTGAGTTTCAGGATTTCATTGGACAGGGTTAGGGGCTTAAATTATTTAGCTCATTGTGTTGGTTTTCTCTAGAGTAGAACTTTATAGCAGAGATGCAAATTGAAAGTGATGGAAAGTCTCGATCTTTAGAAGTTCCATTGAGATATCCTTTTGTCGAACTGGAGATTTCAACAGAAGAGTCAGTGTTTTAGCTTTATAAAGCCTCGAAAAACAAACATTGATAAGATTCTACTAGGTGTGTGGGTTTGATATCCACCTGTCATACCTCATATACTCAGAACTGGAGGGGAGTTCAGAGAGCACGGATCTAAAGCTTCATCTTACCTGTAAAGAAATAGGCCCTGTACCAATGTGGAACACGACGTTTTTTTTTTAGGAAGAAGAAGGATAAACACAAAATCCAAGATAGTTGTTATCTCCAGGGGAGAAGTCAGAAGGATGGGATGAGGAAAAAACACAGTAGTAGTCAGTTTAATTGGGTTTTGGATTTCCCAGTGTTAACTATGCTTCATACGTGTGTATTAAACTGTAATTTTAAAACATCTAAGAATAATTGCTAAAATCATTGCAGAAGGCTTACTGTAAGCAAGGCACTGTTCTTAACATTTTGAATATTTTTAACCAAGGGTAGGGGAAATAAAGGCCCTGAAAATTTTCTGTTTGCCTAGAATACCAAGCTTGTTAATAGTGTGCCATGACCATAACCTGGGACTTCTGATTCCTAAGGAGTTACTGCTTTGGACTTCTATAACCTTTATGTTTCTCTCAATGTTGATTCTGCACTCAGCCTCTTACTCTTTCAGGCCACCTGTTTCCTCCTCAACTTGTTTCCATGTCTACCAGCTTGGACTGCATGGCTAGTCACTTCAGTGGCCTAAGTCAGCACCCTGAGTTCCCTTGACCCTGTTGTTTTTCTGCTATCTTTGCTTCACCAGTTCTCAAATCAAGAGAAACCTACCATCTCTTAACTCTATTCCCTCTGGGTTATCAAGCATAGTGATAGGAAATCACATAATATACCAACTGACTCCATTGCAGATGTATGATTTTCTAACTGAAGCAGTCATTCCTATTTGGCTTCTTTCAGCTTTACCTGGTAACTATTACATTCTTTTTATTGTTCTCAACTTTACAGTCCCTACTTTCCACCCTTACTTTCAGCAGATGGCTTTGCCTCTGTGTAGAGAAAATAACTGGTCATCAGACTTAACTTCCTCTTTTTCCCACCCCTAGATTTGAATGCTTGTGATGTCCATTTTCTCCTTTTATCTCAGAGGCACACTTCATCTCCAAGACTAACCTCATCCCTATAGGATACCCCTGCTGTTGAGGCATAACACATATTCCCAAAGCACCGTGGATTAGAACACGTGCGTGCTAAGTTGCTTCAGTTGTGTCTGACTCAGTGCAACCCTAAGGACTGCAGCCCACCAGGCTCCCCTATCCATGGGACTCTCCAGGCAAGAATACTGGAGTGGGTTGCTGTGTACTCCTCCAGGGGATCCCCTGGATTTAAACACAACTGAACATTATTACCCTCCCAGTTTCTAAGGGTGAGGAATTCACAAGTGGCTTAGCTGGGTAATCCTGGCTTGGGATCTCTCTTGTGGTTGCAGTCAAGATGTCAGGCAGGGCTACAGTTTTCTGAAGACTTGAAGTGAGGCTGGAGGATTTACTTCTAACGTGGCTCACTCACATATTTGGCAAGTCTGTATTGGTTGTTGGCAGAAGGTCTCAGTTCCTCCACATAAGGGACTCTGCATGGCATGTTTGAGTGGCCTCACAACATGTCAGCTGCCTTCCCCCAGAGTGAGTAAGTTAAAAGCAAGGAGGAAGCTATAAATTCTTTAATGACCTAACTTTAGAAGTCACACTCCATCATTTCCACAGCATGCTCTTGGTTACGCTGGTGAGCCCTTTACACTGTAGGAGAAGTCAAAGGAGCATGAATATGAGGAGGCAAGAATTATTGGGGCTGTCTTGAAGGATGGCTCTCTCACCTCACTTTTTCTGTCTTCCAATATCTTCCATAAGTTATTCCCTCTTTTCTCTCACTTCTATTTCTTTCTTTTTGTATGTTATATTTTTCAGTAATGAGTAAGTTGTCTTTAACTCTTAAAGCTATAAAAATTCTACTGTTACATTCATTTAAAAAAAAAAAACACATACCCTATCCACCATATTAATCAGGTTCAGTTGCAGAAAACATCCATTTGAGCCAGTCTAAGCAGGAAAGGATTTGTCATAGGGCATTAAATGGATCACAGAATTGTTGAGAAGACTGAAGAAATAAACTCTAGACTGGACTTCCAGAAATAACAAAGACTGCTCCAGAAGGTGCTGCTCCTACTACAGTAAGGAAGCTGCCAGTTCAAGAAGCACACGACCTCTGCCACTGTCAGCATCCCCAAATGGATGCCCTGCACCCTGTCTTAATCCTTGCTGACTTGAGAAACATAATACATCTGATTGGCAGATCTGAAATAGTATCTGAATCCTAGCTACAAGGGATTGTGGGAAATGTAGTCCAGATTTCCAGATCCATACACTAGAAGAATATCATGCTGAGCAAACCAATACGTAGAAACCTCCCCACTGCCTCTCAAACTAATGTTTGCTTGCTTCTTCCCCTCAGTGCTAGATTTATTGAAAAAGAGTCTATTTTTGGTCTGCTGTTCCCACTTACTCCTTAATCCATTGCACTCTGCCCACTCTTCTGTCTCAACTCAACCTACTAATTTGCAGGACCAGTGGTCTATTTTAGTCCTACTCCCTTGAACATTCAAGGAGAAGCAAGTTGTTGCTTGTGATGCTTGTGGTAAGAGCCATATCAATGTTATGCACAAAAGAATTACTTAAGACCACTTTTCCTGGAACAGGCCTTGAACTTCAGCTACTATCTAGACTTGCTGTTCCTCATACATAATCTAGGTTAATGATGTTACTGTTTGCCTAGTCTTTTCAGAATTCCTCATTCAGTTAATCACCAAATCCTGGAACATTGGTACAAAAGATGCCTTCTGAAGCCAACCAGTTCTTTGTATCTGTTCTGTCACTGCCTTATTTCAGACCATCATCCCTGCTTGGACTGTTACAACAACCTCCTAAGTAGTCTTTTAGCCACTAGGTTCTTCCCATTTCAGTTTATCTTCCACCTGCCTTCAAGATATTTAGTAATCTGTTTCCAGTTACCTAACAATAATAGCAAAGGCTTTTTGAGCACTTGGTCTGTGCCAAGCACTGTACAAAACACTTTATATGCATTATCACATTTGGTTCCCCCTATGAAATAGATATTTTAGGTCCCTACTTGGTAGATAAGGAAAGTGAGACTATACAAGATTTGACCAGAATTACTTAGTTTCTACATGGAGGAACTGGAATTGCAGTCAGGTCTGCTCCCCTGCAAAGGCAGTATTTCTTATTCCCACCCCATTTTACAATTGCTCCAGCCTCATCTCTCTTGACTCTGTTAATAGTCTAGACATAGTGAACACCCCATCTCTCTAACACGTTGGGCTCCTTAATGAACACACCTTGGTACATCTTGCTTCCTGAAATGTACTTGTTCCCACGCCTTCCCAATGATTCTCCATTTAGCTTATTCCACCTTCAGGTTCCAACTCAAGTGTTATTTGAGTAACCTCTAGGCTCTCTGACCTAGCCTCCTGCTGTTCTCTGTTAGTACTAGTTTTGTGTTGCGTTGTGATTAACTTCTAAATGCCCATATCAGCCAGTTTACAGTAGGAAAAAAAAAACCACTTAGAATTCCCTGGCAGTCCAGTGGTTAAGACAGAGCTTCCTCTGCAGGGGGCACATGTTCAATCCTGGTTGGACTAAGATCAAAGACATGGTGCAGCCAAAAAAAAAAAAGGAACCGCTCTCAACATCTCGGTATTTTAAGCAGAAATGTAAGACAGTTATGGAGTGCTTACCAAATCCTTTGAATAGCTGGAGAAGCAGGCTGTAACTGGGACCTCTAGGAATGACTCTCAGAACACTACCAAACCAACTCACTAACAGAACTACAGCCTTGATGGCCAGTGGAATGCTGAGTGTGAGAACACAGCGCCATAGTACCACCCAGGGATCAGGAAGCTGCTGACAAACAGGACAAATGATCCCACAACATATATAGTATCAGATTTTTTGCAGAGCTACTGACCAACATAAATATCCAAATGCATGGTCAGCAGAGGGAGGAAGAAGGAAACTGGATAATCAGAACCTGGAGCATTGAGGGTTTGCTTTAGGGTGTGTTGGGGTTTTTGAATGTTTGCTTTCATAAAATAAGATTGAGGTAAGCCCTTTTTTTTTTTTTTAAGGAAATAGTTATTTTCAAAGTTCACAGGAAAAGATACCATATGCCAAACTCTCCCCCTCTTAAAAAAAAAAAAGTCAAGATTTTTGTTGCTACTGTACTTGAGTGATGGGGTTGGGGGCGGGGGGGGGGGGGGGCGGGGCAGGCAAAAACCAGTTGAGTAAAGTGGTTATGAAAGGAGTTAAGAGACAGAATGTTGAACTAGGAGTCCACACAGACTTATCTTGAATCTAAGACCAGACCTTTGACCTTGGAAATGTCATTTAAACTCTATACTTCATTCCTCTCTTCTCTGACCTCCAAGATTCAATGCAACCCTAATTTTTGATTTGTTAGTTATTCAATTGAAAAAACATTTTTAAAGTAAAGAGGAAGAAGATTATGCAACCATCTCTAGGGCTTTCTTTATTTTGATCATTCTGTAAAATTTCCCTGTTAACTTTAAAACATTCTTTGAGGCTATCCAGATGTGAGGAGAGAAGCAGTGGGGAAAAAAGGAACCTAGAAAGTGGAAGGGATTTTGCCTTCACCATATTGAATCAAATACAGCCTTTTAAAACACACAGAGCAGCTTCGGGGTTCCCTAATTTCCCCGTTTGGAGTTTTAGTTAATCTGTCCCCAGGAGTTTAAGGGGGAAAGAAATTCTTCAAAGAGCCATCACTGATTCTAGAGCTAGAAGGGCCCATCACAACCTCAAAAGGCAGGCTTGTTACAAAGACTGCATTAAAAAGCATCCTCCTGGCTCTGGTAGCTAGGCCAAAGATTAAACAGCTTTCCCCAGGTCCCTGCTACCTCCGTTGGGCTATTTGAGGTGCTTGCTGTATTTTTTTGGCCTTTTTTTTTTTTTCTTTCCCTGCAAGACTTGTCCTTCATTCTCTCGATTCTCTGATGTAAATGGCTTTTCGGAACACAATTTCCAGACAAATCTTCAAGTGTTAGCCAAGGGTCAGTTGCCAATAATGTTTTTTGTTGTTATTTCCTTCAAAATAAGAGACACCTGGCAGCAACTGATGCTGTCTTCAGAGAATGCTGAGGCATTACAGGAGCCCTGTGCAGCCCTTCATTTCTCCCCTGCTAATATGCTTCCTTAGTTTGCTTCAAAGCTTGTTTACCAACTCTAGCTTAGTCCCCAGACTCTCCTCCCTTCACCCCGCCCCCTGCATTGTGCATTTCAAAAGGTAGAGAAAAATAACAGCCTCTTCTCAGCCCTCTCCAGTGAAGGCAGCAGAAACAGCAGGGCCAATGTGTCAAATTGTACAGCTTTCTCCAAACCTTTGCCCAGAGATATTTCAGGTTAGCAAAAGGAAAAGCCACTAAACATATAGCCTCTCTCCCAAGGGCCTTTGACAGACAGGGAGGCTCCAGGGCTGCCTCTTCAGTGTGTGCACACATGCATGCACACATACACATACACACACAGATAAGAGTAAATAAACAGGGTTTAGTTCTTCACCACAGATGATACAAACACCAGCATTACATCTATTGCTACATGCAGCCGAACTAAATGGGATGTACACATGAAGATTTGTTATAGTTACAGCCCTACCCTCAAGCCATTTATAGTCAAAGGCAGTGTTTCTCAAAGCATAATCCAAATATCACCTACATCATAATTACTTGGGTGCCTATTTTAAAATGCAGATTGCTGGGCTTTGGTCCAGATTTCCTGAATCAGGTTATCTGGAAGCAGCACTCAAGAATCTATTTTCCACAATACACCTTGTATAATTCTTAGGTACAATAAAGTTTCTGAAACCACATATTACTTTGAATAAAGGTTTTTTAGGAATTTACAAGGAAGATAATTACACTATTTGAGTTTTAAGGACCCAGGTCCTTAAAAAAAAAACTGTACATTCACCACAAAGAGTATAGCCTAGTAGCGACTAAGAACAGGCGTATAATAAAGTGCAGTACCCAAATCATAAGATCATTTAAAGATATAAATGGAAAATGCATTAAAGTGTTGAAGAGTGTTAAGTCAGCACTCTCTACATTTTAGCCAGAACGAGTAACCTGAGGGCACCCAGCACGCAGATGACATGGATGATGAACACGACACGCAGAGCAAGATTTTCCCCACCCACCGCCTTAACGCCTCGATCTCTTTCTTCTGAAACAGCAATTTGAAAGACACTTAAAGGACATCCTCCTCAGTCAGGGTCTGCTGCTGCTGCTGCTAAGTTGCTTCCAGTTGTGTCCGACTCTGTGCAACCCCATAGACGGCAGCCCACCAGGCTCCCCCGTCCCTGGGATTCTCCAGGTAAGAACACTGGAGTGGGTTGCCATTTCCTTCTCCAATGCATGAAAGTGAAAAGTGAAAGTGAAGTTGCTCAGTCGTGTCCGACTCGTCGCGACCCCATGGACTGCAGCCCACCAGGCTCCTCAGTCCATGGGATTTTCCAGGCAAGAGTACTGGAGTGGGGTGCCATTGCCTTCTCTGCAGTCAAGGTCAGGCATCCAAAAAATAAAAAAGAAATGGCTGCTCTTTACTTAACCTGGGTAAATCACAATGCCAGCTGGGGAAAGAAAGTAGATTTCTAGATCTGCTGTCATTTGTTTGCCTAGCCCTCTACTCTCCAGAGATTGATATTATTATATGTCCTGATCAATTCTGAGCGTATCTATTGATGTCCCATTTTACCAATAAAAGATTCATTTGAGAGTTGTCACTACTTATAAAGGGCTTCCCCAGTGTCTCAGTGGTAAAGAATGTGCCTGCAGTGTAGGAGATGCAGGTTTGATCCCTGAATCAGGAAGATCCCCTGGAGGAGGAAATGGCAACCCACTCCAATATTCTTGCCAGGAAAATCCCATGGACAGAGGAGCCAGGTGGGCTACAGTCCATGGGGTCACAAAGTGTCGGACATGACTGAGCACACACACACTGCTTACAAATGACCTTCACCTCTGAAGATGTAGCCTGGGGACTCTAGGAGTTAACTCACCCAAGATTTCAGCATGGACTGACTGATTGCTAGTGGGTTCTGGTGGCATTGTCTCTGCTAGGACAGGGGAAGAGAACAGCCAGTAAGTACGAATAGCACAGTGGAGGACTCCCCCACTTCCCCCCATACCTCGATCAGGCAGGGGAGAGTCAAATAAGGGCAATCTATGATTCCCCTCCTCCCGCCTCTGAGGCTAGCAGGGACCTTGTGATCTAGAGCCAAGCATAATCCCATCTGCCTGCTACTTTCTGTTTGTGGACACAGTTAACCTGTATAAGGAGGGACATAAGTTTCAACCTCCCTCCACCTCATGCAGCTGGGTGAGGGCACAGGGCTCTGTTTTCAGCCTCTGAGAGAATTTTTGATAAAGGACAGCACATGGGGGAAATTAGTCTCCCTAGAGACTCCAGTCCTAGGGAGACTCCCAGGTCTCCCTAGACTCCAGCCCTGAAAAGGCAGACTTCCAAGAGAGAAAACTGTAACCCCAATAGGTTCTGAGAAGGAAGAATTTAACCTTGGAATAAAGGTGGCATAATTGTGCAGTTTTAGTTAACTCTCCGTCTGAAGAGATGACACAGGGTTGTCGATCTCCTTGGTGTCCAGCAGGTGGCGATACAGTCTAAGGCTGCCTGAGACTGCAGTGGAAATGACTGGGATGCTGAAGCTGAAACTCCAATATTTTGGCCATCTCATGCGAAGAGTTGACTCATTGGAAAAGACCCTGATGCTGGGAGGGATTGGGGGCAGGAGGAGAAGGGGATGACAGAGGATGAGTTGGCTGGATGGCATCACTGATTCAATGGACATGAGTTTGAGTAAACTCCGGGAGTTGGTGATGGACAGGGAGGCCTGGCGTGCTGCGATTCATGGGGTTGCAAAGAGTCGGGACACGACTGAGCGACTGAACTGAACTGAACTGAAGTACCTTCCAATGGAGAAGGAAATGGCAACCCACTCCAGTATTCTTGCCTGGAGAATCCCAGGGACAGAGGAGCCTGGTGGGCTGCCGTCTATGGGGTTGCACAGAGTTGGACACAACTGAAGCGACTTAGCAGCAGCAGCAAGTACATTCCAGAGTCTTCTGAAGTCTGTGGCGGAGTAAGCAAGATGCCTTTGCTGCTCTCCAGTCCCCAGTCTAACCCATATATTTCACTTCCTTTCTTTTCACAGAAACTTTAGCCTGAAGCTGTGACCTGTCATCTTCTGGTTAGGAAGGGGTGATACGAAGAACTCTATAGTGGGGGGAAGATGGGAAGAGGAGGATCATGGAGACATTTGAAATCCACGATCTGTGCTGTTTACCACAGATTCTGTGTTGACAGTGAGGTGTCATTCCTGCCCATCTGGAAATGCCAGTATCTTAAATTCACGGAGGGATGACCCTTCTAAAACTCCCACACATACATGAATCTCAAAGTGACACAAACAAGAACTGGAAGACCAGGCAGGATTCAGCATAGGTATCCAACCAATCGTCTATCATCTGTGGATGCCAGGCACCAAGTTAATGCATGGGCGGGCACCCTCCCTGCCATTGGGCATTAGGCCATGACATCCAGTTGGGTACAGTCAGCCTACCAAGGCAAAGGGCATCCCAGAACATTGTGCCCGTCAGCTTCCCCCACACAAACTGAATGGAGCCCAGAACTTATGAAAGCCCTCCTCCATACACTTAGTTCCTCACTGAGAGCAACAGGAGAAAGGGAGGCAGGGAGCGGGGGTAATGCCCTACTTTATCTAAAAACAGTAGAGGGGCTCTTTACTCTTCCACTGGAAAAAGAAAGTCTGGAAATGGACCTTTCTGAATATGACCCAGAACTTGAAGTGAGAAGTTAAAAGGATAAAACAATGTAAGATGGAAGTCGAGTAAAGGCAGTGTGATGTGATAGAAGGAGCTAATTTGGGACAAGGACCACCTGGATTATATCCCTCATTAGCTGCATTTCCTTGAGCAAGTCATTTCTTTTTTTTCTGGGCTTCAGTTTCTTGTCTGTAAAATGAGGATGTTGGGCTAGATGATATCTAGACTATCTTCCTCTTCCAACATGTGCTATTCAATTTCAAGAAGTTATTGACTTTCCCTTGTTGAGGGTGACCAGTCTAGCATCAGAGATCCCCATGTGACCAGGCATAGTTATGTCTACGCTAAGGGAAGCAAGTACTAGAGGAGGGGGAAGTGAAAGTTCTGGGTTTCCAATGTCCCTCCAGACCCACTGTCTGTACTCCCACCACTAGGCCACAGGGATTTCCCACCACCACAGAGACTTGAAGATCAGAGGTCCAGACCTCCCTATCTTCTGTATACTGAGAAGGCTGGAGACTCTTGTCAACTTTGTAACTAAGAGAGTCTAAAACTTGTGTGTCAAAAAGAAAGTGCGGCTCGTCTGGGTGACATCCACTGTATTACTGTCTACCGAGTTTGGAGCTAATGCAGATCAGTGTCTGATCTCTGCCCCACTGCCCCCAGAACTGCCCATCCTCAGGTCCCTTCCTGCCCATTCACTGGGCTGACTGCTGGTTCTCTGGCTGCTGGTGCAGGGTTCACCTGGTCCCTAGAAAAGGACCTGTGCCTGAATTTATTCTGTGAAGAGAGGTACCCCTTTACTTCCCCTTCAAACACTGTCTCACTCCTTTTGCCCAAGTGAGTTTCCATAGGATATTGGAAATTCCTCATTTACCAAAGGAGATATACTTTCCAGTATACCCAGACTTAAGAAAATATTCCTTTGCAGAATGGAGAACAGGCAGCCTGGGGAGATTCCAAAATGACAAATAGCAATATTTACATGAGGCCTGAGTCCTACTCTCTTGATTTCCCCTCCACCTTGTCAGTGAGCGAGTGGTAGTCAATCAATCATGTCCAACTCTGCAACCCCTTGGACTATAGCCCACCAGCCTCTTCTGTCCATGGGATTCTCCAGGCAAGAATACTGGAGTGGGTTGCTGCACCCTCCTCCAAAGGATCTTCCTGACCCAGGGATCAAACCCAAGTCCCATTATGTCTCCTGCTTTGCAGGTGGGTTCTTTACCACTGGCGCCACCTGGGAAGCCCTTCACAGCTCATACTCCATCACATATTTGAATATGCTATAATCTTTGGGGGAGGGGGTAGGGAGATGCAATAACTTGAAGGAAAATAGGTATAAAACATGAATCCCTAAGAACAAATTTACCAAAAAAGAGTTTCACTTTCAAGGAATTGATAGCCTATAATAGTTATTTCTTAACAGTGGAAACAGTGACAGATTTTATTTTCTTGGGCTCCAAAATCACTGCAGATGGTGACTGCTGCCACAAAATTAAAAGATGCTTGCTCCTTGGAAGAAGAGCCATGACAAACCTAGGCAGCGTGTTAAAAAGCAGAGACATTACTTTGCTGACAAAGGTCTATTTAGTTAAAGCTATGGTTTTCCCAGTAGTCATGTATGGATGTGAGGGTTGGACCATAAAGAAGGTTGAATGCCAAAGAATTGATGTTTTTGAACTGTGATGTCCAAGAAGACTCTTGAGAATCCCTTGGACAGCAAGATCAAACCAGTCAATCCTAAAGGAAATCAATCCTGAATATTCATTGGAAGGGCTGATGCTGAAGTTGAAGCTCCAAAACTTTGGCCACCTGATGTGAAGAGCTGACTTATTAGAAAAGACCCTGATGCTGGGAAAGATTGAAAGCAGGAAGAGAAGGGGACAACAGAGGTTTAGATGGTTGGATGGCATCACTGACTCAATGGACATGAGTTTGAGCAAACTCTGGGAGATGGTGAAGGACAGGGAAGCCTGGCATGCTGCGGTCCATGGGGTTGCAAAGAGTTGGACATGACTGAGCAACTGAACGACAACAATAGTTATCTATTGACGTATAACAAATTACCTCAAAAGTGACTTAAAAGCAACAAGAAACATTCTCTCACACGGTTTCCATGGGTCAGGAACTCAGAAGCCACTTAGCTGGGTGACTCTGGCTTGACGTCTCTCATGTCACTGTAGTTAGCACATCAGCTGGGGCTGTAGTTATTTGAAAGTTGAATGGGGTTGGCCACTGCATACTGCAAGATAACTCACTCAGTACATGGGAGTGAACTCAAATTCTGGCAAGTTGGTGCTGGCTTTTGTTGAAAGACCTCAATTCTTTTCCATATGGATTTCTCCATAGGCCTGCTTGAGTGTCCCCCTGACATGGTGGCTGGCCTTCCTCACAGCAAATAACACAAGAGAGAGACCAAGGTGGAAACTGCCATGTCTTTTATGACTTAGCCTCAGAAGTTACACATGTCACTCCCACAGTATTGTGCTGATCACACAGGCCAGCCATGATTCAGTGTAGAAAGAGAACATAGAAGGGCATGGATACCAGGAGATGAGGCTCTTTGGGCCATCTTGGAGTCTGGCTATATAAAACATCTTGGATCTCAAAATTACCATAAGTAATATATTATGCTAACCAAAAGAAGTAGAATATATAGAATGTATATAAACCTGCAAGAAATTTGAACATGCTGTGATGGGGCAAATTTCATAGTTTTTCACAAAATGCTGTTAAATTAACAACTTCAGGAGATTCTATTTTCATTGAAACTCGGTTCTGCTTTACCTTTAAACTACTTGAGAACATTCTTCAGAGTGAGCTAAGAGAGTTCATGATTTTGTTGTGATCTCAATCTTCATTCAAAGAATGTAGGCCATGCTGCTATGTCAAAGGGACCCGCAAAGAGAAGGGTTCAGGTAAAGTGACAGTCCAGAAGTAGATGGAGTAGATAGTCCTTGACTGGTGAAGAAGGCTTGCATCACTGATCCAAGGTGGCTGGTTAGTCTGTCACCATATCCCAGCAAGCAGAAGGAAGAGGAAGTAGAAGATGATCACATTTCCTTTTTAAGAACATGACTGACAAGTGACACACACTGGTTTACTCACATTCCATTGACCAGAATTAGTTGTGTGTCCAACCCCTAACTGTTAAAGAGACTGGGCAGAGTATGCTACCCAGCAGCCATGTACCCTGTTAAGACTCATTGTGTGGGTGGCAGAGTGGAGGGGTCATATTATTAAAAGGAAAAGGAGTCTACATTCTTGGAGACAGTGCTGCTACACCTACAAAACACAGTTCTCTGGGGATAGGTCAGGTGCCTGAGGTTAACAAGTAATTGGATCACATCTTCAGATACATATCAAGAACTGGATGTACATTAAAAGCAGGATCTCAAGAAGTACTATCTTGCTATGAGACTATCTTGTTTTATTTTGTTTTGTTTTGCCGTACCACATGTGGCATGTGGTCTCTTAGTTCTCTGACCAGGGATCAAACCTGTTCCCCCTACAGTGGAAGTGCAGAGTCTTAACCAGGGAAGTCCCTGGAAAACTATCTTGTCAAAAAAAAAAAAAATTGTGGGATTTCCTTGCTGCTCCAGTGGCTAAGGCTTCATGTTCCCAGTGCAGGGGGCCTGGGTTTGATCCCTGGTCAGGGAACTAGACCCCACATACCACAACTAAAGATCCCTCATGCAGCAACTTAGACCCAATGCACCCAACTAAATAAATAGATTTTTTTTAATTTAAATTATTTGTCATAGAGTTCAGACACTAGTTTTATAATATCACTGTGTTGTTTACCATTGCTTTTTTTTTTTAAAGACTTAGTTTATTCACATAATGTTTACTGATCTAGGCAAAGTGTTAGGCAATGGGAAAACAAAAGTAAACAAGATCCCCACAGAATTAAGTCCAGTGCGAGTGGCAATTAAACAATGATATACCATACAGTGAGGTAAGGGCTCTGACAGAGAAATCGGGGGTACTGGGTTGGGGATTAAGGAAGGCTTCTTGGAGGAAGAAATATCTGTGCTGAGAACTGACCTATAAAATACATTCCATTCCATTCAGAGAGCACATCAGACTTTGAATAGATTTCAGATTCCTCAGACAAACTGAATGAGGCTTTAATATGTGCAGTCAAGTACTGTGGGAGGTAATTTTACATACAGTATATTAGTTTAATTCTCCAATAAGTCTATGAGGAAGTTGTTCTCTCTATTTACAGATGAAGATACTGAGACCCAGGAAAGTTAACTTGCTAAGGTCACATATCGATTAAGTGAGAGAGGCAGCATTCAAACCTAGGTCTTTCCAGTACAGAATGCACTTTCCCTTTGCAAATTAGAAGTACATTAACAAAAAACAAGAGGCAGTAGGAGAAGGCGGTGACAGAGGATGAGATGGTTGGATGGCATCACCAACTCAACAAAAAGCAAACATTAGCATTAGAAATTCTATATGGAATATGCATTCATAAAATATATTTAATTGTTTCTACCATATGTGAAACAGGAGGAAAGGGAGCAGGGCACAACTTTTGAAAGAATGACATAACCCAAGGACACAATATAAACTGATTAGAATCAAATGGGTCCAAGATGGCAAACAAGTCAACTTCGATTAACCTTTGATTGACCATGCAAATAGACCTTGCTCCTCAGTTTATGCTCATTGTAATACATCAGCAAGCTAAATGACACACCCAGAGGTTTCATGACAGTTCCAAGGATGACCATCAAAGATCAAAAAGTGGGCAGTGGCCCAATTCCAGGAAATCTCCACCCCTTCCCCAAAATAATTGGAATAATCCTCCCACTCATTAGCCTATGAAATTACCCAGGCCATAAAAGCTAACCATGCCACATTTCAAGGCAGCAGTCTCCCTCTGCGATGGCCCACATTCTGTCTGTGAAGTGTTTCTCTCTGAATAAATGCACTTTTTACCTATCCCTTTGTCTCTCACTGAATTCTTTCTGTGATGAGACATCAAGAACCTGAGCTTCATTAGGTTCTGAAACCAGGTCTGTGATCTCAGTTGGAAGACCGTGGGTTTTAGCCAGGTTCAAGTCCTGGCCACATGGATTCAAGTCCCAATCTGAGATAAATGGTTTCATATGTACATCCAAATGTATTTTGTTTCTAAATTGCACAAAGATTTTGTAAATACCCTGTATAATTAAATGCAAGACTATAGTCCAGACTATGAGTGCAGGAATTCAGAACAGTGGGACATTATTGAAAATTAGAATGAACTGGGGAGATTCAAGTGATAAATAGAGGTTGTGTTGGAAAGAGACTTTTTCGGGTCCTCACAGGTATGGGAGGAGGGAGGCCTCATGCCAGTTTACCCCCATTTAAGTGGTCCTGGTAGCTATGGCCCTAACCCCTCCCCTTTTCTAGGAAAAATATATATCCCAGCACTCCCAAGATCCCCCCTGCCCCATTATTATCATGTTGTCACTTTGCCTACCAAGTATAGTATATTATTTTCTTAATGCTGGTCTGGGGCCTGTACCAACTGACAGACACACAGTCTTTGTTCCACTGAAGTTTCCAGACTAATGGGACTGCAAACAGACAATTCAGAGAACGGAATGGGGTAAACGTATTACAAAATAAGAGCATCATGATTCCCGTTAAATGTCAGAGTACTTATAGCTACACCACGGAGGGGCCATGGCAAACTTCTTTACATGGAAGAGAAGACTAGACAGGGGTGGAATGGCTCCAGGCTGGATGAGGTTCTTAATCCAGAACAGTCACTTGGAAAAGGGCTGAGAGAGGGCTACTTTTCTTCCAAAGGAACCCTGCCTCTCCCGTCTCTCCCCCCAGATAAGCACTGATAGGAAGCTGACCAAAGGAAAAGGTAGGAGGTGCTGCTAGGGTCAGACAGGACCCAGCAACCTGGACCCAAGCCAGCGGAAACCACCATTGTCTGAGTTGCTTTCTCAATTTCCTGCCCCCCTCCCAACATGCATACCCCATCAGGCCTCCTGCTCCATCACTGCGGTCCCCAGGTACTACATACAGGACAACAGACCGCCAAGCTTCTCCTAAAGTGAGAGGGAACATCCTCCAGGCCTGTCCCCAGTGCGGAGGGGCAAAAGACGTGACAGAGCACAAGGGGAGGATGTTTCCAGATCTTAGAGGAGATCCAAGATACTCTTATCTCTTTCAACCACCACTCCTTTCTTCTTCTAGTGCAGCTCACAGGGAGATCTGGGGTTTTCTGGCAGAAGTGAGTAACAGCTGGAAGGGGGAAGAGCTGGATGGGGGCCGTGTCTATGCAGGTATCTGTGCCTCTAGGCACGTCAGAGTGGTTTTATTTGTGGGGGAGAATTCAGCAGACTGGATGTGCAGTGGGTGTGTCCTGAGTGGAATGACGATCTACAACCCTCATGAGCATTTCTCATTATTACTCAGTTAAGATCTCTGGCCTCCCGGTCCTACCAGCCCTGACCCTGAGTGCATTTCATGACCCAGAGGGGACCAGATTCGAGGTCCCAGCAGATTCCCATTCCCAACCACCAGCTCCCAGCTCCTTGGCTCCTCCCCCATCACCGCACTCCCTCCTCTGGCAGGAGAGCTGGGCTTTTGGCTGGGAACTTAGCTCAAAGAGGAAATGGGCAGCTGGGAGGCGTGATTTATGTCTCTGACTTCACCCCCGACTGGAGCCCAAACATACGGACCCTCCCCTCAAGTGCCCTTTTGGCAAATTTCCTCCTCCTCCTTAGAAATCTCAGGCTCTTCTAGCTGGTCAGAGGTCAAGCAGGCGATGGATCCTGCATCCACTAGCATCTCCCTCTCCTCCATCCCCCCCCACCACCACTGCAACCACTATCCCCGCACCTCTGGCAGACTTTACAATCACCACAGGAGACAAGATTCCCCTATCAGCCCCAAACAATAGTGAAGTCCTTCTATGTATCGCATTGCCTTCTCTCCTGCTGTTGGACAAGTCGGTGGTGGAGACAAAGAGCCACTATAGCTCACTGAGAATTCTCCCTCTGGCCTCCTCTCAAGCTCCTTTCACAGATTTAAGTTCGTCCCCATAGTTGTTTTTATCTCTAAAGACTTCTAAGAAGCATTCTCCAAGATATCAGAGTGTCATTTTCTCCCTAATCATTAACATGTCATGTGACCTTGGTGATAGCCTCCTCCCCCTATTGTCAAGGGCTGGAAGGCACACCCTGCCCTCCCTCCTGCCAAACCAGTCTAGAAACCCAGAGCCAGCAAAGATCTTCCTGGGAAGTGAGAGTCCCCTAACTCCAGGCTCTCCCACCTTTACCCGTTAGAAAATCCCCCTAGAAATCTAACTTCCCCCTTCTCAGCTTTTTCAGATTTCTCATCAACCAAATGGCCTTGTTAAAGTTAACTTTAGAGGGTTGTTAAGATGAAATAGGAACAACCATTTGAAAGATATGCTGCCTCAGAGTTTTTTTTTTTTTTAGGTTAAATGAGGTAATACATGTAAAATGCTTAGGTCTGTACCTGGTACTTGGTAACAGCTAATTTTTCCTGTAATACCTCAGAAATAGAGGAGGGATCCAAGAGTTTGCCCTTCCTAGACATCTATAATTCATACTCTCATACAACCTCCTCAAATGGGAAGCTCAGCTTTCTAGGTTTTCAAAGGGACACAGTTGAACGAATGAATGAGTTCATCCTCCATTCACTGTTCTGGGGTCTGGCCTTTCCTGGCCTGGCTGCCTTCTCATCACCCCCTGCAGAGCCTTTCCCCTAGAGCCCTGAGCTCATCCTAGTTACCAAATGTTTGTTTAGTCCTGGCCCCACACAAGGACTCCAGCCCCCACACTGGTTTTCCCCACTGAGTTCCCATAGAGGAATCTGCATGTGTTGGAGATGGAACCCCAAGGATAATCTAGTTCAATCCTTTTGGCTTAGGAAAGACCAGATGGAGCGCCAGAAAAGGGGGCAGTCTTGCTTAAGCTGGTACTTCCAAGTCAAATACCTGGATTTCTCCCAGGGGGTTCCTGTGGCTCCTGTCTGCCCTCATGGCTAGAATTCTCATCCCTTTCTTTCTTTCTCCCTCTCAGTGGGGAGAGTAAGTCACTATTTTTAACTGCCTAGAACATAAGCAAAGGCTGGGGAAGGGCTCAAGGAAGTCCTTCCACACACATCCTGTGGCTTCTTCTTCATTCCCTAGCTCTTTCCTAACTTTCATTTCTCACTGCTTCTTTCATCCCCTGCCCTCCATTTCTTCCCTGCCCCCAGTCACATTTATTTAGTTTCTGTGCTAACCTGCATATCCTTTGCCTGTCACCCAACAATAGATTTTGGGTTCAGTTTGGTTATTGTTTTTTATTTTTAATGAATCAGTGGCTCTCTGGGAGTGAATAATCTGAATCCATCTAAACACCCCAGGGCCCATAGTCAGGCACACATGACCGGCAACTTCTGTGAGTATCACCACCCCATAAGCCATTTGAGCATTCTTTACGCCTCCACCAGTGAGTCTCAACTATTCCATAGACAGCGCAAGTGGGCTGGTTTCTCCTAAGAGAAGCCTGATTGCTTGGGCTTGAATTCCAGCTCTTCTACTTACCCTAACCAAGTTACTTAAACTCTCTGTGCCCAGGTTTCCTCATCTTAGCAGAGAGGTCAATGGTACCTCCCTCACAGAGTGGCGGTGCCAATTAACTGAGTTAATACATGTGAAGCTCTTAGAATGCATAGTATGTGCTATGTTAATAATATTTATGTCTGTGTGTGTGTGTGTTCAGTCGCTTCAGTCCTGTCTGACTCTTTGCAATTCCATCGACTGTAACCTGCCAGTTTCCTCTGTCCATGGGATTCTCCAAGCAAGAATACTGAAGTGGGTTGCCATTCCCTTCTCCAGGGGATCTTCCTGACCCAAGGTTCGAACCCACATCCCCTGCATCTCCTGAGTTGCAGGAGGATTCTTTACCTGCTAAGCCACCTGGGAAGCCCAATAATATTTATATTAATATATATATATAATATAGTATGTATAAAATAGCTTATGCTATTATTATCATTGTAGGAAAGACAATAACTCCAGGAAGCTTTGTCTCCACCCCCACCCCCATACATACCTGGATCATGCGGCCCAATTCCTGTCTCTCTCCCTAGGATCCCATTACCCTTCTCCAAACCTGCCCATCTGGCCCCTGTGCAGTCTTACCCTTAACCAGCCCCCTTCTCTCCCCTGGGGCCCAGACCGGGGTGCTGGGAAGGGAAGGAGGGAAAACGTGGCCATTTTAGGGCAGAGGAACTGTTGGAGGGGAGAAGGAGTGGGGGCAGCAGGGGAGTGGACCCAGAGTTTGAGGCTCCTTATTGGGAAAGGCCCCTGTCTGATTCTGTGAGACAGAGGCCAGGCCTGGGCACACAGCCAAGTCCAAAGAGTGGGCCCCAGGCCCCGGTCCTGGCCCCAAAGGCAGCCCCGGTGAGGGGACGAGATGCTCAGTTGCTCTGGGCCCTTCTCCACACAGTCACAGCACAGTCCCCTACCCCAACCCCACCCCTCTGCCTAAATCTCCATGGCCATTAAAGTGGCTAGATTCAGGAGTACCACCTCCCTAAGTACCAGTGTGTGGGGGGAGGGAGGGGCTCCTGCTTGGGCTGTCTCTAGGACACTGCCCACCCCCACCCCCTTCACACCTCCCCTACCCCCGAACCGCTACCTCCCCGCCACGTCCAACCCTGTGAGCTCCTCCTACAGGAATTCAGCCAGTTCTGGGGAGACAACTGCCGTTAAGGGGGGCCCAAGGGTGAGTAACGGTTCCCGTGGGGATCGGGGTGCCCATGACTAATCAATGAGAGAGTGAGAGAGGAAACTTACATTCCTTGACTTGTAGGGCAGTGGATGGAGGTGGGAGGTGGGGCAGGGGCAGACCGAAGCAAGGACAGCCAAGTAGGGACGCAGAGAGGGAAGCCAGGCTGGGGTGGGGGTGGGGTGTCTCTCCAGCCTGGCTCTCTCCACATCCCAGGCTGGAGGAGAGTCGGCCCCCAGGTAACCACACACCTGGGTCCCTGCTTTGTCTGAGCGCTTCCCATTCACTGGCCAATGAGCCCCTCCCATGATCACTCTAATCAGGTAACAGACCTTGAATGGGTTGAGGGAGGGGCAGATGGGCATCTCATTTCCATTCCTCAGCCCCTATTCCCACTCATCAAGGGATCCCCAGGCCCAGAAACCCAGCTTGGAAAAGCTCCACTGTGCCAAGTAGAGAGCTTGTGCTAAGGGCATAAGGGAGGAAATGAGCTGGGAGCCAAGGTGCCTTGGGGAGGAAGGAAGCCCGTCTGCAGCCACAAAGGAGTCAGGAAAGAGAGAGAAAAAACAGCCAAGGGCTTCCTGCCCACCCCCACCCCTGCCTCCCCACCAACCGCCTTCAGCCTGTCCCAGCATCTTGGGGCTGGGGAGAAGGAGGAAAA